>NC_072790.1:208471771-209078646 GCF_028583425.1 Eublepharis macularius
CAAATGGAGCCGCGTTAGACCTCCATAAATCCCAAACCGGAAGTCCGGTTTTGGTGGCTTTTGGATAGGCTGAGCTGGAAGTGGGAATCTTCAGAAGAGCAGAGACTCCAGAATTCACTGTGACGCCACTTCCATCACTTTTTACCATGGAGATCTGGAAAGTTCCTAGCGTGTCATGCAACACTGTGATGTCATTTTTGGGTACACGATTGCAAGCTATGTCATGGTGTTCCATTATGCCATTCCAATCCCACTTCCCATTTTGCTCTCACAGCAGTGGCAGCCCAGAGTCCTGGGTAGAGATGGGCACGAACAGCAATACGAACAAAAAAAAGTCACAAACAGGCCGATCTGCTATTCACGAACAAGCTGTTCGTGAGGCCTCATTCGAAACGAACAGGTGGTCGTTGCAAGCCTCCTTCGTTGCTGTTCATCAAGCCAGACAGCCTGGCACCTGCAATCAATTCCCTTGGCAACTTAGGCAAGGATTGTCTGAACTCTATCTGAACTCCTGCTGTTGCCCTGGAAACCCCAATCAAAGCTCAATTTAGCTTGATAGGTAGGTCTTCCTTTCAAGTGTGGAGCTCCAAATTTTTTACAAGGAAGCAAAGACCAGGGGGGAGGGGGGCTTTGAGCTCTGGCTTAGTTTGCAGACAGTAGAGAGGGAGAGACAGTTGCTGTTGGCATTTTGATAGAGAGAGTGCATTAGAGCTTGGATTTTCTTTGTGTGTGGTGACATAGGGATCTACCCCTTCAAGTTCCAGGGCTGCTGCCAGGCTCTGGGCCAAGCTATTATTTGTTATTGGTCCCTTTCCTGCTGCCTGCTCAAGTCAGGTTTCTGGGACTGGTCTGGTAGGGATCTACCCCTTCAAGTTCCAGGGCTGCTTCTAGGCTCTGGGGCCAAGCTATTATTTATTATTGGTCCCTTTCCTGGTGCCTGCTCAGGTCTGATCCCTTTGGTCAAGGGATCTTGACCAAACTTGGATGATGGCTGGAAGAGAGCCTGCTGGCCCCCATGAACAGCCAACCACGAGAATGTTCGTGGACAGGGACATGTTCGTGGTTGTTCGTGAGTCCCTTTTCATGGATGGCAACGAACAATGAACATCATGTTCATTTTTTTTTCCTGTTCGTGCCCATCTCTAGTCCTGGGCAGGCGGTTGCTCGTCATAGCAGGCAACCTGGCAGTTGTAGTAGGTTTGTAACTTGGGAGGTGCTGCTAGATTGTGGCCTACAATTGAAGACTCAGGTCTCCTCCCTGACCTGTTATCAGATTTGGCAGGCATACTAGCTGCATACCAAAGTCATGACTTGGCCACAGTGATCCGTGCTCTGATTACATCCAGGTTAGAGTATTGTAAATGCTCTATGTGGGACTGCCTTTGAAAATGGTCCAGAACCTTCAGTGTGATGGGTAAACTTTTATCAGGGGTTGGTAACAGAGATCATATACTGAAAGATCTGCACTGTCTGTCCATTTGTTTCCTGGTACAATTCAAAGGGCTGGTTCTTAACATTAAGATCCCAAACAGCTTGTTGCCAGGTACTAGAAGGACCTCGTCCCCTTGTAGTGTCCAGTCCAAATTCTGCCTTGGTAGCCCTGCTCATTATGCCCCACCCTCAGAAGTGAGTTGGGTGGCAACTAGAGAGAGGGCATTTTTCAGTTATATTACCTTATTTTTAGAATAATTTTCCATTTGAAGCTCACCTGGCACCTACCATAATGTCTTTTAGGTGCTAGGCCAAAACATTTCTTTTACTCAGGCTTTTAACCAAGGGGTTTTATCTTTTTAACTGTTTTATAGAGTGCTTCAGGTCTGAGGTCCAATATCTTTATACTGTTTCTATGTCACTGGCTTTTAAACAAATATAGGTTGTTTTATTTTTATATTGGTAAAGTATTATTACTTTGGGGTGCTTTTATTTTTAAGCTGCCTCAAGCAGGACTGTGGAGAGGTGGTATGAATAAATAACTGATTTGCACAACTGTGATAGCACACTTATTATATCAATATGACACTCAAATCAACATACCACTTAGGGTTGCCAGCCCTTGGATACTCTAGAGTTCTCTCGAAATCTCTCATTGTTCCCCCACCACCCTATTGAGTGGCAGCAGGGAACAAAGATTAATGGTGGGCAGTTGCCCACCAAACTGAGCAACCTGGCTAATCTAATGCCACTTCATATAATTGTCACCCATGCCATGGCTCTCTGGAAGTCTCACACACTGCCACAAGTGAGTGTTGGCCAGGTATTTCAACTGGATCTTCCAAGCTGTGTAGAGCTTTCTATAAAAGAAAGTTTAATGAGATTCCGACTGCCCCTTAATGACCCGTGGGTAGACTGCTTGTCACAACAACATATATATTTTCTATGGTGTTATTTCTTTTCCACTTTACAGTGTTATATGATATGGAGGATTAGATCCATACGTTTCAGTTTTTAAGTAATTTTTTTCCAAATATAGATTTTATCAACAATAAAAAATAAGCAACCATCTCTCTTGAAGAAGAAAATGAGATTACCAATTTAGGACCGTAATGAGATAGAGTTAAAGTCACTCTGATTCCCCGGCTAGGTACAATTTTTGTCATTAGGAAATATTATTCTATTTTTCATTTTTTTTTTCAAATACAAGTTTCTAATCTCATTATACCTCTTGTCACTTGAATGATTTATCAGGAAAGTAATGCCACATGCTGGATGCTGGATGAAATATAAGAAGGTGCCATCACCACTGGACTTGCTGCATATTCCAGATTTTCATTAGCTGGTGCCTGTTTCTTTCTGTCTGTACAATTCACTATCATGGGTATAAATAGAATGCTCATCCAACCAAATCTCACAATATAGGAAAAGGTCAAAGTAATATGATGCACGTCTAGAATTTATGGAACACCATTTGCAAGTATTAAACCTCTGACGCCTGGTTTATGTGGAAAAGAGTTAATGAAAATACAGGGTGCTGAAAAAATTATCACATTATCATCAGCAATGGTCAGAAGATTTAGAAAGCTGTAAAAATTTAGCAGCTGTTATCTTTACTACACGGACCTTCTCATCACTCACATATCCTTTGTTAGACCTATGGAACTTTACAATGAGGCTAGGACCCTGCATAGTGTAATGGTTAGAAAGCCAGACTACAAGCTGGGAGAACAAGGTTCAAATCCGCACTCTGCCATAGCAGTGAGATGAGTGGCTTTGGGACTAGTCACTCTTTCTTAGCCTTACCTACCTCACAGGGTTGTTGTGGTGAGAATAATAAGGGAGATCACTGTTGTAAGCCACTTCAAGTCCCCACTGGGGAGAAAAAGATAAAACTAAAAAGATAACAAGGATTGAAAGTGCTTTGTATACAATAGTGCAGCTATATGTATTAAGCAGATGTGTATCTTTATTCTCATTTTGCTGATGAAGCACTGAGGCTGAGAGAAAAGAATGGCTTGCTTATGTCCATCTCACCTGTTCGTAGCTGTGGTGGCTTTAAAGGGAGATTGTAGAAAAATAGATTATCCATGTTCAAAGTCAGGGTGCCTCTGAACAGCAACTGCAAGGAGTCAAACACAGCCTTGGAGCCTTGTAGGTTTTTTGGAGACTGGCCACTGATGCAGACAGGATGCTGGAGTAGATGGTGCCTTTAGTCTCTTTAGGGCTCTTTTTATATTTATATTTCTTATATTTGAAAAAACAGCTTTCCAGCTCACACTATACCAACTTTCACTTTATAAATACAGTTGTTGTGAGTGTGAAAGCCAACACTGCCCCCCTTTGTTCTTGGCCTCCCATATAGTCAAGTCCAGCATCTAGGAGCCCAATGGGCTCACAAACTCACTTTGTAAAGATCCTCACACCAGACAGCTGATTAATGGCAGCTAATCTTTTAAGAGGCAGGCAGCCACGGAGAGCTGGGCCTTTGACAGCCAGCTGTCTGACAATCAGCTGTTGGGAAGCTCCATTTCAGGGCAGGAAACAGGCAAAAATTGCTCAGAAGGCACTATTAGTATTAAAACTGGGCCCGGAACCTATTAAAAGGTATACAAACTGGGCCTGCACAAACTAGGAGGGTAGCAAAGTAGCATCAGTTGCAGAAAAAATGTGATAGGTGTTTTGGAGCTTGCTGGCTGGTGTGAGTGTGAGAGAGAAAATAATAAACTTACACTTAGCTTAGGTTTAGAAAAGAAATAACGAGTTTTTTATTATAGGAACTCCATACTCTGATAGGAAAGAGTAGTGATAGATTCCTATCTACCTATCTAGTCTAAGGATGCACATGGATTGCAAGACAAGTCCTGCATCCATAGTGCAAGATGGAAAGAAGAGATAGTTATGTGACAAAGAGAGGAAGAGACGGCTATCATGAGGAGGAAGTCATGCAGTTAGCCATCTACACTTCAAAGCATAGTTAAGGGCCATAAGGAGTAGAGATGGGCACGAACCGCATTACGAACTTCAAAAACCCACGAAAATGGCGATCACGCGATCACGATCTGGTGGTTTGTTATTAGCCACAGCCAATGAACCAGTGTTTGGGAGAGGCCTGGTTTGGTGCGTTTGGCCGCGGTTCGGGAAGCCAGACACTCAGGCCAGCAATCAATTCCCCTGGCAACGGAGCTGGGGGAATGCCTGAACTCTGTCTGTACTCCTTCTGTTGCCCTGGAAACCTGAATGGAAGCCCAGCTTACCTTGATCGGCAGGTCTTCCTTCCAAGCTGCAAAGCGGTTACAAGTTGGGAGAAGACACCCAGGGGAGGGAGGGGGAAGGGGGTGTCCTGTAGCCACAGGTACTCCAATCTCATCCCTGCAAACCCTGATAGGCAGCTCTGACAGCCAAACACAGACCTCCTGCATTGCTCAATGGGACCTGTGCTTATAAATAGCCGTGGGCTCCCAGGCTGGGTTTCACTTTCAGCGAGAAGTGGAGTGGGACAGAGCTCTTGCTTGCCACGTGCTAGCCTTTGGGGAGAGAGACTGAGAGTATAATTCAGCTTGGATTTTTGTGGGAGTTTCCTGGGGGCCTTGGATTGGAGAGGGTATAACTCCAAGATCCCTTTTGCAATCTTGTCCAAACTTGGGTGATGTCTGTAGGAGAGCCTGCAAAAGACTCCCCGGGAATATGGGCTGTGTAAGTGCCACGGGGGCCATTCCGCCCCCCACGAACCGCGAACTGGTTCAGCAACGGAAAATGTTCGTTGCGGTTCGCGATCTTGGGATCGTCGTCGGCACTGTACCGCAAACTGCTGGTTCATTAAATTTTTTTGGTTCATGCCCATGTCTAGTAAGGAGTAAACCGATGCCCTGACCTCTCTATCTTTCTAACTTTCTGGTTTGTCCCCCTCTGAAACTTGAGGAAAGGAACAGCATTAAATCCTCCTCTTTTAACAATCAGTCTCTCCAAGCCTTGGCCACACCCATAGAGCTTTTGAGTAGAGGGAGGCCACTGGGCATGCCCCAGGCCTAACTGGGTTATTCAAAATGCTTGAGGGAGGAGGATGGAGAGGACAAACCAGCAGTCATTCCCAGCTCAGAAGAAGAGGGGGTGGAATAAGGTGCTCAATTCTCATCCCTCTCTATCTGAGGCCATGGGAAGGCACTTCAGCCAAAGTGGATCCTGGAATGTGGCAGCTAGGGCTGGGGACCCTACAACAGCGTCATGATACCAAGAACTCAAACATTAGAAGGCACAATACATTCTAAGCAAAGCACATTTCACAAAGCCTATAACAAAACTCATCTAACCACAGTCGATCCCCAGAGTAGAGAATGTACACAGCAGTGTCCCACTGGTATCTGTGGACCTTTAAAGTATTGATATTTGCCAAATCATATGAGGCCATAGTTTCTGAGAAAATTTAGACAACATTTTGAAACAGCTTTACTATCATGACATGATATGTTTTATTTAAAATATTTATATGCTGCCTCTTCAAGTGCCTGCTCGCTCAAGACAAACACTCATGTGCTGATTTTATACACAAAGGGGAAATAATACTAAACATTTTACATTTCATAGAACTGGAATGTATTTATCTAGTGGATCATCTCATTTCAGCCTTCTTACCTAACCCCACAAACCCAAGAAATCTCACTAGTTCTATCACAACCTTTTGAGCACTCTTCAACATTTCATAGCATTTTCTCCTGAGAAGGAACTTACAAATTCTCTTTGATTTATTTTATTTTATGCAAAAGGTTGACAATTCAATTCCCTTGCCAACCCAGGGCCTCTTTACTGAAAACATCTTTGTTGTAAAATGATGACATCCTATGAGTAATCTTCTTAGCATTCACTGTTTGAGGAAAACGTTTAAAAATTGTCCTCTGCTGATGTTCAGGGACTGATTTAAGACAGGTAGAATTTGAGTCCAGTGTGTGTAGAAGGGAACTCTGACTCTTGAAAGCTTGCACTCTGAAAATCTTGTTGATCTCTAAGGTACTACTGGACTCAAATCTTGCTGTTCAACTGCTGACCAACATGGTTACCTACCTAAATCTAACTTAAGACTCAGAGAAGTTAGCTGTGTTAGTCTACAGGAGCAAAATAGCAGAGTCCAGTAGCATCTTTAAGACTAACCAACTTTATTGTAGCATAAGCTTTCAAGAATCACAGTTCTCTTCATCAGATGCATGTAATAAAGTTGGTTAGTCCTAAAGGTGCTACTGGACTCTTTGCTAATTTGTCTCCCCAAACAGGACCTGCGGCTGTGAAATGAGTTTTCAAAGTTAGTTTTTAGTTACCCTTTTTTGTTCTGAAATTTCATTTCACGAGGTATTTGCCCACACAGTTTGGCTGTGTGCAGAGGTCACTGAATGTACAAATGAGTGGATGAAGCATGGGAACTTGTTATTCCACCCATCCAAAGTCCCATTAGCATGCGGGCCTATAGGCATATACCTGAACTTTCCTAGGTTCCTTACATGTCCAGGAAGTCTATTCATTTTCAGGTGAAGAGGTATAGGCCACTTGATGAGAAGGACCTTGACCACAGAAACATCAGAGATGGGGTGAAAGGGTACAAATAACTTCCATGTTACGGATTTGAAGCATATCTTTGTAGTCTTGTAGGCTAAAACGTTGCTTTTTTCAATGAAATCTGGGATTTTTATGCTGTTGAATGCTGTTTACAACAAGCAGATCGAGAATCGCAGAATCTCAGTCATGGCAGCATTGCCCACGATGTGAGGCTCAATCTCTGCACAGTTTGTATCTTGGCATACCTTTACAGGAGCATCTCATGTGCTCTGTGGAGGCTTCTCCATTTTCAAGCATCATCATTGACTCTAGACAGTCTGGCAGGGCAGAAGGGTGTGGGTGGCCTGTTCCAAAGCACACCCACAGTGAGCAGATTTTTTTTGTAACCAAGAGGCCTGAAGCCAAGTTGTTCTTCCACAAACAGCACCTTTTCACTTTAAAAAGAAGAAGAAAGTCTGAGGGACTCTGAAGTGCCTGAAGGAATGGTTGCACTGATTTTCCAGCATATGGAAATCTGTCTGCAAATGAAAAATAGGAGTGAGAAATGTTTAAGAAACACTTGGAAAGGCTAGCATTGGAATCTATTTTCCCTCAGTCTAAACACAGAAAAGGACAACAGAAACCAATATTAACTTAAGATGAAATGTAAAGAGTTGAAATAGGCAACAAGCAGAAGGCTGTGTTAAAAAAAACCTCTACAATCTGTTGAGGAAGAACAAGATGAACATAACTGTAAAAATAATCCAAAGTAAGTTATAAAAAAGGGAGGTTAAAATATTGAAGTGAAAGTTTTCCATAGAACAATATGAGGTTATTCAAATTTAGCTTTCTGAATGTAAGGTGTTAAAATAACACAGCAATCAAGCAGAGTTTCATTTTTTACCTTATTAAAGTTGGACAGTGAAGAAAGCTGACAGGAAGAAAATTGATTAATTTGAAATGTGGTGCCGGAGGAGAGTTTTGCGAATACCATGAACAGCCAAAAAGACAAACAAGTGGGTACTAGATCAAATAAAGCCTTAATTCTCCCCAGAAGCTAAAATGACAAAACTGAGGCTATCATACTTTGGTCACATCATGAGAAGACAAGATTCTCTGAAAAAGTCAAGATTGCTAGGAAGAGAAGGCAGTAGGAAAAGAGGAAGACCTAAGACAAGATGGTTTGACTCAATAAAAGATGCCACGTCCTCCAGTTTGCAGGATCTGAGCAAGTCTGTTAACAATAGGATGTTTTGGAGGTCCTTCATTCATAGGGTTGCCATAGGTTGGAGGTGACTTGACGGCACATAAGACGCACACAGCTGAGTTTTGTTAACTGGTAAACCAGTGAATCCATTTATACTACAATGCTGGTATTATAGTATCAGTAGTACAATATCAGCTATTATCAGGCATTGTTCAGGAAATGCAATGGTTGCTCAATGGATGAAGAGCTGAATGTGGGTGTGAGCATCTATGGAGCTCATCGGATGGTACTGAGCATATCGCTCTCTGCCTAGCTTGCCCCTCAATGTTGTAATGAATAGCATCAGCTGGCAAAGTGGGAACCATGGGCCACAAAGAAAGTATCCATTTGCCTGCTTTATTTTTTACTGTGGCGGTGGAGAGTGCCGTCAAGTCATAGAGGACTTATGGCAAGTTGGCAACCCCTGGTGGCATTTTCATGGCAAGCTTATAAGAGAAATGTTTTACATTGCCTGCCTCTGCAACCCTGGTTTTCATTGGAGGTCTCTCATCCAACTACTAACCAAGGTTGACCCTGCTTAGCTTCTGAGATCTGACAAGATCAGGCTCACCTGGGCTATCCTGGTCAGGGCATTTTTTACTGTAAACAGTTTTTATTAGAAGTTTATGTCCGGGGTCTGAGCCCCAGCCCCCAGACTTGACAAGAGGGAACAGCAGGTCAACCGGGCTGACGGGCAAACAGAGGGGGCAGCCAGCAGCCAGCAGGTCAACCGGTCAGCCAGCAGACAGTAGGTCAACCGGTCTGACTGGCAAGCAGAGGGGGCAGCCTGGGGGCAGCAGGTCATCCCCTCCCACGGGCAAATGGAGCCAGAATCTGCCGGCGCCAGGGGCAAGAGGCAAAGGCCCAGGGCCTCAGGAGTCAGGGGGAGACAGAGAGAAACCAGCGAGTCCCACTCCCCTGGGGAAGGAAAGGGGACTAAGCAAGGCAGAAGGGGGCAAAGGCAGAGGGATTGGGGGCCCAGCAGTCACCCACCCAAAGACCTTACCTAAGGAGGAGAAGCAGCAGCAGCCCCAACAGCCCAAAGCCACGCCCCAGCTAGAAAATAGTAGCCTGGCCCAGGAGTTGCCAAAAGCCAAGCCACTCCAGGTGGGGCTATTGGAGGCACTCTGCAGGAAGCTCTGGGCAACCAGCCAAGGAGCCGCAGCTGGACCCACCTTCAGCCATCAGCTCAGCCAGGGAGGCCGGGCTGCTAGCCAGGGGACTGCAGCTGGACAGGCCTTCAGCAATCAGCCAAGGCAGGGAGGCTGGGCAGCCAGGGAACAAGGCACAGCTGGTGCTGGTCAGTGGGGCCAGATCAGCTACCCCAGCTGCAACTGCTTGGTGCAGCCCAAGACCAGGCTGGAAGAGGGGTGGGGCAGTAGAAGGAAGCCCTATAAAAGCTGGCTGGGAAGAGCCCTGTGGTGGTGGGTGTGAGTGAGGAGTGATGATGTGGAGTGAGAGCGGTGCAATGCAAGAGTGGAGGTTTGGAGGAGAGTTCTGGAAGGAGGGGATGAAGGAGGACACAGGGGGCAAGCAGGCCAGGTTGAGCAGGCCAGCGAGTGGACTGAGAGGGAGTCTGGGTGAGGTATACCGCCCCTCCTTTCACAGAGCAGGGTCCTGCAGCATCCCTGGCCCCCCTATGACGTCAGGAGCAGACCGCCCAATGCCACGCCCAGCGGCAGCGGCGGCAAGCCCTGACAAGTTGGTGGCCCGTACGGGGAAAGCCGTTCCGACGCAGGCGCCAGTCGAAGGGATGTATCCCAAGGCCGTAGCCCCAGCAGACCTCAGACTGTGGCTGGAGGAATGCTTGGACAGGATGTGGAGGAAGTTGGAGGCGGCCTTCCAAACGGCTCAGGCAGAGCTAATGCAGGCCGTGGAGCAGCGGATGCAAGCCTGCACACCCACAGCCTCCTCGCCAGTGGTATGTGCGTTGGCTTGGGAAAGTAACCCACCACCTGGCAAGCAGGTGCTGAGTCTATGCGCCACCGTGAGGATAGGCCAGCTGATCCTACAAGCCCTGTTGGACTCCGGGAGTGCAGTCTCAGCAATTCGGCCCCAACTCCTCCCAGCTGCCACCCCAGTGCACCGCTGGATCCCGGTGACGGATGTGATGGGCCGCACCCAGCCGTACCCTACGGCCCTAATCACGGTAGAGTACCTAGGGGTCTGCCACCAAGTGGAAGTTGCCCAGGTAGCTCACCTACCCGTGCCAATGCTGCTGGGAAGAGATGCCCCGGGGTTCTTCAGGCTCCTCCAGCAGGCAGCGAAGAAATCGGGAAGAGACGCCCCAGGGATCGCCAGGCCTCGGCGGGAGGCGGCATGGGAATTGACAGACCCACAAGTTGCCACCACCCTGCAAGTGGAGGAGGCCGATGACCCGGGAGAGGGTCCCTCCACCAGACCAGGGGCAGAACAACGGACTGAAGACCCAGCTGGACCCCCAGCAGATCGCCCATTCCGTGATGCCCAAGGGGCAGATGAGTCCTTGCAGCGCTTGCGAGAGACAGCCGCTCGTGAGGAGGAGCAGGTGCGGGATGAACGGAGGTCCCAACGGCTCCCTCGCATTGAGAAGCAAGGAGGGGTTTGGGTTCGCATAGCTCGTGCCCCGAATGGCCAGGGAGAGGTCCGCCAACTACTTGTGCCAGCAGGCTATCGGCCGGAGGTCCTCCACACCGCCCATGAGCACGCTTGGGCCGGGCACCTGGGGCACCACAAGACCCTGAGGAAGATCCTCGAGCGTTTCTTCTGGCCCTCGGTGAATGCGGACGTGAAGGCATACTGCCGCTCATGCCCCACCTGCCAGAGGGTGGCAGCGAGACGCCCGCCAAAGGCCCCTCTTTCCCCGCTGCCAGTGATGGGGGTGCCCTTCCAGCGGATAGCGATGGACTTTATCGGCCCACTGCCACGCACACCCCGGGGCTACCGTTTTGCCCTGGTGATCGTGGACTACGCCACACGTTTCCCAGAGGTCATTCCTTTGAAAACTATGCAGACCCCGGGGGTGGTCCGGGCATTGTCCAAGCTGTTCGCAATGGTGGGGCTGCCCAGCGAGATCTTGACAGACCGGGGAGGGCCCTTCCGAGCAAAGGCCATGCGTCAGCTCTGTCAGAACTTGGGGATCCGGCAGGTATTCACCTCTGCCTACCACCCCCAAACAGATGGATTGGCAGAGCGCCTGAATCAGACTATTAAGGAGGCCCTGAAAAAGATGACGCATGACAAACCTCACCAGTGGGACCTGTATATCGACCCCCTGATGTTTGCCCTCCAAGAGACCCCCCAGGCCTCCACTGGCTTTAGCCCATTTGAACTGCTGTATGGGCGAAAGCCACGAGGAATGCTCTCCCGCCTGGTGGAGCAATGGGGCCTCCAAGCCAGCCCCCCAGCCCCCCCAGTCCAGGAGTACGTGAGCCAACTCCGCGAGCGGGTGCAGCAGTTCCAAGCAGAAGCAGGCCGACGGCTGGCCCACGCCCAGACACACCAGAAGGCCGCGTACGACCGGGGTACGCGACAGAGAACCTTCCAGCTGGGGGAGAAGGTCCTCGTCCACCGCACAGTTTTTCCCAGGGAGGAGGGGGACCCCTGGCGAGGCCCCTATGTGGTGACAAAGGTACTAGGACCTACCACCTATGAGGTCCAGTGTGCGCCTCGTCGACGCCAGAGGAAGACGCTCCACGTGAACCTGCTGAGGAGGTGGTACGAGCGGGACAGCGAGGAGTGCCAGCTGGCGGAGGACCCCCTGGAACTCCCGTCCAGTGAGCTGCCGTGGACCACAGAAGGCCCAGAATTCGAGGAGCCCAAGGTGGACCCCCAGCTCAACCCAACTCAGCGGGCCCAGCTACAGGCTCTATGGGCCCGGGTACCAGGCGTCTTCTCCCGCAGACCAGGAAGCACCAGCCTGATACAGCATGCCATCCCAACCGAGCCAGGGCAGGCGGCTCGGGCTACGTGGCGACCCATCCCTAGAAAGCGGTGGGAGGCGGTGGAAAAGGAGACGGATGAGATGCTCCAGCTGGGGGTGATTGAGCCCTCACAGAGTGCCTGGAGGAGTCCAATAGTCTTGGTGCCCAAGCCGGACGGGACCACCCGCTTCTGCGTCGATTACCGAGAGCTGAATAAGGTGGCCAAGTTCGACGCCTATCCCATGCCCCGAGCAGATGTGCTGGTGGATCACCTGGGGTCCGCTCGCTACCTGTCAGCTCTCGATTTAACCAAGGGGTACTGGCAGGTGCCCGTGCGACCTGAAGATCGGGAGAAAACAGCCTTCGCCACCCCCCAAGGTCTTTTCCAATTTAAGAAAATGCCTTTCGGGCTCCATGGTGCAGCAGCCACGTTCCAGCGACTAGTGGACCAGGTGCTGGGCGAGTGCCGGGCATACGCTATGGCCTACATTGACGACATCATTGTCTTTAGCCCGGACTGGCCCACCCATCTCCAGCACCTGGAGTCAGTCTTGAGAGCCCTTCAACAGGCCGGACTGCGGGCCAACCCAAAGAAAAGCCACCTGGGGTTCCGGGAACTCCAATACCTGGGCTTTGTGGTTGGGGGAGGACGAGTCAGGCCACCACCAGACAAGGTGGCCTCAATAGCCGACGCCCCACAGCCCAAGACCAAGAAGCAGGTTCGGCGATTCCTAGGACTGCTGGGGTATTACGGGCGGTTCATCCCCCACTTTGCCTCCCGAGCGGCGCCCCTGACAGACAGCTTGAGGAAGGGGCTGCCCAACCAAGTCCGGTGGACCCCAGAACTAGAGGCAGCTTTTAAGGACCTGCGGTCAGCCCTCTCCAATGCCACTGCCCTATGGAACCCAGACTTTGACCGGCCCTTCACACTGGCCACGGATGCCTCGGACACCGGCCTCGGGGCCGTGCTGACCCAGGAGCGGGATGGCGTGGATGTCCCGATTCTGTTCCTAAGCCGGAAGCTCCAGCCCGCCGAGAAGCGCTACGCCACGGTGGAGCGGGAGGCCCTAGCGGTCAAGTGGGCGGTTGGGGCCCTGCAGTACTACCTGGCCAACAACCCCTTTGTACTGCTGACAGACCATGCACCCCTGCAGTGGCTCCATCGCATGAAGGCGCACAACCCCAGGGTGCTGCGGTGGTACCTCTCCCTCCTACCCTTCCAATTCACCGTCAAATACCGCCAGGGGGCGCGGCATGTGGACGCGGACTTCATGTCCCGCATGTTCGAGGCTGAACCGGACCCCCACAACTCAAAGCCAAGCGGGGAGGTGTGTCTGGGGTCTGAGCCCCAGCCCCCAGACTTGACAAGAGGGAACAGCAGGTCAACCGGGCTGACGGGCAAACAGAGGGGGCAGCCAGCAGCCAGCAGGTCAACCGGTCAGCCAGCAGACAGTAGGTCAACCGGTCTGACTGGCAAGCAGAGGGGGCAGCCTGGGGGCAGCAGGTCATCCCCTCCCACGGGCAAATGGAGCCAGAATCTGCCGGCGCCAGGGGCAAGAGGCAAAGGCCCAGGGCCTCAGGAGTCAGGGGGAGACAGAGAGAAACCAGCGAGTCCCACTCCCCTGGGGAAGGAAAGGGGACTAAGCAAGGCAGAAGGGGGCAAAGGCAGAGGGATTGGGGGCCCAGCAGTCACCCACCCAAAGACCTTACCTAAGGAGGAGAAGCAGCAGCAGCCCCAACAGCCCAAAGCCACGCCCCAGCTAGAAAATAGTAGCCTGGCCCAGGAGTTGCCAAAAGCCAAGCCACTCCAGGTGGGGCTATTGGAGGCACTCTGCAGGAAGCCCTGGGCAACCAGCCAAGGAGCCGCAGCTGGACCCACCTTCAGCCATCAGCTCAGCCAGGGAGGCCGGGCTGCTAGCCAGGGGACTGCAGCTGGACAGGCCTTCAGCAATCAGCCAAGGCAGGGAGGCTGGGCAGCCAGGGAACAAGGCACAGCTGGTGCTGGTCAGTGGGGCCAGATCAGCTACCCCAGCTGCAACTGCTTGGTGCAGCCCAAGACCAGGCTGGAAGAGGGGTGGGGCAGTAGAAGGAAGCCCTATAAAAGCTGGCTGGGAAGAGCCCTGTGGTGGTGGGTGTGAGTGAGGAGTGATGATGTGGAGTGAGAGCGGTGCAATGCAAGAGTGGAGGTTTGGAGGAGAGTTCTGGAAGGAGGGGATGAAGGAGGACACAGGGGGCAAGCAGGCCAGGTTGAGCAGGCCGGCGAGTGGACTGAGAGGGAGTCTGGGTGAGGTATACCGCCCCTCCTTTCACAGAGCAGGGTCCTGCAGCATCCCTGGCCCCCCTATGATGTCAGGAGCAGACCGCCCAATGCCACGCCCAGCGGCAGTGGCGGCAAGCCCTGACAGTTTAGTCATAATGTACAAAAAAAATTAAGTAATACAATAATTCCCTTCAAAAGGATACTGCATGAAAATGCTCCCCGCTCTACGTGGGAATTAAAAATTCTACCCAGTTTGACCCACTTCATTACCTTAGTATGCTGGTAATTCCAAAACTGAGGTGGTCTCTTTGATTGCACATTGTAACACATTGCCAACAGCTCAGGTGAAGGGCCACTTCCTCAAGATACCCTCGGACCAGTGCTTCTGTGATTGTCCTTTGACTGAAGTTGACTCGCTGTATAGCTTCTTTCACTGTCCAAAGCATGAACTAGCCAGAGAGATTCCTTAAAAAGGGCTACTGAAGTATTCAAACATTCCTGACTCCTTAAAATTAAGAGTATTACTGAGTAGCCTTTGCAATAGCTGCATTGTGGATGTGGCAACCTTTTCTTTAACTGTTACTTTTTATTCTTAAACATTGTTATAGTATATGGCCTATGGGCTGTTCAGCTGAATAAACTAACTAATAATCATACAGCTTAGTCAGTGTCCTCCCATAAACCCCAGTAGTGTAGAGATGCATTTTGCAGCTGAATACTACTGGACATGCTCATTAAAACTAGAACATGCTGATTAGCAGTAACGGAAGCTGTTTGCCCTTTTGTTGCCCACAACTGGTAACAGATTGAACCATACAATACAAAACAGGGTCCAAACAATTCTAAACAGGATACCTGTGTGCAGGCAATTTTGATGGGGGGGGGGATTTTGTTGCCCTGACCAATGAAAATGCTACCAGCAGATAAAATTGATGAGCAGATGTTTTTGTTGCTACACCAGCTGTCATTGCAGGGCTATAGAGAGGGGAATTGCTGTCTTTAACCTAAAAAAGAAAAAAGAAAACCCAAGGAGGTAAAAGTGACGGTAGGTGTTGTTTCAGTCAGCACTGTGCCAGTATGTGATTGCTGACTGGCTAGCTGTCTCTGCTCACATCAGCAACCCCAGACAAAGCCTGCTAGCTAGTCAACAACAATGCAGTTGGAAAGAGCTCATTAATGCACAACCTTCCTGTGCTGCTGCCTCCCAACTATTTCTGGTGAGGCTGAAAAATGCCCTCTAGCAATGGTCAGTTTCCCACTAGGAAACTGCTTCACTGGCCACCATTGGTTATGACATGTTCCTTCAAGAATGGATGGAATTCAAATAAATTGGGGGGGGGGGTTTCGCAAGGAAGGGATGTTTGAGGATTGGGAGTTTCTTTGACAAGGGAAGTGATTTTATCCTTGTTTATCATAAAAATACATTTCATTTGGACCCCCTCAGTGAGTATGTCCTAGGTGCTGAAGAGAACCATATAGTAACAGCGCATTAAAAACACATTAACGTGCCTCTTCTCACCGTGATATGTTAATAGTACTGGAAGCTATTATGGACAGGCTGTCAAGCATGCACAGTAAATGAATTGCTGGGTCAGCAGGAGCATATGCCACACCATAATTCATAAGAGAGTACTATTAATCTACTGAGATACAAAACAAGTCAAGAAGATCAACATGTTCACTATAATTACTAGCTTGTTTGCCCACTTACACTCCTCAACTTTGTTTTCTTTTCAATGAAAACTTTGGAAATGATGCGCAGGCAGAGTTTGTGGGAAATGTCCCTGGACCAAGCCTCATAGTAAGAGGACTTTAGTTTAAAGAGAACTTCAGCAAAGTGTGTTCAGTCTATTAACTGCAGTATCCATCAGCCACAGCAACCCCAAATACTATTCATAGAAATTTAATTCTGAAATTGAATGAACTTGAATATCTTTGTTCAGGGCTTTTTTTCAGTGGGAACGCAGTGGAACGGAGTTCCAGCACCTCTTAAAAATAGTCACATGGCCGGTGGCTCCGCCCCCTGATCTCCAGACAGAGGGGAGTTTAGATTGCCCTTCGTGCCTCTGAGCAGCATGGAGGGCAATCTAAACTCTTCTTTGTCTGGAGATCAGGGGATAGGGCCACTGGCCATATGGCCATTTTTGCCACGGGCAATTTAAACTTTAAAAAACTCCCCCCCTTGTTCCAGCTGACCCAAAGTGACATCATTGTACGGTCTTGAGTTCCACCACTGAGTTCCACCACCTCTTTTCCCAGAAAAAAGCCCTGTCTTTGTTCTTTTTTTATCTTTGTTGTATAAGTTTTACAATAGGAAAGAGGATGTATTTTGAGTTGAGAAGCTGAAATCTCATCCTAATCCTCTACAAGGTCTGAGATAAGCTAGTTCTTCTCAGCTTTAGCAGCAGCAGCTGCTGAAGTGACAGTAATACTTATGTTGCTTCTATTAGGAATGGGAAGGGCAAAGAACTTTGCAGTTGCATTGCTTACCAGATGATGTACTTTGTATAAACTTTGATTGCATGAAAGGAGAGCTGTTGGTCAGAGATCACTGTAACTTTCCATCGCAAAGTTCATCTCAACAATTGCACTGTGCCAAGAAGCTTTGTGTCTGTGCAATAACCACTTGTACAATAGGTCCAGTAACTGAAGCTTGCAGATGTTTTTGCACAGTCCAGTAACTAAATCATATCAGTAATTAAATGATATAAGAGGTTCATCATAACTGCGAGGGTCATGGTTGACACTAAAGTGACCAACTTCTGCAAAGCTAATCATGAAATCACTTGTCATATGTTCCCTCTTTGTGCCTGAATAGTTTGATTCATCCTTAAATGAACAACATTGGCTAGATTGTATTGCCTGCCTTTTGCGTAGGTGCAGTCATTGCTGTGTGTTCAAGAAGTGATAGCAATTACTGATCACAAGATTAGCTGGATTCATGGACAGACACTGAAGGCACACCAAGATACCTAAATAGTAAGTCTCATTTTTAAAAAAATCTTCAATCATGTATTTTCTTTTGATTCAGGGCTTTTAAAAATTGGAGGCAGTGGTAGATGAGTGGCTGCAAGAAAGCCATCTAATCTTGCAAATAAGAAGTGCAATTGTGCAAATGGACAAATCTAAATTCATTTGTACGGACCTAAAAAATTTGCCAAAAGCTTTGCCTCCTGCTTGTCAGTAATGAGCAGGGTGTGAGCCAAACCAGCAGGAATTTAAGCATAGTTTCTTAATGCTTGATGGGCTACTGGTTTAGATTATGGCCTGATTATAAACTGTGATAATCAGAGATGAACATTTACCACCCCTTTTTGTGTCTAAATAGTAATTTTGACAGAAAGATGGCTGCTTGTGTGCAATTACATACGGCTTTACTGCTGTTGTTTCTACTCTGCCTGGCTGCTCAGTCGTTGCCACCTCCAGTTGTTAAAATATACATTGTTAAAAGCAGTTTTTCACATTTTGAGATGAGACTTACTAGCTGGCTATTTCTATGTCTCGTTTCAGGTGAGTAGCCATGTTTGAATGTAGTAGAAGAACAAGATTTGTATTCAGTAGCACCTTAAAGACCAACTAGATTTCCATGGTATGAGCGTTGACTCTCAAAAGATCATACCCTGGAAATCTAGTTTAAGGTGCTACTGGATCTAAATCTTGCTCCTCAGTATCAGTGGTTGCCAAGCTATCTAGATCTGTATAGATTCATGCATGTCATTGTGGGGCCAGAAGATCTCCAAAAATTCCAACAGGTGTCCAGAACAGAGAGATCTGCTCCCCTGGAAAAAATGGTTGCTTTGGGGAGTAGACTCAATGGCATTATAGCCACTGAGCTTCCTCTCCTCCCAAAACTCTAACCTCTTCAGGCACCCCACCAGATATTCTCCAAGAGAGTTAGCTATCCTACTGAGGTGCTTGCGTGACTAGCACGTGAATTAGGAGTTTGATCATGGTAAGTTCAACCGGTGATGATGTTTGCACTCAAGTTCTCAACATCCCTGCCACAAAGTTTGTAATCGGGCTTTGGGGGCGCAGAAGTTTCATGAGAACAGCAGGCCTAACAAAGAGGCACCTCCCCTCTCTCTCTCACACACACTGTTGTTTCCTTGTAGCTGTGTGCCTGCTTGCTAATATTCCATCCAGAAAATGGTGGATGTGGAGCAAAAAAAAAATTAGATATCATGGGGTATGTGGTTAGACAACAGGAGCCAGTGGATAATCTGTTCTACAGCTTCTGAGCTAACTACATGCAAAGCAGAAGAAGCAGTACATCTGATCAATGAGAAACTGGGGTTCAGCTCAGGTCCTTAGAACAGCCTTAACTGGACAGATTTTACTAGTCTTTCCCCTGCCGCCAGGGATCAGTTTATGATTAACACATGTTTCATGCTTTCAGCGTCTTTACCTGTGACAATGAGAGAAGTGTAGGAAGCAAAGATTAGCTCAGATACTACATTAACAAATTGTGCAAAGGAATTCTGCCTTGAGAAACCTCCTCCTGATTCCTAAACAACCCCAAGAGCCTTTCTTTCTGGCCCAAACCTTCAGATAATAGGCACAAGTGTGTGTGTGTTTGTGTGATATTCTGTGTGCTTCTCATAACACTTTATCCATAAAACCTTTGTTGTTTTGTGTTCACATGCCCATGAACTGCAATACCTCATTTAACACATACATACCAAAGACAAAGCCTCGAGGGCCAACTAAGGCTTGTTAATATACATTATGCCAAAGCTGTGACGATGATACAAAAATTCTCCACCTTCAAAGTGAAAGATTGTACATTTGATTTTAGGGCATACAAGCTCACGTTGGGTCAAAAGGGTGGAAGAGAATAAAAGACTTCATTGTCAAACCCATAGAGAAATTTAGTACTATATTTACTCAAATGCAAGACTAGTTTTTTTCCTACGTTTGCCATCAAAAAAAGAAAAAGGAAAAAAGAGGGGGTTGCCTTGAAATCACGTGCAAGTTACAGTTAAGTCCAATAATAATATTGTTTTGTGTATAATGCTGTGGGGGAGGAATGTCTTCCTTTTGAATTAATGCAGTAATCCTATGGGCTTGGGCCTCTGGTGGAGTTTGGGAGGAAAAGGTTTGTTTTTTTTAATCTAAGGGTCCCAGGTCCCCCAGAGGCTAAATCACAGGGACAGTTGGGAACTTACACTTCCCAACCCAACTGTCACAACAGAAAATTTTCCAGCACAACAAAGAAGCTACAGGCTGTGCTGGGGAGTGATTCAGTAAAAAATTGCCTCCAAACTTAGTGTTTGGAGGCGATTTTTAGAGAATCATCCCATAGCACAACCCACAGCTTTCACATCATGCTGGAAAATTACATCATTTTCTGACATAACCAGTAGGCATGAGTGCACTTTGTATGCATGCTTCCCGTCCGGGCTTTTTTTCTGGGGAAACAGGTGGGAGAACTCAGGGTGGCAGTTGCCAGCACCTGGGGCAACTCCTCGCAGGAGATGACTACCCTGCCACTACACACACACGTGCTTTGTGCGCAAGTGCTCCCAGGACAACGCAATGATGTCATTTCTGAGAAGTGACATCATTGCACAGGGCTCCGCAGCAAGGGGCTCTTTACATTTTAAACCCCAACACTTCAACTGCTTGGTGGGGACTTCCCCGCCAGGCAGCCCAAGCGAACCAGTGGGATTTAAATGCCCCCTTCCGTGCCACTGTGCAGTGGCATGGAAAGGGGCATTTAAACCCCAGCTTCAGCTGTCTGTCGGGGACATCCCCCCAGGCAGCTGAGGCAAGCCAGTGGAGTTTAAATGCCCCTTTCTGTGCTGTTGAGCAGCGGCACAGAAAGGGGCATTTAAACCCCGGCTTCAGCTGCTTTGTGAGAACTTCCCCACCAGGCAGCCCAAGCAAGCAGTGGCATGGAAAGTGGCATTTAAACCCCAGCTTTTTTCTTTTTTTTTTTTTTAATAAAATTTTTATTGGATTAGAATCATTTAATTTCACATTGCAATCAATTCCCCCATTTCCCAATTTCTAACCCCCTCCCTTTCCCCCCCTTTTTGTAGACTTCCAACAGTTTTCCAACCCTTTGTCCCTTTTCCCTTACTCATTTTAAATTCGTCTATCTAACAAACATATACTTTCCCTTTGTTCTAAGCAATAATTCTTTAACTATTTTTAATACTCTAAACCCTATCTTTAAGTCCCTTCTTCCATATTAGACAAACAATTTGTCCCGTTTTTCATAATTTCAAATATTTCTATAAACCATAAACCATATAAACCATACATTCATATAAGTCAACCAATTTAACTTATACTCTATATGTAACTTTTTCTGCATATCTTATCTTCATTCTGTTTTAGTTATATTTAATTATATTATTATTTTAATTCTACTTTAATTATACATCTATATAACTATCATCAAAAGTTATCAATCAATTTGACCCATATATATCTTCAGGTAAACTTATTCAATTTAGTACATCATACAGTTTTTACCAAAAGTGGTATTAGTTAATCAATCCTTATAATTAGTTATGTTCTATCGCTCTTCTATATATTATTCTATATATAATAATCTAACAAAGTAACTGCTTAGAAATTTTCATTTGCCTCTCCACCCCCCGGTAAAGTCACCCCCCTCTGCATTTTATTATGTTTCAATAGTTCTCAAACTGCCACAGTTCTCCTCCCACCTCCCATTTCTTCACCAAATATTGTTTCAGCCTCTCCCAGTCTGTGTTGAACTGTCCTGGGTCAAGGTTTCTCAGTTTTCTTGTCATTTTGTCAATTTCCGCCATATACAGCAATTTGTAAATCCAATCCTCAATAGTTGGCACTTCTTGTACTTTCCATTTTTGCGCATACAAAAGTCTAGCCGCTGCTGTCATATAAAATAACAATGTCCTGTATTGAGCTGGGATGCCCTCCATTCCTAAGTTCAGTAGCAGGAGTTCTGGGTTCTTATTAATTTGAAATTGTAAAATCTCACTTATTACTCTTATTATTTCCCCCCAGTACTGCCTAGCTACCTCACACGTCCACCACATATGATACAGGGAACCCTCATGTTTTTTACATTTCCAGCATTAAACCCCAGCTTTTTTCTGCTGGGGGTTTCCTGAAGCTCGTGACCATTTTGGAGAGGTGCCGGAATGCACCACAGCATTCCGGCTGGAAAAGAGCTCTGCTTCCCATCTTGTTGCCTCCCCCTGCCACCGAGGTGACTGGAGGCTGGGGGCAGGGGATTTCCCACCCCCAGGAAGGAGGAGCAACCCTGTTTTTATCTCTCAGCAGGCGCCCTAGGAAATGTTTGACGAAAGAGGGGGGAAAGGAGAGGATTTCTGAGGAGGAGATTTCAGGTGGGTAGCTCCTGAGAAGGAGGAGTGTCCTGTAGAGTGATCAGAGGAGAAGACTAAAGCAGAGCTGTAGCTTCCAGAGATGTACAGCAGCACAAAGAGCTAAAAGAGCAGCAGAAGCACCACAGAGGTTCAGCCAAGTTGTGGGAAAGATTTGAGTGTATGAGACTTTCATAAGGCCTCAGAGAATGAGTGAGATAGTAAAAAACTATCATGCTACTTTTCCAACTTTATATTGTGTTGCCTACCTTTTAGTTTTTATCTGTGTCCTACTTTAATTACCCATCCTTCCTTGTTGAATAAGCTTTGTTTGTATTTTTTCAACTTGTGAAGGGTAAAAGGGTCTGGGTAATTGTTCTGAAACTATATTTCCTACTGTATTTTGCCTACTGATAATTCTCCTTTTGGTTAGGAGCAATGAAAGCCTTTAGGCTGAGGACACGGCTAGTTTCTCTTTTTCAAAAACACACACCCCAGGATCCCATTTCCCTGGTGGGGATGGGGGATCTCCCACTTTCACCCTTCGCCCCCTGCCTCCACTTACCTGGCCGGTGGGGGAGGAAGGCACAAGAACAGGCCTTCCAGACTCATTCCCAGTATGGTGCAACAATGTCACTGGTGTCTTTGCACCACCCCAGCCACTCCCCTGTTTTAAATGGTATGCCAATGGACCCTTAGTGAAATTATCAGGACATGTCACTGGCCACAGACAGAATTGTTTCCAAACTTGCTTTCTAAGATCTTTTTCATTAAAAGAAAATGAGACATTTTCTGTTGATAACTATATTTTTTTCTGTTAGCCAGAGTAAATATATAATCTTATTGAAGATCGGTATTTTAAAAAAAAAACCTTTTCATTAAAGATGACAGAAATCAATAGATCCAGATGAGTTAGCTGTGTTAGTCTGTAGCAGCAAAATAGTAAAGAGTCCAGTGGCACCTTTAAGACTAATCAACTTTATTGTAGCATAAGTTTTCGAGAACTACAGTTCTCTTCGTCAGATGCATGGAGGGTAAGAAGAAACTGGCCAGATATATATAGGCGGGGAGGGGAGGGGGAAGTGGATGCAAATTAGGTTGCTTCTGTTAATGAAATCAGTTACTTCTGATAATGAGATAACAGCTGAATCCACATTACCTCCACGTGTCCTGGTGTTGCACTAAATGTTCGCTAAACACCCGGAAGTATAGCGTCTTTCTAGCGCGATTCAGAAATCGCGCTTGAAAGATGCTATACTTCCGGGTGTTTAGTGAACATTTAGTGCAACACTGGGACGCGCAGAGGTAACGTAGATTCAGCCAACCATTCATAGTCTCTATTCAATCCAAGTCTGACTGAGTCAAATTTACATATGAATTCCAATTCAGCAGCTTCCTGTTGGATTTTGTTTTTGAAAGGTTTCTGTTGAACTATGGTGACCTTTAAGTCCTTGATGAAATGTCCTGGTAGATTGAAGTGTTCTCCCACTGGTTTCTGGATGTTGCCATTTTTAATGTCAGATTTGTGTCCATTTATTCTTTTGCGCGGAGGTTGGCTGGTTTGTCCAACGTACAGAGCATATGGACATTGTTGGCATTGGGTCCTGTAATCGTATTTGCTGAGTAGATATGAGGGCAGAGTTGGCATCTGGGTCTGTTGCAGGGTCTGGTACCCATGTTGGTGGACTCTGCTAGCCGATTCATGGTTGTTAGTGAGAAGTCGTTTAAGGTTGTAGGCAAGGAGAGGTTTTCCACCCAGGGCTTGTGAGAGAGAGGCATCATTTTCCAGGATGGGCTGTAGATCACTGATGATATCTTGGATGGTTTTGAGCTGGGAACTATAGGTGACAAGCAATGGTGTTCTGTTGTTAGTTCCTTTAGGTTTGTTCTGGAGCAGGCTGTTTCTGGGTACTAGTCTGGCCCTGTCGATTTGTTTCCTCGCCTCATTTGGTGGGTACTGTAGCCCCAAAAATGCTTTTTGTAAATCTCTTAAATGGGAGTCCCGATCAAAAGCATTGGAGCAGATACGATTATAACATAAGGCTTGGCTGTAGACAATCGACCGAGTGGTATGTTTAGGGTGGTAGCTGGAGGCATGCAGATATGAGTATCTGTTGGTGGGTTTCTGGTATTTATCTGTCCATTATGTAGTTGTATAGTGGTGTCCAGGAAGTGTACCTGTTGTGTAGAGTGGTCCAGGCTCAGGTTGATAGTAGGGTGAAAGTTGGTGAACTCCTGATGAAATCTCTCAAGGGCTTCCTTCCCATGGGTCCAAATGATGAAGATGTCATCCAAGAACCTTAAGTACAGGAGTGGTTTCAGTTGATGGGCGCTGAAGAAGCGTTGCTCCAAGTCTGCCATGAATATGTTAGCATATTGCAATGCCATGCGTGTGTCCATGGCTGTGCCATTAACCTGTAGATATAAGCTGTCACCAAATCTGAAGTAATTGTGAGTACGAAGTGGCAATGTTCAGTGGCGAGGTGTTCTGTGGTTTTGTACGGGATAATCAAAAAGAGTCCAGTAGCACCTTTAAGACTAACCAATTTTATTGTAGCATAAGCTTTCGAGAATCAAGTTCTCTTCGTCAGATGCCTGATACAGAGACTGGTCAAATACAGAAGAGGAGGAAGGAGAAGGGGAGGAGAGAGAAGAGGCAATTAGGGGGGGAGGGGGAGGGTGCAACCAAAACATTCCTTTGCTAATATATGTAAACATTTCCTTTTGGTGTGTGGATAATCAGGATAATATTCCTGATTGCTTGCAGTCCATCTGCATGTGGGATATTGGTGTACAGAGCCTCCACATCCATGGTAGCTAGGATGGTGTCATCTGGTAGGTTGTCAATGGACTGTTTTTTCCTGAGAAAGTCTAGTGGTGTCCCATAAATAGCTGGGTGTGCTGGTGGCATAAGGCCTGATGATAGAGTCCATATATCCTGAGACTCCTACTGTGATAGTGCCAATTCCTGAAACAATGGGGCATCCTGGATTACCTGGTTTGTGGATTTGGGGTAGTAGGTTGAATGCTCCTGGCTGTGGTTCCTGGGGGTGTGTCCATATGGATACATTCTTGTATGTCCTTGGGGAGTGTCTTTAATATTTTATTGAGTTCTCTTTTCTATTGCTCCGTAGGGTCAGAAGTTAGTGTTTTATAGAACGTTGTATCAGAGAGTTGTCTCTCTGCTTCCTGTATGTAATTATGTTTGTCCATGATGACGACTGCACCGCCTTTGTCAGATTCCTTGATTACAATGCCAGAATTATTTTTGAGGCTGTTTATGACATCTCTTTCTGCACGGCTGAGATTCTGCTTTAAGTCAATTTTGTCAATTATCTCAGCCTGGGTACGTCGACGGAAGTGTTCGATGTAAAAGTCCAATGAGGACTTTGAGGAGTTGTGGTTCAACAGAAACCTTTCAAAAACAAAATCCAATGGGAAGCTGCTGAATTGGAATTCATATATAAATTTGACTCAGTCAGACTTGGATTGAATAGAGACTATGAATGGTTATCTCATTATCAGAAGTAACTGATTTCATTAACAGAAGCAAACTGATCTCATCAGAAGCAAACTTTGTATCCACGCCCCCCTCCTCTCATCACCTATATATATATCTGTTCTTCTTACCCTCCATGCATCTGACAAAGAGAACTGTGGTTCTTGAAAGCTTATGCTACAGTAAAGTTGATTAGTCTTAAAGGTGCTACTGGACTCTTTACTAATCAATAGGTTTTTTAAAATTTTGAGAAGTCATTTGCTGCTCTGAGTGAGTGTTTCCAAATCCCGATCCACCTAAAACTTCTAGGCTCTGGTTCCTGGCTCCAGTTCCTGGCTTCATTTCCAACCACACTGTGGACTTGGGCCCTAGGTCTCATCCAGACACTGGACTTTTTTTTACAGAGTTGAACAACCTGCCTCACATGTTCCTGCATCCCTGGTCAGAAAAACCTAGGACTGGATCTAATCAGCTTTTCTGTTGGTGCAATAGGTAGGAGGAATCTCCTTGACTACCAACTTTAAAAAAACTGTGCTGTGGATCATAGGACTTGCATGGACAAAAGCTACATGTGACAGAGAAACCGAGCAAGACTGAGTTGAAAACCTAGCTGGATCCAACCCACTGATTCTTTCCACCACCAGAGGCTTTTGGAATTATTCTTAGAGCAAACCCAGACCTCTCCATGATGTACCCTATCTTGTTCTCATTCTGAAAATGCTTCTCTCCCAACCAGACCCCAGGATTCTAGCACAAGTACCTGCTGTGACAGGCTTTGACTGCATCCATGTGGTAAGAGCAAGACGACCAAGTTGGTATTTTTCTTCTATATTATTTACTTAAACCATCTGGATCTCACCAGTATATCACATGGCCTACAAGACAGTTTACAATCATTAAACATAAAAGCCAAGCCAAAGACTCACTTTTTAACCTGGTGCAGGTGCACTGAGGGTTCTGCTGTGCGCCTGCGCCAGGATAAAAAGTGAGTCAGTGGGGGCAGGCCTCTGAGGGGCCACAGAGCCAGCAGGGAGGTGCAGCACAGGGGAGCTCCCTCCATGTGGCCTTCTGCGGAGCTGCACTGTGCCTCCCTGCTAATTCCACAGTCCCTCAGAGGTCTGCCTGAAGAGCCAGCGGGGAGGCAAAGCACGGGGGAGCTCTGAGCTCTCCCTTTGTGGCCTTCCTGCCGCCTCAGTGGCCACTGTGGAGCCACGCTCTGCCCCCCTTCCAGCTCCGTGGTCCCTTAGAGGCCTGCCTGTGGAGCCAGTGGGGAGGTGAAGCATGGAGAACTCATCCTGTGTGGCTTTCCCATTGCCAAGGCAGCAGCTGCAGAGCCACACTGGACCTCCCTGCCAGCTCTGCAGCCCCTCAGAGGCCTGCCTGTGGAGCCAGGCACAGTGTGGGGGAAGTCCCCCAGGTGGCCTTCCTGCCACCTCTGCAGCAGCTGTGGGTCTGGGGAGCTGGCAGGGAGGCACAGCATGGGGGAGCTGCACCTCTGCTGTGCAGCCTTCTCACCACCTCTGCGGTGGCTGTGGAACCTTGGGAGGGCCCTCCAGGTCCCTGCTGCTAGAGCCTGTTGTATTCATTTTTACAACAGGCTCTGTTGCTAGTCTAATAGAAAACATTTAAATACCAGCACAAAACACCATCTAATAATAATTTTAAAACACAATGCAAATAAAACAGCAGAGACTAGCAGCAGCTCAGTAAAATAAATTTTGAGTTAGCGTTCCAAAAAAGGATCATGGGAACAAAATAGTTTTTATTTGGTCCCTCAAAAGAGTGGGATCCACGTGAGTATTTCTGAGGAGAATATTCTCTAATCAAGGTGCCACAACAGAAAAGGCCTTGGCTCCAATTCCTAGCCTCCTAACCTCTGAGGGCAAGAGTACCCAGAGCAAGGCTTCAGATAATGAGCTAAATGAATGGGCAGTCAAATTCATGTGGGGAAAGACTTCAGATACCTTGTTTCACGAATAATAGAATCTAGAAAATGTCCAGATCTTTGATTAATTTGAGGAAGAATTTGAGCCTTGGCTTTGAAAATATGTTTTCAGTCCTACAGAATCTTGACTTAAATTAAACTTGGACTGATTGTTCCTTGGGCAGCCGTAGAACCTCAGTGTTCTACCCTGCCATGTACCCAACTATGCAAATCATCTCGTGGGAGATCATTTCCATTTTTAGAAGAGGGGATAGCATGCTGATCTCCCCTCCTACCATAGACCCCCCCACTTTACCCCTATGCTGTTCCTGAGAGTCCACTGACTCCCCCCCCTCCCCTCAGGAAGAAAAGTTTGGCGATTCAATGAGCTGCAATAGGAGGGGGAAGCAGAAAAATCCTGTTCTGCAAAGTCTGTGGATGGTTGGATACTCGCTCTCTTTTTCATATGGTACTTAGAAAGTGCTGCTAGATGGGCTGTGATATCGTAAGGTGTACAGCAGGGAAAGATTGTTCCAGCAGAGGGCAATAAATGAAGGAACAACATCCAAGCCTCAGATTATGACTACCAATTAAAATCCCTGAATTTGTTTGAGCAAAAGAACTATAAATAACATCCAACTTTGGATCTGCAGGCTATATTTACTGGGGTGTAAATAATTTTGGAGTTCTGCCAGCCTCCCCCTCTTTCTCAAAAGGGTGAGGGAGGGCTGCTTTTATCAGGATTTAAATTAAACTTTCTCTTACTGTATAATACATCAACCTGACTGGAAGACTGCATCAATTTACAAGGCTAATTGGCTTTAAATGATCTAATTTTTTAGTCGGCACATTCTGTACCCCTCCTGGACTTCTAAGTTCACAAAAATCTTTTTGAAGAGTTTTGTTGTTTCCATGGGTTACCTGAAGACTTTGATGTCCTCACCGACCAGCAGAGGGAGAAAATACAATACAAAGCAGAACCATGAAATACAGTGAACCATCTGTTAGCCTCAATATGGAAAGAAAAATGATGCCATTTAAACCATTTGTTTTGTTCTAGGACATGGAATGCTCATTGTCCAATCCCCATCCAGTTATTTTCCTTCCCCCTGCTGTGCGAGCCCCCTTCATTCTTTTTTCTTTTTCATTTTCCTTTGCTTTCCTTCTGTGCATGCTAGATCTTTATGGGCTATATAAAAACTGGAAGGTAGACCTATGCAAAGGGCTTGTGTTAAAATGATGGTGCTAGAAATCACTTGGGGGACATTAATGAGAAAGTCTGTCTTTTGGAAAGGTCCACATTTTCTGGATGCCATTTCTTTCTTTCAAGGTCTTCTCTAAAGCAACAAACATGAATATATGAACTCTCCAGAGCCCAATGAATATATTTGAACCTTCAGCGTACTTAAACCAGTCAGTGAAACTCAGGCAGCCTGGCTTATTCAGAAGGAAGATGAGCATGAAAAAAGGAACTATGGGACCAGCCCAAGACCATATAACGTTTGTCCTCCAGTTAGGGTTGCCAGGTCCCCTTACCCTCCTGGTGGGAGGGAGGGAACCCAGCACTTACCTCATGCTGTCTACATGTTGGTTTTTGCGCTCACACTTTGCATGCATGTGCTCCCAATGCGTGCATGATGGTGTTACTTCTAGGACGGGAAGTTATCATGCAGGCTGTGGATGTGATTCTGCACTTCACACAGGGCTAATTCAGGAAGTGACATATCGCACTCCCAAGGAGTGCGCACACTACATGTGTTCCTGGGGTGCATGTCGGTGGTGGGTGACCACCAGGGGTTTTGCCGCCTCCCACAAAAATTCCAAATATCCTTGCTATTTCTGTTGAAAAAGAACTGTGAGTGTGTTTCTCAAAAATTCACCCAAGAATTTAACATTTATGCATAAAATAAACAACCCCAAATATCACACTGAAAGTAAACCTTATATTGACTTTGGATATGAATTTTATTTTGATTTGATATTTTAAAAAAAGATAATACAAAAAATACAGGAAAATGCTGATATGTAGAAGGGGAAGGGGGAGAGAGAATAATAGAATTGCACTCCCCACCATCAACTTTTTCTGGTCTGTAAACATTTCTATATATAGGAGCTCCTCGGGATTTGAAAAATTTATTTAGGAATTCCTCCGTGAAAAAAGGTTGGGAAGCACTGCCTTAAGGAGTTATCAATGCCTTTATGACACCAGCTGCCATTAAACCAGTTGCTACACTAATCTTCGATCTATTTGCATGGCTGCCAACCCACTGAGTTCCACCACCTCTTTTCCCAGAAAAAAGCCCTTAGCAGCCAATACTTATCACAAAAAAGAAAGATGCTAAAACTGCCATGTTTACCAGCCAGAAGCAGAGTGTGGACTTACAGAGTTGAAGAACCATCAGAACAATTAGTTTGAAAACTTATGGCTGGTATGATGAAGCTCCAGTTCCAGACCTCAAAACAAGGGACTTAAATTTTACACTCTACCAGGTTCTTTGGGTTTTGTTTGTTACTTTTATTTTTATAACTGAGGCTTTGGGAACTGCTTAGTCTCCTAGTCCTCAATGAGGGCAAGGCCTAGACTCAAGTTGTCACCTGGCATTTACTTGGCCTATTATGAGGAAATTATTGGCTTCAGAAACCACACAGTAGGCCTGATGAAAACAACTAAAACACAAATTTATTTCAGTGGTATGCCTCAATTGTTTCTTTGTTTTCCCTTTCTGTCATATTACACTAACAACATAGAGCTGGGGGCCTGAGAAAAATAGCTACAAAGCAGGTTTCTTGTTTGACTGATTCAGATTTATAACATGGAACAGAAAGGCGTTTAATTTTTAACTGTTTTGACAGGAACAGCACCCAAACCTCTATAACACAGAGCAGATAGCCCGCCCCCCCTTTAAACTGTTTTTGACAGAATGAGTACCCAAACCTACCTCTCTTCAAAAAATGTAATTTCCTAATGGACTTCTTGCCTAAACAGCAGACCTCTTAACCCTTCTCCTACCAAAATCCAGCAACCCCCAATTCTGTCAGTTGGTTAGCAGTTCAACTGCCACGCTCCTTTTTTTTCTTTTCAACATACAAATACACCATTTGAAAGTGATTGGCTAAGGCTCATGGATGGCAGAACTTGAAACTACACACTAAGGCTTAAATTACATAAAATAAATTAAATGATGTCATTCCCAGCACAACAAGGAAAGGCCTCCATGTAGGGCTGATTTGATGAAAATCAGCCCCCATGTTGATTTCATCAAATCTGCCCCCTGTGGGGGTCTTCCCTTCTTTGTTGTGCCAGGAATGATGTCATTCCCAGTATGATAAAGAAGAGCTCCAGAGGGTGCATGTATGAAATAAGTTTTCCCCACGCACACTCCCCACAACCTCCTCATCCCCCAAGTTGGGCTCCAGGGGACCTGGCAATCCTAATGTGGGGAGAGTTTTGTATATGGGTTTGTTTTCCTATATCTTTCCCTATTACTGAAAAAGCCATGTGAGGAAGCCAATTTGGGGCTGACAAATTGCAGGAGGGCCGAGCAGCCTCTTCTCTGTCTGTCCCTTCAGGCATCGCCTGTTCCAGGCAGCTCGGAGTTAAACAAGAAACACAGAAATACCAGTGGAGGTGGAACTTAAGATACAGTCCATCTTGGTAAGTATCTTGCTAGCAGATTTCCCCACTTCTCAGAGGTATACACATTTATGGGACTGTCAGCTTTCAAATTATTCACTAGTGTATTTTTTGCGTTTTCAAACATTCACAAACTTTGCACGGAATTGCTGATATCCACCAACTTGTTAAGCATTCACTTTAAGACAGACAGACAGATAGACAGACAGACACTTTGGATGTGTTTCCCCATCTTTGATAACCCTCTTTATTCCTATATTGATTCATTTCTAAAATTGCAGGCTCTCTTAGTATAAAGCACTTTTCCACACTAAGGAAATTTCAGCCACTTAGGAAATATCAGCCAATGTTCTGTTGCTTTTTTGTTACCCGGAGCCATCTCAAGAAAGAAAGCACAATGTAATTAAGAGATTGATCTCCTGGAAACAGTGCTTAATAACAGGCAACTGCAATGTGAAAGCAATTCCCCATTTTCCAACACCATTCTCAAGTGGATCTTGCTTGCACCATTTGTAAGGAGGCAGGCAAATCCAAACTCAAGGTACACGGGCCTCAACTAAGAGTGAGATTCTAATCTCTAGGAAGGAGCTCAAATGCCAAGTAGTCCCAACGGTTTTTGTAATCTGTGCTAACACTGGTATCCCACACTTACAATATTGAGTTCGCTGAGGTGGCTAACAGCTCAGTAAAAACAAATCTATAATGATAAAAGGATCTATCCGTCCCTCTGGGACAGGCTTTACTCCTCAGAAAATGAAGCTAGGTAGCACAAAATTGACCTTTGGCTTCAGGATGTCTATCAGAGTTTCAGTGCCAAATATGAAGAGAACTGTCATCCTGGCCCACGCAAGTGGAGGACCTTTCTCCTCCACTTTTTGCGTTGGAAGCTACGGTCATCTCTGCCAGGCTCAGCTCATTCAAAACTAAAGCTAAGAGCCTCAGAATTTTCCAGAATTATTTATAGGAATTGCTGTGCCCAGAATAAAGGAAATCAGAACATCCTGGCAATTGGAACATCCTGGACCAGGGAGGGAGGGCTTTGGGGAGAGGAGGGACCTCAGCAGGATATAATGCCATAGACTCCATCCTCCAAAGCAGCCATTTTCTCCAAGGGAACTGATCTCTGTCATCTGGAGATCAGTGGTAATTTTAAGCTCTACCTAGAGGTTGGCAAGCCTACTGTATATGGGGTCTAGCAGCACTGGAGTGAGAAATAGACTCGCCAAATTCTGAAAGAAGGCTTTTGAAAGGGGAAAAAAAACAGGTACCTGGATGGAGGAGGTAAGCTGCATCATGTGGGTCCAAAATTTGGTGTGTCCAGAGAAGGTTTGGTGGTGTAGCCAGTAGTTTGGGGTAGGCCTAGGAGCAGGGAACAATGATTTCATGCAGCATCTGAAGGGACAGCCAGTGCAAAAACTGCCCATTCCCTTAACAGGCTGAAAGCAGCCTTTTTTCTTGCTTTCAAGGTAACCAACCAGTCCCAAGTCAAAAAATCATATCCAAAATGAATTTTCTCCTCATCAGTTGGTGATCCTAAGGGAGAAAGAGAACCAGCCAGCATGTTCCTTGAAAACCCTGATGGCAGGAGTCCTAAGTTTCAGGCATTTGAGCTTCATCTTCTGCTCAGCTTCTTCTAAATTAGTAAACCGCCTCATAGATAAAGGGGAAGGGCCAGTGGATTTGAGGCACCATTAATGGTAGCAAAATAGAAGGCAGATAGGTCTCATCCATGGTATGTAGCCTGGTAGGATTTTCTTCTCAACAACCCCTATGTAGTTATAGATCCTGAGGAGTTAGCCGTGTTAGTCCGTAGTAGCAAAATAGAAAAGAGTCCAGTAGCACCTTTAAGACTAACCAACTTTTCTGTAGCATAAGCTTTCGAGAACCACAGTTCTCTTTGTCAAATCCCATGAAGTTAATTAGGGTCATTTCCACACGACTTTAATGGGATGGCCTGCTAATGGAACTTTGGTGGGTTATGTCACTCATTACATATGTCATTGTTGCCCATGCATGAGCGGGTCGTGATGAGCCTGGTTTTTTTGTGAAACTTGTTTTGTTCCGTTTCCATTTTTGATGCCACTTTTTTCATGTGATTATCTACCGTATCAATGCATCTGGAGGCTTTTCTTCGCTTCAGAAGATCCCTCCCACAAATCTCCAACCCCTCCTCTCGCCATTACCCCTCCTACCCCCAAATGCATGCGAGCGTCTGGCTCACATAAGCAATCGTATAATCCTCCTCTCTTTTAAATAATTTTTAAACAGTCCTTGCGCTAGTACGATACAGGGAATCATACTGCAGTGTTTGCTACATTGGATCACTTAGCAATTGGACTGTCAATCACAATGGGCCCTAGCAACACGCTCCCCCCACGCGCCTCCTCCAGCAGCATCAGTTGAAGGGGGGATCAAGGGCTCCTCTTCCTCTGGCCCCTCGGCTGTCGCTCAGCTTGTGTACAGCCCTCTCAAGGCCCTGCGGAGGCGGCAGGGAGCCCCGCCCCCCGTCTGCTGCAGGACCTTGGGAGGGCCTTGCCGCTGCGCTGAGCCTTTCCGTATCTCTGGAAACCTGAGGAGGCAGTGGAGAGGCAAACCGTTTTACCCCCGACTCACTTCTTATCCCTGTTTACTACACTTGCATGGGGATAAGGAGCGAGTGGTTGGTTACATGGTTTGCCTTTTATATAGTAGGATATGGAATCGTGCAATCGCGCTACTCTACTGTTCGCATATTTCTGAAACACTTTTGCATTTAAAACTTTGAGTGAGAAGTCAACAATAGAGAATGCTGTACTATGCATGCCCAGTCTCTACAGAAGCTGAAAGGCAGGACAATGGTATAGTGCAATCCCGCATGTGCTAAAAAAAAAAAAAAAAAAAATTGGGCAGGAATGTGCCAACGTCATTTGTGATGAGGTGCAGATAAATAATGCATTTTCTGTTATGGGACTTCTTTTTTGCAACAAACACACACAAAACACGCATGAGGAGAATGCATGTGAAAGGTGAGTTCTCAACGCCGACTGGGAAGACATGGCTTTGGGACAGGGAAAACCTGAAAAAATTGGAGCATGTGGAAGCGACCTAGGCTAAAATGTAGTGACTGGTTAGAAGGTCACCCAGAGTTTTATGGCATGGTATCTCTAATTTTTCCAGATCTCTCAAGATGGAATTTGAATCTCCTGGGCACTAAAATCAATACACTGCACTCTTAGTCTGGACTAAGAAAAGCTGGGTTCTGTGACTGTATGAATGATTAAATTGAGAATAATGCACAAATGAGATTATTTTGTACAAGTCAATGTTTCTGCCATTTTATCTAGTACATCCTAGTTTTTGCTATTAAGATGATTAGCCCTGAAACAGCTTGGGGAGGGGCCATAGCTCAGTGGTAAAGCATCTGCTTTGCATGCAGAAAATCCCCAGTTCAATCCCCCACATCTCCAGTTGATGGTATCAGGTACTAGGCAATGTGATAGATCTCTGCCTGATACCCTGAAGAGCTTCTGCCAGTCTAATGAAGTAACAGTTACCTTGATAGACCACTAGTCTAATTTAGTATAAAGCAGCTTCATGTGTGATTATGTACAGTGCACTGAACCCTAATTCTCTTTTCTTATTCTTAGAATATTCAGCCACACCTCTGGCTTCTGGACTTTCAGTAAGACATTCTCACATGTTTTCAAGCATACCTTTTTATGCCATAAGTGTGGGAAGCTAGGTATGAGTGGCTTTCCTCACATCGTTATGTAGTTATTCTGCAGGTTACCTTTCCTCTGCGTTCTCCTCCTTCTAAATCCCTCTTTAACTAGAAGAATTTCTAAACTGCAGCATGCACAGATTTCATTTCCTTTATGCCAAATTTATACATGTGCAGTGATAAAACACTGTACAAAACAAAGCCCCGCCCCCGGACTTACCTGGGGTCCTGAGCCACAGGGGTGGGAGTGTGGCATGAGGGAGCCGCCATCTTCACTAGTGGCACAGTTGCTTGCCACTGGCACCGAGACTTGAAAGTTGGCTCCCCAGCCAATGGGATACTGGACTAGATGGACTGGGGTGGACGGTGGGGCTCAGGGGCAGGCCTGGAGGGTGAAGTTTTCCCTCCAGCCCACCTGCGGGTAATAAAAAGCAGTTGGCTGTGCTGCTGTTATTCATCAATATCTGGCAAACCAGGTCATTTGTAATGACAAAATCCAGGGAGAAACAAGAGTGGGATGGATATTGGAGGCATCTCTGCTAGAAACCAGTTTTTAAACAAAACACAGGCATCAGGTCTCAGAAAGGTAGATTGTGCTCCCAAATACACGTTCTCCCCTTGGATTCCTGCAGCTTCATGTAATGTGCATAGCCCTGTCTTTGGGTCACAGCAGTTCCCTTTCATGGGTAGCGGAGGATGGGGGGGGGATTTTGTATTCAGGAAGCTCTCAGCCCAAAGCAGCAGCAGCAGCAGCATGCATTTTTAATGTGGGAGGCCTCATTTTGTGCACTGCAACATAGCCAGCTTTCCCAATAAATGATTTATAATGAAGCCTAGATGTGTCATAAGAGCATCCAAAGAGCAGCTAAGAAATGTATACGGAACGGGAGAAAACTAACCACAGAGGTCATCCTAGTACTGGGCAAGACCGGGAAAGGGTGTGTGTGTTCTTTAAACAGAGGAAGCAATTGAGCAGCCTCTACACTAAAACTACCCCAAGGGGGAGTGGGGTGAAAAGTAGAAGGATAATTTCATTAATTGTGGTCTTTCTAGAACAATGATTGGTCTTCCACCCATTGCGTCATTAAAAATGGATACTTTTTTGTCAGCTTCACATAATCCTGTGGTTAATGAAGACAACAGCAGGTGGCAACGTTACACATGATCTTCTGCTCGTTTGAAGAAATCGCCTTTCCTTCTTTGCAAACCTATTTGGTAATGCCACATGTTGTGCTTCAGTAATATCTTGAGCTGAAACAAAAGCTGAGCCTTTTGCTATGTGGAGTTACAGTTTTCTCTTATTTCCTTATCAGACAGAGATACTTACCAAATGCAAGTATGTGGAAACAGCAGTTGTTTTTCATACCAGGGATCTGGATTTTAGAAACGTGACCATAAATAGGGCTGTAACTAAGCAATTGCTGATCCCAACTTCCTTGCTTAGCTAACTTTGTTCCATTTTTATTTCCCTTAGACTTTAATTCCTCCCTCTTTCTCTCTGTTAAGACATCCTCCTTGGCCTTTCCTTACTTCTTGGTGCAGCGATCTACATAGGTGTATTTCCAGACACTTATGCTGATGTCTTTACCTCTTCATATTTTTGACCCTATTACATCTACAGTCCTCTCCCTTTCCCCTCTTTCTTTAATACATGGTGTTCTGGTTGGCAGGCACGTGGACAGGAAGAAGATGAGAACAGAGGAATGTTCAGAATGAGTTCTCAAGAATTGTTCCATGCTAAGGTCAAGCCAGGGACTGCAGCTCCTATGATGCTTCACAGAACTGAATGTCTTGTACATGGTAGGTACAAATCAGGCATGGATGACTTTGCACATATACTGGGTCAGTAGAAAAGTCAACAGACTTTTCATTTTGGGCCAGAATTTTCTTCAATACCAAAACACACACACACACACACACACATGCTATGCCAATCTCCCCACCTCCCACCCACAACCAGGAAATCCCCACCTCGCCCATCTCCTGCTGAGAACCAAGGCAGTGCTGGCATAGCCAGGGAGTCAAACTAGGCCTAGCTGCTGTGCTATGAAACTCACTGTCATTCTCATCTTAACCTTCCTGTTGCAAGGAAAATTGTAGGGGAGGAGAACTCAGAATGCTACCTTGAGGCCTTAGAGCAAGGGCAGGAGAAAAATGTCATAGGTAGAAACACTTCCAGTTAAAAGGTCACAAGCAGCAGGTGCAGAGAAAACTTTTCTTGGTTAGCGATAGGCTTGCCAGGTTTCTCCGGGTTTTGCTAGAAGTGACACTGCAGTGCTGGCATGCCTGTTCCCATCCCCAAAATGCTTCTGGAGGCTCCAGGTTGTGGCCTGGCAACCCTAGTTAGTGGCCGTAGAGAGCTGTGAAAAATCAGAATAGACAATACTGAGGTGGAAAATGGACCCATAATCTGACTCAGTTTAAGGTAGCTTCATATAAATAGGGAACCTGCTCGGGTTGCCACATCCTCCCTACAGCAGTGGTGGGAGGGGATGAGGACTTACCAGGGTGCACATGGACACCTGCATCCTCACATGATAATGCCACTTCTGGCATGACCCAGATGCGATGCTGTTGCGCTGGGGCCACTTATTTAACAATCAGCAAATACCAGTATTTTTGCTAAAGTTATTAGCTGTTTGTTAAAGAATCGGTCCCAGCACAATACCATCACTTCCGGGTCATGCTGGAAGTGATGTCATCACATGGGGATGATGCACGTGTACCTCCCATTCCCCTGGCCTGCATCATCCCACCGATCAGTTGGTTACTAGCATAGAAAAGGCACCAATTGCCAGGAGATTGCCCACCATAAGCAGATACCTGGCAAGGCTACCTATTGGCATATGAACTCTGTGTGCACAACCGATCACACAAGGGTCTCTGGACTAGAATGAATGGCTCTCTAATTAGGATCTCTAATTATTTCATGATATATTTTCTTCTGTTCTATAATCCACCCTTATTTGGCCAAAACTCATGTTTTCATTGCCAAGTTTCTATCAGCTTTGCCAAGTGAACAATGAGAACGTTACTTTGGAGCAATTGTGTGCATTAAAAATCCTTGAGTCCATTCATTACTCGAAGCGATGTGAACACTAAACAAATGTACAAGACTTTAAAAATCTGCTGCAGTGAAATAGCAGGCACAATTAAGGGGCAAATTTAAATAAATAAAAGCTCTGGCAGCCATTCATCATTCCCTTCACAATTAAAAACTAATAATTTGACTAAATAACCATTATAATAGGGTGCATTTTTTCAAATTCATTCCACCGAGGAAATAGGGCTGGTAAGCTCATGTTAAGAAGAGTCTCTTGTCCCTTTCCCCCCTCTAATGGAGATTAACATGATAATTTTAGCCATAGCAGCCTTTTGTGCTGCAGCGTTTGCACATAGATGAAAATAAGTGGCTGCGGAGAAGAAATTGAAACAATGACATTAATGAAGCCGTAGGAACCAGCCATCTTGTGCACCGCGGGGTAATCCGCTTTTGCACAGTCGGTGCTTTGAGGCACGTATGTGACACAATTAGTAGAACAAAATAAGTTTCTCCTAGCTGAGGCATTTACTGCAAATTAAATCATTAATCTCATTTATAAAACGGCCACGTAAGGCTGAGCACTACCATTGGCTGAGAAGTCTCCTCCGCACCTGGGCGTAACGTGGCTCATGGTGGGAGAACACTCTCAGTTATGAGGAGGAAAAGGTCTCGTCAAGGTCGTCGTTCCATGGAGAAGTGTTCCACCTCAGTTATCACTCACACACATGCTCATATGAATTTCTAAAAGAATGTTCTTTTTGGTTGTTGTGGGTTTTCCGGGCTGTATTGCCGTGGTCTTGGCATTGTAGTTCCTGACGTTTCGCCAGCAGCTGTGGCTGGCATCTTCAGAGGTGTAGCACCAAAAGACAGAGATCTCTCAGTGTGACAGTGTGGAAAAGATGTTGGCAGGTCATTTATATCTACTCAGGAGGGGTTTCCCAACTTGTAGGATAGAGTTGGATAAGATCTGACTCCTGATTAAAAGAGTACTGCAGACTTAGGATGCTTTTGTAGTATCTGAGGTGCAAGATTCGGATCCAGTAGCACCTTAAAGACCAACTAGATTTCCAGGGTACAAGCTTTTGAGAGTTAAAGTTCTGCATCAAGGAGCAAGCAGACACTCAGACTGTGCTAGTCTGTACAGCAACATTTGTTGCCCCAAAGGCAAATGACATGCAGTCCTTTGAGCCCAGTAAGACTCCTTCTTGCTAGCTGCAAAAATCATGCTTCTGTCTCCTTGAAATCTCTATATCTTCAGGTATCTTCTTGTAAACAAAAGCTAGAGAAAAGACTGTCGCCTTGGTTGACAGCCAAAAAGCCATGAATTGAATCCAACTGGGGAAGGGCCACAGCTAAGGGACACAGCTAAGTGGTAGAGCATCTGCAGAATCCAAATTCAATCCAGTTAGGATCAGGTAGCAGGTGATGTAAAAGACCTATGCCTGAGACCCAGACAGTTGCTGCCAGTGTCAGAATTGACCTTAATAGAACAGTAGTCTAACTCAGTATCTTCATGTATGTACTTACCTAGTAATAGATGAGCCCTTGTTTATCTGACTGTCTTGATTAGCATTGCCAGACTCCAGGTGGTGACTGGAGATCTTTCAGAATGACAACTGATCTCCAGGCCCTAGAGATCAATTCCCCTGAAGAAAATGGCTGTTTTGGAGGGTGGAATCTATGTTATTCTACACTGCTAGAGTTGCTAGTCCCCTGCTGGGGGCAGGGGATCCCCTGCTTCCACCCTCCACCCCCCACCCCCACTTACTTGGCTGGTGGGGGAGGCACAGGCCTCCTGGGGACATGCTCCCAGGAGGCACAGCACACTCGCACAGGCCTGATCTGGGCTCAAATTGGGCCTGCAGCACAGGATCGCTCCCAGGGCAGCTGCAGCCCACACAATGATGTCACTTCCTGGGAGTGATGTCATCACGTGAACCTGGGAGCATGCTCACATGAGACAACACAGCAGTTAGGTGCTGGGTCCCACACCTCCTGCTGGGAGGACAGGGGATCCTGGAAGTGAGGTCCCTCCACTTCCCAAGTCCTGCCCCCTCCCAGCTTCTCCCCCCAAATCTCCAGGAACTTTCCAAACTGAAGCTGGCAAGTCTAGTTTACTTCACTTACTAGTAGGTTGAAGGCAGAAGGAAGGAGCACACTCCCACAGGCCTGATCTGGGCTCAAATTGGGCCTGGATCAGGCCCAAATCAGGCAGGATCGGGCTGCTGCAGAGCAGGCAAGTGTTCCTGTGCTCTGCAGCAGCCCAATCCGGCCTGATTCGGGCTTGCATCAGCCCAGGTCTGGATGGATCGGGCCGCTGAGGAGCAGCCTGAATCAGCCTGAATCGGGCCCAGTGTGGGCCCGATTCAGCCTCCCCCCCCCCCCAGTGCAGCACAGGATCGCTCCCAGGGCAGCTGCAGCCCACACAATGATGTCACTTCCTGGGAGTGATGTCATCACGTGAACCTGGGAGCATGCTCACATGAGACAACACAGCAGTTAGGTGCTGGGTCCCACACCTCCTGCTGGGAGGACAGGGGATCCTGGAAGTGAGGTCCCTCCACTTCCCAAGTCCTGCCCCCTCCCAGCTTCTCCCCCCAAATCTCCAGGAACTTTCCAAACTGAAGCTGGCAAGTCTAGTTTACTTCACTTACTAGTAGGTTGAAGGCAGAAGGAGGGAGCACATATAGTTTAGCTGTGGTGGGAAGAGCCAAGCTGAAGTGAGAAGAGGGAGACAGAAAATCCAGATCTATATAATAAAATGCACCTAGTTTCTGCTAATTTACTTCCTCTATCAGTGTGATATATGCTCATTTTCCATCCCTAAAGCAGAAAATAATATATTTGAAAAATTGTCCCAAACAAGAATCATTTTTGCCAAAATCAAAGCGCCTTGCTAGACCCGCTGATGCATTGAACAAACTGTGGTTTGCATTACATTTCTGCCTTTCAGTGGAGAATAATGCAGAAGCTTTGACATGATTTGGTTCAACATACCAAATTGTAATTTTTTTAACAAAATGCAATAACATGAATGGAGGGGGAGTGCTACTAATTCTATTGCAGAAGCAGTTCTGGTACAGGGGGAGTTGATTCTCGCCCCTTTGTGCTGCTGTTTCCCAACCAAATTTGCCCCCACCTCTGTTAGAAGAAGGGACATGATGTCTCTTGCTCAGGCCTTTAGGACCGCCAGTGGAGAAGGAAAGCAACAACCATAGAGTCAGATAGATAGGCTGCTATTAGTCTCCTTCCTGCCAGGGGAACTTCCTTCCTTCCCTCCTCTCCCCCTCCTCTCTCTCTTCTTCCCTGCATGCACCAGGAGAGGCAGCATGGTTACTAGTTCTTTCTCTTCAGTTACTAGTTCTTTCTCACTACTAAACTTATGTAAATATATTTCTTACTGGTTCTTTAACTTGGATGAGAGCTTTCTGCATGCAGTTTGTTTAGTTAACGTGCCTTAACTAAAACCCAATAACCTCTGCAGCTGTTTGCTCTGGGGGATACCTGTATTTCTCCCCTGGGAAATGTTGGGGAGGGGATTTTGATTTGAAATGTCACAGGGACAAGGGTGAAACTCTTCCTTCCTCGGCACTGCTGCTCCAATCAACTCGGAAGCACTCACACACCCTGATGCATCTCATTACAAAAGAAAACAACAGGCAATCCAGTCACGGGCCTCTTGGGTAATGTTTAATTTGGACCCAAGCCAGGCCTTTAAAATGGGAGCACCTCCCCAGCTTTCCAGGACTCTTGTTTTAAAGTGATAAGGGGTAATGTTGCAGACACAGCCCTGTATCCAGGGGACCACACTGCGTCTTTCAGTTAAGCAATACAGAGCAGCACTTGCAGACATTTATCCATCCCGACTGGCTGCAGCATGAGTCTGTAGATTCATCACATTGAATTAATTGTCATTTCTTTGACTTTGAATGCGCCCAGGAAGCTGAAGCTATTAATGTTTAGAGAACTCTTGCTGGAGTTTGTGAAATATTATATGACCTGCTTGATCACAACTTTAATTAGATGCAGCTTCCCAGCTGTTCAGGCACTTTGGGATGCTAAAACTGACACGAGCATAACTAAACCTAAAGTAAGGTGATCCACCTGAAGGGACGTTCTTTCAAGATGCGCCTTTTCAAAAAAGCAGTGGGGAGCACTTTGAAGGTCTATTATCTGAGATAAAGCTTCCTTAGGGATGGAGATGGCAATCCATTATGCTGTCAACTGCTCTTGAGACTATTTGAGAGTAAGCCCAGCAAACTTAGTCGGACTTTCTTATCAGTAAACATGTAAAGATGATGATGCGCGTCCCACTGAAATCAAGACAGTCTATCACATTTTTTTCTTTGCTGGATGGTAGTCATAATCCAGGGTATGATATGCCTCCTGTTAAGGGAGACCTGCAGTTGTTAAGAAGCTGCCTTAGACCACGGGGCCACCTAGGCCAATTCTGTACACTCTGCTTGGCAGTAGCTTCCCAGGATCTCTGATGAGTAACGGTCTTGCCCGGCACCTGCTCCAAACTAAAATGGCAGAGAGTGAAGGTTGAATCTGTTGAGGCTAGGCTATTATACTGTACTCTACATAGGCCTGGCCATAAAGACAACTAGGAAATTCCAGTTGGCACAGAACGCCACAGCCTGGCTGCTATCAGGCCCAAGCTTAACATGCATGTCACACCTATTCTGCAGACACTCTATTGGTTATGAATCACTTACTGGTTTCAATTCAAGGTTCTGGTTCTCTAAGTACAAAGCCCTGATTGGCTTTGGACCCCCATACTTGCAGGACTACCTCTCCTGCTATGCTCAACTGTGACAGCTTTGCTCATCTGACTGAAGCCTTCTAAAGGTGCCAGCATGCCAATGGGTAACATCAGCAACTGCCCATTCACATGTATAGCTCCAACCATGTAGAACAGTTTGCCTGAGGAGGTGAGGAAGACTCCCACACCTCTGTTATTTTACACAATGTACAAAACAGGAATATCCTGGGGGGCATTTTTATAAAGAGGTTAGAACTGTAGTATAATGGACTTCCGGTTTGGGATCCATGAAGGTCTAACGCAGCTCTAAAAGCTGAGCTGTCCAGGCTGCTGTTTTGGAGGCTGGAGGGGCTAAAATTGCCCGCGGCCAACTGTTCTCAGGTGGAGAACAGGCATAGAACACTCAAGAACCTCAGGGCGCGTTGATCTTGGGCGAGGGGGGATCCTGCGCAATGGACTCTCTCCCGTCCCTTGAGGTCCCACCCGAAGACAGGTTTTACCAAAATCTCTCCAGTAGCCCAGGAGCCAATGTGGTTGGCATAAGACCTACATGCCCAAGCTTCAACAGGGACAAGAAGAGCTGGAGGGAAGTGGAGATTGAAACAGCGATTACAACCCGCGGAAGCGTTTAAGAAGGTAAAGATCACTATCTCTTGAAACGGGACAGATTACTTAAAATAAGGAAGCATTAAAGCAGATTTGAAAACTGCAACAGAGTGACTATAAGGAGGGGGAGTTCCGGCAAGAACTGTATTTAAAAAAGGACTAACTAAAACGGAGTTATTAAGGAAATTGGACTATTGTTTTACATACCTGTGGTGACAAAGAGATAGTGGGCTGTGAGAAAGTTTTACCATCGCAAGAACTGCTGTGGGAGGACGGGAAACAGGAAGTACGTAACAACGATAGAGTTGCTGGAGAGAAGCGGCCCTTTCTGGACTACAGGAAGAAGGGAATCGCCATCTTTGAAAGGGGAAGAGTAGCGGCTTCAGCGGAAGAGGAAGTAAGCCATATTGGATTACAAATAAGGGAGAATAAACATAGAGGAACCATAGAGAAAAGACGCCCGACATTTTGGACTCTTTAATTGACTATTTGGGAATAAGACCGGGACATTTAAACTAAGAGAATATTAAGTTAAACGCCACGGAGCTAAGGAAGCGAGTGGACTCGTGGGAGCGAGGCAAAGCAAGCCCCACAATGTCGAAAAAAGAGTGGCTAGCGGCGATAGAGAACTTGGATAAAAAACTCTCAGAAGGGATTAAGGAGCTTAAGGACATGATACCCGAGTTGGCGAAAGAGTTTAAAGAGACACTTAAGAATGAACTGGCAGAAGTGAAAAAAGGTATGGAAACGATACAAAATGACATGCAAGCGACACAGCAAAGAGTTAATGTAGTAGAAAATGCGGTGGAGACTCTAGCAGATACGCAACGAACTGAGATGAGGGGGATGAGGGCTAGAATGGCAGTTGCGGAGAGTAAACATATGGAGAAGCAGCTGAGGTTTCGAGGCTTGCCGGAAGTGGAAGGAAAGACGGCCCAAGAACAGATTACTGAGGTGTTGGCTGAGTACCTGGGGAAGGAGGAGGAGGAAATTGGGGCTATCCTAGATGTGGTGTACAGAATAAACTCAAGATTTGCGACCCAGAGAAACTACCAAGAGACATGATTGTGCAGTTCACGACTAGAAACATGAGAGAAATGATCGTGAGCAAGCAATTTCAAGACCCATTGGAGGCTGATGGCAAGACGGTTATTATTATGAAGGAGCTACCCAGATCGGTGTTGCTAGACCGGAAAAAATACAAAACCCTGGTCCAGATTCTGAAGGACATGAAAATAAGGTATAGATGGGAAATGCCTGAAGGAATGTCCTTTGAATTTGGCGGAGTGAAAAAGCGCATCAGATCTGAATTAGAAATGGAAAAGTTTATCAGGGACAATGAAAAGGACTTACCAACAATAAGGCCATGAATATGGAGTGTAAACTATTATCTTGGAATGTAAATGGACTTAATTCACCTAATAAGAGAAAAAACATTTTCCACTGGCTATTAAAACAAAAATGTGATATTGTGTGTCTACAAGAAACCCATGTTAGAAAGCAGGATGTAAAATATTTAAAAATGAACAAATTGGGCAATGACTTTGTAGCGGCCTCAACAAAGAAAAAAAGAGGAGTGGTGCTGTATATAAAAGAGGAGCTACAGCCAAAATTAGTGGTGAGAGACGCGGAAGCCAGATTTCTAGCAGTGGAATGTATATGGAATTTAAAGAAAGTGTTGGTGATTGGAATCTATGCACCTAATGGAGCGAAAGAAAGCTTCTTTGAGGATTTAAGGAAGCAACTGGATGAACTTTCCTATGATCAGATAATTTTAGCTGGTGACTTCAATGGAGTCACTAATTTGGACCAGGACAAGAAATCAGTAACTGCACAAAAGAAAAGAGGATTACTACCAAAGGTTTTTTTGTATTAACGCAACAAGAAACTTTAGAGGATGTATGGAGAAGGCAGAATCCCAAATGTAGACAATATACGTTTTTTTCGGCGAGACATTCTACGTTATCACGAATTGATACGATCTGGGCCTCAAAGGACTTAGCGCTTTGGACTAAGGATGTGGAAATATTGCCTATGGTAGGCTCAGATCATAATCCAATTATGTGGAAGTTCGGAAAAAGAATTAAAAGGAGAGGATGGAGGATAAATGAGGACTTGCTACAAGAAGGAGAAAATATGGAGATGTTGAGAAGGGAGACTAAGTTCTTCATACAATACAACATGAACAGAGAAGTACCAACCAATAAGGTATGAGACACTTACAAGGCATGACCAAACAAAACATGACCAAACAAAAACAACAGCAATTAATGGAAATAACAGACTGTGAAGTAACAAACAAGGTGAAATATCTACGAATTGAATTGACTGCAAAGAATATAGATCTATTCAAAAACAACTATGAGAAACTGTGGACTCAGATAGACCGAGACTTGATTAAATGGAATAGGCTGAGTTTGTCATGGTTGGGGAGAATTGCAGTAGTAAAGATGAATGTATTGCCAAGAGTGATGTTTCTGTTACAAACAATACCAATTATTCGGGACTCTAAGCAGTTTGAAAAATGGCAGAGGAAAATATCGGACTTTGTCTGGGCAGGCAAGAAGCCTCATGTGAAAATGAAAGTATTGCAAGATTCAAAGGAAAGAGGTGGAATGCAGTTGCCTAACCTAAGACTCTATCATGATGCAATTTGTTTGGTGTGGTTGAAAGACTGGATGACATTGAAAAACCGTAAACTGCTAGCCTTAGAGGGATATAAAAAGATATTTGGATGGCACGCGTATATGTGGTATGATAAAGTAAAAGCGGGCTCTATGTTCTTACACCATTATATTCGAAGAAGCCTCTTCACAATTTGGAAGAAGTACAGAAATTACCTACAGGACGGAATCCCTTCCTGGGTGGTTCCATATGAAGTAATAGATCCAAGAACTGTCGATAATGAACAACAGTGTTTAACGTACAAGGAGATAACACGAATAGAATCCTCTAAATTAAGAATCAAGACGCAGGAAGAGTTGTCTCCAAGTTATGATTGGTTTCAATATGGACAGATTAGAGATCTTTATTACTCGGACCGGGCGAAGGGAGGGATAAGAACGGAGAATTTGGAATTAGAGGAGGTAATTTTGCAAGAGGATAAAAAAGAAATCTCTAAGACTTACAAAGTGCTGTTAAAATGGTTTACAGAAGATGAGACAGTCAAAGTCCAAATGGTGAAGTGGGCAATAAACTTTAACAAAGAGATAACAATGGAGGCGTGGGAATACTTGTGGAAAAATACATTGAAGATTACGACATGCACCAACATTAAAGAGAATGTCTATAAAATGATTTATCGTTGGTATTTGACACCAAAGAAAATTGTGCTAGGGAACTCTAATATGTCTAATAAATGCTGGAAATGTAAAAAGCATGAAGGATCTTTGTATCACATGTGGTGGACTTGTGAGGTAGCTAAGCAGTACTGGGGGGAAATAATAGAAGCAATAAGTGAGATTTTACAATTTCAAGTCAATAAGAACCCAGAACTGCTGCTACTGAACTTGGGAATGGAAGACATTCCAGCACAATATAGGACATTGTTATTTTATATGACAACAGCGGCAAGACTTTTATATGCGCAAAAATGGAAAATACAAGAAGTGCCAACAATCGAGGACTGGATTTACAAATTGCTGTACATGGCGGAAATGGACAAAATGACAAGAAAACTGAGAGATCTTGATCCAGGACAGTTTAACATGGATTGGGAGAAGTTGAAGCAATATCTGGGGAAAAAATGGGAAGTGGGAAGAGATCTGTGGCAGTTTGAAAATTACTGAAATATAATATAAGAAGAGAGAAGTGACTTTACCGGGGGGAGGGAATTTAAACAAGAAGTTCTAAGCAATTATGTTATTTGATTATCACATATAGTACTAAATAATAGAGATGTTATTATAAGAATTATAAGGATATAAGTTAACTAAATATATTTCTGGTAGATAATCGTGTAATAGATAAATTATATAATCAAAATAGAGTGAATTTAAGAAAGGGGGAAAGAAGTATATAGTAACATACAGAATATAAGTTAAATTGATTGATTTATATTGAATGTATACAGTGTTAGAGAAGTACTTGGAAATACGTAGAATATGGTCAAATTGATTGACCCACACTGATGAGATTAGAGTAATTAAGTAAGAGAATAAAAAAAAATGGAGAAAATGTTACATTATTAAAGAAGATATGCTAGGAATGTAATATTTAGTTTGATAAGTTAAGTGGGGAAGGGAATAAAGATAGTACTGTGTTAGAATATATTAGCTTAGAAGAAAATGAAAGTGTATGCTTAATAGAAAAAAGTAAGTTTGAAATGAGTGAGAAAAAAGATAGAGAAGGGGTTGGAAAACTGTTGGAAGTCAACAAAAGGGGGGGGAAAGGGAGGGGGTTAGAATTGGAATAAATTAAAGGGAAATGATTGTATTGAATAATTATAGGATTTCTAATCCAATAAAAAAAATTTTTTTAAAAAAAAGAACTGTAGTATAATGGAACAGTGCAGGAGGTCACTTTTACCACGCAACAGGATTGTAGTCTACTGCAGTGTTTATTGTGCATCATCACCTCTCTTTTTTACTGCAATGTCCTCTACATTAGTTGTTTTTTTTTAAAAGCCTTTCTTTGTTATGCTATGACATGCCTGTGCAAATTTTTCTTAGACAGTATCTTGTTTGTAGGGTTGCCAATTCCAGCTTGGGAAATTTCTGGAGATTTGGGGGCAGATCCTGGGGAGGATGGGTTTGCGGAGAGGAGGTTATAATGCCATACAGTCTAAATACTCCAAAGTATTTATTTTCTTCAGGGGAACTATGGTCTGGAAATCAGTTTTAATTCCAAGAGATTTCCAGGGTCAGTCTGGAAGTTGGCAAGCCAACTTGTTTGCATTGTTGCCCCATTTTGTAATTCTAGGCCTACTACACTGTTTGTTGGATGTTTTTGCTGCATGACTGAATTCTCTTTCGTATTTTATAATCTTCCTTAAACTATGCTGGATTAGACTGGCGGTATACTATCTATCTCGCACAGTGGTCAACCAGCTACTATGGAAGGCCAACAACCAGACCATAGACGCTGAGGGCTTCTCCTGATGTGGCCTCCTGACACTGGAATTCAAAGGTTTGCTGCCTCTGAACATGGAGGTTCCTTTTAGGCATTCTGAATATGCAGGTTCCTTTTCTCAGTGAGAAAGGCAGTTGTCAGTCATTGCCAGTAGAACAGAATTGTCAGTTGTCATTGTCATTGTTGTATTCCTGCCTCCCTGCTCCCACTACAGCCCATTGAGCACCATGAAATGCCAGGCCAAAAAAAAAAAAAAAAGGATGAAGAGATTGCTCAAAGGTGAGCGGTGAGCACAGGGCACCTCGGGACCCTAGAAGTCCTTCTGTTGGCCCAGCAGGCTCAGCACTTTCAATTCTAAATCCATAAAACCTTAAATAATCACAGTCCGCATATAGTATCAAAAGCTAGAAATGGCCAAGATGAGCATAAGAATTGGATTATATGGAGTCATCATCAGTACATTAAACTCAGCACTGACTAGCAACAGCTCTCAGAGGTAAAGGTCCTTTCCAGCACCTGCTATGTGGAATCTTTCTACTGGAGAGTCAAGAGTTCAACTGGGATTGTGGCAAGGATGGAGTGGCCATTATGACCACTAGGTCTTCACCAGATGGGCCAATGGCCTCTCCCATACCTGGTGCAGGCCAGCTCAGTGGCAGAAAGGCAGCACCCAGCCTGCCTGCACCTCACATGGCAAAAGGATATCAACACCCAGCCTGCCGAAGCCTCAAATGGCACAGGGAAGGTGGTGCTCAGACAGCTGGGCAGACGAGCTGCTTCCTCCTCCTTCCCTCCTTGGGTGTGGATGAGCAGGGCGCCTTTTCATGGCCATTTTTACTTCCCAGTCCTCTCCTGGTCGGTGGCTCAGTGGTAGAGCATCCACTTTGTAAGCAGAATGTTCCAAATTTAATCCCTGTGACATCTCTACTTGAGAAGTCCTGCTAGTCGGTGACAGGAAAGGCCTCTACCCAAGACCCACTGCCAGTCAGAGTAGACGTACTCAGCTTGATAGACCAATGGCCTGACAGTGTGAGGCAGCTTCATGTGTTCGGTCAGCATGCAAAGCAGGGGAGCTAGCGCCACTTACCTTTCGCTGCTCAGATTGGAATCCTACCCTTCTCTTTCTATGGGATCAGGGCAGTTCCATATTTAAACTCACAGAAATGCTGCTGTCAGTCATGTCTAGTTTAGTCTTTATTCCTCTGGGTTCCATTGACTTTTTCCTGATATAAGGCAGAGAGTGAATAATAGCTCTCTGTCTATTTTTCTTTGTCATTCTCCGTAGTACAATTCTTTTCTTCTTTTTATCACAACTCCTTTCTGAAAAGGAAATTCTTGTCTTTTCAATCTTTCTTCATATGGGATCTGCACCATACATTTTATCATTCCTTTTGTCCCGCTTTGAACTCTGCCCAGTTCTGCAATCTTTTTTTTAAAAATGAGTTAACCAAATCTGAACACTTGTGTTCCATAGGAACACTGGATTTATACAATGGGATTAAAATACCCCTTTTCTGTCTCCATTTTCATGCAATTTAATCTTTTCCGCATTATTTTTATGTTCTAGCATGTCTTTTGAGAAGTGAAGAAAACAAAAATCTCAGAGTGTATGCAATTTATTTGCATCAGGAAGATAACAGCAGTTCAGTGCTTCAGCTTGATCTCCCTAGTGTTGTTTGATTGTGCACTGCTAGATGCTAACATGCATCCTTGAGACATTTTTAAATACTCCCCCTGCCCCCCTCCCCCCAGATCTTGACTTTCAGCGAGATGCATAACAGATTCATAGAACATTTCTTAACTTCTAAAAAAAATGTCTATATGTAGCACATGGATTTGATTTCAAAATGCAAAAAAGACACGGACGTATTCTCCATCTGTCAAAGTGCTGTTATGGATCAAATACAACTCAGGGGCCAGGGAAGGGGGCTGTGTTCTTCACTAACAGCCTGATCCTAGCCATGTTTACTGAGAACTTTTATATATTTATGCCCCACTTTTCTCCCTCAGGGACACAAAGCAGCTTACAACATCATTCTCTCTCCATTTTATCCTCACAACAACTAGAGTTGCCAGGTCCCTCTATCCTCCCATTGGACCCGGGAGGGACCCAGCACTTACCTTCTGCCACTGCATTTCAAATCCTTGGGCATGCGCTTTGCGTGTGCGCTCTGGTGCCAACATGATGATGTCACTTCCAGAAGTGACATCACCATGCCGACTGTGTGGTGCCGTCACTTGCATAAGTGACATCGTTGAGCCAGCCACACAAGCACTCCCTTGCTCTGCATGGCTCCAATTTGGCCAGTTTGGGCTCACATCAGCCCCAAACCAAGTGCTGGGATGCTTCTGCAGCCAGCGCAATGATGTTGCTTACAGCAACCCTTTGAGTCCGTGGTACAGTTTCATTTCCTTCTGCTTTATGCACAAGTAGGTGTAATATATTCTCCCCCAGGGTTGTAGATCATTGGGTTAGGTAATTAAATGGGAGACTACAATTGTGGGAAAGGTTGTGTGGAAATGGGCATGTGTGATATTGCATCGATAACATGGACTTAGACTAACACCAAATGGTAATACTTTTTCTAAAATACTCAGCATTTATAAACAACTGACTGATTATATAAACAGCTGGCTGTGAACCAGCACGTAAGAAAGACAGATCTAGGGGTGAGGATTGGGACTCCCATTGGGCTGTGTGAGAATGCACAAGAGTGAAATGCTGATGAACGATAGCTCTGTATTGAACTGCTGGAATATTTAAAGAAATAATTCCCTGAACAATCTCAAACTGCCCCACAAAGAATCACCGCCCTGCTGGCAATTAGTGCGGAACGTGAGTAGAACCAGTGGGTGCTTGAGCATCCCAAATTGCAACATGCTAGCCCAGGGGGGTCTCATATGGCAGTGGAGGGTTTTCATGAATGTCTATCGAATGTCCCTTGGTGCATTGCTGTCTGCCCATGCAGAAGACACTGCTATGCCCTTTCCCAGAATAATACATATTCCAATGTACCAGTACAGCTGAGATGTGTCCTTTCCATTACTATAGTTGGACAGGGTGAAGGCAGTAACAGGGAATTTCACTGTATTATGCATAGCGGTTGCACACTGTTCCTCAGATCTGCTGATGTATTTGTGCCATTGCCCTTTGATTTCTGTGGGAGAGTGTTCAGTCTGGGTTTAATAATCCCACAGGTGGGTTGGGGCGGATGGGATTAAATTTAACTGAACTGCAGTCTTCATTTGTTGTTGGTGTGATTGTTGTAGCCATGGCCAAATGTTTTTGCAACTAATAAATAAATCAGAGCTATGCAGAAGCAGCTCTTTCAACCTGCAGACATTGGCAACGTCTCACTTTCTGCATTAGCAAGTGTTTGGTGACTAGCAGCAGGTCAGAGAAAGCTGCAGCAGGGAAGGGCATGGGCAGAGATTCACCGCACTGAGCAGAGATGAAACCACTAGAGGGGACATGGCTCTAGGGGTGAAGCCATGCCTCAGGGAAAGAGCATCTACTTGGTCTCAGGTTCAATCCCTAACTTCAGCCTCTTCTTGTGGGACAAGGGCTCTCTTTGCTTGAATATTTGCCAATCAAATAGATATTTACAAAGGCAGCACACATCTCCACTGCTGTCTCATTTAAAGAAAATGAAATTCTATGGAACTATACATGGAACTTTATTGCTTGGGAAAGTGGAGAATGCACTGCACTTGTATGCGCAGGGTTTTTTTTCAGCAGGAACGCGGTGGAACAGAGTTCCGGACCCTCTTGAAAATGGTCACATGGCTGGTGGCCCTGCCCCCTGATCTCCAGACAGAGAGGAGTTTAGATTGCCCTCTGCACCGCCAAGCAGCGCGGAGAGCAATCTAAACTCCCCTCTGTCTGGAGATCAGGGGGCGGGGCCACCAGCCATGTGACCATTTTCTCCGAGGGTAAGCCCTGAGTTCCACCACCTCTTTACCCAGAAAAAAGCCCTGTGTATGTTTGTAAAGTGCCGTCAAGTTGCAACCAACTGATGGTGACAACCCTATAGGGTTTTCAAGGCAAGAGACAAACAGAGGTGGTTTGCCGTTGCCTGCCTCTGTGTAGTGACCCTGGACTTTCTTGGTAGTCTCCCATCAGGGCTGACCCTGCTTAGCTGATGAGGTTGGGCTAGCCTGGGCCCTCCAGGTCAAGGCATACCTAACATACTTAGCATTTATTTTAGTGCTCAAAGCATTTCACATGCATTACTTCAGTCATCCTTATGACAACCTTAAGAAGTAGGTGGTACATTATTATCCCTGTTTTGCAGATGGAGGACTGAGAGACATGGGGTTATATCTAACCATTCTGCTCAGCCAATGGTGATGTGTTCCTTCAGCACAGGAAGACTTTGTTTGATGCAAGTGGCCATTTCAATAGGGGAAGACTTTTTAATTCTGGAGGATATCTCCTCATGCCAAAAGAAGGCACCAGTATTAGTGGAGCAGAGTGGTATGCTACAGTCCATGGTTTGGTATATTCACAAGGCCTTTAGTATATTCACAAAACTGCATGCTTCTCAAACACATCCCTGCAGAGCACAGATCTGAGACCCCACCCCTGCTGATAAATTACTCATTCAGGAAAACATTCACAGCCATTAAGAAACATTAATATACATCTGACAAACTCTTGACCATCCATCAGATGACACAGTAGGCAAATCATAGCGATGGACTCATTTGTAGTAATCAAGGGACACCTGAAATTCATAGTTGCATTATTACTATATTCTGGGTCATCGTAAGGTCTAGTAAGGCCTGCTGGATACAAAGCAAACTTGGAGGTCTATGCTTTAATGAAAATAAACCATGCTGAGTTTTTCTTCACCAGCAATGTTTATTGGCTTCAGGGAAATATTAGCAATTAATTCTAGTTGCATCATTTAAACTCACAATATATGAAACAGATTTTTTTTAACCAATTTGTTCTATAATCCTGAAGAGACAGTAGTGTGCTTCCTTTTAATGCAATAGCTGCCTAGAAAGAACTATCCTCACTGATCTGAATGTCTTTTACATATATATTCATTGGAACTATGCTGAAATTTCATGGCTGAATATTTTGAAAGCGAGAAAAGGAGTTTCGGGTCCCTATTTTGGTCAGTCTCATTCCTGTTCACTGCACTTCTGAGTGGTTGCTTTGGATCTATTTATTTTTAAGAGGGCTTTTCTTCTTGCTTGCTACATGATCCAACCAGTCAGGAATTATGTACCCAGTGGGATGTAACCAATCAGATACATTTATGTGATAGCATCATAAAGCCAATTCTGAATCTATGCAGTCACATTACAAATGTCCAAAGAATTTTTATACACCTGGTTTGCCTAGTTAGATTGCTTTAATATATTATTTGATTGCTTTGTTGAAGTCCCTCTGCCCTCCCAAACCTCAGCTGTCACTTCCAATTTTTGAAAGGCATATAGTAAAACACTGAAACAGTCTTAGGCCGAATCTACACATCTCAAGTTTTCCGCTTTTTTCCTGCCCATTATTCGCTTCTCAGAGGGCTGTTCACATACTCTTACCTCAATCCCACCATTCTCTTGCATCTTCCGCGTTGCTCCTCAGACGAATTTGTCATGTGTTCAAACACTTCTCTTGCGCAGTTCTCACCGTGAATGTGGACAAATAGAAGCGTTTCACAAGGAGACCGCCCCCTTCAAACCATCCCACTTCCGTGTTTGCAGCCTTTCCGGAACATCATCTCTCTTTGCTGTGCAATTATCGACCTTTCCCACTCTCTCCACAGCATGCCTGCCTGCCCACCCGACTTTCCCAGCATTGTTGCACAATCCTGGCCATAAATCTTAATCGGGGTGCTTCAAAATCCCCGCGGAGACATCAAGGGGTGGCGTCATTTCCATTTCCATGTCATTTTTAGGATGCTGAACAGTTGGAAATATCAGTGGCTGTTAAAATTAATTTTTTTTAACTGTTGAAATTACCGTTATAGTGGAAATCCGTCATTCTAACATGACAGTCAAGCATCAAACAATCAGTCTGCCCATTTGGAGAGTTTGGATCACCCCCACCTTCAAGTTAGCCTGCCAGAATAATGGTCCAATGGATTTCAAAGAAGAAGGCATAGAATAACATTAACTAATCATAGGCATCATAGGGGTGTGGCCTCACCATAGCAATTTAGCAAAAAAACGCTATAGCAGAAATCTGATGAAAAAATGAAAAAAAAATGTTGTCATCGGCGACGTCGGATCTAAACTCACCCCATATTGCGTGACTCTACCAGGGATGTGGACAAAGTATAGCGCGAGGCAGCGGCAGTAAGAGAAGGGGTGTGAGCACAGACTGGGACATTGAGGGATAGAATCCAGCGCGATTAATGCACATGAAAAGTGGAAGGTAGGGAAGTGTGGATTCGGCCTTAGATTTTTCAGTTGAAAGTTACTGCTTAGGTATTTTGTGTGCTTTTTGTGTCTGCCTATGAACCCAACTAAGTCTACAATAAGTTCCTGTGATCACTTCTCAAAGAGATACTGCTGGCTGTACAGGCATAAAAATTGTGAAATACAATCTATCTATCCAAAATTGATTGTTTAAAGGATGCACCCAATTGCACAGGAACAAAGAGAAGATGAACAGCTAACAATTCCATGCTTACAATGCAATGCAAGCCTGGCTTGGGAATACTGAGTTTTCTCTTGTAAATGACATGATTTGGTTTTCAGTGTGGGTAACAGCAGCCTCAAGTTGTAGCATGAATGACTACTGCACAGGTGCATAACAGCTCAGCAGGCTGCTACAATGAGATGAACTTCACCAAGTAATGCTGAGGAGATCTGGAGCTTGTCTTGTGTGTAATTAGCCTGTCAATTGTGCTGAAGTTTTCAGCAAGCCTAACTGGTACTGCCAACTTATTTTGTCAAAAACAGCATTCATGTTAGGTTATACTGCAGTTCTGCAAATTATGTTACTGTATATTACTCTGAATATTTTTTCCAAAATCTGCCATTCTGCATTTCATCCAGGAAGGACACAGTTTTGGCTTTTGCACATGCTGCATCTTGACCGCATTGTGGCTACTGCAAATACCATAAACAGTGTAAAACTGATAATTATGCCCATGCCATATTTCCATGTTCTTAAGCAATGCAAATCTCATAATACTTTGAGCGCTAGTTTGGTATAGTGGTGAAGAGCACAAGACTCTAATCTGGAGAACCGGGTTTGATTCCCCACTCCTCCACTTGAAGCCAGCTGGGTGACCTTGGATCAGTCACAGCTTCTAGGAGCTCTCTCAGCCCCACCCACCTCACAGGGTGATTGTTGTTGTGGGGATAAAAATAACGTACTTTGTAAACTGCTCTGAGTGGGCATTAAGTTGCCCTGAAGGGCAATATAAAAATCAAATGTTGTTGTTGTTAATATTTATATAACATACATTATCAATAATTACATTAAAACAGATGTTGGGGCAGAAGCTGGGAGTGGGGCTAGGATGGCACGTCTGGTTCTCAGCCAGTGAAGGCAGGCAACTGCAGAGCCTGTTATCATAGGTTTGGCCCTTTTTGATTGGCCAAGTTCTTCAGGCCTGCTGCAGGCAGCTGGCTTTAAAAGTTCTCTTTTAGTCCTTTTGGGGTCTACTACTGCCTGAAGGATTAATCTCTTGTTTTTGAGGACTGTGCTATAGGTATAGTCCTATAGCTGGCGTCCATTTTGTCTTTGTTTCTTTGAATTCAGGACTTAACATCTTAAAGCCTTGTTGGATTGTCTTGCCTGCCTGAAAGATTAACATCTGGATTAGGTTTATACATTTCAAATGTCTGTTAGTTTAGCTGTCTAGCTGTTGTTAGTTTGCGTCTCCCATTTGCATACATCTATATATATTCTTACAATTGGCAGATTGCACTTCCTTTAATAAATTCTTTTAACTATATTTGTGTGGAGTTATGGAGTGTTACTGCTTCAGTCTGAATCCAGTACCTTCAGGTAATTTGTTTTCTGGATTCAGCCTGCAGGGTTCCCACCTTGGAAGGTTGATTTCTGTTTGGTTAGCGCCCAGAGGGCTTGAGGCTTGCCTCTCAGTCTTCAGCTGTGGGTTAGTCCAAGAGACTGATGGTGGTACTGATAAATAAATCATTATGTAGGCCCCAAAACCCTAATTAAAGGATTCCATTTTGGGGCCGTTAGCAGAGTCTCGTGTAGCATAGGAAGCATGATTATAGGTGGTTGTGAGTTGTGACTGAGCTGGTTCTGCTGGCTGGTGTGTGTGCAGGAATGAAAATAACAAAGGCATACACTTGGTTTATATCTAGGAAAGAAATAAGAGTTCTTTATTGCAGGAACTCCATACTCTGATAGGAAAGGAGAAGAGAGAGATCCTAACTACCTATCTAGTTTGATGGACATGGATTGCAGGGCAAGGCCTGCATCCATGCTGCCAAGATGGAGGGAGGAGAAGGGGAGAGGTGTTGCCTGGAACAAAGCCAGACAGAGAAGGAGAGAGAGGGAAGAAGTCAGCAGGAGGAAATCCTGAGAATAGCAATCTGCATATTAAAGGACAGTCAGAGCAGTAAACAATGGTAAACAGTAAACAGAGTGCCCTGACCTCTCTATCTTTCTAACCCTTTGGTTTGTTCCCCTCTGAAACCTGAGGAGAGAGACAGTGCTGGATCCTCCTCTTCCAACAGGTACACTGACCTGGTAAGTGAAGATTCACTACACAGTTGTATATTTTGCGACACGACATGGAAGGATGTCAGCCCTCCTGGGGAATCCTGAACAGAGAAGCCATCCTTTCCTTACAGAAGTATTCCAAACAAAACCTTTACATTGTTATACCCCTTATTTTCTGTAGATAAATCTTGTATTGTCTGTCCAGTCAAAATAGCTGTGAAAAGGGGTTTATACTTACCTCACAATTAAATACTTTATTCTAGGAGAGCTACATATGAGAGTGCTTTAGGGAACGCAAAGATTATACTTCGCTGCCCCCCTTTTTTTTTACTGATTGTGGACGGCTGCATTTAAACAAATTAATAAGAGGGACCAGAGAGTGTGGGAATGGCCAACCACTATCTGAGAGGGCGGTTTGTCTCTGAAGCCTCCCTCTCTCCTCTCTCATTCTCCCACCCTCTCATAGCCACCACAGCATCTCATAAGGTCACTTTGAAAGAGAGATTAGATCAGAGCCTCCCATATCTTTACTTCTTTCAATGATGTATCCTGACCTTAGAAGTATTACCCCTGCCCTTCTCTCCACACAATGCTGGCTCGTGGTCTTTCACTGTCTGAGGTAGCAGCAGCAGTAGTTGCTGCCCCTTTCTTATTGCTGCCTTCCCCCCATCTGCCACACTGCCATTGCAGTAATAGTTGCTACAAATTCAGCTTACACTAGGCAGCTTACCACCACTGCACATCTCTGCCAGAGCAGTAGGAGGAGTAAGGGTGAGAACACTATGAGATGAACTGGGAGAGCTCGTCCATCATAAAATTCAAGGGAGCACTGAGTGTATCCCTTTCCTTTTTATATTTTTAGTTCCAAGTATTTAATGTTGGACACTCTTGGAAATAATATAGTTGAGACAAGAACCAATTTTTTGCAGTCCTACAGTTCCGAAGATAGCTTTTTTTTAAAAGCTATAAAACAATTTCCTCCTAAGCCAGATCTTGCAGATCAAATTTCAGCTGGAGGCAATTTCTATTTTTTTTTTGTAGCTGCAGAAATATAATGGCTTGAAAGCCCCAAGTGATTATCCTGAATGCTCCAGCAACCTCTTCAGTCGTGTGGCCACCACAATAATAGACACATCTGTTTGGCTACCTGTGTTTTAATTGCTCGTCAAAGTTCTGTCATGTTCACCATGGGCACAGCAACATCCCTTTCAGCTGAACACATACAGAGAGATCACTCAAGCAATGCCGATCGGCAGAGACTTCCACTTCCCATTTATCCTCATGTTTCACTTTTATTGTTGTTCTCAGCTCCAGCGTTGTGTGCGCTAAAATCCCATTTTTTTGTCTAATGTATAACAAAAGATAGTCACGCAATGCTTTCAAATGGCCTTTTGAAAACAGCATGCAATGAAAGCATGTCTTCGGGGAATACGTGGCAAGCTAGTGAAAAGAATGATACACTTAAACATGGTCTTATAAACAGCTGGGCTAGACACTCTGCCAAAACTGGGGGATGACGGGGAACATTTTCACATGGCTAGAGGGGGAAAAGACGTCTCCCTGTGGGGATCCTTAATGTGGTTTGTTGCAATGGAAATATTTATAGTAAACTATTTACCAAGCAATTCAGTCCTCTTCCAAGGCTCCATGGCATTGTGCAACGGATACTATTCAAAGAAGGGACCCTTTCATTAATGACACGCTTCTATTCACAATATTTTTAAATTATATTGATTTTTTAAAAGAAAAGCAGAAGCAAAAGACAGCCACAGAACTCCATTTATGTATTGACTGCATTGACAGAAACTCATCAGTTTAAGTGTTCAGACTAGAGGTAGACATTCCATTCAATTGAAATCCTTCTGTAAGATAGTTATGGAGAACAAAAGAAAGTCAGATATTCAGCACCTCTGGGAGAAAACCCATACCTTTTACATGGGGTATATTCAGCTTGTGCACAGAATAGCTGCTGACAGGAAGAGGGCTCTAGTAGAAGACACCCACATGTGAAACAGAAGGAAGAAAGAAAGATAGATTGGGTCAATGGATCATCAGGTTAATTCTGTGTCATAAACTATAACGATCCCTTGTTAGTTTCATCTACAGAATCATCCTGTTTGGCCAGGTCTTCAGATTTAGATTATTTCTAATTATTTATATGATTCTTTGTTTTTATTATGGCCTTCATGATGCTAATTTCATCTTATATTTTCCTTGTCATGGCACTTTTAGGTTTTGTTGTTGTTGCTGCTACTGCTGCTTCTCATTTTATTGCTTCATTACCATTTTAATTATTATATGCTGTTGATATTTTATGTGTTCTGCCACTTTTTGAGTATTTTATATTTTAGTAGATTATGGCTTTATGGGATTGTCTCAAGTTTATAAACTACGCCATGGATCTTTGATTGAGATAAATATAAATAAATTGTACATAGCTAACTTACAGGGATACCAAGACTCTGCAAGGGTGAAGGGTCTATTAAAACGATCTAGCCCTGCAGCTGGATGGATTGGAATGGTTTTCTGATGGCTCTAGAGGATTTTCCTTTTGATATGGTTGGGGCTCCTGTTGCTGTCGTGGTGGACTTCTGGCGTGACAGAATGATCTAGGCGGTTGACACGATCACAATTGTCCTCTCTCCAATGCTAGAACCCAGATAGCTCCTTGGTTTATTGAGGAGCAGTGGGCAATTAAGAAAACAAAGGAGGCAGCTATAGAGACAGTGAGGGAAGACTTGGAACAAATCAGATAAGACATGGGCAAAAGTTCATTTGAAAGCATCCTCTGTGGCTGTGATGGCAGCAAAGAAACTATACTTTCCCACCATCATTGCATCTGCACAGTGTAGGCTAACGGAGCTGTTCTGGGTGGTCAAGAGGCCTGTTGGGATCTGTCTTAAATCTGCAGGGGAGGGGGTGCTGATTCACAGGTTCCCCGAGGAAGTTAATGCCTCCTTGAGAGAGAGGGGGATTTTTAGCTCACCCACTACTGATGCACGCATACACATAGGCCATTTTCATACGTGTTTAAAATAGCACAATGCTCATGGAAGGCTGCCAGCTTTCTCGCGTGATTTTTGATGCCACCTGTTTACAAAATGGAGACAGGCAGTGATGATGGCGCTTTCGTGGTATTTTGTAAACAGAGGGTGTCAAATATCGCACAATAAACCTGGCAGCCTTCCATGATTATCGTGCTATTTTAAAGACCTATGATAACGGCCATATTTTAATAAAACACTGCAAACAAACAAAACTGATGTAATGGTATATACAGTTGTATCAAGGATCTTGTGTTGTGTTTTATCAATACACAGGTATGTATTTTGCAAATCAATCACTACTTAAGAACACTCTTGACTCAATGTTACATATAATCATATCAAGGTTGCTTTTCTGTAGTGGTTTTTCTGTGCATATCTATGTATACACATCAGTAGCACCAAGGGTAAATATTAAAATGAACTGAATTGTGGAATTAATTTTAGAAATTTTCCTAAGTAAACCAGAATTTGGGATGGGGGTGAGAGGAGTGCAATGCAGCACAGAGAGACATTCTAGAAGAGAGGGAAATTGCAAGAGGAATTCAAACATTTTTAGTTGTGAATTGGCTGAATCATCATCAGCTACTCCTTGTTGAGACATGATCAGTAATAATCTTTGTCGACAAAAAATCCAGGCCTTGCCACTAACTTTGTTATCAAGTCAAGCTGCTCTGGCCTTGGCCAAGGATAAATAAAACAGAAATCTTTACCACAAGGTGATAAAAATATTGTTGATATTCTTATTAAGGGTGATAGACAAGAGCAAGAGTCCAGTAGCACCTATGAGACTAACAAAATTTGTGGTAGGGTATGAGCTTTCTGAAGAAGTGAGCTATGACTCAGGAAAGCTCATACCCCACCTCAAATTTTGTTAGTCTTATAGGTGCTACTGGACTCTTGCTCTTTTCTATTGCTACAGACAGACTAACATGGCTTACTATCTTATTAAGGGTGGGGGAGATCTATGATATGAAAGAAAACACCAACAGTTGTTTACTTTCTCATCATTTGGAAGATTGTGTTCCTCTACAAAAAAAACTCTGATTGACACTGAGGAAAGAAAGAAAGAAAGAAAGAAAGAAAGAAAGAAAGAAAGAAAGAAAGAAAGAAAGAAAAGGGAACATCTTTGAATTTTCTGGCCTTTTAATGTTCTAATCCTGTTGAGCACTACTTTAAATAGTGAAGGGAGAAAAGTTGCAGTTTGCTAACAATATTCCTCAGAGGACAAACTGAACTACTAAGGGAATTTTTGCTTTCTGACAAGTATTCAACTCACTCCCCTCCTCCTATTGGGGCTCTTATAACTGTGGACATGTATAAAGTTAATGAATGAATAAATAAACATGATTTTTAAGCAAAAAGAGTTTTCTTTTTAATTTGAACTATATGCATCACCATGGATACTGCATGCTATTTCCAGAATGAGTTCTTTCCTAGCAGCTAAAAGGCCAGAAAAATAACTGCTGGAGACAGATTTCAAATCCAGTTTTTTTCATCATTAATTAATATATTTTCTTCTTATTTCAACATAGCATTAGAACACATACAGAAATGTTATTGTTCCTTTTTAAAAAACCAAGCCAAGATTTATGGACAAGTATATGTACAATATTAGCAATATCCCTTTGCTTAAAGCATCTGATGTTCTCCCTCTGAGAAAAAATTACATCACTGCCCGTTGCCAGGGATGCTAGTTTGGATCCAACAATCCAAAGATGCATGGCTCACAGATTTTCTATACATTCTCCTCCCCACAACATGCTTTTCTGACCCTTGGAAAGTTTATTTCCAGGGCCATAGGACCTGCGTGGACTAACAGCCACACAGTTCAGGAGCAGGTAAAGAGGCAAAATTGCAATGATTTCTCTCTTCTCTCAATAGAAAGGCACAGATGGAAGAGATGGAATGGGTGATGTTTGTCCCTCACACACTGTAGCCTCCCCTATGTAGTGGGTCCCACAATTCCTTTCCCAGGGCTGGACAGGACTGCTGATGTGTGTAGGAGAGAAAGATCTGTAAATACTAGTAACTTCTGACAGATTAGTGAACTCAGCCCTTATCGACACATGTGCAGAAGGAGATGGTAGAATCTTAGGTCACTGAGTTGACTATACCACTTCAGGATTTTTTTTTTAAACCTCCCAGCAAGTAACAAAGAATCTTGGAGAAGCTCTGCCTGTTCCCTACTGTTCTAGTTTCCACTTGCTCATCTTCTACACAGGAGAACATTGGGAAATATAATTCTGTTCCAATGCAATCTGAAGTGGAGAATATACAATAATATAATAATAATATTCTATTTATATACTGCCCTTCAGGACAACTTAATGCCCACTCAGAGCGGTTTACAAAATATACTGTTATTGGCCGTTTCCACACAGCTTACCTTATTCTGCAAAACAGTGAAATCTCGCGAGAAGACGCTGTTATTGCCTGAGAAGACGCGATAACAGCGTCTTCTCGCAAGATTTTGCATACGATTTCACTATTTTGCAGAATAAGGTAAGCCATGTGGAAATGACCATTATCCCCACAACAAACACCCTGTGAGGTGGGGAGCCACCCAGCTGGCTTCAAGTGGAGGAGTGGGGAATCAAACTTGGTTCTCCAGATTAGAGTCCCACATTCTTAACCACTACACCAAACTAATTCTACCACCATCAAAGCTCTACCACCCTTTAACTTAAATAAAGCAACTGCCACAAATAATGGCATATCAACAGTATTTCAGTTCAAAGAAAACCAAATCTGGTAGTGCTACCCTTGAAACATCTCACTCATTCAGAAAATGGAAAGCATGGAACCAGAGCATCCAGGACAGAAGCCCAGCGTAAGTTAAGACTTCTTATAGTTGATGTTAAGTTGTCACCTTTTCAGCTATCTCTTTGAGATACCTTTTGCTGAAGAATGACTTGACTTGCAGTGTCATACAGTGCTTTCATTGAGGGGGGGGGGGGAATCTTATGAGTTGTCACCTATGGATTTATGACATGGGAGAAGTGGAGAATATCACACAGTATGTGTTATATTGCTCTTTAGATTTGTCCTCTAGGGAAAGATTTCTGTAAGAAACTTGACATACTTATACAGAAATGGGGAAAAAATCATTTTATTTTTGGTATCTAACACAGATAAATATCAAACATAGAAGGCGGCTATGTTTGCCCAAAGAACGATGCATATATTTACCTAGAAAAATGTGATATATTGTAGTGAGGAGTTGTGATAATATTATGTCCATGTCAAATTGTTTCTTGTCACCTGAACTGTATTAAAAATGGTTTTTTCCCATGTTCTTAATGAACAGTGACATTTAGAAAAGAAAAATTGACTAACGGTAGTGCTCATGGATTCCACACTCAAGGACCAGTCCATAGGCATAAAATGCCAAAAGCAAACAGTTTTCCTTCAGATCCACGGCAAGGATGTTGCCCAGGATCGGGACATGAGATGTTCTGTGACAGGCCTCCTCTGCACAGACCTATTTGGCACAAAAATAATAGACTAGAAGCGCATCAAGACTTGTCCTTGGTGGTCCTCATCTGGAAACAAGACCATGATACCAGCACAAATCACCCCATGTCCAGTAACAGCCACTCTTTCACTAAATGAATCTGTCACATTTTTTTACTTCATCCCAGAACACAGGGCAGGAACATTTCTCATATTTCTTCCTTTTAATTCTCTCTGCAATCCTCTGAGGTAGAACAGGCTGAGAGAGAGAGTGGTTCAAGTTCTCCCTACAGTGGGATTCAAGTCAAGCAGCACCTCAAAGGCCAGCAAGATTTTCAGGGTGTATGCTTTTGAGAATTCCCTTTATCAGAGCTTTGAAAGCTTATACTCTCAAAAGCTCTATCCTGAAAATCTTACTGGCCTTTAAGGTTCTACTGGACTCGAATCTTGATGTTCTACTGAGCGACATGGCTACAGTGGAGACTTGAACCTAGATTTCCCTATCCCTAGTATGAAAACTGTATCACACTGGTTGTCAAGAATATCAATAGCATTTTGGAGCCATCATTACATTATAGTAATAACCTTGACATAATTTCCAGGACAAGCTTGAGAAGGCTCTCTTTTTGCTGGCATGGTGGTTGAGCAGCATACAACCTATGGACAGCACCATAACTTTGGCCTAGTTCTCTCTGAGGAGGTAAACCTGTATCAGGGTTGTACCACATCATATCTCAGGCAGAGGAATACATCCTTGTGATCCTCACCCATAAAGCAGTACATTCCAGACACAAGTTTATCAATTCAGTTAAACTTTTCATTCTTCCTGGGGACAGGCAATGTCTAGTGTGAACCACCAGGCCTTTAAGGGCAACTACTCCATCTGACCAAACCATTTTTTAAAACCTTTCTTCCACACAGGAAAGCCACTCGAGTTATAATAAGGTATAGATTCCTATTATTAGAAGGATACTTTCCCCTTAGGCATTTAAGTGCCTTCCCAGGAAATTTATGCCTTCTACCATAAGAAACACTTTGCATTAATTTCTGATAGACTATACTTGCTATTCAAACAATTATAATGAGACTTTCTCAACCAGTATTTTTCCCTAATGGTGTATGTTAATTCAGCCTTGAGTTTCTGTTCCTTAGAGATAGTTCATACATAACCTTAGGGTGTCATCTACACATATGGCAGGGCATCAGAGAAAACTTTGAGCTGACAAACATGCCCTCACTGTGTGTAGAAGATCCCATGTGCTTCTTTTTTCATAGACAGATTGCACATACTGGATGTATGCGTGTGTGGTTACAATGTGACTTTCTGTAGACAAGATCATGTGTGTTCATGCCTGCAGCTTGATCTTCTGCCCCTCCCCCCCACACACACATTGCATGTAGACACTGTGCGGTAGTTCAATGATAATTCAGACTTTAGAAGCTTATTGCAGGTTCCACAACAAGAAGACAAGTAATGACTTGTTTAAAAAGCTGCTTGCCTGCTGCTACTACTCCCTGTAAGAAAACATATGAGTCTGCATTTGGATATACGCACGCTGAAATACATGAAATCAGCTCTTTCGGGTTGGCTCGGGAATGCCTGATATGGTACAAAACACACCAGAAATTCTGGGAGTAACAAAAAGGTATCTCCAAGAATTTTGAAGTGTTTTGGGGTTTCAGGAAGGCACAGAAGTGGAGAGAGAAAGAGAGAAAGCCATCATGGGAAACAACTATTAGTCGCCATCTCTCTTCCCTTGGGAGCCAGCATGGTGCAGTGATTGTAGTGGAATTGTGGAAGAACATTGTATGTCGAGGAGTTTAGCGGTGCCACAGTCTGTCCATCTTGCCTAAAGAGCTATTTTTGGCCGATATATGCCTTCTATTATATATGAATCTGCCTTGCTAGCTTATTCTATTTTCTGCTAATGCAAGCTTTTGACCTTGTGCTGGTATTTTTACCTGTCCTAGGCATGATGCTTAGAGGGATTCAGTACAGATGAGTACCAGTAACATGCTGTACGAACTTGGCCAGAGAATCTGCCCCTCACTGCCACCTAAGGGTCCCCTGGTAACTAAAGTGGCATTGTAATTCATCAGGTTGTATTTTACCTCTGCGTTATGTTATGCTATGTATGCTATGTTATATCCTGTATGTTTCCCCTCTTATTGTGTCTTTACATATAATCTCTACTTTGATTATTGTACTTGCTTTGTGTAATAAAATTATTTTCCTTCAATGCTAGTGTGTTCATTGCTGTCAAATCCCAAGAACCTTCTGCCCTCTAGCAGATCAGTGGTTAGAGTGCTGGACTAAGATTTGGAGAATGGGTTCAAATCCGTTTTGCCATGGAAGCTTACTGTGTGACCATAAGCCAGTCACACTCTGTCAGGCTAATCTACCTCACAGGATTGTTGTGGGAATAAAATGGAGAATTATGTAAGCCACCTTGTGTTCTCACTGGGGACAAAGGTGGACTATAAATAATGGTGGGTGGGTTGACAGGCTCCTGGATTCCCATGAGGCTTAACTGTCGTAGCGGCTGTTTCGTCCCTGCCACTGGTGGTGGCTTTATATCTTTTTAAAATCAGCAATTGACTAGCGCTATATAGATATAACGGTATAGTGATATGTACAATATGCCTTTATCTCCACAACAGAAGGAGAAAGAGACTTACTTTTTTGCAATGAAAGCTGGGATTTCTGAGAACCCGGTACACATATTGCTGTACTGTTGATATAACACTATTCAACTGCTGATTAAAACAGAATGAAAAACCCATTCCCAGTGGCAGGAGAAGAAGTGGTGGCTTCAACCTCCAAAGGTCATGGGGATCCAGGAGTCTGTCATCCCACTCACCATTTTCCAGCTGTGGGGCACGCTCTGCTGACTCTGATGCTGGCAGCAGGGCGAAGCCTCCTTTTGGGACAATGCTCCTTCTGCCAGGGGAGGGGGTGGGTGACAAAATAATGGTCCTGAATTTCTGGAACATGAAAAAGAAACCTGGAAATAATGCCAAAACCGGTAACAGCATGCTTCTGAAAAATTGGGATAACTAAAACAGTTTCCAAATCTGAAGTTATGAAAAATGTAGTGTGCATCCCTAAGAAACAGCCATGGGGGAAACTGGGTATGTTGTAGAGTGCCCTCTTGGTTCATGTTTGGTGAATGTGAGGATTAAAAAGTTTGCTCAGCAGTGGTGTGAACTCTTGAACACATCATAGAATCTTCTGTCCAAGAATGTCACGGAAGGCAAATTGATATGGAAAGCGTATAGAAACCAAAGAAACATAGCTTGTATGTTCTTCAGCATCAAGAGGAAACGGTTTTCTGAAATCATAAGTGACCTTGATGATATCACTGTGACACCTTATTTTTCACCAACAGCACACTGACAGCCAAGGTCAAATGAAAAAACTGCAAAGAGGTCATTAGAATGCTCCATGACACACACTGATCCTAAGGCAAGGCTCCTAAGAGACTAACCGGCAAATCAGCTGTTTCAGAATTCCTAGGAGCCTTATGGGGCATTTATTTTGATCTATTTAATTCATTAATGGAGGGAAGGCAGCATGGTATAACCTGATTTTGTCAGATCTCAGAAGCTAACCAGTATTGGACCACTATCACTTGCCTTGAAAACCCCCTTGCTGGGGCTGCTTAAGTCAGGAGCAACTTGAGGGCACTTTACACACACAATTCATTAATATACCATTTTTCTCCCTGATGGGGACATAAAACTGCTTCTCCTCTCCTCCATTTTATCTTCACAAGTACCTTGTGAATGTGATGGCACAAGGTCACCCAGAAAGCTTCCATTGCTAAGTGGGGATTTCAACCTCAGTATCCCGGATCCTTGTCCAACATTTGAACCATTACACCACACTGGCATGGTGTAAGACCTCCAGGTGCAACAGCATGCACTTCTATTTTCCTAATATCCATGCAGTCCCAGAAAAGTTACTGATAGGAGAGCAGCACTGTGTAGCCTTTGCATACTATTAGGCATGCATTCGGAATTCCATGGCACCATGGGATCTGTGGTCTCCATGTCTAGTCAGTGTAGCGCAAGCCAATATCCACAGAGGCATCTAGAAGCTGATCACACTATAACCTGCTTAGGATTGCCATCCTCCAGGTGTGGCCTGGTGATCTCTTAGAATTACAACTGATCTCCAGACTACATAGATCAGTTCCCCTGGAGAAAATGGCTGCTTTAGAGGGTGGAGTTTATTGCATTATATCCCACCAATGTTCCTCCCCTCCCCAAACCCTACCCTCTTCAGGTTTCAGCCCTAAAGCTCCAGGAATTTCCCAGTCTGGAGTCAGAAACTCTAGCCCTAATATATCAAAAGAAGGGACTGTTAAATTTCCCCCCCAGTGGGATGCAACACACTTTAACAGGATTGGCATTCAAGGAAATTGATCCATTCAACTTGCAGTTTGGTTGCAGTACTGAAAGATAAGTTAGCTTAGTTCATACTGCTTATGGATCTGCCTAATATGTAAGCCCCCATCCTTCCCCTAACATTACTTTTTCATTTGAGTTCCAGCTACAGAGATTAATGGTATTTAGGGGAGGGGGACCCCCCCATCTTTACTTATTAACAGGTGACTCCTACTGATTAGTAGGGAAAACTAGATAAGACAGCAGTCAGTGTTCAGGCGCTGAAGTCAATACCTCCCAGAGCCGGATAGAAAAATCTCACTCTGCCTGACCTCACCAGTTTTTCATCCAGCAGTGTTGTTTCTGGTGTGATCTCACCATCAGTAAATTTGTCACTTCGGGACTTGGCCCAGCTCCAAGTGGTTTTAAAGTCACTTGCTCAGGCAAAAGGAAGAATTGTACATCGGGGAGGAAATTATCCTGGAGGGCATAGTTGCAATTAGAGAGATAAATGGCTCAGGGCTTTAATTAGAGTGCTAGGTACATACTCTGTGCTGTTATTTCGAGAAAGCCAGCTCACACAGCTAGAGAGCAGAATGTTAAATCGAGTCATTGCCTGCAGGAGTGAGAGAGAATGCCAAGAGACGCCATTTTGTTTAACTCCATATTTATTTACAAACATACTGCAATTTGTTAAGGGGGAGATTCCTTACTCTGGTTCCTTTCCATTTCCCTTTGCACCCTGCCTCTAAGTAAGCTACATTTAGATTCTGAGCAAACAAATGTGCTTGGGGATACAGGGTCAGGAAGGAAAAATATCTTACACTGGGGGAAGTCATACATTGTGGAAATTTATTAGAAATTTATAGAAAACTGTAATTCCATGAAGAGAACAAATCTAGGTGTCAGGCTATGGATGACAGGATATGGTAGACAGGTCCTTGTACCATTGCAACAAGAAGTCCAAGCTCTTGGTTAAATGGTTTTATTCAGAAATCCAATCTTTTCCATATATATTTCCATAGAGTTACTCGGAAGCAAAAAAGCATCTCAGTAGTACATGCTTCCTTGATAGGAATAGAGACTCGAGGAAAGTACAACTCTAACTACCCACTAATTTCCCCCCCTCCCAGCTAGACCACAGTTTTGCATGGGAAGGAGCCTGGGAATGCATGAGAGTAAACTATTAACATTTCAGACAGTACAAGGTCACGTCTGTGAGCTTCAAAGAAAAGATAAGACAGCTGTGTTCTCAGGCTGCTAGAGGGAGAAATGAAAGTTATGGTTAGAGCACTTGCAAAGCATTTTCAAAATGAAATGAAAGTACAGCATTATCAATGGTTCAACACCTAGAACATATGAAACAATGGCATGGATGTAGGGGTGCAGACATGACACTAGGCATCTGACTGGTAAAAGCTAGTCATCTGATGGGTCAAATATGATCAAATATAGGTTTGTCAACAGTATGGATGCCATGTCTCCCAGAAAACCTCTTGTGCATTGATGACTGGCTGAAAAAGCCAGCAAGAGAAAAATGGGAGGACATTGTGCTGGCGTGTGCCATTACTGCTGGCAAAAACCAGGAGTGATGTCAAGATGTCAGGAGTGTTGCTGTAGGATTTGCTATGGTTTAACTGTAGATTTTTGCCATATTCTAGTGTTACCTCCCACATCATGATGTCACATCTGTTTTTTGCCAGAAGTGACTTTGTATGCTGACATCATGGCAGCATACCTGTCCCTGTCCTATAACCCTCCACAGTCTGGCACCTTTAGGCAACAGATCAGGAGAAAAATGTTTTGCCTTTTGAATAGAGATTTAATCTGTGGTCATGGGCAGCTGAAGCTTTTTATGTTATGGATGAAAGTCACAGCACCTGGTAAATAACATCCCATTAACCATCTATTAAAGGTAAAAGGTAAAGGTAAAGGTGCAAGCACTGAGTCATTACTGACCCATGGGGGGGACGTTGCATCACAACATTTTCTTGGCAGACTTTTTACGGGGTGGTTTGTCATTGCGTTCCCCAGTCATCTACACTTTACCCCCAGGAAACTGGGTACTCATTTTACCGACCTCAGAAGGATGGAAGGCTGAGTCAACCATGAGTCGACTACCTGAACCCAGCTTCCGCCAGGATTGAACTCAGGTCGTGAGCAGAGGTTGGGTTGCAGTACTGCAGCTTACAACTCTGCGCAATGGGGCTCCTTTTCTATTAAAGGTACAAGCCATATATTTTCCCAGCCAGTTAGCAACCTTAAATATGTATTGAATTTAGGCACAGTGAATTGACTGCATACCATTCTTTTAAATGCAACCCCTTCTCTTCCCCTTGTTGTTTGGCACAGGCAACTTGAGGTAGTTTTTAGGCAGGGTAACCCAACCAGGGAGCACATAATAACCAGCTCAGTTTAACAGCCTTAATTCTCTTCAGGTATTAGAGTGGGTTAGGCCATGGCCTTCACAACTAGCAATGTAAGGAATGTGTCCCCCATGGGCTTTAAAGCTGACGGCACTGCAAAGAACAGGATAAGATGGAAGGATTTAATGGAGCAAGTCTTTGCAGGACCAGAAGCAGATAAATAGTCTCAGTCCCCAAAGCTGCTCTTTTACTAATTTGTACTGAGCCTCAAAGGGCATGAATTTCTGCAGCGCATGGACTTCTAGTGGCAAGGTTACAGTGGGAGAAAGGAAAGACCCAGGCAGGCTGCTTGAACTTTTTGAGGTCTGCCAAGCTAAGTAAACCTCGATGCGGAGGAAAACTTTTTTTTTTTTTGAAAATTTTTTTATTGGGTTAGGATCAATTATTTTCACATTACAATCAATTCTCCCATTTTCCAATTTCTAACCCCCTCCCTTTCCCCCCCTTTTTGTTGACTTCCAACAGTTTTCCAACCCTTTGTCCCTTTTCCCTTACTCCTTTTAAATTCCTCTATCTAACAAATGTATATTCTCCCTTTATTCTAAGCAATACTTCTTTTACTATTTTTAATACTCTGTACCCTAACTATGAGTCCTTATTTCCATATTGGATAGACAATTTATCCCATTTTTCATAATTCCAATTTCAAATATTTCTATAGATCATAAACCATATAAATCATACATTCATATAAATCAAACAATTTGACTTATACTCTATATGTTACTCTATATGTTACTCATTCTATCTTCTTCTTTCTGTTTTAGTTATATTTAATTACATTAATATTTCTGTTCCCCTTCAATAGTAAATCTATATAACTATCATCATATAATCAATCAATTTGACTCATATATATCTTCAAATAAACATGTTCCGTTTGGTACATTATACAAATCTTACCAGAAAGAAAATATTATTAGTTAATCAGGATGCGGAGGAAAACTTGATGAACAAGTAACACAGCTGCAGTTAAAACTCAAAGATAGTGCTTTCTCACATGGGAATGAAATGATGGACAAAAACCCATGGGACCAAACTCAACAGAAATGCAGAAGGACAATTTAACACTTGAAAAAAGTGACTAGAAGCACTAGAGTGCATGAAATGTCCAAAGACCAAATGAAAGTGCTTGTAGATAACCATCAAAATGTGGATGTCATACAAGGTGACTGTTCCCTTCTTTTAAGACCACTTGTTTCCAAGAAAAACACTCAGGAAAAACACAACATGCTTGAGGCAGATGTGGACGCCATCAGGTCCGGAAAGAACTGTGAAAGATAAGGTAAAACAAACACAAAGCAAACTATTTGGCCTGGTCACTGACCTAAACTGAAAAAGAAAGCCCAGCAAATAGTTTCCTGACATACAGGAAGAAAAATGCAGGGGTGATTGTCAAGCTTCAGCTGAAGTGAAAAGAAAGAAAAACAATGAAGACTATGCTTCCACAAAGAATCTGGGGAAACACCCATAAAAGGAAGCTGCTGACTCACCAGCAAGCTGGGTTGGCACCTGGGGCTGGATGGAGTGGAGGCAGGACAAAGAGCGGAGGTGGAGCGTCCATCCTACGAAGGTCCAGCCGCATGGTCAGCGCCATTACTGTTTGAGCATCTGCAGGATCAACTTGCTAGGCAGGTAAGCAGGCAGATGCTCGGGTAGGACTGTTTCCCATCCCACCACCCGACGGGGGTGGGGGTCAAGCCCAGGGTCCCCCATCCCCCATTTTCTCTGAGGGGCTGTCACCTCTCTGGGGGGGCGGGGGCAGGGGGCCCTTCAGCCCCCCGCCCCCCCCTCATGCTTGCCTCACGGCGGCCCCCAGCCTTGTGGTCCTGGGGGAGTCAGAATTCAGCAGGCCCCGATCCTGGGCCTATGGCCCTCGGTGGGCCTTGCCTGAGATGAGGGCGGGAAGCAGGGGCCACCTTCTTTCCCGGCGGTGGCGGGGCAGTTCGCTGGCCTGCACCGCGGCCTTCGGCCCGGAGGGGGCTTCGGCGACGGCGGAGCAGGGCGAAGCGGATGGGGGCCTTCCTGGCTGTTCTTCCCAGCAGAGGCCCCTTCCCGGCGGAGGCCCCCCCTTCTGGGCCCCCCGGGGGCCTTTCCAGGTGGCGGCGCAAGGCAGGCTGCCTGGCCGCCGCCTGAGTAAGCTGGCACGGCCGCGGCCAGCCTGTGTTGTGGCTTGGGCCCCCAGGGGGGCCTTCCTCGGCGGTGGCGCGGGAGGCCTTTCCTGACGGGCGCGGGTCGGGCTGCCCAGCTGCCGTCCAAGCGGGCCAGCGTGGCCGCAGCCGGCCCACACTGTGGCTCGGGCCCCTGGGGGGGCCTTCCTCAGCGGCAGTGCGGCGGGCTGCCTGGCCGCCGCTTGAGCGAGCCAGCGCGGTCGCGGCCAGTCTGCACCGCAACCTGCTGCCCCAGGGGAGCCTTCCTCGTCGGCAACAGGGGGTGGGCTGCTAGGCCGCCGCCAGAACGGGCATAGTGGTTGCAGCTGGCCCCCGCCCATTCTCAGCCGTCTCGGCGGCGGCAGTGCTGGGCGGGGGACAGCGGATCCCCGAGAAGGTGCAGGCGTCAGGACAGGGAGAGGCCAGCTGAGCGCACATTCACGAAGTTGGTTTTGAGGTACTGCAAATACGCAGGGGTGGTGCAGGCAGCATACCCAGAGCGTGTCTGGCACCTCACCATGCACATGAGGGAGGTAGCACACATCAAAGCCACATCAGGTGAGAGGGTGGCTCTAAAAGATGATGAGAACTTCTGGAAGAAGGCATCCAGCAACAAGCTCACTCGTTGGGACCAGCCGGACAGCATGGGATGGCTGCGAGCGGTCAACAGCAGGGGCATGAGGGAGCACGCCAGGGCTGAGGCTTCAGGGTACAGGCGCCACACTGCAAAATGCCCCTGCTGGGAGTTCAATGCAGGGGGTTGCCGCAAGGCTAGGTGCCGCTTCAACCACGTGTGTGAGGACTGCCAGGGCCGCCACCCACGGTGGGACTGCCCCAGAGGCTCCGGATCCCAGCGGCCCTTTCGTGGAGGCACAGTCGGGAACAGAGCCAGGGGGAGGATGGGACCAGAACACCAGCAGCGGGGGGTCAGGGCACCACCACGGGCCCAGGAAAGAAGTGAGACAGCCGGTGCGGGAGACTGGCGTTCTCTCACCCAGATACACCAACCGGGCGGCTGCCACCTTGCTCTGGGAGCATTTCACCGAGGGCTTCAGGATCCCTTACACGGGCCCTCAGGTCGCCACAGATGCGCCCAACCTCAAGTCAGCATGGGACATGCCTTGCGTGGTGGTGGCCAAGATCGAAAAGGAGGTGCTGGCAGGTCGAGTGGCTGGCCCATCCGACATACCCCCCGTGAACAACTTGAGAGTGTCCCCACTGGGAATGGTCCCGAAAAAGACGCCGGGCGAATTCCGGCTGATTCACCACCTGTCATAACCGAAAGGAGCATCAGTGAATGAAGCGATACCACCAGAGCTCTGCACGGTATGCTACACATCGTTTGACCATGCGGTGAACCTGGTGCAGGCCTGCGGCCGGGGCACACTGATGGCCAAGTGTGATATTCAATCTGCCTTCCGGCTGCTGCCGGTCCACCCGGAGGACTGGTGCCTCATGGGGTTCAAATTCCAAGAGAAATGGTATATGGACAAAGCCATGCCTATGGGCTGCGTGGTAGCCTGCGCGGCCTTTGAGACCTTCAGCACATTTTTCGAGTGGGCACTGAAAGACCTGGCATGCTCCCCATTCATCTCTCATTCCTGGATGACTTTTTCATGTCAGGGCCGGTGGGCGGGGACGAGTGCCAGAGGCTCCTGGGGCTGTTTTAGGGGTTGGCCAGGGAGTTAGGCGTTCCGCTGGCCCAAGAGAAGACCAAAGGCCCTGCTACCCGCTTGTCATTCTTGGGGATAGAAATGGACTCGGTGCTAGGAACCTGCAGGCTGCCCCCTGAGAAGTTGAAAGGCCTACAGGAAAAGGTCGCATCGGTGCTCAAAGCCAAGAAGAAAACACTGCGAGAGGTGCAGTCACTCCTGGGTAGCCTGAACTTCACCTGCAGGGTAGTGGCGCCGGGGAGGCCATTCTGCGCACGGCTGGCCAAAGCAACGGCTGGGGTTACAGCCCCACAGCACCACATTAGGATAACAAAACAACTGAAAGCAGACCTGCGTATCTGGGAAACCTTCTTGCGGGACTTCAACGGTGTGTCCTGGTGGCAGGACCCCCTCGATCTGGGGGCGACTCTGCAGGTGCACTCCGACTCGGCAGGAGGCATGGGATTTGGAGTGTACTGGGCAGGCTGGTGGTGTGTGCAGAGGTGGCCCACGGCCTGGCTGGGAGAGGGCATTCTCAGGGACCTCACGTTCCTGGAGCTCTTTCCCATCCTGGTGGCAATAGAGCTCTGGACAGACCAGTTCAGCAACAAGAAGGTTCTCTTTTGGTGCGACAACCAAGCAGTGGTGCGAGTAGTGAACAGGTAGACTTCACACTCAGAGCGCGTTATGCGCCTGGTGCGCAGGTTGGTTCTTCGGTGTCGGCAATATAACATCGCGTTTGGAGCTCGCCATATACCCGGAGTGGACAACAACATAGCAGACACCCTTTCTCGCTTTCAGGAGGATAGTTTTTGAGAGATGGCACCAGACACAAAGCAACACCCAGACCCCTTCCCTGAGGAGCTGTGGGAGCTTGGGAGCACCGGATAATGCAGGGAGTGCTGAATTCATTGGCGCCTACGACTAGGCGGGCCTACGGGACTGCAGTCGCAGCCTTCATGACATTCCTCTCGGAAAGGCCTGGCCGGGCAGGAGGGGACGTGCCGGAGGTGGCCCTGTTGGAATACCTGGTGCAGATGGACGAGGCCGGATATGCACCTAAGACCATCAAGCTGCATGTGGCGGCTATTTCGTTCTTCTGCAAGGCTACAGGGAGGGCAGATCCGACGGGCAGCTTTCTGGCCTGCAGGGCCATGGCAGGTTAGGCCCTCTGGGAGCAGCCTCACAGGGACACCCGGCGGCCCATCACAGCTAGCATCTTGCAGGTCATGTTGCAACATCTGGGCGGGATATGCCATTCACCCTTCGAGGGCACGCTGTTCGAGGCGGCCTTCTGCCTAGCATTCTACGGGGCTTTCCGTGTTAGCGAATTGGTGGCAGCCTCAGCTGGGGATCAGTCCAACAGGGCGTTAGCACGGGCAGACGTCTTGATCAAGGGGGGTGCACTTCAGATCAAGGTCCGGCAGTCTAAGACTGATCAGCTGGGGCACGGAGCGATGGTTTGGCTCCGTGCGGTGGGGCGTGGGGCCCCTTGCCCAGTGCGGGCAGTTAGGGCATACCTGGACAGGTGCCCAGCCATAACAGGCCAGTTCCTGGTGCACACCAATGGCAGGCCACTCACTAGGTACCAATTCACAGCGGTCATGAGAGCCAGCCGACAAGCGGCAGGCTTCCCACCAGGTGCGTATGGGTCCCACTCATTTCGCATAGGAGCAGCCACCACAGCAGCCGAAGCGGGCCTGTCTGCTGACATGATAAAGCGCGTGGGCAGGTGGACTTCCAGGGCCTACCTGGGTTATGTCAGGAAGGAATGTACTAACGTTGTGTGATTGAGTTACAGGCACGGCACCCCACCCCCCTACCGGAAAGAGGCTGCATGGATGCGAACGACCAGAGTGACAACGAGAGCAGCTCAGGCAGGGGGACGTGAGTGGGCCCCCTGGAGGGCCCTGGCGGGGATCACCAGGGCCGTTGTGCCGGTCACCTTCGGGGGCCAGGGAGGAATTTTTTCCCACAAGGGGCCAGATTGGCCGAGGCCACTTGGGGTTTTTTCGCCTCCCTCTGGGCATCGAAGTCAGCCCCCCCCCCGGGGGGAAGGGGTGGCTCCATCTTTGTTGGTTGGAGCGTTGGCGGGAGGCGGGCCTTCAACCTGCCTCCAGTGGTGGTTTATGAGGCATTGGGCTGGATCCCATCAGGGTGAGCAAACCTGCGGGACTGCTCACCCCGACGGATCTGGAAGCAAGGGTCACCAGGCAGAGCCGGTGACGGAATAGCATGTGCCGAGGTGCCAGCGGGAGGCTGGCGGGTGATGCATCGGTCGGCAGTAAGGCCTACGATGCCAATGGGGATCCAGCCCAGATGCCAGGCCAATGCTCCATACAGCTGTAATCAATAAAGTTGTGGCCATTTTCTAACCCACGCAAGTGTTTGGGTGTGATTATTTAGCCGTAACGCATTCTGACATAGCCCCTAGGTGGCAAAATCCAATAATCAAAGAAGTTACCCAAGGAAAGGGACAGAAGAGAAAGTGATATCTGCCCCCAGCTAATATATGATCGATTATTAGTGCTGTACCCAATCTTTGGCAATGATATTTCTTTCTCACAGGCTTCAGGTGGTGGGCCTGTCCTTACAGACAGCCTAATCTAAGAAGCCTGCTCACCAGCAAGAATGAGCCACCCACAGACAGAAACTCATAAGACTGGATCCAAACTGAATAGAAAGTTTCCACCCATTCCACCTTCCCTTCCTGTCATTCCTCGGGGTCCATTATCACCAGAAGCAGCATTTTGTGGAGATCAGTGAGCTGCTGTTGCAGGAGGGAGGCAGAAAAGTTCTGTCCTGCCCCTGAAAACTGTAATCTGGATCTAATCCATAGACTAGGCTCTGAAAGAAATGCCGTGTGTCAGTTCTGTCCCCCCCATCACTCAGGCAACATTCTGAGTGGATCCAATAACATTCACCAGATCACTAGGAATTCATTCGCCTGCTCACCCTCAGAGACGGCCATCACCCATCAAATCATGCCCTTTTCTTTCTTCTTTTGCAGACAAAAAAAAATTAATCACTGTGTCACCCATCAGCATTTGGACAATGACAACAATTGCACCTCTGCCATCTAATTGTAAGCTACTGTTTGTTCTTTCAGAAGGAGGGAACCCTGAAGCTGTGTTGGTAGCTTCTAGGATGCAAGAATGAGAGAAGGTGCCACTTTTCAAGCACAAATAATGGAAGGAAAAAGCCTCATCAATTTCAATGCATTTTTGGTATTGATTGTATTGCTGGTTTCTATGGAAACTGCCAAAGAGGGGTTAATTAAGATCCAGGGTTAGAAGTAATTTAAAAAAATGGAGTTTTCTGGGTGGTCCATCCATCATGCGCATTCAAATGAGGTCTCTTGAAGTGAAGTATCTCTTGGAGTCCAAAGAGTGATGTTTGAAATAATTGCATTAAAAACAAATGCCATTTGTTAAGCAGGGGACATAATAATGACAGATTTGTTCCCAGTTCGTCCTGTTAGAAAGCTTTCCTGTTGCTCTGATGTTCAAGTTAGCAAAAAGGTGGGAGGGGAAGCTAGACGTGCACATTGTAATAGAAAGATCTTTTCTGATCAGTAGCCCTTTTTGTCTTTTTTATCAATTGAAATGCGAATAAAGACAAAACTCATTGAAATAACTGTTAGCAGTCAAACTTAAAAGCAGATTTAAAAGACTGCATCTATTTACCACTATGACTATTTGGTGCCACCTGTTCATTAAGGCACTTTTATGAGTAAGTGCAAGGTACAGTGATGGTGCTACCTGAATAAAAAGGAACAGTAAGTCAATAATGTAAAGACTGTGTAATTGGTAGATGTCTTCTCCTGATTTTACATCTCCTCTCTTGTCCCCCAGTACCATTTTAAAATATAAAAGGCTCTTTGGATCCCTAAGGTGGTCTTCCTGAGGCAGAACACCTGCTTTCCATGCGGGTCTTACAGCCTAGCCAGATGTTCCAGTTTCCTGTGGAATATTCTCCTCCCCCCATCCCATATTTGTACATGTAACATATCTACATTTTCAGTCACATTTGTAATTTTCCTTGTGATGGAGATCCAGGTTGGGAAATTCCTGGAGATTTGGGAGTGGCAGAACTTGGGGAGGAGAAGGAGATTGATGGGAAGTCACGTAATTCCATTGCTGATGGGGCCACTGGATATCCTTGCCCTTCCTAGGCTTCACCCCCAAATCTCTAAGTATTTCCCAAACAGGAGTTGGGAACCCTATCTGATGACAAAATGACTGAGAGCGTGCATGGAGTGTCTTCTGTTATGCCCAGTGGTGCATCCTATGCGTGTTTACTCTAGGCTGATCAGGTCTCCTGCCTCCCACTAGCATCCCAATGCCTCTGTTCTCTCTTGCTAGGGCAGCAAAGAGACATGGAAAGGATCAGAATCCCCTGGCATTGCAGGACAATGTGGGATGCTAGACAGGTAAGTCTCCACCCCTCAAACTCCCCCACAGTCTGCCTGGCAACCCTATCTTAATCAGACCGGAGTCCTCCTTTTTTCAATAGAATTTATTCCTGAGCAAGTGTTTGTAGGACTGCAGCTTGAAAGAAGGTTGCCTTTTTTCAAGTGAAGCGCCAACCCTTTTTTCCTTATGGGTATTTTATACTCAGCAATGAGTTACTGAAAAAGTTGCCTTGAATAAGCCTTCGTTAACATTTGAGGCCAAGGGAAAAGATGAAGGACAATTTTTTTATCCCTCCCACCAAGAAAGAAGCTTCTCTCTTCGTTCTGCAGTGACAAGGCTTTCATTATGAGATACACACCTCTGTGAATCCTCCCTTTGCCCTCTTACTAAATGACTGGTTCCTCCAGGCTTGGAAGGAGCAGGGGTAAATGTCCTGAGTGAAACTCTCATGTCTTTAAAAACAAACTCACAGCCACCCCAGGATTCATTCTATTATATAAGCCTGATTCTGAGTAAGGAGGACAAGATGGAAGTTTTACAGAGTCGGTACATTGGGGCTTTGATAGTCCAAAAAGTTCTCCATGTGAGACAGTTCTTGACTGGTCTCCCCCTCCCTCGTCCCCAGGAGAGGATAAAGATTGACAGCCCTGGATAACGGATTCTTATGGACCTGTTGACCAATCAGGACTCAGAGTAAGCTATAATGATATCTCCTTGACCAATGAACTAAAGAGCTGGGGTGGGTGAACTTACTTCAAAAGACAATAAAAGCCTTTTGTAGGAAGGGACTTGCTTGCTTGTGTTGCTGAGTTGAACAAAGACAAATCAGAGAATGACTTAGGAGACAGCTTGTCACACTCTGGACTAGCCAATGAGGACAGTAAAGAGGTAGAGAGGAGGAAGAGGAGGCGGCAGGAGGCACCCTGACATGGTGGGCATTACTGGACCAGTCAACACTGCTGCAGCGTTGTATGGCCTCTGCAAAGAAAGCAATATGTGTATTTTTTTAAAACTCGTTAATAGCAAGACCCAGTTCTGTTGCTTCCACATAGAGCAAGTTTCTTTTTATGCATTCAGGTCATCAAGTAGAATTTTATTACTGGGTATATTGCTTTTTGTTTGCTATAATTTGTTGTCCTCTGTTTTTCTTAAGGTACTCAAAAAGCTTGTGAGCTATAAATTATCATTTATTCTAATTACCACACAACCCCCTGAGGAAATTAAGCCACAAAAACTTAGAGCAAAATCGCAGCTGCAGACCTGGCTTTGCAAGCTGAAAAATTCAAGCAGATAAAAATGTTAGGACTTCATATTCTTGTTCCCCTCCTGGCAACTGTTTACGCCTCCCTGGAGAGGCTTGCCTCACACTGAGAGCTATTGGATCACGGTGGGATTAATCATTAAACTAAGTACCCTGCAGAATCTGAGCTATCTTTGGCCGGTGCCTGGGCTATGGTTTGTCTGAACATTTCCAGTGCTTGCTCCCAGTTATATGTCCTGAGCTGATTCCACACACATTGGATAATGCACTTCCAATCCTCTTTAGAGATCATTTGGAACTGAATTTTTCGAGTGTGGAACAAAAAATCCACTTCCAAACGATAGCTAAAGTGCATTGAAAGTGCATTATCCAACGTGTGCGGAATCAGCCCTGGACCACTTTTGTGCTCCAGAGAAGTATAACATAGTGAATTAGGGGTAAAGTTTCCAAATATGTGCATATTGAAAATACTAACATTTGGCTACCAGGAAATAGAAAAGGTTGTTGAGATTGTCTGTCAGTGGTGGTTGATGGGACCACATGGTTCATGGCAGGATCTTCAGTCTAGCTCTACATTGGCATTAAGACTCATCCCTTCCAAGTTAATGGATCTACATTTGTGCCCCACACATAATCCCCTGTGTCTTCAGTCAACACACAGAGTGGGGGAGCAGGAAAAGTACACTAGCCCCAACCTCACCATGCAATTACCAGCTCATCATGAGCACGGTGGCTCTGCACATGTATGTATGAATCTGCATATATATGTATGAAGCTGTCCATTCATTACAAGATTCAAGTTTGCAGTTGGTACAGTGAATGAAATCACACTGGGGGTAAAACAATTTAGTCCTCAAAAATGTTTTGTATTCCTCATTAATTAATTTTTTTACTTCATTTATATGCAGGGGTGGCGCAAGGGTTTTCAGCACTCGTGGCTGGCTGGGCGCCCATGACGTCATCATGGGAGTGTGCGTGCCGCTGCTGGCCCAATTGCTGCAGCAGGCAGCTGTGATGGTGCGCGGGTGGCCTCCGAGCTCTCCCGCTCAGTTGCCTGTGCCGCTGCGGATGCCTGCCCGCAGTGGCTGCGCCTGGCCAGGGGCGTGTGCTGGCAGCGGCGGCGGCACGGGGCGGGAGGGATGGGAGGCTGCAGCTCTGTGGCATGCGGTCCCGCCCCCCGCGCCTCCTCTGGCGCTCCCTCCGGCACCATGCGCCTGAGGCCACCACCTACCTGGCCTCAATGGGCACGCCGGCCCTGTTTATTTGCTGGCTTTCTCACAGAAGACTCAAGGCAGATTTCAAAATTTCTATTTGTCACGCCATATTCAAACTAGAAGTTACAGCAGCCATATACGTATATTGAGATCTGATATTTTTTACTTGGAGCAGCTGTACTGAGGAACCTCTTTAAAAATCCAGAAAATTAATAACAACAACAACAACAACAAAATTCGATTTATATACCACCCTTCAGGACAACTTAATGCCCACTCAGAGCGGTTTACAAAGTTATTATTGCTCCACAACAATGACCCTGTGAGGTGGGTGGGGTTGAGAGAGCTCCAGAGAACTGTGACTCGCCCAAGGTCACCCAGCTGGCTTCGTGGAGAAGTGGGGAATCAAACCCGGCTCTCCAGATTAGAGTCCCATGTTCTTAACCACTACACCAAACTGGCTCTTAAGCAACAATGGACTCAGAACTGAATTATGCATTTAGAAATTGGAGTTTTAGCTCTTTAGAATGGAGGATGGGATGCATGTTTGAGTGCATATATAATATCCTCTTCCTATCAAAAGCTAGCCTTCTCCCTGATACATTCACTTTCTATGAGCAGGAAGATTTTTTTTTTTTAACTGAGGAGGAAAATTCAAACAAGAGCTGAAGGGTGTAGCGGTTAGAGTGTCGGACTAGGATCCGGGAGACCCAGGGTCCAATCCCCACTCCACCCTGGAAGTTTTCTGGGTGAATTTGGGCCAGTCCCTGTCTTTTAACCTAACCCATCAAACGGGGTTGTTGTGAGGATAAAATGGAGAGGCGAAGTTGTAAGCTGCTCTGCATACCCACCAGGGTGGGGGGAGCCTAAAGCCACAGGAGTGGTGAAATAAATACCTAAATTAAATTAGTTCATTTAATTAAATCACACATCTTTCCTGCTACCTGCATTCTAAAGTCAGAGGAGTGCTATATCATGTGAATGGCTATATTGTCACTAGGAATGGATTCACATCTGGCACTTTTCACGGTATGAGTTTCTTGCCCCCCACTGAAGACAGAGAAGGCCACATCCTTCATCTGTGGCATGCAATGAAATTTCCAGAACAAAACAAGCACGTGCTGGTGGTGGTCAAAAGATGAATGATGTAGTTAGCCTTCTGTAATTTTATTTTTAATTTCTTATTTTAATTCTTAGGTAGAGCGGTTATAATAGGCCAAAACCAGACGTGTAATTAAAAGCAAACTGGACATAACATGATTTAAACCACAGTTTTCTGCAGAGCCTCCCCCCACCCCCGTCCCCGTCCCCTATCCCAAAAGGTCCTCCAGCATTTCTGAATGAAGCTTAGAATTTAGTGATGGTGTAATCACCATGTGAACAAAATGCAGCCCTTAGAGTGCTGCAAGGTTGATGTGAAGCTAGCACACCATGTACCATGCACCATGCACCATGCACGTATTCTCTCTCCTTACATTATTTTTGAATGGCATGCTACAGCCAAAACCGTTCATCCTTTTGACATCCCTTGTGAACCTTCCCATTTCACATTCAGCACATAAGGTCAGTTTTGTGCCAGTTTCTCTCATCCTTTCTAGTCAGAATTGGTCAATGTGCCTCTCCATGGATGGCAGCCATGGAAATATCCTCCTTATCTGCCCAGTTTGCCATCTGCAGCCTCCCTTGTTTTATACAATAGCTGCTGTCTTTTGCCGACATCTGCTTCTTTTAGCCATTTGTTTCAAGCAGGCTATTCTTCCTGAATTTAATTGTGTGATATGCTGCGGTGTTACAACAATATAGCTTCTCGGGGAGGAAATGAATGTCTTTCTGGAAAATGTCCCTGAACAAAACAAACATCTAGAGGCAACAAACAGAGGCCATCCTCCCATTTTTCTTATATTTCCTACATAGAGGGCAGCTAGTGGATGGAAGAGATGGAAATATCTATCTCTGCTTCCTTAATGTGGGGGGGAAGAATGGTCTGTAAAGACAAATTCCACAGTCAAAGCTAGTGACTGTGTTTTGAATTTAGACTGGAGCTGTGTTGCATCCCAACCAATATCCAGGCTGGAATTTTAGGCTCCAGCTAGGGTGCAAGTATTTCTAGCATGGACCCAAGTCCCAACATGTTTTACTGATCTAGGATATTGAAGGGTGAACTTTTAAACCATAGCCAAATCCACACGCACTCACCATCCGCTTATCTTGCACAATCATGGCAGTTGGGTTCATTCCGCTACCATGCTGTGCATCATCACATTCACCCTCCCAGTGCGTCTTTGTGGCGCAATCAGTTCTCCACACGCCACTGAGTAAAGCATTATAGTGGGCGGTTCCCTCCTCTGTTGTCAGCGTTGACAGCGCACATCACTTCTCTCTCTCTCTTTTTTTAAAAAAAGGTAATTTTGCACTATACCGATATTCCGACTTTTAAGAAATGGCAAGGTCCCCTCCCCCTCAAATTTGATTGGCCCATTTTTTGCTCATCACAGACCATTTTCTAACAATGGGCTGGTTGTTACGATGGGCAAATTTGAAAATAATTTGTCACATTAAAACATTTTCCGGAAACCATGTTCCTCACAAAGTAGGTTTTGCGGTATACTGACCTTTCTTTATTGTGCAAATGTGCTATGAAAGCCCATTTTTTTAAAAAAAGGGCTGGGCAAAACAGATTTCCGCCATTATAACGTGGTATGGAAAGGAGATGCAATTGTGGTGCGGTGATGGAGGGGAACACGCGGGATGAGAAAGCGTGTATCTACTTGAACAGTGCCGCGGTTGCGGAAAAGGCACAGAAACAAAAAGGAAATGTGGATTTGGCCCATGTTGCCTACCTCCAGAAGAGCTGCTAGTCCACAGAATACCCTCCAAAATACTTAAGGAAAGTGAATTGGGCTATCTTAAGTGGTATCAATGGCAGACTCAAATAACCAAAGGCCCAGATTGGAGGGGCGTGTGTGTGAACTGTGGCCTTAGATTGTCCTTAGCACCACCATGGAGTGTGGTTTCTCCACAAAAGAGATAAGATAGCATAAAGGACATTTCCTTAAGGCTAGGAAAGCCTGCTGCTTAATCCAAGGAATCTTCTTTTAGTACAAAACAGCTACATGAAGGATAGGGCCGCCAGAGGCCCCGGGGGCCAAAGTGGCAGGGGGAGGGGGGAGGCAGCAGGGTTCTTTCCTCCTACATGCACATTCTCCTACAGTCTCCTGTTGCACCAGAAAATGATGTCATTTCAGAAAATGATGTCATTTTCCAGAGCTACAGAAGAACTGCAGGATGTGCTGAAGCCCAATGCAGTAAAATCTACCCGTCTGTAGACAAATTTTACTGAACGGGGCTTGAATGCACCCTATGGCTACTTCATTGCCAATGTGACAGGAGAATGCAGGAACTCATGCATGTTCTCCCCCACCCCATACCTCCCGTCCCCGCCGCCTGCCCGGTGAGTGAGACCAGGGGAGTGGTTGGAGGCAGGAGTTCCCTTGTCCCTAGCTGGGGAATGGCAAGCCTAGTGAAGGGCCACTGCAGATGTCACAATCGTTTACACATATTCAGTGTATTTTGAATCAGTCTTTTACAAAAGATAAAACATCAACCCTGTGGTGTTTGTCATAGTACTGATGTCAAGGCTTTAATCGGAACAAGGTTGTTAATGATAGGAAGTTTTGGAGGCTGTTAATTCATATGGTCACCATAAGTCAGAAGCATCATGATGGCATATAACACATACACTGGTGACAAAGGGCATAATACGTAAAGCAAAATGAAAATGCTGTATGATTAAAGCCTTGCTGTATGGTGTGAGACAGGAGTAGGTATCATGTTAGTTCCTCTTCTGTTTCCTGCTCTCTGTGCCTTAGAACCTTTGTCATCTGCAGGACTGGCTTTCTGATTTCAAAGAGAAAAGGTCTTTATTGAAGGGTTTTTCAGTCATACACACCTTACTTCTGGTTTAGTGCTCCCTTTAGCGAAAACCCATTTCCCTGCTGCTCTCTTTGAAGTGAGTTAGTATAACTTGTAGCTGTGTAACCCCCAAATTAATATTTAAGTAGAAGATGCAGTTGTATTGGTCTGCACCTTTGGCTATATCCCAGCTGATTCCTCTTTCCAGTCCACAAATGCCAAGACCCCAGATGCATAAGTGACTTCAAAATGACTGATAAATACAAGAAGGGCTGGCGTGGTTGCTGCAACACCCCGTTAGTTTCATCTGAGTCAGTGAAGCCCTTCAGCCCACCCAGACGGAATGTGTTAAAGTGAATGGTGAGGCCATTACACTGCTATTTAATGAGCTGGCTAATACAAAAAAATATTTCTGCAACTAGTAGAGGAAAAATGTATTTACCAATGAAATCATGTCAAACAAATACAGATTTAATCCTAGCATTCTGGCTAGAGTCCAGAGCTGGTAATTACATTCCAGCTACCTGTATTTCCCCTCGGAGTTTCTCTCAAATGGCTTGGTTGCCGTTTTAAACAGGTATGTGGCATGTCAGTCTTTAGAAAGCCATTTCTAGTGGCTTGAGGGAAAAGATAGTCAGGGGCACCATTTCACATTTCAGACTGGGCCAGAGGGAAGCTTCTCAGTGATATTCAAAGGCACGCTCTTGACTCTATTCAAAATTAAATTACACAGAGCAGTGCATTTTAAGAAGCATTCATTGTGATTACTTTTTCACGATGCGCAGCAAAATGTTTTCAATCATCCCTCTTCTTTTAAAGCAAAAGAATCTGTGATCTTGACATGTACACTTCAGCCTCTAGTCAACATAGAACACTTTGCCATTTGGGGGTAGATGTTACAGTGTTGAGCAAAAATTTCAAATTCCTACTCAGTCATGAAGCTGACTGCATGACTTTGGGCCAGTCATTTTCTGTCAGCCTAACCTACAGCTGAGAGTTCTTCTAGGGTTGCCTAGTCCCTTTACCCTCCTAGCGGGAGTGGGGAGACCTGCCATTTACCTTTCTTCAGCTTCTTGTGGGTGTGCAAAGTGCATATTCTCCCAGCAGGCACGATGATGTCACTTCAGGAAGTAACAGCATTGTGCCTAGCGGGAGCACAACCAGCGGGAGCATGCTGGGCCCAATTCAGAAATCCCAAATCTTTACGGGTCCAATTTGGGTATTTATCCCAAATCGGAAACCCGAATCACACACCCTGGTTATATACACTGTCAAGTGTCAGCAATGTCCTTCCAGTCTCTACGTTGGAAATATAGGTCAGTCCCTATACAAAAGAATAAATGGTCATAAGTCTGACAATAAAAATCACAACGTTCAAAAACTATTGGGGGAACATTTTAATCTTCCAGGACATTGCATTGCTGACCTAAAAGTGGCTGTCTTCAAACAAAGAAGCTTCTAGAGATTACGATGTGATATTGCTGAACTTGAGTTCATTTACAAGTTAGGAACAATGGAACCCCACAGGGCTGAATAGAGACATAGGATTATCATCTTGCTATACATGCTGATTTCTGTTCTAATCAAGCGGCATTGTACCTTTAAATTCTGACTCCCATCTCTGCTTCACCTCACCCACCTCCAGACTGGGATACAAAGGCTCAGGGAACTTCATTTCTCCCTGTAACTGTAGAAGGGAGCTTGGACTCTTATACTCTTGAAAAATCTTGTTGGTTTCTAAGGAGCTACTTAACTTAAATTCTGCTGTTCTGCAGACCAACACAGCTACCTACCTGCAATAGTAATAATGAACAGCAAATGCAACAATAGACAATACAGACTATATATATCAAAGCCCTGACTTAATACAATGCAGCTTTGAAAGTTCATATGCTTCCCTGTGGCTTGGAAGCTCTATGTAGTGGGATAATCCAAATCTGCACAGCAGCAACAAGAGAAAGCTTGGCTGAAATAGGCATATGTACACCCTTTGAAGATCTGCAGAGGACACTGTCAGAGCATTGCCCCTCCTTGCATGACAACACCTTATACCAAGAAAGAGTGTTGGTCCATGTAGCTCAGTTTATGATTATCAACAGCTCTCCAATGCCTCATGCAGCGGTATTCCCCAGCTACATGAGAACCCTTAACGAGAGATACAAGAGATTGAATCTGAGGAGTCAAACCGGACATTACACTTCGCCCAAATAAAGTTATGAATACCTATAACTGTTGTGTCCTTCTGGCTGTGCACATACAACTTTATGTAGCCTTTTCCCTTTGTCTTCTCTGTACCTATTTATTTATTTATTTAAACAAATTCTATGCTATTTATTTTACTCAAATAGGGTTTCCAAGTTGGCAAGCATCAACATATTTAAAACACTGGCTCTCTTTCCTCTCCATAGAGTTTCTGGCAATTCCTTGAGTGGTGTGTCCTCCATTTCAAGTTTTCCCCAACAGAAGTGTTAACTCTGTCATGCTGACAGCTATTTTTAATTTATTTTTCTCTTGCTGCCAGACAGAGTGGCAGGGGCGAGTGGGGGGCTACTGGGGGGAGGGGTGGAGGTTTTCTGCAATAGCCGTGGATGTGGCAGCCCTATTGGCAAGGCAACTCTATCACCAAAGCTTCCTTAAAGGAGAGGTGTTTGGACTTCTGAAAGACTTTTCTGAAACCAGCAGCAGTTGGGCTTTTTGTATGTGGTTAACGTCCTGGTGATGAGGGAATGCTTTTGACTTCTACATGTTACCAAAGGCCTGCTTCTGTCATGTTACTTTACCATGTAGAAATCAGTTCTTGAGCAAAGGCTCTGGAGAATAGATCAATCTGAGGCCTAAGCTGCTAGTATCTTTTCTTCATCTCATAAACTGTTGAGTTGTGGGTTTTAAGCAGCCTGTGTGGTGTGGCAGGATTTCTCTCCTGTTCTGAGTAAGTCTGAATTTGTTGTTGCTGAAGGGGAGCGACACTTTAGGTTTGTACCTGCGTCAGCATTGTTGTTCTCCTTTGTACAACTGAAGAATTGTTTCTAGGATTTTTTCTTGTTGAGTGTTGCAAGGGAGGGGAATGCTAACAAAACCAGAATTAATTGGGTCTGTCTACTGTTGATAAGAGCACACACCACAGCCAGTATTTTGGGGATAATAACATACTTTGTAAACCACTCTGAGTGGATGTTATTATTATTGTTGTTGTTGTTGTTGTTATTAAATTAGGGTTCCATATGCAAGTCCCATTTACTGATCTAGCAGACTCTCCGTCACAGAGCCATGACCTGTAAGTTAGTTGTGCACCACAGCAAGTTACTCAGTCTTTTAGTTTAGCCTCTTTAGATGAACACACGTTCATCTACACGTTCTAATGTGTGTGAAAGAATATTTTACCTTCTCCACAGCTTTCGGAACTGTATCAGCTGTCAACAGACTCTTTTTTCCTAAAGAAAACAGACCCAATGGATTTCTTGAAAGGGGAAATCAGCGATAATCTGTCTGAGATGGGCAATCAGAACTGTACTATGTCAGAGGTGAACCATCAATATATGCACAGTCTTGTACGTTAAAACTCAAACCCAGTCAAAAGCTTAACAAGGGTGCAAGCCAGAACTGAGTGGGCTTGCAGCTCTTCCCACTGACTTCTAAGGGGGCCAACTAAGAAAACTCAAGTGCTAATACTGGTCCTCTTGCTTCTCCAATGGCTGCAGGTGCTATTGCAGAGCAGAATCCTTTCCATATTAATCAGGGCAGCCAATAACAAGCCCTGGCTGCCTTACAGGGGCTCCATCCACTTTCTGAAAGCGGAGTGTTATCATTTGAAAACAAAGTACTTATCTGCATCATTTGATCTGAAATAGCAGTTTCACGCTTGCAAGTCTCAGCGCACTCATCCAGTGATGAACGTGCGTGTGCCCATCAGCCCTCCTGGATTCTCAGAGATTCTATCCAGTTATTTTTCTGCTTCAGGATCTGACTGGCAGAACCAATTCACGGGGCTGGTTTATAAATTCATAAACAGAGGATGGCATAGATTACATTTTCACAGGCAAGTCTGTGCCTGAAAAAAAAAATCACAGATCTGAAATTGAAACTCAGCACTTGGTGAACGATGATGTTCCAATGCAGGTATATGAATAGCAGGCAAACCCACAGATTTGCAGTGCAATCCTAAACAGAGTGACACTTTTCTAGAAATATGTAAGTCATAACTCAGCACTCTTACCTGGGAGTGAGCACCACTGAACATAGTGTAACTTACTTCTGAGTAGATTTACACAGGGTGGTGCTGCAAGTCTCCAAATGCTGCTCATTTTCCATAAAACAAGCAACATAATGGAGAGGTTTAGCCTCCCAAAAGATAAGCTTCTTTTTAAAAGATGTTTATTTAATTCTGTCATATATTAAGAGCATATTATCCCTGTGTTACCAGCTCTGCATTTGCTTTGACTTTGTTTCTGAATGTGATCCAAAGCTCTAGTGTTAACGTATAAAGCCCCTAACCATTTGGAATCCCAGCATCTATGGACTGTTTACTACTCTTCTTCAGAGGCCCTTGTCCGGATTATTACACCTTCCAAGGTAAGGCAGGTAGTGACCAGGACAGGACTTCCTTTGTAGTGACACGGTTTCTTCTTTGGAATTCTCTCCCCTGACAGGAAACTCTCAGTGCTGGATTCAGACGTTAGACAAATTTCTGCTTGTATGTTTTTGGCTGACTCCTCAGTTTGTTGGATTGGTTCCAACAACGAATGGCTTATTTGTGGCTGCCCTGTTTACATTTGCTTCAACGTTTATATTGCATTGATTTTGTTGCAATTGTTTGATCCAGTGTTGAGCCAGTTTGGTGTAGTGGTTAAGAACGCGGGACTCTAATCTGGAGAGCCGGTTTTGATTTCCCACTCCTCCACTTGAAGCCAGCTGGGCTAGTCACGGCTCTCTGGAGTTCTCTCAGCCCCACCCTCCTCACAGGGTGTTTGTTGTGGGGATAATAATGACATACTTTGTAAACCGCTCTGAGTGGGCATTAAGTTGTCCTGAAGGGCAGTATATAAATAGAATGTTGTTGTTGTTATTGATCATTGTGTAAGCCACTCTGAACACATTTTGGGGGGGGGCAGGGAGCAAGCTATAAATAAAAACAAAATTCAGAAACAAATATAAACACAAATTAGAGAATCCTAACCTCTGTCATAACATAAAAACCTACTGAATTGCACAGAATGGGAGAAACCCCAGTGGGTACCTCACTATGGTATATAGAGTAAGAAATTCATATATATTGTTTTATAGTTGTTAGGCTGGGACAAGTTTAAGAATGCCCCTTCCAGGTGTGCAGTGAATGATCACCATTTGCCTGTATGAATCTTCCTTTTTAACAACAACAACAAACTATCCTGCCGAGTTTAAATCTGATGTGACGGTTCATTCATGCTTGTTATACTAACCCAAAGTTTTCATATCTAATCATGTGCAGCAGGGTGTTCAGAATGTTTCCATTGCTATCAAGTATTTCTAGCCTGCCTGCAGTCCTTATCAACTGGTTCTCTTGAGTTTTATGTTGCTAGTAAGACTTTAGACTATCAACAGCTAATAGTTAACATGCCTTACCCAACAAGCACATAGGCTGTGCCAGGCCCTATGCACATGGCTCATCATCTGGGCTCTGAGCATCACAGGTTGACGGACACATGTGAATGAGCTACTGCAGTTACAGCACCACAGAGTAGCTGCAACACTTATCAGCAGAGTCAGTTCACGTGACATCTGTGAAGTGTTATATAATTAGAGAACCTGTGAAATGTGATCGTCAGAGTGCTGAACGAGGAAAGGGGAGAGCCCGGTACAAATCTCAACTTAGCCATGAGACTTCCTGGGTGGCCTTGTGTTTGTCACTCCCTTTCAGCCTACCCTATCTCACAGAGATGCTGTGAGGATAAAATGGAGGTGGGAGAACCATGCACACCATCCCTGAGCTCCTTGGAGAAAGGGCAGAAGAATGTGATAAGAGATTCACATGTGTATGTGACTTTGCCCTTATTGCCTTGTTAGTTTATATCCATTCAGAACATCTGGAAGTGACTGCTGCCAGGGCCCATTTTACACATAAGCTTTTCTTACACAAAGATGACACATTTTTTGATCTGGGATCCTTAAAGCAGCCTAGCCCATCTGGGTCATATCACTGCTGCAGTTTAATGGATGGCTGAAGCGATGCCTTTTTGGAGAAACCCATTGCACTCATTAATACAGAGTTCCCCTAGAAATAAGCAGGGCCGGTGCCAGAGTTTCTGGCTACTGAGGCCAGGGGCAGCTTCAGGGCTGTTGCCGCCCCTGTGCACATACACATGCGCGCATATGCGCACGCACACCCAGACTGCTCAGTTGCCTCGCACCACCCTGGCCACCTGCCATGCCTGGCCCGCAGCTGTGTGCTAGCGGCAGCAGTACGGGGCAACTTAGAGCCGGACTAAACAAGACAAGGGTCGTGCAAGTTTTCTTGGAGGGATGGGATGGAATAATGACAGAAGAAAGCAAAGAGGAAGGGAAAGGAGAAAGCGGGAAGGACCTAAAGAAACAGCTGCACCTCAGAGTGTGTGCTTTGAATGAGCTGCTGAAGATGCAAATCCTTCTTCCAGGCACAAGCCCCCCTCCCCACCCCCGACGTGAGGGCATCCTGGGAGAGAGCAGCAGCAGCCTACCCCGGAATGGTCTTTGGGTGCCCTCATGTCCAGCAGGCTTCTGCCTAGAAGAAGGATTTGAGTCTTCAGCAGCTCATTCAAAGCACACACTCTGAGGCGCAGCTGTTTCTCTAGGTCCTTCCCGCTTTCTCCTTCCCCTTCCCCTTTGCTTTCTTCTGTCATTATTCTGTCCCATCCCCACCCCTAGTCCCCCCAAACAAGCATCACTTTTCCTCCACGCCTTTCCAGTTTGTGAGGCAACAGGCAGGAGATAGGGGGGAATGCTTGGCATGCGTGCGTCCTCCCAGCCCTCCTGCTCAGTTGCTCCACGGTGTGTGCACCCAAACCCCCTCCGGCGCCTCAGTGCCGGAGGCGATTGCCGGACCTGGAAATAAGCAGAGGTGGCCAAGAATCAAACATCTCATCATGACTCGCTAGGCAACCCTCAAAATCTTATTTGCATACTAGGTGAAGTTGATGCAGCATGAACAGAGCCTACTTTGTGGTGGGCCCCACTCTGTGAAACCATTTCTTCAATAAAGACCATCAAACACAACTGTAGGTGCTTTTCTGACTACCCCCCCCAATAACTATTTGTTTAACAGGATTTTCAGTGCCATCTTAAAGCAGAGTTTCCCCTTCTAAGCCCATTTACTTCAATAGATTTAGAAGGGTGTATTTCTGCTACAATATCAGGATTTAAGTCCAGTGGCATCTTTTTTTTTTTAAATAAATTTTATTGGATGAGGTGATATAAAATAGTTGGTTAATACATACAACTTATCCAAACTAAACCTTTATAAATATATAACCCCACCCCTCCCCTCCCCCGATTCTCTATTGACTGCCAACAACACTCGAACTCCCCGTTTATTCATAAAGATTATTTCACTATATTACAATTATAGTATGTTATCCATGGTAAAGATCTTAATATATATTTCCTTCGTTAAAATCTTACTAAATGAAATTTAAAATCCCTCCAAAGACCACAATTGTCCTTTAACATCACATTTCTTTTCCAAATATTTCTTAAACTTCTTCCAGTCTTCCAGGAACGTTTCTGGATCTTGCTCTTTCAGATTCCTTGTTAGTTTGTCTATTTCGGCCATGTACAACAGCTTCCTTGTCCATTCTTCAATATTCGGTACTTCTTTTTTCCGATATTGAGCATATACAATTCTTGCTGCTACTATCATATAATACAACAATATCTTATCATTTCTATTGACCTCTTCTAAGTGTAAAGATAATAATAACATTTCTGGATTTTTAGCAACATTATATTGTAATATCAAAGGCATTTCAGCACATATTCTAGACCAGAAGTCTCTAGCCTTTTGGCAAGTCTACCACATATGAAATAGAGAACCTTCATGCTCCTTACATTTCCAACATTTATTCGATAACTGTTTGTTAGCTATGGCTAGTTTTTTTGGTGTTAAGTACCATCTATACAGCATTTTATAACCATTCTCTTTAATACTGGTACAAGTTGATATTTTTAAAGTATTTTTCCATAATTGTTCCCATGCTTCCATCGCTATTTCTTTATTACAATTTATGGCCCACTTTACCATTTGCACCGTGACTGTTTCATCTTCTGTAAAGCACTTCAATAACAACTTATACATTTTAGATATTGCTTTGCTATTATCCCCCAATAATAGTTCCTCTAGTTCTGAATTTTTAATTCTAAAACCATTCTTTCTATATTCTGAATCAAATAAATCTTTAATTTGTCTATATTGTAACCAACCATATTTAAATGGCAACTCCTCGTTTCGCTTGAGTTTCAACCCTTCATTTTCTAATACTGTTAATTCTTTGAGGGTAAGCCATTCCTTTCCCTGATATTCCATATTTGGGTTGATTACTTCAGCTAGAACGATCCAAAGTGGTTTCTTTGGCTCTATAATTTCTTGTACTTGAGCCAGGTTAACAGTAGATTTCTTCTAAGGTAGTGGTGCTGAAACATTGCATCCATATTATACTTTCCATACCACATATATGCATGCCATCCAAATAACTTATTATATCCTTCCAACGTTAATAGCTTATGATTGGTCAAAGCCACACCAAACATATCGCTTCATGGTAAAGTCTTAAATCAGGTAACTGCATTCCTCCTCTTTCCTTTGCGTCACAAAGAACTTTCATCTTGACTCTTGGTTTCTTTCCTGCCCAGACAAATTCTGATATCTTCCTCTGCCATTTTTCAAATTGTTTCTTATCTTTCACAATTGGAATTGTTTGCATTAAAAACATCACTCTGGGCAGTACATTCATTTTAATTGTGGCAATTCGGCCTAACCACGACAAATTTAATTTATTCCATTTTATTATGTCTCTTTCAATTTGAGCCCAGAGCTTTTCGTAGTTATTCTTAAACAAGTCTATATTCTTAGCTGTCAGCTCTATCCCCAAGTATTTAGTTTTGTGTACCACTTCGCAGTTTGTTAACTCACTTAATTCTTGTTTCTTCTTAGTCATATTTTTGGTTATCATTTTTGACTTCTTTTTGTTTATGTAGAAACCTGCCAAATCTCCAAACGCCTTTATTTTGTCCAGCAGTCTTGGCAGGGTTTGTAGAGGATCTTCCATTATAAACATCACATGGTCTGCAAATGCTCTCAATTTATAGGAGGATCCTTTTATTTGTATTCCTTTTATACTATCATCTTCTCTAATCCTCCTTAATAATACTTCTAAGACCATCACAAATAAAAGCGATGATAGTGGACATCCTTGTCTGGTTCCTTTCTTTATTTCCAACTTCTCTGTCAGGTCGTCATTAACACATATTGTTGCCCTTTGTAAGTTGTAAATTGTTTTCACTGCTTGTATAAATTCATTGCCTAGATCCATCTTCTCCATAGTTGCGAACATAAAATCCCAGTTCAAATTGTCAAAGGCCTTCTCTGCATCTGCAAAGAATAGGCCAACTTCCTTATCAGGTCGCTTATCATTATATTCAATAGCATTTATCACTACTCTCAAATTGTCTTTTAACTGCCTGTTTGGTAAGAATCCGGCCTGATCTTCATCTATAAAGTCCATTAACCATATTTTGAGCCTATCCGCCAGTATTCTTGCCATTATTTTGTAGTCATTGTTTATAAGCGATATGGGTCTATAGTTTTTCAACTCTGTCAAATCTTGACTTTCTTTTGGGATCAGTACAAAACTAGCTTCATTCTATGTATCTAGGAGACCCTTTCCTTGAAGCATATCATTCATTACATTTTTTAAAATCGGTACTAGGTCCTCCTTCATTACTTTATAAAATTTAGCTGTGATCCCATCAGGTCCTGGTGCTTTCCCAATCTTAGCCAATCTTAGTCTCTGTTTCATCTCTTCTGGTACTTTTGGTAAGCGGGCATTCTTCAAATACCCATCTATCTCTTGTACATTCACAGATTTCTTTTGGAATAATTTAGCGTAGTATTTAAAGAACGCACTCTTAATTAATTGTCAATAGAAATGTCAATAGAATCAAATCTTTTGTTGCCCAAATCATGTCAATACGTGAAAATGATAAGTGCCTTGCAGAGTAGTATGTAAATTCAGTACTTTTCGGATTTTCTTTTCTCCATACATCTTCCAAATGTTCTTGTTGAACTAATTCAAAAAAAGATTTTGGTAGCTTCCCTGATTTTTTAACGGTTGTTTTTGATTTTTTGTCTAATTGCAAGTCCATTAAAATCTCCAACCAATATCATCTGATCAAATACATCCTGATCTAATTTGTTCAATAAATCTTTAAAAAATTGGTCTTTTGCTCCATTTGGCCCAAGTCTTAGGCTGCTTCAGACCTCCATGAGTCCAAACCGGAAGTCCCAGTCCAGTGGCATCTTAAGAGACCAACAAGACTTTAAGAGTGCAAGCTTTCAGGAGCCAGAGCTCCCTCCTTCAGACGGTCTGAAGAAGGGAACTCTGACTCTTGAAAGCTTACACCCTGAAAATCTTGTTGGTCTCTAAGGTACCACTCAAATCCTGCTGTTCTACTGAAGACCAACATGGCTACCCACCTAAAACTTTCTGCTATGGTGATACTGATAGTCACTGCTGAGCTTTCAGGGATCATGCAGTTTTTTAGATTAATAGATATATAATGGCCATTCCAAGTTTTAGGGACTCCTGGGTGAAATTACTTCAAATACCCCTCCTGGTACATGCTTACAACATCCTGGAGGGAGCGGAATGTGACTTCACACTCCATCAGCACTTGTAGGCTTGAAGGATGATGATTTTTAGATGTGTTGGGTGATGCTTTGAGTAATTATAAATGAGGCAAGATACCAAATTTGTGAGAAAAGGTAAAGTTAGCACAAGTATGTTGCAAAATACAGAAGAATGGCAACAGGGTCATAAGTTATATTTCAACATTTCTCTTTGTGTATACATGTATAAAGCATAAAAACTCTGTGTGAATTGGTAACATATGGCTCCAATTCACTAAAAGACCTGTGAAATCTGAAATTCTCACAACTTTTGCATTATGTTATCCCCAGTCCCAAGAATACTTGAACACATGAGAAAATATGCAAACACAAAGCAATATGCTGTGAACTTAACACTGCAAAAAATTAGTTATAAAGGGAAACATCTTGCTCATTTATGTTATCTTACTATTGTAGCTTATGGTAGACAATGGTTTTTAAGAGAGCTGAAGACAGTATGATGGTCTGTGGCATCATTTCATGAGTTGTCTGCACATGTCTCTTTGGTCTTGTTTGCACCTTTTGTCCAACCAGGTTTTGCAGGGTTTTAGACCACCGAAAAGCCTTGTGAATTTTTTTCTACCCAATATAGTATTATGAATGAACACTATAGACAAGCCCTCTGTCACACTATTTTCAGCTCAGCTATCTATGAGGCTTATAGTCTTTTAATAGGAAATTGATATACCTGTAGTACTTAAACAGAGAACTGCAGCAATTGTCAGTTATAATTATGAGCATGATCCAGCCAGAGTTGAACTCTTTTTATTTCAGACTGATTAAAATGGATATGAATAGATCTGCTATATATTGTCCGACCACTGCTCCACCTTGCCCAGCTCATGGGTTGGGAACCTCATATGGGCCATGAGCCCCTAACAGCTGCATTTTGTTTTTTGCACAGTCCATGCTGCTAAGATGCATGTATAATGAGCAAGAATGCCTTCCACTCCTCTTTCCACACATGCATACAGGAGTAGCAGGATAGAGAGGCAAGGTCACTCAGTGGTGGAGAGGATTCCTCTATGATTAGGGTTGCCATCCTCCAGGTGGATATCTGCTGGAATTGCAAGAGATCTCGAAGTGATAGAGATCAGCTCTCCTGGAAAAAAAGGCTGCCTTGGAAGATGGAGTTCCCTCTCTCCCCCAAACCCCACCCTCTCCAGGCTCTTTGGTGTAGTGGTTAAGAGTGCGGGATTCTAATCTGGAAAGCTGGGTTTGATTCCCCACTCCCCCACTTGAAGCCAGCTGGGTGACCTTGGACTAGTCACAGTTCTCTGGAGCTCTCTCAGCCCCACCCACCTCACAGGGTGTTTTGTTGTGGGGATAATAATGGCATACTTTGTAAACTGCTCTGAGTGGGCATTAAATTGTCCTGAAGGGTGGTGTATAAATCGAATGTTATTATTATTATGATTACTCCCCAAATCTCCAGGAATTTCCCAGTCTGGAACTGGCAACCCTATCTGTGACTCTGACCCTTGGCCTGTTCCTTGCTGTGGTACTCATAACTCTGTATCACCTCTCTTTGTTATACAACTCTGATATCCTATGACTTCCTTTCTCAGCAGGTCCTGAGTTTGGAAATGTTGGAGACCACTGATCTGGCCCAAGGTTGTTCTACTCTGGTTCACAGTGGTTCACCAGTCTTAGGCAAGAGTTGTTCCCACTCTGCTTTCTGAAATCTAAATGGAGAGACCAGGAATTGAGCATTGAACCTGTGACCATCTACATACAAGTAGATCTTTAAAGGGAGGAGCCATAAGCTCATGATTTCATTGCCTCTTCAAAGGGAGTTAGAAATAGTAAACTTTGAATGGATCATCTCCTGTATTCTCAAGAAGTCCTCTTGTCCTGTAACAATTCTTGTTGACGTCACTTTTTGGTGCAAAGTATGGTTGAGGCTTCTTTTTACTGTGCATCGGTTTACTTTTTATCTGGAGAGAAACCAGCACTGGCAGTGTGACCTACTTTTCCTTTTTGCATTTGCCATTCACTCAAGCCATGGATGTATTTGAAATTAATAATGACAAGATATTCTGACAAAAAGCAAAGCACTCATCGTTCCCTTGTAGGCTATTAACCATCTCACTTTAATAGGTTTTCAGAGAGTTTTGAGCTCTGACCCAGATTCTCACTGGTTGCATTCCCACTTCCACTGAAATCAGTAACAAACCTTCCATTGATCTTAATGGAGCAGGATTGTAGCCTCTGCTTACCAGTTTAAAAACATGCCCTCTGTTCACAAAAGCAACAGTGTTTTCACCGTTTTATTTGAAATAAACAAGATGATTTAAGACTCTAATAATATGTTGGAACTGGAGGAACCACTGCGTTGCTTCATCCTTGTAAAATGTGGCAAGATCTCAATGACTTATTGTACTTCTAAGCACTGGTGTAAAGCAGAAATCTATGGAATTATGTCTCTTTGAAAAGGGCATCTACTGGGTATGCCAATCTCGTGTGTGTTTAGGTTGAAGCATGTCCTACTGTGGTCAATAGGACTTACTCCCGAGCACATATACATTTGCAGATTTGCTGTCCTCTATCTCCTTAATGTTTTGGTCACTCTCAATCTCTCTCACTCACAGAGAGAGAGAGAGAAAGACAGAAACAAAGACAGAGACAGAGAATAAGAGGCAAGTATTCACAGATAAACCTTCCCCAGGATTGCAACACTAGGCTGCATCAAGGCACACCATGTCATTCAGCTGTTAAAGATACCAGAGCCCTGGCTGGGGAAAAATGATAGCAGCCCTGCTAAGGACCACCCCTGAAGAGCATAGGGGACAGCTCCCTCCTTCTGTTTCAGGCCACATTGCTCAGCAGCATAAACTGGGGCATCTTCACTGATGTCTGATCAGCAGGAGTCCCTGTACATGTAATATCTTTCCTATTACTTTTTAGCAAGGGAGATTGAGAAAGAATCTTCTACAGGTATTACATGTGTTGAAATCAACATGTTTGGATACTACCCTTCCAAATATGATCAATGGCTCAGGAGCACTGAGTGTACACACATAGGGGCCATCTCTATGTCCAGAAATATTTTTAAAAAATCAGTGTTCCCAATCATGAGGAACGTGCCTATTCATAAACACTTTATGCTCATGAGTGGGCGATCAAACATAGGTGAGTCCAGGGAGCTTGTGCCTGCTCCCCCAGTACATGCATTGGTTTTAATGAACAGAATGTTGTCTGCAAAGGTATTCTGTAACTGAGGTTTCTCAAAGACCAGATATAACACCCAGCCCCCCAATTACTTCAGCCATATGAACTAGGTGGCCAAACCAATGCCTGATCCAGCAGGGGACCATTAATATAATTTATTTGCTCCTTTTTGAGAGGGAGTAATCACATTCATGAGGTTTGTGGATGACCTTGGGACAGTCACTCACTCAGCCTATTCTAGGGTTGCCAGGTTACTGTGAGCAATAAAGAGAGTGAAGCCTGGTGCACTGGCATCATACCAATATGCTGATGTAACTTCAAGTAAAACCTGGAAGTGATGTCACTGGACACTCTAGGATTTTCAAAAAAAACTGTGGTAAACCATCTCACTAGTGTGCTCCTCAATTCCCTATTACTGATTACCTCCAGCTGGCAGGTTTGTCAGGAGGTATCCCACTATAGCAGGAGACAGAACAAGCCTAGCCTAACCTGTTCCTAAATGTGCTAATTATTTGCAAATGTTTATTGGTAACTGTTATTGGTAAATGTTTATTGGGCTGCCAGATGTTGGGATCCAGCTCCCTGCCCTGGATGGGACACCACTGGCAACTTTGCCAGTGGTAAAGAGTCTGGGTGTGTTCCTGGATGCCTCCCTATCGATGGAGGCCCAGGTCACGGCGGTTGCCAAGTCTGCATTTTTCCATCTTCGTCAGATCAGGCAACTTGCCCCCTACCTGACGCCCCAGGACCTGGCTACAGTGATCCATGCAACGGTCACCTCCAGGCTAGATTACTGTAACTCACTCTACGCTGGGCTACCCCTGGGCCTGATCCGGAAACTACAACTGGTCCAGAATGCGGCGGCACGGGTCCTGACTGGTATACCTTACCAGTCACACATCACACCTGTCCTGCGCCAGCTGCACTGGCTTCCAGTTGAATTCCGAATCAGGTTCAAAGTGTTGGTTCTTACCTTTAAAGCCCTGAGTGGGTTGGGACCGGCATATCTTCAGGACCGCCTCTCCCTGTACGTTCCCCGGAGATCGCTCCGATCAGCGAATAAATATTTACTTGTGGTCCCCGGCCCTAAGGAAGCCCGCCTCGCTTCAACCAGGGCCAGGGCTTTTTCCGTCCTGGCCCCAGCCTGGTGGAACGCTCTGTCAATGGAAACCCGGGCCCAGCGGGACATATTATCGTTCCGCCGGGCCTGTAAGACAGAGCTGTTCCGCCAGGCGTTTGGTGATTGAAGGGGGCGGTGCCATGTCGGCCTCCCACCTTTGGGGTGGGGAAGGTTCTCCCCACCACTGCACCTTGTTAATTTGTTTTATTATTTGTATATTGATTTTAGTTTTTGTTTTTATCAATTTTAACTGTTCACCGCCCAGAGCCCCTGGGATGGGCGGTATATAAATTGAATAAATAAATAAATAAATAAATAAATAAATAAATAAATAAATAAATAAAAATCACACGCAAACCAAAGTTTGGCTAGAGCATTGACTGTGATCTTGCCAATCCGGGTTCACACCTACACTCTCCCATGAAACTTCTTAGGCCGCGTATTCTCTCTCTCACCTTCACCTACTCCACAAAGTTATGGAAAGCATAAAAGGTGGAAAGGAGAATCATATATGCACCTCTGATGCCCTTGGAGGTAAGGTGGAATAAAGATGCACTAAGATAGATAACATATTACTGTATTGGCCTGCTATGGTGGCAGGTCCACAATGGAGGGATTTTAAACAAGACTAACACTTGTTATTAGGAGGTATAAAGGAGCCCCGTATAAAGTATAAAGGAGTATTAGTAGCCCTGTGGCGCAGAGTGGTAAGCTGCAGTACTGCAGCCCAAGCTCTGCTCATAACCTGAGTTCAATCCTGGCAGAAGCCAGGTTCAGGTAGCCAGCTCAAGGTTGACTCAGCCTTCCATCCTTCCGAGGTCAGTAAAATGAGTACCCAGTTTCCTGGGGGTAAAGTGTAGATGAGTGGGGAAAGTAATGGCAAGCCACCTCATAACAAAAAGTCTGCCAAGAAAACGTCATGAGGCGACATCCCCACCCCCCCAAGTGTCAGCAATGACTCGGTGCTTGCACAGGTGACCTTTACCTTTACCTTTAAATATGTAGACACAAAATGTACTGGGATCTTTACCATTAAATCTTGAATATACCTTCAGCAGTCCTTGTTATCTTGTGTGACTCTTCAGCACCCCACCCCAACTGAAACCTGCACTGATTCTAGCTGCCAGCCTTCGTGTTATGAAGTCCTTCTGCTTCTAGACACCAGCCAGCCCTTTTGTCTGTGACTGTGGCACATGAGGAGAAACAGCTTCAGACATACACACACCCAAACATTTAGGGTGTAGCCCTTGTAGGATGTTCCCAAGTATTGCCTCCTGTGTTCTTGCACAGCTCCTGTTTATTTCAGTGGGCATGCACAGGAGATCTTCCTATTGGACTGTCCATACAGTATAATGTAGAGAGCTGTACCTGTCTCTTGGCTAAAGCCCATGGGAAAGATCTTCCATTTTCCCTGAGATCAAGAATGCAACAGTACAGATGCAAAGGTGCAACTGTGCTGTGACACCAGTTACTGGTGGGTTGTCCCTACATCATGGCTCACTGTAGTGGGCTGCCATTTTAGAAAACTTTTAGGTAGTCTACTCCACAAATTACCTCTTCTGCCAAAGTTGTTAGATTTAAGCCAAGGTCCACTGGAGTCCAAGGGCCAATTCACACAAACCATTGACATACTTATTTTCTCTACATGAAGCTATTTTCCTGATCACGTCAGCTCTCTTCCAGTTCTCTGCAATCAAGAAAATGACTACAGCTTTCCCTGTGTGAGCATCTGGCTCATACTAAAACTTTCTAGACATTGTATATGATTGCAATGTTTGAAAAGGAGCATCACCTTTTTGAGGTAACTAGCGGAGTGGTTTTAAAAAATAGCCTGTCTCAGCTTAACTAAGGGGCACATTCAGGCTGGAGCTGCTGCTAGGTTTGCCAGGGCACAGCCCAGAGGTTCATAGTGCAGATTAGAAACTACTGGCAAATCATCAATCAAAGCAACTTCAACTACACATTCCATTTTCTGCATAGCTCTGGGTGGGAAAATTCCTGGAGATTTTGAGGGTGGAGCCTGGAGAGGGCAGGGTTTAGGGAGCAGGGCCCTCTGCTGGGTTTAATACACATCGGAGTTGATACAAATCTGTTCAAATGAAGTTTAAAATAGTCAAGCTAATACGTTTTAGACTATTTATACATGCAGCAGTACGCTTCTTAGGTGCAAATTGGAGAGATATATTTAGCTTTCTGTTGGGAGTCATTTAATCAGCATCAAATGCAAAGGAACTGGCATGAGAACTCTCATACTTCTTATGGAAAATGCAGAAAGAATTAGAAAAATGCTTTCCAAAAGCCCAAGTACCTCTTGCTCACTGGCTATGTGCCTTCATTCAGTGATTCAGAGGGACAGCCAGTTATTCAGAAAGAGCACCCTCCCTCCTTTTACCTCTGCAGTGTTTGTCCTTTGCAACCACCGTGGTTGCATTCATCTCATATGTAAAGTGATGAGAGCGTGCCCGCCACTAAGCATTTCCCTTTTCAGTGTGACTATACAACAAAGGCCTTGAAATCCGCTAAAGCCGACATGACCTGGTCATTCCTTTGCTTCCCTGCCTGTATAATAATGCATGTGTTCAGACTTTCCCAGAATGAATTGGATTTGAAGGTTGCTTTCCTCTGGGTCAATGATCCAGCTTTGTGTCTTGTGGAGAAGTGGTTTATCAGCTCAGCTGGCATGTTTATGTCGGCACTACAAAGGCAGGCTGAAAGCAGCTCTAGCGATGAATGACCAGGTTTATGCCAATATGGCTGAAGGGTGAGTAGAGTCTACAGATTTCCCTGCCTGGGAAGCTACCAGTGGTGCTCTGCATGTGACTCATGTTCTTAAAATACATGCAGAGAAATGGTTGGAAAATGGCTAGGAACACATGCCTTTGGGCAGTTGAATGGCATCTTCATCGATTGCTCCCCTACATGTGGCAGGAAATGAGGGTATGCTCTCTTGCTTTTCCAGTTCCAAAAACCCGTGCAAGGATTTAATGTCTGGAACTACTATACATGTGTACACATCACTATGTGCAAGCAAGCCTTACTTTGCCAATGAGTTTTATCTCCGCGGAGAGCTCTACCCAAATCCACTTTCCTGATAAGTATACATTCTATGCAGGGATCATTTCGTAGAAAAAGAACTGGAGGAACTCATTAGCATAACTCATTAGCATATGCCACTCCCCTTGACATCACCTATCCTGGCTGTTTTGGACCCAATCCTGGCCATTCAGGGCCGAAATGGGGCCCAAAATGGCAAAAGGGGGCTGAAAATTGCCCAAAAGGGGCCCAAAATGGTCAGGATTGGGCCGCTGCTGAGCAGAAGAGTTATCCACCACCTGTCAGAGGCCCGATCCGGGCCATTTTGGCCCCAATCTAGGACAAAACGGGCCCGAAATGGCTGAGAGTCAGGTGGGCGGGGCCACCTGACATATGACCTCTATGGGGAACTGCCGGAACTGCGTTCCAGCGCATTTCCCCTCAAAATGAGCCCTGATTTTATGGCAGATCTTCATGCACAAACTGGTCGCAAATATTTAGTGGGAGAGGGGACATGCATATACTTTTGCACTGCACAAAAAAAAAATAAGCTTTAAGGATATGTGTCAGATTTGTCTGAAACTAGCCCAAAGATACAAAGATTTGTTATATCTTCTGGAGCATCACAATGTTCCTGGGCTCAGTAGATTTCCCTCACCTTGTGAGGGAGGGAGGGCAGCGGTCATGTCACGTTCAGGCTGAAAGGAAGAGCAGATGCTCGACTGGGCAAATAGGTCACTGAACCATGTGAGGACATACATCAAGCAAACATAATGGGGCTTTAATGGTTTTACTACATACCAGTAAACGTGCTAATTAGCAAGCTACAAAGCATTTTTCATTTTTAAAAAAAGATGCCTGAAGCTAATACAGAGAATGAGATTTTACATTACAGGAAGATCTCCATTAAAAAGAAACAAAAATACCTAGTTATTGCCACTTTAAAAAGACAAAAGCTGATAAACCAAGGAAGCCCAATCCCTTTTTTCTAAAACAGCTTGTATAATTGGCCACTAATTGCAGAAGAAGAAAGACACAGACAATGCTCAGCATCTGTGATTTGTCCTTATAAACACTCTGCATTTCAAAATAATGTTTTTTACATGAGCAGTTTCCCTAAACCGTATATTGCCTTTGCTAGGAATGAAGGCCATTCCAATGCGTTATTTTTGTATTGGTCGCATTATGACATTAAGCGCATAAGCAAACATGTGTTAAGCCAAAAAAAATGGCTTCGTGAGCCTGTAGTTCTGAAAAAATTGCTGCTGAATTCTTAGCCCCACTGATTAAATTGAGAGCCGTAGTTCACCACCACCCCGCCCCCAACCTCCTGTATTTTTAATTACACTTAAACACCAGCAGGTTGGAGATGACTACGTCTTTCTAGTCTCAACATAGAAAAGCTTGAATCCTTGTTAACAACAATGGATTATTAATTTTGATAGAGGTGGTGGTAGGTGGGTGATGATCTAGTAATGGACAATGAGCGACTTTTGGCTGTGCCCCCTAGAACCCACTGATCATTTGGTTCCTTGCGAAGAAGTCCATTTTAATTTGATCCAGAAAAGAGATTTAAATGTTACTAAATAAGAGAATGTAAGCTCCTTCTACGCAGGGATTTTTCCCCATATGGGAAGTGGGAAGCCCCCATGATCAGCAAGAGAATCCAGTGTTTATCCTTGGTGGAATGCCTAAGATTTGTGTCGCCTCCAGATTTCTCCTCAGAACTCTATACACTTTGTATTTTCCATAACTGAAGACAGCATTTCTGTGTGCTGCTATTGCACTAACAGAGTGGCTCCAAGCTTTCTGTGTCTGATGTCTTACTATTAACACATAGTAAAAAAAAAAAAGTGTGGGTTATGAGGGGTGTCTGCTGGGCAATCCTCAGCACCAGCCAATAATTCTTCTTTAAGAAGAAGAAGGAAATAAAAAGTAATAATATCTTCTTTTCCCAAGTGGAGGAAGTGAAATCTTCTTCTGTTCTCACCTCCGAAATGAGAGAAAGCTTTTGTGGATGAAGGGAGGCTGTTGGTCTAGCATGCTAATCATTCGAGTGAAGGTCAATAGTTCTGTCTGTAGCTCAAATAATGCCCACGTACGCCAGGATCTAATTTCATTTTATTGTTATAGCACTAGTGGTACTGATAAATAGTGTTATATTTTCGTCTGTTCAGTACTAAGGGCTGCACAAGGTTTCTGAGGCTGTAGGTGCACTTTTCTCATTACCCTGTTGGCTCTTGCAATGAGAATTAACTGAGGACTAATACACCTGGTAGTAAATTTGACTATGAACTGCTTTCTCTTACTGTGAGTATACGAGAGCTGGGTTGGAAGCCGCAAACAGGTTAAGTTCGTCCAAAGAGAGCTGCACTAGCAAATTCCTTTTTTTTTTTTAAAGTTTTTTATTGGATTAGAAATATTTTAACGTCCATTACAATCAATTTCCTTTAAAAATTCCAATTCTAACCCCCTCCCTTTCCCCCCCCTTTTGTTGACTTCCAACAGTTTTCCAACCCCTTATCTATTTTCCCCTACTCATTTCAAACTTATTTTACCTATTAAACATATACTTTCACTCTCTTCTAAGCTTACCTATTATATCACAATGCTGTCTCATTTCCCTTTCCATTTAACTTAACAACTAGATAATACATTTCTGGCATATATTGTTCAATAATCATTTTGGTAATCTGTACTCTATCTTACTCATTCTGATCTCCTCTATATTGAACAAACAATTTATTCCTCATTATACATAACTTTAAGTACATTATAAACATTGCATACCTTCAATATAGGTCAATCAATTTAACCCATACTCCATATATTACTCTTTGTTTTATACTTTAAGCATAAGTCAATCAATTTGACCCATATTCTGTATATTACTATATATTTTCCCCTACTTTCTTGTATTCATTCATTTTGATTATACAGTTTCTCCATTATACCATTATCTGCCAGCAATGAGATTAATCAATTTCTATCCCTAATAGTCAAATAAAATAATTGCTTAGATATTTTTCAATTAACTCTCCCCCCCGGTATAGTCACTTCTCTCTTCTTTTGTTATTGCACTAGCAAATTCCATTGGTGTGTTCTTGTTTTGTTCTTTGTTTTAAAGAAAGTGAAAGAAAATAGAAAAAACATAGATAAATATGTATATGATGAGGCCTGTGTTATTGAAAAAGGGTTTTATTGGTGATAATCGATCCATGACTGTTGGTTCAGGGCCTTGCTCTGAGGCTATGTTACAAGGAGGGCTGTTCATGGCTATTCCTCATAGGCTTAATGTGGTCCTTGTAAAGACAGTAGTGGTAACGAGAGATGGGCACGAACGACAATATGAACAAAAAAAAGCCACGAACAGCCCAATCTGCTGTTTGCAAGCAAGCTGTTTGTGAGGCCCCATTCTAAACGAACAGGTGGTCACTGCAAGCCTCATTTGTTGCTATTCCTCTTGCTGTTCGTTAAGCCAGACAGTCTGGCACCTACAATCAATTCCCTTGGCAATTTAGGCAGTGATTGTCTGAACTCTGTCTGAACGCCTGCTGTTGCCCTGGAAACCCCAATCTAAGCCCAATTTAGCTTGATAGGCAGGTCTTCCTTTCAAGTGTGGAGCTCCAAATTTGTTACAAGGGAGCAAAGTCCAGGGGGGACGGGGGCTCCCAACTCTGGCTTTACAGACAGTGGAGAGGGAGAGAGACAGCTGCTGTTGGCATTTTGATAGAGAGAGTGCATTGGAGCTTGAATTTTCTTTGTGTGGTGGGATAGGGATCTACTCCTTCAAGTTCCAGGGCTGCTGCCAGGCTCTGGGCCAAGCTATTATTTATTATGAAGAACTTTAAAGGACATGATCAGCACCTAGAATGAACTCAGAAACAAACTAGCAACCATGTTACTGTGTCAAAATGGACAACAAGTTTGTTCAACCTAATTTTTAGAACACAATGAGATTTGATATTGTATGTTTTTAATGCATTTGGTGTTAATTGTCTCATGGAGAATCTCCTGAATAGAAAATTGTAAAGAGCCTGCAAAATACTTTAATATAGTAAAATGAATAATTCTGCAAAATTAATGGAAAGGTAAATATTCAAGATGCTCTTTTAGTTCTAATTAATGCACAGCTGTTTTGATGGGTTAAGCTGCAATATCTGACACTTATAAATGCTGTCTCCCAGATCCTTAAACAGGCATCTATAATATCTTAATATGCTTAAACGTAATTGATTAATAAATTGGTTTAAAAAGAATGATACATTTTATAAGGTTTAATTAACAGTTCTGACTTTTATTCATAGTACTGAAACTCTAAATCCACAAAATAGTTGTGTTTCATCTCTGTATAATCTTACCAACTTCAAAGACAGAGTATTTCTCTGCAGAGAAATGGGGAATAGGAAAATGAAATGATTTTCATTATGAAATATTATCCTGGGTAGACAGCTGTTTCCTTTTCATAAAGGATATTGAACAGGTATATTGTTGACCCTTCAAGACCAACCTTGGTATTTGATCTCATGTCATGAGAAAAGTATTTGAAGCAATTAAAATGTTGAAGTTATAGAGTTGATTCTGAAAAGATGGATCATTAAAAGTAAACCTGGAGCAAGTTTAAAATTCTAGCAAGCAAAGGCGTCCCTGCAGAATTGGTCAAACTGTCCAGGTTTCCCACCACTTGTTTCTACTGAAAGACTGATGTCTAGACAACCATTTAAATGAAATTATTCATAAATGTCTGAAGGAGAAGGGAGGTTTGAACCAGAGAATGAAAGGAGGAAATACACGGTAAATGAAAATTCAAGGGAAATAGATTGGTGTGCCCAAATATCATTTTGCTGGGGAGTCATTTTCAAGATGTGGGAACACAGTGAGCAATGTCATGGCAAAGCCTAGAAAAACTTCCATCAGTTTTCTATAGAAGTGTCTTTCAAACTTGATTGAAGGGAGACTGTGGTATATTGGTAGAGCACATGTTTTGCACACAAAGAGTTTTGGCTTCAACTGCTGGCATCCCCAGTTAAAGAACTATTGTGGGGTGGGAGATCTTTCTGTGCCTGAGATGCCTGAGATCTGCTGCCAGTCAGAGCAGATACTGAACTAGATAGACCAGCTATCTGACTTGGCATAAGGACTCTGTATAGGACCAAAAGATTTGCTGCATACAGCGAAGTTTAAAGTGCCCCCTTCCCATTTCTCCTGATACATCCCCCTGCATGCCCTGCAGTCTGCAACTCAGGGGCTGTTGGAATTTACTGACCCCAGGGCCATTTGCCTCTCTTTGACCGGAGGAAGGGCTTTTAGGATTGTGCGCCCTCCCTTGAGATTTCACAAAATTCTGGAGGACGTGAAAAGCAGAGATGTTTCGTCTGGCATTTGGATACTGATAGTGATATTATCATTTGCTTGACTGCACATGATTGATCTATTACAGACAGTGGGCATGAGTATGACACAGTGATGGCACTGTTCTTTGTGATTTATGAGTTTTAATGTTTGTACTGGTATTTTATTGTGTTATCATTTTTAATGTTTATATTTATGCTATTTTAAAACTGTATTGTTTATTGTATCCTAGACAATATTTATATACTATGTTGTAAACTGTCTTGAGCATGAAACATGGTAGAGAGGTGGCACAGAAGTCAAATAAAATAAATTCATACCCCACACTTTCTACAAGAAGCTCAAGGAAGCACATAGGATTCATCATAGGAGTGCTGAGAACCTTGTGGCAAGCATGTTCAACAGGAGAGAACGCTGAGTGGATCTGTGGCCGTGCAGTGGCTCTGTTGATCTAACATCACCACCTCTTGGCTTGCAAAGCAAGCCTCTTGGCTTGTGCATAGCTGCACAATGGGTGTGCTTCCTGTTTCTCTGAGCAGTGATGATAGGTCTGTGGGGGAGGCAGAATTCTGATCAGTGGATAGTGTGCATTAAGTGCTGCCAGTTGCACTGCACTGCTCATGTTATTGCAAAGAGCTGGCCCTTTGCAGGCAACAGAATACACATCATGGGCAGGGTTACCATCCCCCCGCCCGAGGCAGGGGATCCCCTGGTCCCACCCTTTTCCCCCACGTCCACTCACCTGGGCAGTGGGAGGGTGTGCTCCCTGGGGCGCCCCCTCCCCAGGTGGCATGGTGCACCCCGAATGGGGGCCCGTGCTCCCGTGCCATGAGAGCAGGTGGTGGCGGCAGCGACAGAGAGCAGGTGGCGGTGGCAAGAGCAGGCTGCTCTCACCACCACGGTCGCCACAGGCTGGTGTCTCACTGCCGCTGCTGCGGCTGCCGCAACCTGGTCTCACTGTGACCGCCGCCGCCGCCCTTGTGCAGCCCGCGCCAACAGCGACAAAGGGCGCAGTGGCGGTGAGAGAGTGAGCTGCGGTGTCCTCAGACCGCTCTCTTGCCGCGGCTGCCACTGTCCCTGTGCAGACTGCACCAGCAGGGACAAGGGACATGGCAGTAGTGGCGGTGGCAGCAAGAGAGTGAGCTGCCTGCTCTGCCCCTTCCTGGCGTATGTGACATCGACACGCAGGGCGCCCTTTGACCCTGCGTGATGACGTCACTCCTGGAAGTGCCCTCACAGACCCTCACAGGCAGCCACAGGGTAAGAGCCAGTGGCCCAGTCTCCCACCAGGAGACTTGAAGGACCTGGCAAACCTAATCATGGGGCCAGCTACCAGCTTGAAACCAGCAGGCAGGGCGGGATCTTAGCCAGGGGGTGTTTCAACTTTGTCCTCCCAATAGGTTAATTGCTGAAAGTGGGTGACTGGTCCAACATCACCCAGTGAACTCCAAGGTAGAGTGGGGATCCATTTGGTCCGCCTTTTACATTTCCATCTCATTTGTGTCATTTGACTCTCCTTAATTATCAGAGGGCTTTTCTTTTGTCTAGGTTAAATGCTTTTGCCTCCACTGTTTTGCTGAATAGATTACGAGGAGATGTTTACTTGGACAGATTGTTTCTTTGTGGATCTGGTACGACTGAAACTTTAGCTCATATCTTCTTTGAGTCTGTGTTGCTGGCGCCTTTGAGAGATCTCTTTGATCACCACAACAGCTCTTAATAGCCTAAACGTATGTGCCGTTGGTCATGGTTGTCTGTGATGTTATTGGTACCTATTTTGTTTTTGTATGTAATACCTTGGAAAGCTGCTTCATCATGTTTTTATGGTTACTCTGCAAGATGTTTTTAAATTATTGGTTTTTAGCTGCCTCAGACATAAGAGATACAAGAGACTAATATTTTAATAAATACACACACAAATAAGTGACATTTGTGAAAACTCTTTATCAATTAAAACACTGTTAAAATTTTAGAGATGGAATGGTACAAGGAAGTTGGTGAGGTCAATTAAGTGTTGACTGTCTGCCCTATTTGCTCTGTGTACTAGAGCCATGTGGCAAATAAGACTGGTCTTAATGGACATTCTATCGAAAGTGATTTGCAAAGCATTATAGAAACTGACTCTGCACCTTTTGAAATCGTCACTCAAACAAGACAAGTTAGTTTGCTGTCTTTTGGTATGTTTGTTTTTCATACATTCAAGTAGTTTCACCCTCTCCCTTTAATTTCCAGGAGGCATAGCAGAAGCAAAGACTTTAAATAATCCCTGGTTAAACTGGCTTATTAAATGCAAAATATTAAAATGGTATCTCAATGAGACCATGGCAACCTGCTGGATGAAAGAAGGCCCTTCCACTCTTAAAATAAGACAGTTGCAGAAGAGCCGAGAGATCCCTAATGAAGAAACCATACTGAAATATGTATATGCATGACTTCATGTATAATTTAGCCTGTTCTGATCAAGAAAAACATCCCGAGCATAAATATAGAGCACCACGAAGATTCAGAGGCTGAAAACCTCCTTCCCATAATAAAAGGATAATAATTCCCTCATCTATTTTTTATAGCTGTGTAACATTAACAGATAGAAAACTGGCTTGCTGGAAACAGGGTTGTATATAAATTGGAAAATTCCTTCAGCTTCGTAGACCCATTAAGAAATATTGCCATCCAGAGTGGTGAAATGCATTCGATGTAAAAAGGCAAAGTCCATGTCTTTGGTGGAGATGGGAAACTCCTAACTGTTTATGATGGCAGAGGAAGCTGCTTCAGGTCCCTGGGGCCAGTGTTGTGTCGCAGTAGTAAAGTAATTGGCTTACAAATAGAAGGTCTTGAGTTTGTTCATCGGCATCTCCAGTTCAAAGGTAGTAGGGAATGAGAAAGACCTCCTCTTTAGGCACTAGAGCAACTGCCAGTCATAGAGGACATACTGGCATTCAACAAATAACAACAACATTTGATTTATATGCCGCCCTTCAGGACAACTTAACACCCACTCAGAGTGGATTACGAAGTATATTAACATCATCATCATCATCATCATCATCATCATCATCATCAACAACAACAACAACAACAACAACAACAACAACAACTGCACTTATATACCACTCTTCTAGACAGATTAGTGCCCCACCCAAAGCGGTGAACAAGTTAGTGTTATTATTATCCTCACAATGTAGCTGGGGAGCTGGGGCTGAGAGGAGTGGCTTACCGAAGGCCACCTACTGAGCTCATGGCAGTAGTGGGATTCAAACCAGTAGAGTACTGATTCGCAGCCCAACCTCTTAATCACTGTGTTATTATCCTCCCATGTTTAGTGAGTTTTGGACCTCATTAGAGGGATTCTGGGGGGAAATGTGAACACAGCCTTTCAGATTGGTTGATGGCTCCAGCAAGGCTATCAGCCAAAATAATTGTTCTCTCTGAAGAAGAGAAGGAAATTAATAAGCCTATGTTTAACTACATTTGCAGGCAAAAAGGGGAAAAAAAGGAAAATAGTGTGAATCCATTGCTGTGGACTCAAATACTTCCTTCAAGTTACTTCTCCTCCAGAAACAGGATTGAGGGGGTGGGGGGGATTTTGTGCTGGCATTGGATTGGGAAGCTGAGAAAATGGTGCATCACAGGTGGACGTTCTTGTGCATGCTGAATTGCTGCACTGGATTTGAGCCAACAAGTCTCTCCACTGGCCCAGTAAATGGAGTGAGGGGCAGTCCCAAAGTATTGAAATTACTCCTGGTCCCAGGGTTGCATTTTCACTCACCAGTGTTACTGCTTTTGAAATATAATTTCAAATGTAAGAACATAGCGCTCTGTTTCAAAATTGTTCACAAAACCTCACTCCAAATATGAGAGACAATTTCTCCTATTGTCCCTGTCTTTTAAAAAGCTAGTCTGCATGTACACAATAAAGTAGTTAAATTTTACAGTGTCACAGGATTCTTGAAGCCAAATCCAGAGCTCCATGAATACACCAAATTCTGAGAAGCTCCTGAATTTTGCAACAGTCCAGCTTTCATTCAAAAGTTCACGTTTCTGTTATGATTTCTTCATATGAAGAAGAAAACTGTGGCCAAGTCTATGATAGAAATATTACCATTCAAATTGATGTCTGTATTTCAGGCTTATATCCTTTTATACTCACAGTCTTTGCCCATCCAGTAAAATAAATGGGAAACTCTTTGTAAGACAGGGACTCCGGTGTGTGCACCAGAGACTCTGCATTGCAAGAAGGCATAGATATAAAACAGGTGTTAATGAGATGGCAAGGCAGAGTGCAGAGAAGCAAGTTGATTTTTTTGCATCTGACTTTGCTCGGACAGATATCCCTTTTCAGAGAGGGCATGTTAAAAACTGAGTCAAACAGAGGTGATAGGAGAGGAAGTTTAATGGCTAATTGACAAATTAAAAATTAACAAGTCACACCATGTCTGAATGACATACACCCAAGAGCTTTTCAAGAACTCAGATGTGAAATTGCTGATCTCCTAACAAAAATATGCAGTTTGTCACTAAAATCAGCCTACTTGCTAGAAGATTGGAAAGTAATTTTTTTTTTAAAAAAAGAGAGAGCTAAGAGGGGCCCTGTTGCTCAATAGGAGAGCACGTACTTTGTATACTGAAGGTCTCAAGTTCAGTTCCTGGCATTTCCAGGTAAGGAGCCTTTCTTAGGAAGTCCATTCTCTGCTTTTCAGTCTGGAGGGTTGCTGCCAGTCAGAAAATACTGAGAACTAGAGGTGTGCATAAAAAACGAGCCAAAATTACACACAAAAATCACTGGTTCATCTTATTAAAGCAGCTTGCAGAACACTGAACCAAATCTAGGAAACTAAATTCAAACTAATCTCTCATGCTAAAAAGTGTGTGTGTTTTGTTTCGGTTCATGCCTTCCAGCTGCAGGACAGCACTGGGCTTACTTGTTTTCCTGAACAGCACCAATCACATCCCAAGGAGAGAGACTTTACGTTACTAATTAACTCTGGTCCTTTTCATACTGGGACTTTAAAGCATTTCAGTATCTGTTCTGCTTCCCATGTTTGCAGGAGTTTCACACTTGCAAGGTGGTCATGGGACACAGTACCAATGTTTGTCCATGATATCCCTGATTTCCCCCCCTGTGGACATACCGTGATGTTATTTTGAAGCCACTGCTGAGTCGCGTCTGGCCTAATTAATATTAGTGCAAACTCTATACTACCTTTCTGCTACTCTTCTCCCTCTTCTACTTTTCCACAGGAGCTGATTGGTCTGTGCAGAATTAACCACTCCCACCAAACTCAACTTTCTGAATTCATTTTCTGCCATTTTTATCAGTAAAGCGAGGTAAGGGTCATAAGGCTGCTTCTCCTTTGGCTTCCTTCCTTCTGGGTATGCAAGCACACTCTCCCCCCCCCGCCGCTGCCCAATCTAGGAATGGTTCCTAACATTGCTGCTTATTCCCTACTGACTTTAAAAGCCAGGAAAGCTTTTCCCTTCCTCCCTTGTGTCATGCACACACTCTCTTTTCCAAAGGCACGAATGGGTTGTAACATTGTAACCTTACTGCACATTCCTCCTGGTTTTAAAAGCCAGGAAAGGATTAAATGGCTGCTTTTCCCTCCCTCTCAGGCATATTTCAGGCTTTGCCAAAGAGAAAAAAACCCAAGCATTTTGCACAGCCCTTTGGAAACAAAGCAGCAGGGAAGCTGCTGGGAAGGGATGAAGCAGCAGCATTTTAATCCTTTCCTGGCTTGGCTTTAAAAAAAATGAGTAGGGAACAAGCACAAAAAGTACATGTTTTCTCCCAGTGCTCTGCCACCAATTGCCTCTCCAGTGGGAACGGGACAGCCCAATTAGCAAATACAGGGGGAGATGGGTTCCAACATTGCAATGTTACTACACTTGCTCAAAGTTTTTTTTTAAAACAATGACATGAATTGCAAAGCCCTGAAAGCCCAAAACTGCACTGAGGCTTCAGGACTGATGTCCTGAAAAACAAGACGCCAAATCGAAACTGCCTTGGACAGTGTGGAACATGGGGGTGCCATGCTGAAGCCATTGTGATTGGTGAATGTTCATAAATGGTGATTTAAAACGTACATGTAAAAAGGGCCTCTATTTGCTGGAAGGGGTAATGAGTAGAGATGGGCACGATCCAAAAAATTTTAACGATCCAGCCGATTGTGGATCGGCGCCGATGACGATCCCGAATTAACGATCCGCGCCAATCATCTCCCGTCCCCGAGCCGTGGATCGTGGATCGTGGAGGCAAAAGCGGAGGGGCGCCCCGCTGTTCCCAATGGTACAGGAACGGTGGGTGATGCCGGCGGCATCTGTGTTTGTGTTTGGCCGTCTGTGTTTGGCCGTCAGAGCTGCCTCTCAGGGTTTGCAGGGATGAGATTGGAGTGCCCATGGCTACAGAACACCCCCTTCCCCCTCCCTCCCCTGGGTGTCTTCTCCCAACTGGTGACTGCTTTGCTGCTCCATGGTTGGAAGGAAGCCCTGCTGATCAAGGAAAGCTGGGCTTCCATTCGGGTTTCCAGGGCGACAGAAGGAGGGCAAACAGAGCTCAGGCATTCCCCTGGCTCCATTTCCAGGGGAATGGATTGCTGGCGCCTGAGTGTGTGGATCCCCGACCCGAGCCCGATCACCCCGATCCAGGCATCTCCCGATCGCCGGATCGTTGGCCTTGGACGATCACGATCTGCTGGGTCATGATCGCGCAATTGCCATTATCGTGGGTTTTTTTCGATCGTAATGCAGATCGTGCCCATCTCTAGTAATGAGACCAATGTGCATGACGAGAGTGCATCTCCCCACCCTCACCCTATAGTTACCCAGGAAATGGGTCTCCCTCCCTGTCAATCCAGTCCCCGCAAGGGGAGACACCTCCTGTCAGCTTTGGAAATGTTTGGAAGGAATAGGCTGCATTGAAATTCAAGCGAGCACTATTGACCAACATGGATCTTACATCTGAGAAGATCTGCTAGTGTTCATCTTAATTTGTTTTGCATTGCTACTGATCAGGCACTGATCTGTCTCCCTTCACCCCCATCAGGGCACTTGGAATTGCTGAGAGGAAAAGTGCTGTGGGGCTGGGTGGGGCCTGTTCAATCAATCAAATGATAAAAACCTTGGAAGACTTAAATCATACACTGGAATTCTAAAGAGACTTCCCTGGAAGTAAGCACTATTGAATAACATGGGATTTACATCTGAGTAGACCTGTTTGGGATTGTTTCCATAGTCTTTTTCTGAGTAAATTGGCAAATGTGTAACTCCATTTCAAAAACAATCCTGCCTGCCCCACAGCAAAGGGAAAACTTTGATCTGTTGGGCGCAGGGTGCGAGATTCAACTATTCTGCTTGCTTGCTTGCCTGTCTGCCTGCCTGCATTTGGGTGATGGAGAAGATTGCAGCAAGATGGCCCCATTTTGCAGTGGAATGCTGAGCATCAAAAGGAGGGATTTGGATTTGCCCCTCATTGTGGAAGAAGAGGACAAGGAAACATGAACCCAACAGACAACAGCAAAATGCAAAGATATTAAGTTACTGGCACTATAGAAAAAGAAAAAACGCGAACATGAAGCAGGCTTGTTTTTTACACCTGTTGGAGCAATCTCCTACTTGGGAATGGCCCCTTGCTCCATCTGCTAACATTCACCTTCTACAGGTCCGTTGTTGTTGTTGTTATATGTGTATGCTATTGTGCTTGAGGAAAAACTCATTGGATCACTTGTTTAGACTAGGAGGGGAACTAATCGTTGGTACTGGTTTTGGTAAGTGTGAAAACAGCTGCCCCAGAGCTTTGCTTCCATCCCTCCCTTAAAAGAACAGAGTGTGTTTGCTCATGTGCACGTGAAGTGGACCAAAAAAAGGGGAGGGGGGACAGATCAGTTCCAAGTCAGGACTGGTGGAACGGAAACAAACTAGTAATGGAATGGGAATATTCCGGAACTCCCAGAACTGAAAATTAAATGGAAATATTCTTGATGCACACTCCTATTGAGAACTTGATGGACCAATGGTATAGATCTGCTTCATGTGTAGAGGTAGGCACGGACCGGAACATGGATCAAAATTTTGCATGGACCCAGCCGGTTCAGTGTTCGCAAACTGGCACGTTGTGGGAGACCCATTTTCCATGGACCCATGGATTTTTTCCCATGGTTCATTAAAGCCTCCCGGCACCACTCTGGGAGCGCTTTAACATTTAACCCCCCCCCTTGGTGCAGCTGACTGGCGGGCCAGCCAGTCAGCTGAAGCAGGGGGGTTAGAGCACTCCCTGTGCTGCTGGCAAGTGGCAGCAGGAACACTTTAACATTTAAATCCCCCTTGCTCCAGCAGTCTGGCAGCCCGCCAGACAGCTGGAGCGGGGGGGGGGGGGTTTAGAGCACTCCCAGTGCTGCTCCCGGTGCCGTGGGCCAGCTGGAGTTTAAAGGGCCATGTCAGGGCTTCTGCTGATCCTTCAGCTGCTGTGCAAGCAGCAGGGAAAGGACCCTTTAAATACCAGCTGGCCCATGGAGAGGGGACCCCCCCCCATGTGCCAGGTTATGTTTAAAGGCCCAGCTCCCTGCTGCACAAGCTGGTGACAAGATGACTGGAGCCGCTGGCAAGATGACTGGAGCAAGGGAGGGGATTAGAGCGTTCCTGGTGCAGCTGGCAAGCAGTGCCGGGAGCTCTTTTAACATTTAAATCCTCAACTTGCTCCAGCTGTCTGGTGGCAAGGGGGGGTGGTTAAAGCACTCCCAGTTCCAGCCAGGACCAACTAACTGGTCAGTTCACCACAGACCATAGACCCATAGCCTGTGGGTTTTTCCTGGTCCGTGCCCTCCTCTATTCATATGTTCAAATGACAGGCCAATTATCCGAATGTCTCTTCTGGACAAATTGGTGTAAAGCATTATTTAAGATATAATGATTAAGCACAGAGAAAAGCATACTTTTGTGAAGCATGGCTTCTACCCCATTCGCTTTTTTGAAATTCTTTAAAATTGTAGATAAGAATTAATGTCTTTCCCAAAAGATTTTGCTGAAGTCCATTACCAAAGACTACTCAGTAAAATTTTCAGCCATGGGAAAATAATGCAGATCCTTCTGGTAACTGGTTAAAGAACAGGAGGCAGAGGGTACAACTACCATGTTTGAAAGTAAGCAAAGGAATCCCCTACAGATCTGTATTCAGATCCGTGCTATTTATTTAATTTGTTTGTTTGTTAGTAATCTGAAGGGAGAGTTGAGTTTGCAGATGACACCATGTTATCCAGAACCTGAATACTCAAGTTGTCTTGGAAGAACTCCCCCAGGATCTCTTCAGTTGGTTGGATTGGCTGAATGGCAAATGACATTCTGAGTAAGTGTAAAGTGAACCACAATGGGGTTAAAAAAAATTATGAGCTTCACAAGTACACTTTATGGCATTGACTGATCATGCAAGGGTTGTAGTGGATATTTGACTCAGTTTGTGACAGCAGTAACAAAGATCAATTCCGTGCAAGGGAGGATTGAGAAAGTGATTGGCAATAAAACTGGATTGAAAAGTACTCGCAACAGCCCCATTCCAGGGTATGGGTGTGTATATAAATGAGTAAAAGTGCCCTAAAGCAGTAAAATCAATGACTTTGCATGTGTAAACCCCCATTCCTTTATGGAAATAAGCAGTTGGTTCTTTTCATGGTATGAAAAAAAACATCTCTTGACTTGTCTGCAGATTAAACTGGCCTTAAATGGTCAGCTAGAGGGGTAAGTTTAGAAGTCAGGATTCCTGGGTATAATGGATTGTCACTGCAGCTGAATATGTGCAAGAAAATGAAACTGGAGTGGTCTCTGGATTTCTTCCCTTGCATGTCTGTTTCAGAGAATCACAGAGTTGGAAGGGGCCATACAGACCTTCTAGTCCACCCCCCTGCCCAATGCAGGATGAGCCTAAAGCATCCCTGACAAATATTCACCCAGCCTCTTATTGAAAACTGCCAGTGAAGGGGAGCTCACCATCTCCCTAGGCAGCTGATTTCACCTTTGAACTACTCTGACTGTGAAAAAGTTTTCCTAATATCCAGCCAGTACCTTTCTGCATGTAATTTAAGCCCGTTGCTTTGAGTCCTGTCCTCTCCTGACAACTGGAACAGCTCCTTGCCCTCCTCCAAATGACAGCCTTTCAAATATTTAAAGAGAGCAATCATGTCCCCCCTCAATCTCCTCTTCTCCAAACTAAACATTCCCAAGGCCCTCAGCCTTTCCTTGCAGGGCTCAGTCTCGAGACCCCTGATTATTCTCGTCACTCTCTTCTGCACCTTCTCAATTTTGTCCACATCCTTTTTGAAGTAAGACCTCCAGAACTGCACACAGTACTCCAGGTGTGGCCTGACCAAGGCAGTACAGAGAGAGACTATGACCTCCTGCGATTTTGATGCAATGGCCCTTTTGACACAACCCAAGACTGAGTTGGCCTTTCACTGACTGCTCATATTTAGTTTACAGTCCACTCTTATTCCAAGATTTCTTTCGCATACACTACTACCCAGAACTGTATCCCCCATCCTGTATTTGTGCTTCACATTTTTGTGGCCCAGATGTAATACTGTGTACTTATCTATGTTGAATTGTATCCTGTTCACAACCGCCCACTTTTCCAGAGTATTCAGGTCTTGTTGAATTTTAACTCTATCTTCTTGGGTGTTTGCCACTCCTCCCAATTTGGTATCATCAGCAAATTTAATGAGTAGCCCGTTTACCCCTTCATCCAGCTCATTGATAAAAATATTGAAAAGTACCAGGCCCAAAACTGAGCCCTGTGGCACCCCACTGGACACCTCCCTCCAATCTGACAAAAAACCATTGACCACCACTCTTTGGGTGTGGTCCTCTAACCAGTTCCCTATCCACAAAACTGTCCTATAGTCCAGTCTGCAGTCTTCCAGTTTACCTATTAGAATGTCATGGGGAACATTATCAAAAGCTTTACTGAAATCCAGGTAAATCATGTCGACAGAGTTCCCACAATCCAGTAAGCTCAACACTCGATCAAAGAAGGAAACCAGGTTGGTCTGACAAGATCTGTTGGAGACAAAACCATGATGACTTCCCCAGATCACTAAGCAGTCCTTCAGATGCTTACAGATCAATCCCTTTAAAATCTGCTCTAATATCTTCCCAGCAACAGAAGTCAGACTGACCGGCCTGTAGTTTCCCGGGCCATCCTTCCCTTTCTTAAGGATTGAGATAACATTCACTCTTCTCCAATCTTGTGGCACATCCCCAGTCCTTCAGGAGGCCTTGAAGATGATGGACAGAGGTTCTGCAAGTTCTCTAGAAAGTTCTTTGAGCACTCTTGGGTGCACTCCATCCGTCCCAAGGGATTTGTATTCATCCAGTGCAGCCAGGTGCCTCTCCACAACCTCTTTGTCAATGTCAACTAGCCACCCAGGTACCCTGTCATGTCTACTACCATCTCTAGATGTGCCTGAGTTCTTCAGGGAGAAAACAGAGGCAAAAAAGTCATTAAGCCTGCCTGCTTTTTCTCTGTCCTCTATCAGAACTTCTCCTTCCTCTCCCAACAGAGGTCCAATTGCCTCTTTTACCTTGCATTTGCTTCTCACATATCTGTAGAAGATTTTCTTATTGTAGCGAGCCCCTCTGGCCAGACCCAGCTCATACTGAGCTTTGGGTTCTCTGATGGCTGACCTGCAGTACCTAGTAACCCTCATATATTCCTCTTTAGAAGTCCTGGCCTTCTCTCCATTTCCTGAACATTTCCTTTTTCTCCCTTAGCTTATTCTGGAGTTCTCTGTTCATCCACATCGGTTTCTTGGAGCCCTTACCATGTGTCAGAACTGTGGCTAGATAATGTCCTTACTCCAGACTACCTTCTGCAATCAGACAAAAGTCCGTTGTTTTCAAAAGTTTACTGAAGAAAGAGTTCATTATAGTCCACGGGCCCAGATACAATATCCAGGCTGGTACACGTGTATTGTTACGAATGACAGGCAAAGCATGAGCTACAAAGTATCAGAACCCAGCAGGCCCAACCTCCCCCCATAGTTCTCAAAACAATCCCTTTGAAGCTGAGAAAGCGAAAGTTTCCCAAGGCTGGAGAAGCGATAGCCAAAACAATCCTCTTCCGTGAGATAGCTGCTGGGAACATCTTGGCACCTGTGAACAAAGCACTTAGAATACTGAAAGAATTAATATGGAGTCTCTTTGGTTACATACATACACTTCAACCCTGACACCATGTTTCTGTCTTGCTGGAATAGTGAGGGCTTGAGCTTGCAAAAGATCATGTTTACGAAGAGCCCACCCTTCACTTGCTCCTTTCCCTTCCTGCACACTCCCCCACGGAATGACTTTCATCAAGCCTCTACGTTCACTGAAGTCGTCCCTATGAAAATCAAACCTATGAGTCTGACTACGAACTTCCTTGGCCCCCCACAGCAACTGGAATTCAAGGAGGACGTGGTCACTTCCCCCTAAGGTCCCCACCACCTTCACCCCATCTACCAACCGTTCCCTGTTGGTTAATATTAAGTCTAGTATGGCTGAGCCCCTTGTAGCTTCCTCCATCATTTGAAAAAGTAAGTTATCAGCTAGGCAGGTCAAGAAGTTGCGTGATTCTTGTCGCTTTGCTGAGCTTGTCTCCCAGCACACATCAGGGAAGTTGAAGTCACCCATAATTATAAGGTTCTGATGTTGGATACTCTACCAATCTGTTCAAGGAGGGCAGCATCCATTTCCTCTCCCTGGTCTAGGTAGTCTGTAGTAGACTCCAACTACAATACCCTTTGTCCTTCCCTTATTTCCACCCATATACTTTCCACTGGGCTGTCAACCACATTCTCCAGAGCTTGTTGACAATCAAGCCCTCTCCTCACATACAATGCCACTCCGCCTCCTCTTCTACCCTTCCAGTTTTTCTTGAACAACTCGTACCCATCCACTACCACATTCCAGTCATGGGAATCATCCCACCAAGTCTCAGTAATTCCTACTATATTGTAGCCCTCTGTTTGCAAGAGAAGCTCAAGCTCTTCCTTCTTATAATCCTTACTTTGGGCATTGGTATATAGGCACTTGTAGCCTTGTACCTTTGTTTGATCTGTCCTACCCAGGTGGGCTCCCCCTGTTATCACTTCTTCATTGAAATCCCCATGTTGATCGTCCCCTTCCCCTTGCGGCATCAGTTTAAAGCTCTCCTGATGAAGCTCTCCAGGTTCTTTCCAAACATTGTCTTCCCTGACCTTGAGAGGTGAAGCCCATCACGTGCTAGAAGGCCTTCTCTAAGAAAACTTATCCCCTGGTTCCAGAACCCCAAAGCACTCCTGCCGGCACCACTACCTCAGCCAACTATTCACCTCGAGTATGGTCTGCTCCCTTTGCATTCCTCTTCCTTTGACAGGGATAGAAGAGAATACCAACTGTGCCCCCACTGTCTTCAACTGCCTTCCAAGAACTTCACAGTCCTCTTTAATTCTTGCAATGGTATTCATGGCCGTGTCATTCGTTCCCACGTGAACTAGCACAAACGGGTACTGATCAGTTGGTCTGATCAGTTTCAGCAGTCGGCCTGTAATATCCTCAATTCTGGCTCCTGGAAAGCAACACATCTCTCGAAGTAGGGGATCTGGCCTGGACACATGATGTTCCATACCCCTGAACAGAAAGTCCCTGATGACCACCACCTTCCGTTTTCTTCCACTTCTGTGTGGCCCCATGCCCTCTTCACTCCCTCCTCCAGGTTTTTGTGGTTCTCCTTCCACTCTCGTCTCCGTCACCATCTCAAGCACCTCAAAACGATTCTTGAGCTCCAGTGGACCAGAGCATCGCCTTAGGCCACATCTTCTGGTTTGTATTACAGAACTGAGAGGAGGCTCAGAAGGGAGATTGACTCTTCCTTCTTCTCTTGGACTTATTTCTTCATGCTTATGCAAAGCCCCCAGGCTCTTCTCAATAAAATCCTCCCCTTCCTTGATTTCTTGAAGGGTGGTGATCTTCTCCTCCAGGCTCTGAATCTTCTCCTCCAAAAGCCTGACCAGCTTACACTTCTGACAAGTGAAGTTTGTCTTCTCTTCCAAGAGGAAAACAAACATGGCACACTCCATGAAGGTGACTGGAAAGGGGCCTTCTGTTGACATCATTGCCTTCCAAGAATATTCCAAGAGTACTCTTCTAGTTGCAGGTCCCTTTCCTTCTTCTTCTCAGAGTCCAGATGGCTGTGATGTGCCTCTGGTGAGGAGGAGCCTAATTCAGTTCAAGGTTCAGTCAGTAGAGGGTGGGGCCAGCAGTTAGCCGCAGGCAAAACAGATGCTCTCCAGCTAGTAACAATCCCCCTCTGCAATCAGCTCCAACTCAGGCAAAAAAGTCAAACAAAAACACTTACTCCAACACTTACATGCTTTGCCACACTGAACAATCATAGCATCTGTTGTATTTTTCGGGTGGGTCTGAATACTGCTTGAAGGTTATGCTTTTTCATAAGCTTTCCCATCTGATCAGTAATTCCTTTGATATATGGCAAAAACACTTTTCCTGTAGTGTTTTTCTCCTACAACCTTCAAGCAGTATTCAGACCCACTCGAAAAATACAACAGATGCTATGATCAGCAAAAGACAGTAGAGACCCCCTCACCTCTGCAGGAGTATACCGTATACCCTGCAGCTGTGGACAAGTTTACATCGGGACCACAAAGCGTCGTATCTTGACAAGAATAAAAGAACATGAAAGACACTGCAGACTTGGACAACCTGAAAAATCAGCAGTGGCTGAACATAGCCTAACTCAAACAGGGCACAGTATCTTATTCCAGGACACCAAAATACTGGAGAACACTTCCAACTACTTTGTCAGACTGCACAGGGAAGCCATTGAAATTCACAAGCATAAGCAAAACTTCAACAGGAAAGAAGAAACCTTAAGAATGAACAGAGCATGGTTTCCAGTTCTGAAAAACACCAGGCTAACAAAACACTCTATACTCAACAATAGCCCTGCAGAGAAGATTAGCACATCAAGCACCAATCCATATGCAAAAGAACCTCCTCAGGATACAGTGAAGCCTCCCGCCAATAGCATTCCACACCCTGGGAAACTCTTACAGGATGACTCAGCTCAGCCCCACCCCTCCTGAGTAGATACAAATGACCTGCCAACATCTTTTCCACACTGTGACACTGAGAGATCTCTGTCTTTTGGTGCTACACCTCTGAAGATGCCAGCCACAGCTGCTGGCGAAACGTCAGGAACTACAATGCCAAGACCACGGCAATACAGCCCGGAAAACCCACAACAACCATCTATAGATAATCTGTTGGTTAAAAATGTGAACCCTTTTAATTTCTGACAGATTATTTTGAAGAAATGGTTTACATATAGATTATCAGGGTTGAGCAGGATTGCTGCTATTAAAATGAAGAGTTTGGCAAAAATTGTATTTTTATTTTTAGCTTAATTGCTATATCTGTCACATGGGATGCTGGAAAAAAATACATTCTATGTTTGACAAATTTATTTGGGGTGGTAAGAAGTCAAGGGCTCATATGTCCATGTCCAAAGGAAGGCTTAGCTGCTCCCAATACAGTTAGATATTATCAATCTGCATTATTGGCAGTGTTAATATGTTGGTCCTGGGAAGACAGTGATGTTATTTGGGAGCTGGAGCACAGAAGAATGTGGTCTCCTTTAAATAGATGGATTCGGCAAAACAAAAATTAGATGGGCACGAAACGAACCATGGAACAAAATTCCGAATGGAACGGCTGGTTCTTTTTCAAAGAAACACATTCCATGGGTCCACGTTTGTATGGAACAAACGACTTTTCCTACCATTCTGTTCCATTCCATTGCTGGTTCGGAAAGCCAGACACTTTGCACCATTCAATCCATCACCCAGGCAACAGTGGCAGTCTTTTGGTTGCCCCCAATCTGAGGCCTCCATGCCTGATTGGCAGCTGTCCCTGTGAACTAGAGAGCTCCCACTCTGGCCCATCCAGCCAGGAAAAGGGCCAGTCCCTCAATGTAGCTGCCAGCAGATACTCCAGTTTTTGCCACTGCGAAGAGAAAATGACAGGAAAGGGGGGGACCCATGGATCATGCCTTTCCTGGAGTTCAATCCCTCTGAAACTTGGGGGGTCTTTAGAGGACAGAGGGGACTATGTTCCCTGCAAATTTGGTGGGTATTGGACATTGGGAAGGTTAGTTTGTAGCCCCTCAAATTAACTTCCAGCAGACACTCCAGTTTTTACTACTGTGAAGAGAAAATGACAGGAAAGGGGGGGACCCAAGGATCATGCCTTTCCCAGGGTTCAATCCCTCTGAAACTTGGGGAGGGGGTCTTTAGAGGACAGAGAGGAATATGTCCCCTGCAAATTTGGCGGGTATTGCACATTGGGAAGGTCAGTTTGTCGCCCCTCAAAGTAGCTTCCAGCAGACACTCCAGTTTTTGCCACTGTGAAGAGAAATGACAGGAAAGGGAGGGACCCATGGATCATGCCTTTCCTGCACTTCAATCTCTGAAAATTGGGGGTTCTTTAGAGGACAGTGAGGACTAGGTCACCTGCACATTTGGTAGGTATTGGACATTGGAAAAGTCTTGTTTAGTTTGGCTGTGAGTGTGATGGTGCCTGTTCTGGACTCCCTCGAACTGGCTCAAGTTTGGCTAATTCGTGGTTCGTGTTCCATGAAAATGAATAAACCACAAACCACGTGGTTCTTTTTTCTCATTCCATGCCCATATCTAATACACAGTGAAAGGCACTCTGCTAACATTTGAAAATGGGACATTTTAATGCTGTTTATCTGAAATGCACAACACAAAATTTTTATCTTCTTAGTAGTCAGATATTTTTTAGTCAGCAAAAAAACACCTTCATCTGAGCAGGAAAGTTGGATTTATCTGACAAAGGGAGGTTTGACTCTTGAAAGCTTGTACCCTGGAAATCTAATTGGTCTTTAAGGTGCTACTGGGCCTGAATCCTGGATTTCTCTCTACACACAATGAAGCTGGTGCCCACAGGGATTTGCCGTGGCAGCCAGGAAAGTCATTTGCCCAACCCTTTCTCTTTTACCCATGACCCAATGCTTAGGCTGTATCAGGAAACACTTGTGCTATTGTTTTTTATGTTGTTTCAAAGACAATGTTCTCTCCTCATAATTGTTTAGCTTTTGCTTCACAAGGATGGCTGCTCTCAATGAAAAAAACATTTTCAGCTCAAAAATGCATACTTTTGAAGCTAATTTGTTTGAAAAAGCTTCCATTTAAGGATGACATTCCCACAAATCCATGGCACTTTTACTTTAAAAACTTACCATACTATCTCTCCAGAAGGTTATAAAACTTCATACAGTCTTTCATGTTTCTTTAATCTCCTGTTATGACATCAAACCTATATACCTTGCATTGGCCTTACAGCAAAGTTCCACCACAACATATTAACAGGAAGAACTTAAAAGACATATTAATCTTATACCTGCAAATGAGTTGCCATGGCAAAAGTGATAGTTCCTAATCAGTACAGGACTGCTGTTCATCGAGGGTTAATCGTGGCTCTTTCCCCACATAACATTTCAATATTATATGCTTGAAAAAGTGATAGATCACAAAAGATAATATACAATTGTGACCCAAAAGTCTCAGGGCTAACATTCGGCATGGTAAAAAAATTCTGCATAGAATACTTATGGCTGCATGCTGGAGCTCCGGGTGGACTGGATTCATGCATGAGCTTATGGAATACATGGGCCAGGTCTACATGGTCCATTCACTACAAACTGGTTGATGCTCTTTCAGCACTGGATGCACACATTGGTGTATAATACACCACTGAAATATCTGGATTTGAACCACACAGGAGGCATTTCTGTTATGAACACCCGCTAGTGCTGTTCACTAATGTAAGCTGAGCTATGCCTCCATGATACTTTTTTGTGAGCCAATTTGTGCTGTTCCTTTATGGCACTATCATTACACACACCCACTGCTATGGAACAGCAAATCCACTCATTCCACAACCAGTTCCCAGGGAACAAGTTGTGCAAAACCTACCTCCATACGGCTGCACCACAGTTTCAGATAGAAGTTCTAAGCTCTTTTCCTCCCAAATTCAAATTTCTCCCTCAGAAACTGCCTGCTGAGAAATGGTAATTTTTACTGGCATTCTCCTGCTAATAAAAACCAATTGAAAAACTGGTGACTGTGGCAGATGTCACTGTACTGTCCAGAGGTAAGATGATAAATAGTGCTGATTATACAATAGTAGGACAAAGACCATCTACATACCACAGAGACTGACCATCAGTTATGCAGAAAACAACAACAAATTGGCTCCTGGAAAAATTGGGGACTTGGCAAGAAGGGGGGAGTGACAGATTTTTACCAACATTTTTTCAGAATACCATTATAACTGCATGTACAATTGAAGCCAACGCTCCCCAGAACCAACCATAGATGGTAAAATAGAAAAGAGTCCAGTAGCACCTTTAAGACTAACCAACTTTACTGTTGCTTAAGCTTTCGAGAATCACAGTAATCTACTGGACACTTTTTTATTTTGCTACTACAGACTAACATGGCTAACTCCTCTGGATCTATAACCATAGACAGTGCTTTTTGGTTATGATATGGATCCCCTTGGGCTTTAGGCCTTTTTTTCCCCAAAATGCTATGGCCCAGTATTTTACAACTCTAGTTATCCCCTCTCATTGTAGAGCTTTTATGCTGGCTAGATTTAACATATTCCCCTCAGTCATGGTTTCCGGCAGATACAAGGGCATTCCCTACGAGGCAAGATTGTGCAGGTGCTACTGCTGGGAACCTGACTCTATCCAGCATATTCTTCTACACTGCCTGCTGTTTACTCAACTGCGCTCACGATTGATCAGTCCCCTTCTCCAAACCTTTGAGACAGCAACTACTAGTGGTGCAGAATTTCTGTTAGCAGACAGACTTCCTGAAATTACCGAGCAGGTGGCAGAGTTTTTGGCCATTGTTTTGAGGATGAAAGAAAGAGAAAAACTGGAAAAGAAAAAAGGAAGAGAGGGGAAGGGGAGCAACTGAAGGGAGAAGGCTAATTGTGACATCAGAGGTGTTTTAAAAACTATTGTTATTATTGTTGTTGTTGTTATTGGGTTCCTGGGGTGGGGGGATTGTTTCTGATTATTAGCTGTCTGAGTCACAATTACCTGAAATTCACTCTGCTCTCATGCTGACAAACTGTCAAATTGCGCTGTACTGCCATTTTCTTTTCTTTTCCATGTGTATACTATGCCAATAAAGGGTTTTGGAATTGGAAATGGAATTGGTTGTGAAATGGATTTCTTAAAAAATGGCTTCACCATCATTGTCCTTGATTGACAGATCTTCGCACCCAGCATGAAGCTGCAGGCATCTCTACATACCCTAACATGCATTAGCAAAACAGATGGTTGACACTATCTATATTGTTTACATATGAGTATTACATGCTTTAGGCTAAACAGGTATGGATAGTAGTTGTAGTCTTTTTTGACAGTAAACTCACAAGGTTTAAAAGTCTTCCAAGACAATTATATTATTATAAAATGAAGCGCTCTTCATAGAAACAATATTGTTGTAGATCAGCTTAACACTAACAAGCTAAACAGTATAGTGAAATGAATACGAAACCAGCAGACTTCTTGTGCTTTTTGAGCATCTCTCTTACAATCCTACTGAAGTGACAATAGTCCTCTAATGGGAACAGTTAGCAGTTTCCCAATATCTGCATTGCCTGCTGTTCTCTTCAGAGTAACACTGGTTATATCTAGGTTTGCCAGGTCCCTATACCCTCCCACCGGGACGGGGGGGGGGGGGGAACCTGGCACTTACCTCGTGCCAGCAGTGAGGTCCAGCGCCTGTGCAATGATGTCACCACTGGAAATGGCGCTGTCACGCTAGCCACAGGAGCACTTCCACATTCCGTGCGGGGATGATTCAGCTCATTTGGGGCTAGTGCGACGATGGCACTTCTGGAAGTGATATCACTGTGCCTGTTGGGAGTATGTGCATGGTGCGCATTCCTGAGGTGCCTCCAGTGGCGAGCAACCTCCGGGAGCTTGCCACCTCCTGCGGACCACTGGTGGGTTGGTGGGCAAGGTGGCAAACCCCCGGGAGTTTGCCCGCCACTGGCAACCCTAGTTATAACCTATAAAAGCTTAGGCCCAACACACATTGAAGACCACCTCCTCTGATTCAGCTCATTCTGATCTTCAGAACCCACCAAAGATACCCTCTTAATGTTACAATAAAGATCAGACATGAAAAACTTCTTCCCACTGTAGGCTGGGAGCCTCAATCTTGGAGCACTTTTCACAAGGTTTGAGTTCTGAATGTAGCTGTTTAAATTACATCACCAAAATTGCAAGGGAGAAAGGTTAGTGTAAACTGGGCTGTACAGGGCTACAGCCAATAGCAATTTCCATGACCAAAGTAGCATGTTTCTAAATAAATGCAGGCATGGGAATCACTGAAGCCGCATACATCCAGGTTTATGGTAACATTTCCCTATTTGATCACAGGCGTGCAGGGTTGAGGATGGACAGTGGCTGCATGTAGGTAGGAACAACTGTAAACCACCTGTAAGAGGCAAGGGACTCCTCTATTTGTGCCCCTCTATTTGTACTCTCAACATATAGTATTATGTAACATTTTTCATTTTCTGTTTCATCTTTGATCAGTATATCCAACACTCCATCTTGAATTTTACATTCTTGACCTGGCTATAAGATTTATGGGCAAAGGAAGCACAACTATTATTATCAGTGCCCTGACCCTTTTTCATGCTGCTCTGGCATAGAATTCTAAGGAATTCCCTCCATGTTATTTGAATTTCATCTCAGAATTCAGAATGTGCTAGGTCATGTATGTTTTATCTATGCTGTCTTTGATATTTATGTACCACTGAGGAAGGCCATTGGGCTGAAATGCATCTGATTTTATTGGTTTTCTACATATGGCTGTTAGTTGTACTATGATACCTGTATATTAATGATTTTATTTTATGTATATACAAGGTTTAGTACTTATATGTACAACCATATGATGCTTTTATTTTAATCTATGTATTCCTATTAAAGTTTATGACGAATGATGGGCCATTTAGTTCCAAATTCAAGATAGGAAACATTGCTCAGTTATACATTCTGCATGCAGATTTTTACACAGTCACATACAGATTTCTTTAGCAGACGAACAATTCCATTTTTGGAAGTAAACACATACACAAAACAATAGCCATGTGGATCATCTTTCTAAGTAAATTAGAAATCTGTGGAGAATGGAAGGTGGTAGTGAGGGAACTACATCTTGTAGCTAAATATATGCTGAATTGTAGGAGTCCTAACATATTAATTATGGCAAATGAAGCAACGGGATGAGAAAATAATGAGTCAGCAGTTGTATTAAGAAACATTTTATTAACAAAACGGTAAATTCCACTTGCTTAGCATTTCCAATAATGGATAAATTGGCCTTGCAACAAATAAAAAAATTGTAAATACCTATCACAGAAAGCACTATAAGGTTAAGGGCTTCTGACCTTTTTTTGATATCTTGGGAATGAATAATTTCACACATTTTAGTGTATTGTTAAAAAGGCAACACAATACAGTAATTAAAAAAAAACCCAAAGCCATCTCACAGCACAATCCTAAACACGCTTACTCAGAAGAAGTCCTACTTATTTCAGTGGGTCTTACTCTCTAGTAAATGTGTATAGGGTTGCAGCTTTAGACAAACAAACTAGATTATTATAGAGATGGGATTAAAGTATTTGTTATGCATTTTGAAAAGAGAAAGGTGTTTTAATATAGCTACTGTAACATCTGATAAATGCAAACACTTCTTTGTTCATTATTAAGTCACAAAATCAACAAGGAAGAACAGGAGTAACTCCCCAGAAAACAGTTTTAAATTACCTTTTTCTAGAAATAGCCATCCCCTATTACTTATTCCTTATGGTAGTCACGTTAATTGCTCAGAAAAATAATCTGGCCAAGTTAGGTGAGTTAACAGAGTCAATATGAAGCCACAAGAGAACCTTGTGCCATCGGCTCAGATTGCGGCAGTGGTAGAGAACTCCAAGGAGCAGAATATCTCTCCCCTTTCATGTAACCTTACTGTTGTGGAAATGCATTTCTCATTGGCAGTTTGTTTCATTTTGTATATGAAAGCCAGAGCCCTTTTGCTGACCTCCCCTGGTCACTTATGAAGAAGGTACAGGAGGAGAGTGATTGGGCAAAGTATTTTTAGATTATGTAGCCTTACTGACACTTCCTTCAAATATTCACACGCACACCCCAATCTGCAACCTTTTGACATACAGCGTGATCAAACTGTTTGGCAGTTTCCAAAGATGGCAATAACACAACTGTTTTGCATGTGTTTGTAAGATATTGCTGTATTGAAGACCAAGTGCTTCATTGATTCCCAATGTTTTACTTCAGTGGTAGCAAACAACACACAAGAAGATACAGAGTCCTGCTGGTTAAAGCTAATTTTAAATTCCTTCTTCCTGTCTGTAAAGCGTGAACCATTCTCATCCTCCCAGGAGGCCTTTCAAGATATGGCTGATTCTCTACTGAACTACTTTCTCTTGGCCTAATGTATTCCCTTTGTATCTCTCTGCGAGTGAGATGTTACACAATGACATTTTTGGGAATCTGGTGGAGCAGTCTTTTAATTTTTGTTTTAATTGCTAACTTATAGCACAAGCATGTATTTAAACCAAAGCATTAAATGTTTAAATGTATATCTATGCAGAGAAGCTTAAAGCATGTTAATTACTGAACCACCAAACCAACTTATCTTAGAAGAGGAGGCAAGGTGGGATAAAAATTTTTTTTTTAAAAAAAGGAAAACTACACTGAATACTTCCTCTGATAACAAAATGTGCACTTGGACTCCTGTTTTTGCATGCAGTTTAAGCTCAAAACGCATTTTTTTTCATAACTGGGGAATGCCTCAGCGTGAAGAGCTAATGTAATTCAAAAGGCAGACTTGAATTCTCTTATCAACCACCAGTTTAGTAGTTGTGTTCTGAATGCCAGGCAAATGATATACAGTGACAAAGATTTGTATAAAAAATCCTAAGGAATCTGACCTTTTCCTCACTTCCTGGGGAGCAGCCAACTACACTGGCCAATGATGTGATCTGAACTGAAGTGCAAAGGTCACTTTTAACAATTCACTTGTGTCCAGTCTAGGCGGGTGGCAGAAACCACATGATTTCAATTTGTTTGGCCGATATATATTGGGAGTGGATAGGCAATTGGAGAAGAAAAGTACGATGTTTAGATCTATATATATTTGCTTTCTAAATCCACTTCTTTCATACAAACTACTATAACTGAACTGCAACAAAAGAGAGAGGCTGTACAGGTTAAGAAGAAAATTAGCTGACTCTTATATACATTCATACACATCCCTCTTAGTGTATTCACTGTACTGTAAATTAAAACAAACCAAGAAAAGAAAAAAAAGTAAGGAAAAAGAATCAGTTGCAGGAGGGGAAGAAACATTGTGGCAATTTCTCATGGCTGCAAAAGTAAACAGAAATGTTGGTTGCTCCAGATGTGGTAAAATGTTCTATATCTAGCAACACTTAGAACATTGAGTTTACCAAAAATGGTTGAAGAGCCGATATAGTTTGCATTTTCTATACAACAGGCTAGAAAACATCACTTATCACAGTCCAGAAAGCACATATAGATGTATTTTTAATATAAACATATGTAATAACATATTAAGCGTGCATGATTTCCCCCCCCCAATGATTGCATCTTTCCCCTCAGGTTTGTTTGTTAGTGGTGTGTGAAAAATAAGCCTTATATTTCTCTTTTCTTGTTTATTGTTATTTTTGAAAATAAGGCCGCTATACTGTTTTCCTCACAACCAGAAAGGGGCTTTTTTTGGAAAGTGTTTTCTTTCTTTCTTTCTTTTTTAAATGTGGTTTATTCAGAAAAGCCAGCACTTCACTTCAAACCCCAGCTCCAATCATTGCTTCGTTGCACTGGGTGGCAAGCTCTTTCGAGGTCTGCTTGATGAGCGCTTGTGTAGGACAGCAGAGTTTCTTCAGGTAATAAGACTAACTTACTCCTCAGGAAAGTGCTAGCACTTTGGCTAAATCCAGACTCATAGGTAGCTTCTTTTGTGTGTATGTTTGTGTGTGAGAGATTTCACTTTTGTTGTTGCAGTTTATTTCATTTCGTGTTGTGCTGGGTGATGTTTTTGTAGTAATACTCCTTGCCTTATGAATGTGCGGTACCAACATCGTCTTCAGAAACATTCCAGCAACTTAAAGACTGCAGAGTAAATGAAAACACTGTGGATGTTAGGGGATTATTGACTCCTGTTTCAGTGAAACAAGAGCATGAAATGCTTATTTCACTTTTTTTCTTTCCTTTTTTTTAAAAAAAAGTCTTTCCTTTCTGATTGCATTCCCTGTGTTCTTGTTTTCCCATTTTTTTTAAACTTTGAATGTGCTTCATAAAAAGTAAAGTAAATAAGTTTTGTTTTTATGTCTCAGATAAAATGAAGACTATTTCTATACAATTGTTCTTTCAGCTGTTGGGATCAGACGTAGTATTCCTTATCCTTGTTTTTCTTATTTTTGCTGGAGCTTTTAGAGCTGTTTGGTTGCTTTTCCTTAATCACAGCCCCGTTGGACTGTGCTGAGTTACTGATGTAGTTTCGACTCTCATCAACATGGTAGGACCCTTCATCCCGGTTTCTATACTTGTACATGGCATAGAGGAGGATGAGAATGCACAGAGCAGCTGCTGCCACGATCCCCACCACCATGCCAGTTGTGCTGCTGGATTCCCGGACCACCTCATCTGAACTGGGATATCCTCTTCCTCCAGCCTTGGTGGGACTTGCTGTAGGTAAATGATGAAAGAAATATTTATACAGTGCATAGCAGAAACCACCGATACATTCAATGGCTGTGCATCGTCAGAAAACATTTAATAGGTTAAGCAGGGTGATATTAACTATATGCTTCTGGGCACATAAAGGGACATCTCCTTGATGAGCTAGTTTTCTATGTCCAGGAACATTTAAACCTCTGAAACCATTATGCTGCATAAAACGGTTATTTCAAGCAGTTTGTACTGAATGTGGGTGACTGAAGGCTAGGGTTGCCAACTCCAAGTTGGGAATTTTCTGGAGATTTGGAGGGGTATGGAGCCTGGGGAGGGAACTCTGTGGGGAATAATGCCAGGGTCCACCTTCCAAAGCAGCTGTTTTGTCCTGGGGAACTGATCTCTGTAGCCTGGAGATCAAGTGTAATTCTGGGAGATCTGGAGGTTGGCAATCCTACTTAAGGCAGTTGTCCCACATCATGCTGGGCATCCAAAGAAACAGAAGAGAACTGCATGTGCAGATGTGTCTTTACTGGGTTTCTTTTTGCTATAGCAGTTCCCACAGTAATTCACCTGCTTGTATCTTTAGTAAAGAGAACTCTTATAAGAGAACAAGTAAGCTTGCACACGTGGATCACTCACAAACAGGCATGACTCTCCCTTAGATCTAACTGTTGCCTCCACCTGCTATACAGACAGACTAGTAGGGATTGAAGACCCACAGTTGTGTAGACTGCAAGGATTATTTGCAGTACATCAGTTGTCCAACCCTTGAAGAAAACAGTCATTGAGATCCTGCATGTTCCATTATTTTTTTAAAAAATAGACATTGTTGTTCAGATTTATTGCAAAAGGTTCAAATGCTTTTTGAGTTAATGCATAGAAATAAAGTTTATACTGACACATCAAAAACAAAACATAGAAATTAAAAAGTTGCCCATGCACAAAATTGTTGACGTTATTGAGATCTAACCTAGTCAGGCTAAAGAGATAAGCTCTTCTGTACTTCCTAAAGGCCAACCGTGTCCTACGAGTTTGACCTCAAAAGAGAGATACATGAAATAATAATCTTTCAGGAATACTTTTTTGTTCCTTGCAGTTCAGATATTTTACCTGGATAGGATGTTCTAAATCTAAATTGCTCTTTAAGGAAAATTCAGTGGCAACTTAAAGAAGCATGAAGCCTCCCTGAGGCATGTGATTGACTGAAATTCATTTCTAAGATCCTCCGTATCTACCCCCACATTTCTCTTAAGCTGGTGTCATTTCCAGTTTTCAGTTGACCTATATAACAAGTACAAGATGTGAAATGAGTCCAATAGTTATATTTAATGGTGCACACAGCTTTTTGTATGAGTGTCTGTTGACATATGTTGCAGATAACAACAAGAAGGGGGGGGGGGGACCAAGCAGTGTGTAAGAGCCAATCAAAGGCTATCAGATTAATAATTAAAAGCAGGAAAGGCTGCATCCACAAGACACCATGAAACACATTATAAATTAATATATCTCTCACAAAAACCAACAATAAAATCAGTTTAGACTGTCAGTTTTCTCAGTGCAATGTTTGAAATTCAGAGCTCAAGTTTCACCTTGTGTTGTTTCATATTCAGTCAAGTATTAAAATTGCCAAACATGTTTTGGCTGGCAGTTTTTTTCCAATAATTAAAAAGCCAAGATATCCAAAATGAAGTCTGGAAATACTCAGAGCAAAATGTGCTTCTATATACTTTGTTCTTGGAATGTGTTTCTGAACATAAATGCCCTAATACAGCTCAGAGTACTATGCATACAGGAGGCAGCTCTGTGGGTGGAAGCTTAGCTGGATGGGTAATCTCTCTCAGATCCAACAGCTGGTTTGCATGCACAGAGACCTTTCATAAAGGTCAATATTTTGCCAATTAGCTATTTGAGAAATTTTGTGGGGGGGGAGGGGTGTTGTAGATCTGGTTCCCGCATGTTCTCCTTTCCACACCAAATTGCTAATCAGTGGGATTTCACCTTTTTTTAAAAAAAAAAGTTCCATGTGTGGTCTTTCAGATGGGGTGGTGTGTGGTGGCATAACAACATAAGCACAAAGATCAGCAGCATGCTGTATAGCCTTATTTAAATCCAATGCATATAGAGTAACACTATTCTTCGTATCTGCACAATTTCGGCAATTTCTCTTTGTAAAGATGTTGGAGTTCTTCAGAGTGGTGTAAGGATGCAACCTTTAGGATTATAATAGGATTTAGGCTAGCTGCTTGGCCATCACCTGTCTTGAACTGACTCTTGATTCTTTTCATGAAGATTCTTTCTCTTAAAACTTATCCTGGCCTTGCTTTGCTTTCCACAAATGAAGGACAATGGAATTAGTTTTAAAAAGGGGAGCCACCAAAAGAAATAAAGACTTGTCAGCAATGAGCTCTATCTTAAGACAATGAGGCTGATTCATAAAAGCAGTGCTTTATGTGAGGGTGTCAATGTTACCAATCCCTGGTACTGTTAACTAGAGAATTACAACAAATACTAGCTCAAGAATACAACTGTATAATGCTTACAAATCTTATTTCTCCCAGTGCCATTAATGCATTATAAAAATGCATTAACCATTGGCAGCGCTCAGGCCAATGGTATACAGGCAAACGGTGCTTCTAAACTTCAGCATGAGGCCAGATGTAGGCTTTTTTGGACAATTAGTGGGAAGAACATGACCCAAATTAGAAATACTGGCAAGTGAAGCACAATGAACTCATGCATTCAGGACTGGGAAAATGCACCATTCAGCTAGGCAGCATTTGCAACCATAAAGGAGGCAACAGGATTGCTGTATCACTTAGCGTTTTGTGTAAGATATTTACCAACAATTGCTTCTGAATTCTTTGAGATCCAAAATCCTACCCAGCTGCAGAGGGCTGCACGTGAATTTATCCTTGTGCTGCCTCTGAACACAGTCAGCAGAGATCAGTGCAAAGTAGGGTTGCCAACTCCTAGTGGGGGCATGGAGTTCTCCTGGGACTTCTCTCCAGGTTATAGAGACCAGTTCCCTTGAAGAAAACAGCAGCTTCAGAGGGCAGACTCTATCCCACCTCAAATTTCCCCCTCAAAGTCTCCAGGAATTTGTCAGGCTGGAGTTGACAACTCTAGCACAAAGGCAACCTTTCGCAGTCAGCTGTGGCTGGGTGAAGAGGTAAAGAAGCATTTGTTTTATGTACAGTGCCTTGCCTCTACAGATGCTTAATATAAATTATTAAGAGAAAACACTCCAGACCAAGTAAAACATACATATTCCACAAAGCAGAAGGTATTTGACTTTGTAGAATGAATGGTGATTGCTAAAGAAATCAAGATGATTAAAGCAGAACCGTTGATTTAGCAACTAAATCAAAAGGTTTTGTGTGCTTTTGGTTCCTACACATACCAGGTACTCTAGAACATATCTGGAACCTTCACAGGTGTTTTCCTGAAGAAGATTTTTAGTATTTCATGTTGACACAATTTGCTTATTTTGCCTGAGGGGAGAGATGTCTTTATTATTAATTTATATCCCCCTCATTCATCCATAGAACTCAAGGTGGTATCCACAGTCTCCATCAGCCACCTGCCAAGGTACTCACCAGATCCAGACCTGCATATAAGATGTGTTTCCCCATGTGTGGAAACAACAGCTGAGGGGGGGGTAAATGGAGAAAATGGCACAAGGACAAGGATTAGGTCACACTCCACCACCTTCACCACAGTTTTGATGATTTTCAACTTTAAAAAAGCAGCAACTATGTGATCCTAGTCATCATGAGTCTTCCACATCATGTATTTTCCCTTGCAATTCATAAGCTCTATCTCAGTTTGCACTAGGAATCCATCTCAAAGCAGTCATAAGTGACAATAGAGATTTTCTCCCTCCTCTCCAATGTTCTTGTGGTGAAAATTCATCTGAGCTGGATGTATCATCAATTGTTTTGTAAGACAATTCACTGTGACTACATAAAAGACTCATGAGTGTATCCATGTGAGTGAAACTGAGAGAGACTTATCAGACTAAACATGATTTTGAAAATTAATTTCTGCCTAAGAAAGAAAGGAATCTACTGAATAAATTCTGTCACTACCTGATGGGATAAAAGTTGTCCTCCCTTTGAACACAGGTATTTGAGGCAAACACTGTCAATTAACTCTGCTATTAATGTCTGCTAAATGGCACCTTTCAGTTCCCCTTTATGAGGAAATGTTCCTTTAAATACAGACCTAAGAAATGAAACCAAAGAATCTTATTTTAAGTAAAACCATTTTTTAAAACTAAACCTGCTGGCATTCTTTCATTTTAGGCATCTTTTCACAATTATCTCACTTGCTCCATCTGTCTAAAGAAGACACAACCACTTAATTAACTGAAAATGTTCCTGGTGTTCTCAGAGTAGCTGTTTGTAATTTGAGGTGCGGGGGATGAGAATGAGGGCTTTGAGACTAAAGCATGTTGTGTTGTTTTAGTAATCGCTTTACTAAAAGGAATAACTTTCCCAGCAAATATCCAGTTGTTCTTGTCAATTATTTTAGAGGAGGCTTGTCATAATTCGGTAAGAATGCTAAGAACATTCTGTTAGGATATTTCCCATAATTCCTAGCACCAGGGAGGTTTTCAAGGTGGCAGTTTCACTTCCCCACTCAGCCATAAAGACCACTGGATGGCCTGCGCACAAACCATTCTCTCTCAACCCTCATCTATTTCACACGGTTGTTGTAAGGATAAAAAGGAGAAAGGGAGAACCATGTAAACTGCCCTGATATCCTTGGGGGAAGGGTAGGAGTAAAATATAATATACAGGCAGAATATAGAAAATGTTTGCACTGGAAACATTTGTCTATTGTTTAAATGTCATATATACCCCGCCCTTCAACCAAAGGCTTCCATCAAATATATGTTTCAGCCAAACAATTCCTCAGGATCATAAAAATTAAATCCCTAAATATCAAGTTTCCAACAGCAATACATGAGATATCGAAGAAATGTATGTAAATATCTCTTCACTGTGAAAAAAACCATTCCTTTTAGAAGTCTCCATTATTGTATTTTCTACACCTTGAAAACAAATAAAACAGCTAAAGTGCCTTATTTCATTGCTCGGGAGATGGCAGATGAAAAGCCAATAACCATTCAGCTCCTCTAGATTTAGGATCATAAAATTGAGAGGACAGAAAATCTTAAAGATGAAGAGCAACGTGCAAATCTGGAAGCTGCCATTATGGCAATATGAATGATTTGGCAGAGTGCATGGAGAAGATCATAAAACCATATTTTTTCATCCCGCTGACAGAAATTAACCAGCCATCCTGCTTTGCATTAGTCCTCTCAAATCAACCGACCGACCGACCGACCGACCGACCGACCGACCGATCGATCGATCAATCAATCAATCAGATGGGCATATTGTGCCTGTCCTCATTAAAAGGGTTTTTTAAAGAATCAAATCTTTCTGAAGTGTATCATATACAATACTAGATGAGATTGATTTTTATATTCCGTTTGTTACCACAGCTATGAAATAACTTGTCCGGAACAATCACAATTGGCCACAGTTTCACACTGCACATTAGAGAGTTATTATAATTCTTGGCAGCTCTTCAGTATGGCTCTTACATTTCAAGAGTAAGGAAAAACTGTGACTATTGCCAATGTCCAGTCTTCATTAATACTGTGAAAAGAAAATTGGAACTGCAGACTCCTGCAGTGTTTGAGAATTGAAATTAGCAAAGACCCCATTTCTTTGAAAAAAAAATTAAAAAGAGCTCCTTGGTTCATATTCATGCTTTTGCATAAACCAAGTGGTGGGAAATGCCAGGAAATTATTCACAAGACAAGATTAAAAAACAAAATACTGCATTTTCAACAAGGCATGAAAGTAATTATTTTTGTGATGTATACTCTGTGGGCTTTCAATTTGGGAGCAGCTGGAAACTAGAAAGTCCTCTGGTGGACCACATTATCTGGACACAGTTTCATCTAGACATGGCATCACTCCCCTTTTCTCAAGGCCATTAAATCATTATGAATTCCCAAGTGGTCTTTCCCACCCCACTTTCTGAGCTGAGCCACACTACAAGTAACATTATGTGGCAGTCCTTGATCTCAATTACTAGAAACTAGCACATCCAGGAATGCAGTCTCAGATGTACAAATTTTATATGTCCAGGAATTTAACAAACATTCTAAAATGCAACCCTGCTACGATTCTGGATGAAGTGGTTCAATCTACGAAGGAATAGAAAGGAATATTTCTGTAAAAAGAATATTCATTCAACACTTCTAGCTGGTCCAACTATGGGCACAGAAACAGGCCATGAAAGAAAAGGCTGAATTCAGCCCCTGCCAATCATCTGATGGATGGCTGGTGTATGTATGTGTCAATGTTTCAAAAGGGACTCCTTGTATATCTCCCTCACTGCTATGTGGGCATGAGGGATTCTATTATTAGAATCTACTCAATATATGAGGTTGGATAAAGGACAGGCACTTGTTTGCATCTTTGTTTATAGAAATGCTGATAATAAGCAGTTCACCTGTTTCTTTCCCAAAAGGAAGTGCATGAATGTGACTTAATATTGTTTTTTGTGTATAAAAGATAGACTGACAAAGACAGAAAGAGAATATACAGTAATATGGCAGAATATCATTCTACGTTTTTAACTAAATAATGGAAGTTTATTCCGATTTGCCCCCTTTACTACTTTCTTCATTCTTTATTCAAGCAGGAAGCAATGAGGAATGGTGCAAGTTCACAGACATGCACGCAAACAACAAAATGCCGATATTGTTTTGCTGCTCTCAGAGTAGCAGCATCATCCCAACAAATACACTATGCAAGAAAAATATATGCATTTGACATAGCCAATCAGTTGAGGAAATAAAACCAAAGTATACCCAGAGGGCAGCGATGGGTCTATGTTAATTTCCTATGCACTTAAACCCCTAGTAAAGCATCACTTAATTTCAAAGACAGCGCTGCAGGAAGATTGTTTATTCCTGGAAAACTAAGCTGTCTTCTGTTTGACTCCTAATGAGGATAATATCTTCAGGGTCACATGTGTGCAGAGCTGAATTGCATTTAAAACATTTCACAGAATAAGTTTGCAAGAACAAAAAAAAAAAGGAAGGATGCCAAATGCTACAGGTGAAGCACCCACTTAGGTACTGGAAGTTCTATACATTCATTAGAGCTTCTACAACTTCCTTTCTCTTCCTTCTTCAGAATTTGCTCTGATGCAATGCAAGGATCTGAAGTCACTCAGGAAGGTTGGATCCAGTGGTAAATTTTCACTGTAAGTGGATGTTTGCTGATTTCTCCCGTGTAGTGCAGACCTCGAGCTCACCCCTCAAACTGTTCTGGGAAGGTCCCTTGTCCCCCAGGACCAGCATTTTGGGGAAATTTGAAAATGGATTTATCCTGCTGTGTCAAAACACTATATTGGATGATGGAATTCAGAATTTATGCATTTATTTATTTAGATATTTATAACTAGAGATGGGCCCGATCTGAATTACAATTTCAACCCCCCCCCCCCCCCGATTTTGGCGTTTTCGCCATCGTGACTCAGCTAATCGGTTCTGTCCATAGCAACCGATCCAGCAGTCGGGAGTTTGCTAGTTTGGGACTTGATCGGATGGGTCAGTTTTTGTTCGGAATTGCAGACACTCTGGCGCTAGTAATTAATTCCCGGGGCAACGAAGTCAGGGAAATGAGCTGTTTTTGCCCTCCTTCTGTTGCCCCCGAAACACGAATGGAAGCCCAGTTTTCCTTGATTAGCAGGCTTCCTTCCAAACACGGAGCAGCAACCCAGGGGAGGGAGGGGGAAGGGGGTGGGCACAAAGGAAAGGCAAAAGGCAGCATGGGAGGCTGGGAGGATGCCCGTGCCGTTCGCCTTTCCCCAGGACAAGGGGCATGTGGGCAAGCCAGCCACCCCTTGTCCTGGGGAAAGGCAAAAGGCAGCGTGGGAGGTTGAGAGGCCACCTGTGCCGTTTGTCTTTCCCCAGGACAAGGGGCACGTGGGCAAGCCAGCCGCCCCTTGTCCTGGGGAAAGGCAAAAGGCAGCGCGGGAGGTTGAGAGGCCACCTGTGCTGTTCGTCTTTCCCCAGAACAAGGGGCGCGTGGGCAAGCCAGCCGCCCCTTGTCCTGGGGAAAGGCAAAAGGCAGCGCGGGAGGCTGGGAGGCCACCTGCGCTGTTCGCCTTTCCCCAGGACAAGGGGCATGCAGACAAGCCGGCCGCCCCTTGTCTGGCGGGGCAGGTGAATGGCGCGGGCAGCCTCCTAGCCACTCGCGCTGCTGCCAGCTCCGCAGCGCACCGGGACAGCCGGCTTGCTGCGTGGGCAGGAGCGACTCAGGAGCGCACGCACGTACATGCGCAACAGCCTGACTATGGTTGCTCTGGGTGCTGGCCTCCCCGATTCCCGATTTCGGACCGGAAACGAGACTTGATCAGTTAGAATCGGGAACCTGCGTTCAGCGGCAGCCCAGATCCATGATCGGCTTAATCGGGATTTATTTTTGGATCATGCCCATGTCTATTTATAACCCACTTTTATCCCCAGTGGAAACCTAAGGAGACTTACAAAATCCTTTTACCGTCCTCCATTTTATTTAACAATAATTTATTTAACTAACAACAACAACATTCGATTTATATACCGACCTTCAGGACAACTTAACACCCACTCAGAGTGGTTTACAAAGTATGCCATTATTATCCTCACAACAACAAACACCCTGTGAGGTGGGTGGGGCTGAGAGAACTCCTAGAAGCTGTGACTGACCAAAGGTCACCCAGCTGGTTTCAAGTGGAAGAGTGGGGAATCAAACTTGGTTCTCCAGATTAGAGTCCCCCACTCTTAACCACTACACCAAACTGGCTTTGCAATGTATTCTGGGGTTTGGACATGTGCAAACTGTTGAAATTGGCCAGGCTGAGCTAGGCTTTTTTGTGTCGGTTTTGAGATCCCTACAATGCAGTTTGTTTATTACAAGAGTGTTACACCACTTTCCGGCATGATTTCAAATTGATTTACAATACAAGTAAGGATAATGTAAAAACAAACTGAGAAGTGAAACTTATTTTTTTAAAGCAATGCTCAATCTGCAAAAAGTAACAAGACACTAAGAATAATAAACCTCTGAGTTAATTCGCCAAAGGAAATCAGAAGAGAAAGACAGTTTGACCTATCACAAGAGAGGAAGGTAACGAGCTGCTTGTAGGAAGGGCATTCCACAACTTTAGGGTAGCCACTCTACAGCCCCAGATTCTTGTAGAGATCAACAACACCTCATAAATTGGAATGCAAAATAGGGTGTCACTGTTAAAGTCACTGCCCTCTGAATATGCAAGTTGGGGGCTAGCTTGGCCCTGGGATCTTCACACATCCAGAATGATGTGGAAACATTAGGCACTTTCTGAGCCAAGGGAATTTTCCGGAGTCTGAATTATGAGAGTCCTTGTTTTCAGTTTCTCGCCCACAAACAATTTTTTTTGGACCACAGAAATGTTTCTCCACTTTCTGAGGAGTTGGTGAAGTGGACAAGAGAAGAGGCCAATAGTATATTGTCCATGTAATCCTGTGATTGGCAAGGTCGCAGCCTTCTGTGCTGACTGCACACAGTTTTTTTCAATCGCTGCTGAGCTTCATTCAATAACTGCTGTGCTTTGGGTGAGTCTTGTTTCTCTTTCCATGGGGATAAAAATTCTATCTTCTTTGGATCAAAGCTCTCTGCTTCAAGCACTTGAAATACAGAACATTTCCCTCCTTCAATTTTGCTTCACATTTTGTTTTGTTTTTAATCACACAGGTTAGCCATAACATTCAAATGTGTCCTCCTGGTCATCTTATGGGCTTCATTATTATTCACACAAACAAAACACATGGAAGTTATCAAGTGTTATGCTCATCATGACATAGCTTGCTTCTCACTAATAGATTGCTTCTATGCCATAAGCAGCCAGTAGGTAGCATAGTCAAACTGTTCCATACAAAGGAACTAACACATACAAATGGGTCATTAGCGGCTGCTGCAACATTTAAAGTTACCCTTCCCCCTAGCAATTTTTAAAAGCCATTTAATTTTTACTTTTATTTCACTCTTAAACTGTATCACTGCTCCATCATTTCTGAAATAATTTAAAAAATAATTATGGCAAGAAGGACTCATTCTATAACAAAATGCTTCCTCTGCATTAAAATGTAGAGGTGGCAGTCCATTGGTTACAACTAGAGATGGGCACGAACCGCATTACGAACCTCAAAAACCCACGAAAATGGCGATTGCGCGATCGTGACCCGGCGGATCATGATCGGCCACGGCCAACGAACCAGCGGTTGGGAGATGCCTGGTTCGTTGCATTCAGGAGGGTTTGTTGCGGGTTCAGGAAGCCAGACACTCAGGCGCCAGCAATCTATTCCCCTGGCAACGGAGCCAGGGGAATGCCTGAGCTCTGTCTGCCCTCCTGTTGCCCTGGAAACCCGAATGGAAGCCCAGCTTTCCTTGATCAGAGGGCTTCCTTCCAACCACGGAGCTGCAAAGCAGTTACAAGTTGGGAGAAGACACCCAGGGGAAGGAGGGGGAAGGGGGTGTTCTGTAACCATGGGCACTCCAATCTCATCCCTGCAAACCCTGATAGGCAGCTCTGACAGCCAAACACAGACCTCCTGTGTTGCTGAATGGGACCGATGCTTATAAATTGCCATGGTCTCCCAGGCTAGGTTTCACTTTCTGCGAGCAGTGGAGTGGGACAGAGCTCTTGCTTGCCACTTTGGCCTCCACGAACCACGATCTGGTTCAGTTTGGCAACGGGAGATGTTCGTTGCATTTCGGGAATTCGGGATTGTGGTATGCACTGAACCACGATCCGCTGGTTCATTAATTTTTTTTGGTTCGTGCCCATGTCTAGTTACAATATTCATTATTTATATAGTGCCATTTGGGTAAGATGAAGATCCTTGTGAAAGGGCTCCCATGCAGTCAAATTTCAAGTTACTGCACCCTGAATGCTGAAAAAAATGCTACGTTCCCCAGATGGCCTTTTAAAAAAATCAAAATTAATTCTGGGAGGAATTGTTTGGGAGTGGAGAGGAAGCAACATGGGTGGGGATTAATTTATATCCCCACGTAGACTTTCCTGCTCTGAATTGTCCCCTCCCCACATCTTTTCCACTGTGGGTTCCAAATATATATATGCTTATAGATGCTTATAATACTCCTGGGTGGGTGACCATTTCGAGCAAGAAAAAGGAAAAGGAAACTGCACTGGGAAAAATGTACACACATTTAGGTACAAAATCTAAATGGGTTCTGAATAACTGTGAAAAAGAAGAATGTTCCAGGATGTGCAGCTTGCAGCTTTATCCTTTAGGAGTAGTCAATGGAATTGATTCAGGTGAACTAAAAGAAAGTATCAGTGACATACAACATCACAATTTATTTGCGAAACTCACTCCTACAGCATATGATTGCCAGTAGCTTAAATGGATTTAAAAGGAAAACAAATTCATTGAGGACAGGTTCCCTATTTAGGCTTGACATAGGACCTTTATGTTCAGAGGAAGTATATCTCTGAGCGCTATCTAGGGGTGTGCAGTTCGGATATCCAATTTGGGAAAAATTCCCGAATTGGATCTGATCCGTAAAGATTCAGGATTTCCCGAATCCTGAATCAAAGCTTTCCGAAGCATTCGGAATGCCTCGGAAAGCTTCAGGGCTTAGTCTAAAGGGCCCTGCTGCTGCTTGCAAGCAGTGGTGGGGCCCTTTAAACACCATCAAAAACAGCCACCCACCACCACCCACCCACCCCACCACCACTTACCTTGGCCTCATGGTCGGCAATGGCTCCAGCCCTCCCCACCACCCGTGGGGCCACAGAGCAGTGGAGAAGGTGGTGCAGCAGGAGGCAGTGTGGCGGCAGAGGAGCCGGCTGGCTCCAGGCCGCCACTGCCGAGTGACAGTGCTACTTATTTATTCCATAAATAAAATAACATCAAGCTTGGAAAGCTCTGTGAACTCATGATGACCCCCAATTTTCATGAACACCTCTATCCTGCACTCTATTAAAAATGCTTCCACTGTCATTCTCTGGAACTCTTAGCAGTGCACTGTTCTTAATAACGATTTAAATGGCAACAAAATCATACTAAAAGAAAACTGATAGCCACTATGAAAATAAAAACAATGGTAGGTTATTTGGTTGCATGTACGTTTGTGTTGTGTATACCAGCAACACTGTTGAGGACCACAGAGAGCTGCACTCACACTGCCTGATTCAGAGGTGAGCTTGGGATTTATCACAGTCTCTGAGTGGTCTGTTGAGGCTAATAAGGAAAACAGGAGATGCCCATGTGATAAACCAGGATGACCTCTGCAGGTAAGCTAAATGCCTGTTCAATGGGATGACTCCCCCAGACAGACGCACTTGAAACCTAAACCATCTCAATGTGAATTTTAACAAAAGAATAAATGTCCATAACTACTGTCTCACAGTCTGCATATTCACTCCCCTTTTGTGAAATCAGACCATGCGCCCTGTAAATATTTATGTAACTCACCTTGAGTCTTTGGCATAAGAGGGCTATAAATCCAATGAACTGTCATAAAGAACCAAATAAATTGCTCACTTCAGTAAACTGAGCTGAAATGGATGGTTTGCTCCCTGACTGCATAACAGAGAAGAAAATCCCACTAGGGGTATAAAATCTGATTTGCAAGATTCCATGCTCCTAAAGAATAGTAATTTATTTTTGAATTGTATTTGTGTGTTTGGCTGCTGCCATTTTCTCTTAGTCTTCAGAAGGCTTGTGTGATATTTATTTCTTCCAATTATCTGATGCAGAGGAAGGAAAAATAAGTAAGTCCCACTTTGTTCAGCTTGTGTGCATAAGATTGATTGTTTTTGCACCTTGCAAAAACATGGAGGTTCAGAAGATGTCTGAATCTCACAACACTACTGGCCAGCTAAGTGCTCAGTGGGAAAGGTCAGGAGAAGCACCTGTCTCTCTGCCAAGCTTGCTCACTTGGATCTGGCCAGCAGCTATTGGAGCGTGCTTTGCCTCATGCTGGGGAAAGTGGGAAGCTGGCAAAGAAAGTATGGCGCTCAGACTTCCCACTTCAAACACTTGCTCTGAACTGGCCAGCAGCACCCTTTTTGCAAGACACCTCTCCTCTTTTTTACCTTTTTGCACTCTCCACAGAATGAGGCATAGTAGCATAGGAAAAGGAGTGAGATTGCCTAGGCACCAAGAAGAGCACTAGCTAACCATGAAGAAAGGAGAGTATAACCACCAGCACCCCCCAATTGTGGCCCACTCTCTCTTTCCCTAGGGGGCTGCCATGGGTGGTGGTGATTTTACTCATTCTTCTCTGTGGCCAGCTTGCTCTCCAATCCCCCACCCTCCTCGCAGCAGCTGCTCCGGAGAAGGGTGGGGGATTGTTAAAGAAGAATGGACCCTTTACTTTCAAGAGGCCTGCACCTCATAAAGGCTTGGAGGTTAATTGTCCTCTAGTCCCAACAGCAGCAGCTGTTTCAAGGTTGAGAACCATCTGCCATCTACATGCTCCACTGGGCAATGGCCTCACCCAGTTTCCTAGAACATGAGGTGCATACCACATTGGGAAACCATGCTCAGAAGAATTACAGTTGGCATGCCAAAGAAACTCATGTGGCTCCGGGCCACTGAGTATCACTGCCATGGAGAAGCTGTGTTTGTAATCCAGAAGTACACATATTCCCAGTCATGATTTCTGTGACTGCTATAACTCTCAAAGGAAATCACAGCAACTAGCTAAGTGAGTTGTTCTTGCTGAACACTACTTCCTCCATGGACCATGACCAGGTCCATGAAGACAAAGCTGACATGTCTGGAGCCAGTTTGGTGTAGTGGTTAAGAACAGCAGGACTCTAATCTGGAGAACCGGGTTTGATTCTCCACTCCTCCAACTGAAGCCTGTTGGGTGACCTTGGGTCAGCCACAGCTCTTCCAGAGCTCTCTCAGCCCCACCCAACTCACACGGTGATTGTTGTGGGGATACTATGCTATTATTATCTGCTCTGAGTGAGTATTACATTGTCCTGAAGGGAGGTATATAAATCAAATGTTGTTGTTGTTATGCATCTATATCTATCACTCTTCAACCCCATCTTTCCTTTATGCAACTCAGGGTGGCATATATAGTACTTCCTTTCTTCATTTTATCCTCATAATAACCTTGTGAAGTACTTTGTTCATAAGAGTGTTTACGCAGTCATGGTGAATTGTCTTATAAAATAACTATGACACATCCAGATCAGATAAACTTCCATGTACCACCACCAGCATATTGAAGGGGGAATCTCTATTTTCACTTCTAACAACTTTGAAATGAACTCCTAGTGCAAGCTGATAGTTTATGAATTGCAAAGAAATTGTACAATTTTACTTTTTTTGAAGTGAAAACCTGAGTCTTCAATGTAGCTGTATAATCATACTATGTATGATGTGGGGCATCCATAATTAGGATCTCACTTTTTAAAAAAATATGAGAGTAATCAGGACTTTGTGCTGTTTTTTTTTTTTATCCTTTCCCTTTCTCAATTTAAATCACCTTTCTCCTTCACCCCAAAAGCGTCTATTTTGTCCACAAGGGGAAATAAATCTGCTAGGTCTGGATCTAGTCACTATCCTGATGGAAGACTGATTAGGCATTCTGCAGCTACCACCTAGAGTTTCATGAACAAAATGGTAGACACACACACATACTCAAACTCTTCCACTTTATCCTCAAAGCACGATTATCTGGTGGAATGAAGATTGTTGTGATTCTCCTTTGACATGCACTTTGGATACAGTAACTACAATGAGTAGGGGAAGGCAAGCAACTCTTCTACTTTGCTACAGCCAGCAAGGTGACTGAAGAGCTTTAAAAAATCCCAACTTGCCAAGGTAGAAGCCATGATAATATACAGAAGGATACTATAGTGCCTGAGTCCAAGAATTTGAAAGTACATTTGATGAAGAATGCTGAGACCTATAGAAAAAGCTTCTGCAGGATGTCTTATCCTGGCTTGCCCAACCAACTTTCAGGTGCAGTATTTTGAGCATCACACGGCAGCTAGAGTACGAGACAGGATGTTGTATGGCTTCCCCATTGCCTAAATAAATCCTGGGGAGGTGTGCTTGAAACCAAAGCAGGGCCTATCTCAAGTGTCCCATTGCACTTCCTCTTTCTTTACCTTGCTTGTCATGGATGCAGGCTGCCAGGAGGACACATTGGCTAGGGGACACAGTGGGTGCTGATGACTGGACTTTTCCAACAGCCTCAAATTCCCCTCCATAGGAGTGAGAACTAGACTGTGTTTACCTTCCAGCAAGCAAATTCTGGTACCCTTTAATGAAAGGTTTGCATGCCATGGAGCAAATGTCATGTGACATCATACATTTCCAAACTGTTCTGGATAAGGTTTATGGGTTTGGGGTTTTATAACTGTCTTTACATGGCTTGTATCTGTTGCAAGTCACATCATCTCATTCTTTATTTATCTGAAGGCAGGTGCACAGTCAGCAGAACCTGAGGTGACACACCAGACCTTGCAGGCTGTGACAGCTTTGGCAGATCCACCCCTTCCCAAGAAATGATGCTGTGCCTCCATTTTCCTAAGGAAATCCACTGGATTAATAATTTAGCACCATCAATAGACTATAAATCAGCAGCTGCAGGGATGAGGAGCACAAGCCTTTTAGTTGGCAGAAGCTTTTTGGCAGCAGCACCCAAATCACTTACTGATGAGCACTCACTTCTGAGGAGCGCCATAATCTCTGCATTAAGGGGAACTTGCTAAAGTGAACTTCACTTCTGCTACAGGCTTCATTTAAGAAGGTAGAAACAAAGCCGCCACTCCATCCCAATGCATCAGCGTTGTTTATGTGTGCATGTGTGTGTGGGGTGGGGGTAGGGCTACTACTGGGAATAAATTATGGCCGGACCAATTGGCAGGACATGATATTGCCTAACACTTTTGTCTGCAACTTTACTACAGTACTGTCACTAAGCAGGAAGAACTGGGCTTTGAACCGCACTGTACTCTGCACCTCTTTTCTCAAGCAACTGAATTATTCAGGAGGGCTTTTCTACACAGGTAATAAGACTGTGCTGTAAGGAAATGGTTCTGAGGGATTCTTTGGTAAAGGGATAGAGACTGTAGTGTAGATGACACTATTGTGTACTGTCCTGTTGCTGCAAGTATGTTCCTACTGGGTAGTTTCTGTGTCATTTAATAGATTGTGTTAAACTGCTTGTTTCAGCTCTGTATCAGATTTCTGCTTGTTTTCAAATTTCTGCAATCTAGATAAGGTAAAGGGAGTCCCCCGTGCAAGCACCGAGTCATTACTGACCCATGGGGGGGGGGACGCCGCATCACGATGTTTTCTTGGCAGACTTTTGTTACGGGGTGGTTTGCCATTGCCTTCCCCACTCATCTACACTTTACCCCCAGGAAACTGGGCACTCATTTTACCGACCTCAGAAGTGAATGTCCCAGCCATTGAACATATTGATTTACACTGTGTAAGTCTGCCTTGAGTCTCAGTGAGAAAGGCGGACTATAAATAACAAAATAAAAAATAAAAATAAAATATGCACTGCATGTATATCTATCTGCTACTGACAATGCTTATGTTGAGGGTCCTCTATTCCTCAGAACCAGCATTTTTGGGATGTTTATGGGCTGTAGGAGGAGGAGGGAGGCAGGAAAGTTCTGTTCCACTGTTTCTGTTAGTAGAAAATTTAGTGTGGATCCAACCTAATATGTCTCTACAAAGTCTACATTACTGCTTCACAACATAAGCATGTACCTTAATAACTGTATGTATTTGTCCTTAACCTATTTTTTGTTCTAAACTAGTGAACCATTTTGAGGATATTTTGTTTTAGATTCACAGTATCCTCCTTTTTCAGGATTGTTTAGAAGATAAACTAATATTGGGATAGAATCTTGTTCTTTGCAGTACTAGAGTCTTACTAGGTAACAGTTTCAGATTTCATTTTTACACACCACTTTCGTGGTTCATATTGGGCTCCCACAATAATGTAGAATATGAATAAATAAATAATTTCCAACATTGTTCAGAATTACTGTCACAGTAATGGCAGATCCTTTGTAACAGATGCAAGAATTTCTGTTCTGAAACAGATGGTATGGCCAGAGTACAGCTTGGGAAAGCTTTTGGGAAGAGCCAAAGCACCAGGATGTAATACCCATTCCAGGTTGCCAGCTCTCATGGTTTTATAGCAAGTCTTGTTGATTCAAGTGCCTCTTAAATCCTGCTAAATAAAAATGCTTTCCAAATGGGCTGGAAAGACAGATAGGATGATCAATTTATTCAGATTATACTTTTTTATTACATTGGGTTTCTGGTACCATGGATAGTGGATTTCAAGTTGCTTAGACATGTTCTGACACAATCCTTACATGAGGAAGAATTCTGTGCAACTTGAAGCCTAGCCAATTTGCTTGATGGATACAACAGTTTCCAGAAAGAGGATTTTGAGTTGTAGAAATGGTATAATGGTACAAATGGACAAAGGTCCATTCAGTGATGCAACTTTGAGAGTGGCCTAAACAATGCAAGCAGCATTAGCTCCACCTCGTGACTCTGCTTTTATACAAGAAGGTAAGTCAGCCCTACAAGTCCCCAGAAATATGGTACTTCATTCAATGTGCAAATTAATTAATACTTCTGGAAATACTATTTTTTAAAGAAAACAGTTGAGTTAAACATGGAAAGTCACTAGCCTTCAACAGATTTTAATGAGCCATCCTTGGAATCACAATAATATTTCTAGTCCTCAATGATTTTTTAAAAAGGAAAACGTACTGGTACATAAACATAACTCCCCATACGGCTCTATTTTCTTTTATTTATAGGCCGATGCTGATTGTGGGCAGCCAAAAAAGACAGGAGGAGATGAAAATTTTCATATTTTACCATTTCTAAAATTGAGATCCACACCTCAACATTCCCATAATGATGTGGGTGGTTCCGATCCAGTACCTACCAGAATGGGCAGGAAACTGAAGCTTGGTCTACTGCTAACACAGGAAGACAGGCGGAAAGAGATTGCTGTTTTGCCTTGTCAGCCTTTGCCACATGCAAAGAATCAAAATAAAAAGAAAGTAATAAAAAAAGTTGACTAACCTAACCCACCTGAGCTCGGCTCACAGGGATCAATGTCCTCGTCGTCGCTGGGGCATTCCGCGGAGGCCACCAGGATGTCATCTGTGGTCTGCAAAGGAAACAAAGAGCCCATTTGAGTTAATCAAAGTGGTCCCAACTACATGTTCGTCTCTGTCACTGCTCAGGGTTTGCAGGGTTTGTCGATGAGGACTGCATCTTAGAGACTCAGAACACTCTGTAAGCAAGTTCTAATGGTGACGACAGATTCTTTTTTTACTTGAGAGCTCACAAAGGATTATGTCAGTGGCCCAGTGGGATGATCACCGCAGCTCTCTGACTGGTAATATCTCATCCCTTGTGTCCAATCACATACCTTTTGCTCCCTCTGATCTCCACCCATCAATCTCTTTCCTCTAACCGCTCTCCCTATGCTTGGAAAGTGCCCCCCACCTGCTTCTCTCTTGTATCTTTAGACCTATTTTTTGATCCATTATTTGAACAAAGCAGTTAATGAACCACTCTACCTTTACCTCACCTGCACCTCTTCTGTACCCTGATTCTTCTGCATCACTGTCAATTGTCAGCCTGTTATAGAATCAATTGCTTCCACAGCTCATTGATTCTACATGCATTGGTGGGTCCCTCTTCCTTTGCTGCTGTCCTATGCACTATGGTCAAGCCCAAATTGCTTTATGTATATGCCCAAGAACTTTGCCACATGCTCCAGGCCAGGTTTCCCCAATTTCTTTCCCCAAGTATATCTCCTTTTACTGAAGCACAGAAGTTTGTACTTTGAGGGGCTAAGTTCTTCGCATGCACAGATTCTGAAGTTCAGTTCCCACCCTCTCCATCTTGTACATTGCCCTGAGCTCCTTGGAGAAAGGACAGGATAAAAATATATTACAGACAGAAGTACAAGATTTCTGCTCTACCTTTCCAGCCACTCAGAAAAAACAAATGAGCACCAATGAGCTTTCTGTGGTGCAGCTGTAGCTGAGAGCAGCTTTTTCAATTTTTTCCTTTAATTGGAAGATGAAAGATGGAAGAACAATCTGCTTGGCAAAAATGAATTCCAGTTGCTATTAGTAGCACCCATGATAAACGTTCCTAATTTGCAGGGCAGCTGCTTTGAGAGTTTTCATTAAAGGAGGATTTAGAAGGCAAAGGAGAATCCCTCTCTTTGCCACCAGCATCTAATGGGATGACATACAGAGCAATATAATCATAATAATGTGGGATTGGATTAGTGTGTCTCTTGGGTGACTGGTCAAATTCATCTTAGTATTATCCTTTAGCTTTATTCTGTTTTTCTTTCAAAGTGTTAAAAAGACAGGTGTATCCAAGCCAAACTCAAGGGATGATTGGAGAGATCCATGAATAGAATCCACCAAAGTATTTTTAAAGGCTAACAACAGCCAAGGAAGGGGAGGGGGGTCAAATCAGGGCAGTAATGATGTGGGGAGGATTTAATCCTTCTCTGCGCACCATATCCCAAGACTACCGTCCCCACCCCAGACCTGCTATTTACTCTGGAGAACAACAAACAGGCAGTAGGTATAGAAAATAGCAGGGGGGATATTTACATCAGGATATGGGACAAAAGGAAATGTTTAATCCCACTATGCTGTGGTTCTAATCCTATTTTCTCCACCCCTGCTGTCTGTTTTTAATTTTTAAAAAATACAGCAGAAAATTCTAGTAACAGATCACCTAGAAAATATCTACTGTGTCCTTTGACTTATCTTCACTTCAGGCTCTCTTTTTTTTGGTAGGGCCACTTAATACATCATCTTTTAAAGTAAGGAACACCCAGGGCCGGCGCCACCGTTGAGGCCGTGAGGCGGGGGCCGTGGGTGCCGCGGGGCCGGAGGGAGCACGGGAGGGGGCCCCAGGGGTGGAGGTGCACATCCCGCACCACCATCGGCTAGCCCCACGCCGCTGCTGGCCAGCCCTGCGCTGTCACCGCTGCCGCCTGCCCCCAAGCGGGGGTAGCAGACATGGGCCAGGAACGACAGGTGGCCGGGGTGGCATGCGGCGTGCGGGCGGCCTCCTCGCTCCGCCCCAGCCCCCCACCAGCGGCACTGCGTGATGACGTCATCACGTGATGACATCATCACACAGTCCGGGGCCGCGCGCGCTGGCCTCCAGCGCCAGAAACCCTGGTGCCGAGGCTGGAAACACCTTTTTAAGAGAACACCTAAAAATGTAATATGGGAATCAAGCAGATATGAGCCCTTTTCAGACATCAATTATATCTGCACATATTGGGAAATCAGTAACCATATATATTGTGAGCACACTCTCCCCAGTCTGCATGTTCATTATGTTGTCTGAACAGTGGCACTGTTCATATTCTGCATGCATGTACAGGTTTGATGTGCACAAACCAACCACAGTATTTTCCAAGGGTCCGGTTTCCACGTGCAAACCTGCAAATGTGTGCAAAATACTCATGGTAAACCTGTTCAGAAAACATGGCAAGTGAGCATACTGAGAGGAATGCATTCCTGATATACATAGTTGCCAATCTCACAGTATCCTACTATATAAACAGCAAGGCGTATTGGTGACAACTCACTTTTTATCCTCGTGCAGGTGCACTCTGGCCTGCATGAAGGTAAAGAGTTGTTGCCAATACGACTTGCTTAGGAGAGGGAGGGGAGTGCTGGCGTGTGCCTTCCAAGGCTCCATAGCAGCCATGGGAAGGCCCAGCATGGCCTGGCACAGTGGCGCTATTGCCCGGCACGCCAGCAGGGAGGGCTGCGCTCCTGCACCGGCCTTTTCTGTTGCTTTGGTAGCCTCCTCAGGGTCTCCGCAGCAGCCAAGGCACCGGGGAGGCCTGCCATGCTGGTCCGGCTCTCACATCCCCTGAGCAGGTTGGGGCATCGCAATGGGCTGTGGAGTGCTGCTGCACTCTGCACTGGCCCAATTTCCACCCACTTGAGGCCAAAGCGGGCCAGTGCAGAGCACAGGAACACTGCCGAGGCAGTGTGACAGGCCCTGGAGTACTCCTGCGCTTAGCACCAACCCAATTTCTGCCCACTTGAGGCCAAATTGGGCGTGTGCAGAGTGCAAGAATGCTGCCGAGGAAGCACAATGGGCCCTGGAGTAATCTGGTGCTCTGCACCAGCCCAATTTCTGCCCACTTGGGGCTGAATTGGGCTGGTGCAGTGCGCAGGAACACTGCTGGGGCAGTGTGATGGGCCCTGGAGTGCTCCTGTACTCCACACTGGCCCAATTTCCACCCATTTGAGGTCAAATTGGGTTGGTGCAGAGCTCAGGAATACTGTCAGGGTGGCGCGACAGGCTGTGGAGTGCTCTTGTGCTCCACTGGCCCAGTTTTGGCCTGTTTGAGGTTGAAATCAGCCTGCTGAGGAGCGCAGGAATGCTGCTGGGGGGCACATGCCCTCACAAGGCCCTGCTAGAGCCTACTGTATCGTTAAACACAATAGGCTTTGTTGCTAGGATGCAACATAGTATCTTAAAAGGACTATGCTTGGCAACATGATATATCATGTAGGTATTAAGACTGGCTACACATCTATGATTTCTGTCACATCATTGTGGAATGATGTGGACGTGATACTGGATGCTTGGAAGAACTACATGCATGATATTCCAAATCTAAAGTATAGAAAAGGGGAGTGTGTTTCAAATAATCAGAAGATATTCCTAATGGAGAAACTGGATGCATGTCTTTTTGTTTGAAAAGATGGTTAAGAAAGTGATGAAGTTTCTCTGAATCTCAGCATAACCCAGATGATGTCTGGAAACCAATGATCTCCTCCACATTTTTAATCCTGATTAGTGCTCATGTGTAATGATTTCAATACTTCTTATCCCTTAGTCACAGCAGTGGCAGACATAAAAGGTCACCCATATGCCTCCTGGATTAGAGAAGGAAATTTCAGAGTGATTGGTAAATATATTGAAGATGCTATTCAATTATTGTGTTAAGGGTGGCTGTATTAGGTACATAGACAAGCTTCTGGCAGTGACCACACTAGTTATAAAAATGATGGTATGAACTTTGGGTTTTTTAAAGAGTGGATTGAACAGTGTTATATCAAACAATTTGCTAATATTGCTGTTCCGTATGGTCAAGAACGGGGGTCATTCAACGGGTGTTTACAGTGTCCAAACATCCTGTGAGAGTGCATCCCAATGGCCTGTGGCCCTGAAGGTTATGCTGTATGCATATGAGTTGATGTACATGTAAGCTCCTTTTGGACGTGATACTGGTTGCTTGGAAGAATTAAATGCACAAGTGCTTTGTCTGGGGTCAACATCTCATTTCAGTGGGGTCCTCATTCATTCACATGAGACTCCTGTTGAGCTTTTAGAATACTGCAGAGGAAAGCTTTTGCACTGGTGCCTGTAAATGCACATATTTACAAATATTGACCAATATAGACACAAACAGTGAAATCCTAAGCAGAGTTACTCCAAGCTAAGCCCATTGATTTCAATGGGCTAAGACGGGGGTGAGTTTGCTTAGGATTTCACTGTAAATTGACTCCAATGGTGTCCTTGCAAGAATGGAAGCCACTTCCACTTGTACAAGGGGAGGTGTCTGTAATTTCTGTGGATATATCGGTTGAACTGCATCCTTCTGCTTTTTTTGTGGATCCCCTCACCACAAGAACCAGCTAAAAAACTGGGGAGACAGGAATGTGAGCTATTATTTGCTCACAGATCTTGAGATTCATCACAAAGAGTCCAGTAGCACCTTTAAGACTAACCAATTTTATTTTATTGTAGCATAAGCTTTCGAGAATCAAGTTCTCTTCATCAGATGCAGAGAACTTGATTCTCGAAAGCTTATGCTACAATAAAATAAAATTGGTTAGTCTTAAAGGTGCTACTGGACTCTTTTTGATTTTGCTACTACAGACTAACACGGCTAACTCCTCTGAGATTCATCACAGTTACTTTCTGCAATGATACTATTCTCTGGACAGTGTTAGCCTGTGTATTAATAGCCAGTATGTTCTGGTAGTTAGTGTGTTGAGTTGGGGAACCTAGGTTCAAATCTTCACTCAGCCATGATGTTTTCTGGATGACCTTGGGCCAACTTGAGTGAGTGTGTGCTTTTATACTTCTCTGTGTTTTTCCAATTAAGCATAAACATTTGAAGTGAAAATGACTAGTAATTTTTTTTCCCTTCAAAACTGGACACATTACATTCCCGAGGAGACAGATAAATTTGTTGAAAGCCAACACCTGGCTTTTAAAAAGAAAGGACTAGAACCTAAACCGATGGGATTGCTGGCAGAAACCAACAGAGTATGAAGAATTAGGATGGAGTTCATGTGGAAAAAAATAAAATTTCATTTCAGGAGGCTAGATTAACTGAGCAATTTTCTCACCAAGACTGTGTAATTTAAATTTAATTTACTGTGTGTGAAGCTGATCTTTCTGACTGGCTGTTGAGACAGTGGTAGAAAGAAAACTCAAATACGTCACATTAATTCTATTCTTCAGCGTTCTCCCCCTAGTGCTTAAAACCTTCATCTGTACAATAATGCTATGTGCCCACCCCACATCTGCTGCTTCCTATGAAATACAAAACAAAAATCACAGTACTGATTCTTCTTTAATATGACACCTAATCTTCACTTTAGAAAAATGTGTTCAAATTATTTTTATTTCAACACCCCTAAATCAAAAACAAGTACACATTCATCTAGAACACCTATTGTTCTTTTGTTACTCCAGTATTTTAAAGGTTTTTTTGTCCAGATGTGGGAGTTAGTATGCAGAATCCTTACACTATTACTATTGACACTAAAAACAAAATTCTTTTTTGTATCTCTTTCCTAAAGAATGGAACTGTCGAAAGTTGGAATGCATAAATCTTCAGGGGAAGGGGCACATATCTGGTTTTATTTTTTGGTTCTCTGCTGAAGTTTCACCTCAGAATTTGCTTCAAATTCCACTATAAGTAAAATCTAGGGACAACAGTGTGAAACATCCACTGCAATCCCTACAAGGCTTATTCTTTTGTTTACCCTCAGTATGCCTTAAGAAGAAACACCCACATTCATCTGGACCTTTCTTGAGATGACATTTTCAGGGGCTGTTTGAGTTCAGACTGAGGAGACGACACAAGACAGTCCTTTCCCCACCAGGCCTTTTGTTGGCTAATGTCAAATGGTCCCGCTAGGTCTCTAGTAAGTGCTGTGGAAACCAGTTTCCTTTTCTGAGCTCTTCTGTCATTCTGCAGATTGTGTAAAACAGAATTGTTCAGGAGAGTACTTTTAGAAAAGGGATTAGAATTGGCAATAAAATTGAACAGTCCAGGAGGCACCATTATAACGGAATAGGACTGTAGAGCCCTACAGTTGTTATCGTAGGTATCATCTTGCTTTTAGTGCATTGTCTTCTACTTTTGAAATTCTACTTCTGCATTGTTTATTGTGCTACATCACACATTAGACAGTTCTCTGTTCGCTTTGTTTCCTAATCTCTATAACCCTAGTCCAATTACCAGGGCTTTTTTTCTGGGAAAAGAGGTTGTAGAACTCAATAGATTGCCCTCAGAGAAAATGGTCACATGGCTGGTGGCCCCGCCCCCTGATCTCCAGACAGAGGGGAGTTTAGATTGCCCTCCACGCCGTGGCGCAGAGGGCAATCTAAACTCCCCTCTGTCTGGAGATCAGGGGGCGGGGCCACCAGCCATGTGACCATTTTCAAGAGGTTCCGGAACTCCGTTCCACTGCGTTCCAGCTGAAAAAAAGCCCTGCCAATTACAGTCTTTATTGTATATATCACCTTGCTTTTACTGCATTACCTTAGACCTTTGTAATTCCATTTTTTGCATTATAGTATGTTGTGCCTTAGACAGTTCTTGGTTTGCATTGTTTTCTGATTCTTTCTTCTACTAAGATTGCACTATTTTTTATATTTTGTAATCTGCCTTGAGTATCAGTGAGAAAGGCAGCCTATAAATGAAAAAGCATATTAATAAATAAAATATTTAGTGAGAAATCCAGGGATATACTATGTGGTTGATTCTTTGGGCACCTCAATACTATCCCTGAACTTGTAAATGGCTACCAAGGAAAAGTATGTTTGAGGTGATGCTGGGTGATCTGAAAAGTCAAACCTGCAAGCTTTTAAACCTTATGGTCGTTTCAAATATGCGAGTCACCACAATTGATTGTTGGACTGCTCCCTAAATTGTCTTTCCATTGCAACTGTCTACCCTTCAGCCCTGCTTCTCTGAACCATGATGCAATAGTAGAATTTTTCCTCAATGTTAGGCACAGGGTTGAGAGCGAATGGGCTGAGAGGGAATGAAGAAGGGGAAATAATGGATTTAATTCTGTGAATCCCTCTTAAGACTGAGTTTGCATGAGGGATAAGAGTACTAAACAAACTACACACTACTACCTTGACTTTCTTTTGGGGGCCTGAGAGAGGGTGGCCTTCCTACCCAATGGTACCTGAAGATTTTTTTCTAAGCATGATCAAAACCAAGGGAATTAGAACAAAATGGCAAAGGTGCACATTCATATAGTTTTGGAGAGAAATATAGGTGATTTTTACACCTGTTGACAGTGCTTACAATCATAATGTGTCAGGAAGCAGTGCATATTGAAGTTAATCTTTTTAAAATTAAAAGACAACTGAGAATCACAGATATATGATTTTGTTAAAAGTCCAAAAAGATTTCCTAGGGGATCATGGCCTTTGTCTTACACATATCAAATGTAGTTAATTCCTGAGAGGAATGAAGGATATATCATTGTTATATTAGCATTGTATTTCCTCGGCAAGAGGTAGAGCTTCACAGAGTTTCTTGGATAGAAATATCAGCCTTACCTACCCTCTTTCTGTCACTGCATTGAGCAACAACTAAAAATTAATCCAGCACCATCACTGTCTGTTTCTTTCCCCCATTAACTGCCACCCTTATAAGATCTACTAATGAGCCATTTAACTTTGTACACATGGAATTATTGGCTTTAGTGAATGAACTCCAGTTCCTTCTGCAAAATGACCACGGATGTTCATCCGTGTTTCTACAGATTTGGCCCTACAGAGTTGGACTCAAGAATTACCTAAATGGGAATTTAAGAGCAAAGCACTTGTTTTGAATTATGTCAGGAGTTTAATAGCTATATTTAGGAACTTGTGCCTACCATACTTCTTCCACTCCTCTTTCAGAAACTGCTCTGCCTGAAATCTTTGTCTGCTCTTATTCATTTAATATTTATAATACTTAGAGCATATATAGCACTTCACACAAATTATCTTAAAAAGCTATCAACAACCCTACAGGCCAGTAATATTGTCCTTGTAATACAGATGAGTGGGTTATTAAATGGGGTGGGGGTTGCTTTAGGCCTCTCAGTAATATCAAGTGGGTAGCCATGTTCATCTTATGGTGCCAACCCCCACGTGGTGGCTGGCGATCTCCCCAAACTACGACTGATCTCGAGATGACAGAGATCAGTTCCTCTGGAGAAAATGGCTGCTTTGGAGGATGGATTCTGTAGAGGTCCCTCCCTTCCTCAAACCCCTCCCTCCCCAGGCTCCTCCCCTCAAATCTCTAGGAATTTCCCAACCTGGAGCTGGCAACCCTAATTGGTCTGCTGTCAAAGAGCAAGATTTGAGTCCAATAGCATCTTAAAGGCATGAGCATTTGAGAGTCAAAGCTATTTGGGGCAGGCAGAGGCACCTTGCAACTTCATCAGATACGAGGAGTGGTTCATATCTCCTCGTATCTGATGAAGGGAGCTTTGACTCTCAAAAGCTCAAACCTTGGAAATCTAGTTGGTCTTTAAGGTGCTATTGGACCCAGATCTTGTTCGGTAAAATCAAATACACTTCAATATTCATATTTGTCCCCTTTGAAGTTTCCTTTTCCCTACTATCTGTTCCTGATAATTCAATATCTCAATGCTGTCTTTTCAGGGAGATTTTTTTTCTTTAGCCCCCCCCCCATGCATGCTTGAATATTAATGCACAGTTTTTCTTGTGTATAGCCTACCGTTTTACATTCTAAACTACTACAAGGTGGCATTGCGTACCCAAGAGATGCCCTATTTTCAATGGTAAATGAAAACCAACGGACTCAGTTGGTTACAAGAGAGAATAACACAGAGAAAGCAAGGAATTGGATAAGTGACTGGGTACTGCTTTTGTTAATAGAATACAAAGATAGAAACCAGAGGCAAGAAAATGCTGTTCTCTGGAATCTGCTGCTCGAATCCATGGGCTCAACAGATGGTCATCTGGCTACTCCCAAGGCATATACCCTCAAACTAAGGTTGCCAGCTCCCTGGGGGGGGGGGGCTGAACCAGGGAATGGGGGGGTGCAGGGGGGAGTTGGGGGTGTCTGGCAAGCCTAACCCACTTGGGGCGGGCAGAGGCACCTTGCAACTTCACCTCTCCCTTACATCTCCGGCTTTTCCAATTGCCATTCTGAAGCAGAGGCAGCCAGGTACTACATCTTGGCCCACCTCGCTGGCTGCCTGTCTTGCTGCACTGCCAGAATGGAAGGTAAACAACTCCCTCTTCTGCTCAGTGCACTGGAACTGACCTGCAAAACTTGTGCTGCAGCCTGCATGACTGTTCCGGCTCCTGCTAAGAGCACGTTATGATTTTGTTGGACTTTGACTGAATATGATATCAGTCCACAGAAGGAGAAAGGGGGGGGAAAGCCCAAGTCAGAAGGCAGAAAATACATGCCTTCTGGAAGCAGAAAGAGGCTGCAGACACAAGCAGGCTCCATTCTTTCCTTTTCAGGCCATTTTCTGGTATCCAAGAACTTTGGCGTTTTTATTAGCAGGAGCTGAAGCCTTCCCCTTTGTTAATTTTGAAAACATGCTCACACCAGCTGAGACTTTCTGAGCTTGAGTTTTCTAATTTTACCCATGTAGAAACTGCTTATTAAAGTTCAAAAATTACAGCTGTGAAAGGCGAGCAATTAATTTATTCCCCTGAATTGCACAGCTCTAATCACACAAAGAGCTGGAATTCAGGAATGTGTAACCTGATCCCGTATGTACAACCAGCTCAGCTCTTGGAGTGTATTACATATATACTTATTTTTAACATTTCCCCCTGATCAGTTTAGATTTTCTTATTCGTTTGCTTCTATTTCTTTTTTTGGCATAGTGACTGTACAGTTTTCTTTGCTATGAGCAGAAAAGTAATTAAATCTAATCTACCCAATGGGGAGCAATAGGGAGCTAACCTACCAATGCTTTATGGTTGCCAACCTCAAGGTGGAGCCTGGAATTCTTCCAGAATTATCAATGACCTACAGTTCTCCTGGGTGAAATAGCAGCCCAGCAGACCCTATGGCATCACATCCTGACTAAACACCTCTCCTCCCCGAACTCCACCATCCCCAGGTACCTCTCCAATCCCCAAGAATGTCCCAGGCCAGAGTTGGCAACCCTACAATACTTCTACTTAGCATAGATGGCAGCCTTTCAGAACCCTTGAGGAAAGAAGCTTCCCCTCTGTGGGACTGTTTTCTTCCTTGAGACTTGCCACTTGCCTCCGAGGCATGCTGAGTTGTGAGGAGGCTGCATAGTGAGCACAATCCTAAACAACTACACCCTTCTAAACTCACTGACTTCTACAGAAGGATACAATTCTGTTAGGATTGCCCAGTTAGCAGGGCCAGATCTAGGGCTGCCGGCACCCAGGGCAACCCTAGTCTGACCCCTCACGCGCGTGCGCGTACTCCTGGCACAGGATGGAGGGTGCCGCCTGTGTGGTGCACCGGCGGAGGCAGCGTGTGGGATTGGGAAGCTGCCCACGCCATTCGCCTCCCTGCAGGACAGGAGGCGGCCGCCCGCCTACCGCCCTGCGGGGCAAGCGAATGGCATGGGCGGCCTCGCAGCCCCCTGCGCTGCCTTCTGCCTGCCCCGCAGGACAGGGGGCGCATGGCAAGCTAGCTGCCCACTGTCCTGCGGGGCAGGTGAAAGGCAGCACGGGGAGCTGCGAAGCTGCCCGTGCTGCTGCCCGCGTGTTCCCTTCCTGGTGGCGCTGGGAGCAGACTACCCCCTGCCCCCCCTCGATCCAGCCCTGCCAGTTAGCACACGTATCAAGTGAAATACTTGAAAGCATTTTTAAGCAAGCAGTGTTTGGTACCCATTCTTTCTGCACGTGTAACTCCCATTAATGCTAATGGGCGTTAGACATACATGCCCAGAAAAGGAGAACACATTTAATTGCTTTCCAATTAGAAGTGCAAGCTTCATTAGGCCTGCTGCTTTGGTAAAAACACATATTTGATGAAATGGTTTCTGCCACTGCAAAGTTTTCACACAGGTGTTTGGACTTGTTAGTTAAATCAAGGTTTTATTTCATCATAACAGCTCCCCCCCCTGCCATTAAAAATGCACTTGGATCAAAGAAGATTTTTTTTAAAAGCTGTATTTCAAACATGTCATTTGGAAACCTGATTTGACCCCTTGCTTCACTGGAATCTGCTACGCTGGTTCTCGACAGGGACAACACACACTGTAAAATGAATGATTCCATGTATTCCATCTTTACCAGAAATGGTCAGCACTTTCTGGTCATTGCCCCTGATAAATCACTGCCTCATATTTTTGCCTTTTAAACATACTGTGTTTAAATTGTGTTAGTGCAATTCTCTGGTCAGCTTCTTCCCCAGGGTGTCTAGAAGGTGAATCTCTGAGTAGGAGCTGGCTGGCTGCATCTTTCCACTATGGTATACTCTTGTCTCACACAACCTAGATCTACTTTTTAACCACTGATAACAAAGTGAAGAACAAGACAAATGCCTCCTTGGTTTTTAAAACAGTCCAGTACCAAGTGGAGAGTGAAGCAGGCAGAGTATTGACCAGCTGGTGCTGATGTGGGTTGCATATGAGGATTCCTTGGTACGAGAATTCAGGTGTTCAAAATGTGTCCTATTTCAGCCGTGAAATGTTAGAAGGTAGGTTAATTGGCTCATAAATGTCTCTTACAAGAGCAGTGTGTGCCACATTTTTCTTTAAAATGCAAATGTTATTTCCCAAATCTCCTTGATGAGGAAAACAAGACTGTAACATTGTGCTTACCAATTTGCTTCCATCCCTCCCACGAGGGTGAAATGTTACTATTTTTCTATTAATTTTTTACTCTGAAATTCAGCACTGCCAAAGAGGTAATTCAGCAAAACAAACAACCCCACCCCCACCCCAGCTCTTTTCTCCCACCAAATAGGATAAACTTTCCATCTCACATTTTTTCCACATAGCAAATTATATCTAATGGAAGTGGTTGATGTGAATTTGTTCCATTCAGGGACAAATAACCCAATGCTTTAAAAAAAAAACTGGCTGTACTTATCTCAAATAGGATCACAACTGGGAAAAAAAATCTGAAAACTTGTTCAATATGCAAGTGGCAAGTATCAATTTGAAGCATTCGACCTGGTTTGGCATGTTTTTTATTAAGCAGGCCATTAAAATACTGTCAAATTTAAATACTGCATAAGCAGTGAGTAACTACCATCAACATTCACACTGCATCATGTGAAAATATTAGCACTATAGGGACATGGGAGCTTCCCTGGAATCCAGATCACTAAGGTAGAAAGGTGATCCAAATATTCTTAAAGCTTCGTGGAACCCTGATTATGAAGCCGCTTCTGGAAACTGGGACTATGGTAAACATATTAACATAGGAAGTCCTTGGTTGATTCAAACCAGGTTGGCAAAAAACAAAATCTGATTTTTTAAAAAACCTGCTCTCTTGCCCCCCCCCCCCCACACACACACACAGACTCCTCAGGCTTCTAACTGCACCAATATGCAGGATTTTGAATAGGAAGGCATTTTGTTTCATAAATGAAAGGAACTGCAGGTGTGAACCCAAGGGAAACAGACCTTGGAAATTCTTACAGTGTTGCTATAGCAATAGCTTGGGAGAGTATCTATGATCCTCATTGTGGCTATCAAGCATACAGCTGAGAACGAGCATGTAGGTTTCTATCACTGGCTGTGCAATGTCTGCAGCTTATTGTAAAATGGGGAGATTTGCAAATTACTGTCACTATAACTTAAAGCTTCAGGTAACTGAGGACTAAAAAAAATCAATTTATTTGCTTGTATTTCTTTACTCTGCACTTCTTTTTAGATCAGGGCTTTCAATGGGCTAGTCCATTTGTTTTTACATTAAATCATATATCTAACAGCCAAGAGGCCCCAATGTGTGGATACTTAAATCAATGGCCTGGAGCCACTAGGCTACAAACCAGATGGTTCTGCAAAATTGAGGGACCACCCAGGTTTGCAGAAAGAGCTAAAAAGTAGAAAAGAAATACACCAGGTGTTTAAATCACTCCAAACCAAAAGCATTTTCTGTACATACGCAGAAAATGCACTTACCACTTCCTCCAGTATCAGCAGCAGAGCTCAGGAGGACACAGTGGAGGTGGTGGTGACCTTTTGGTGAAGAAGAGAGGTTCTTCCCTCCCACCTAGGAAGTAAAGAGTTGGCAGCAGTTGCCACCACCACAGAGAAGCATTTTTGTCCTTGTCCTGGAAGTTGGGGGCAAACATCTGCTGTGGAGAAACTTGAAGGAGGGCTGCTGGAAAGCAGACACAACTATCGACATGCTAAGGTGTGTGTGTGGCGGGGGGAGGAGCTGCCATTGCAACAAAGCTAAGGGGCAGGATGGAGAGTAGGAAAAGCAGAGCAGGGCAGGAAAGCCAGTGGTGAAAGTGGGGAGGGGGGCAAGTAGTCTGGCACGGCTCCCTGCATTCTCCCCCAGTGATTCTTCCAGCCCCCCTCTTATATATTCTAGAAGCAAACCATTGTTTTTCTTCTTTTTGGAATTATATGAATACCTGAGAGATTCATCTGCACAAAAAATACTATCACCACTGAAAATGACATAGATGAGAGCCAGTATGGCCTCTGCCTCTGCCTCTCACTCACTCACTCACTCACTCACTCACTCACTCACACAGAGATTGGTTTTTCAGAACTTGCTTGCATTCTTCTCTCCCCCCCCCCCCAATAGTTTCCCTTTTAATCTAAGCATTCTTTTTTACATTTATCAAAATGTCTTCCCCGCAACAGCAAGTTTGGGGTTTTGCTAGTGCTCATAATTTAGCTTCAGCAACAAACAACTGTGTTTGTTTGCAACTGTGTCCTACATAAAATGAAGCTACGGGGCGGCGGCCACTGGACTATCGGCTGCATGTGCTTCTATGATCATTGAGGAGGGGGACCTCACTTTGCCCTTCTACTTTTAGCCACTCGCAGCTTTGAAGTGCTAAAAAATTCACTTCCCTATATCAATGGCTTCACCTAATGCAAGCTACATATTTAAGGCACGCCCCAACAGCCTCCTTGCCAACAACAGAAATGTTGCTGTTCTTTCTTTGTGCCTTTCAAGCTTTCCTCCATGGTAATGCTTGGAGAAATTGCATGAGATGCAACACAATTATTCATGCAAATTGCCTTTCAGACATTTCAAAACCTATTTCATTAAATGTGGATGAGCAGAACAGAATGGCTTATTAACACACAAACCAGCTCTCTCCAAATATGCCAACGGATTTGCGCTGTGTTTCTGCATAGAATGGAAGAGCATATTTTGAATGGATTACTGGGCTAATCAAAGTTAATCCATCCTAGATATGGAACAGCTATCCTTTGGCAGTTGTTGGGTGCAACCCAAAAATTACAGCTGGTGAGCGACCTCCATTCATTCCATCAGAGCTTATTTGAGATTGCACCCATCATCGGTAACAAGGGGGGAGGAAGTTTGTTGTCAAACAGTGGGCTGGTTTTTACTTAATCTAAATGGCATGGATGCCATTTCCACACAGTGGATTCATTTAAAATGTTCACATCGTACACTTTCAGCACTATTGGTAATGAAGTGCCTGAGCTCCCACATCACTCCAGAAAAGCCTGAAACAAGGAGACTATGTGGGACTGGTAGACGAACCCAAGCTGGTGTTACTGGTTCCCAGGGAGGGGTGGCATCAATATTGGCAGCAACAGTGCCATCTGCCCACCCCATTTAGTCTACAGGTTTCAAATGTGGTGTAGGTATTAATCAAGCAGATGTGGCAAGCTTTCAGAAAGCTTTTACAGAAGCTTTCTGAAAAAGCACCCATTCCATGATTTTTCAAGATGAGACTTTGCAAGTGTCCTCCCACTTGGAGCAATGGCTAGGAAGCCCTGCCCTCACTCCAAATTAGCTTTCTGACACCATAATGGAACCAAATCTGATAGACTGTATGGGTCACAATTGAAAGTGAGGGTAGGGAGCACTGTCCTGGTTTTGTCCCTTTTGTCATGTAGGTCAGATTTGGCTCTGTGGCATCGTGACATCATCATAATGGGATTATTTGGGGAACCAGGACAGCTGAAGAAAATGGCACTGGGGCAGTAGTAGAAAGGGGGGCAACTGCTGGAAAAGCAGTGTGGGGGGGAGGTTGTTTAAACTGGTATGATATTTCAGGTTATACTTCAATTGGCAAAAACATTTGCAGTTCTGCATACTCCTAGAATGGAAAATAAGAACATAGATTGCTGTTGCATTCTCCTGGTCACAGACTGTTCCACTGCAGGGGACTGTTCTCCATCAGTTCCACTGCAATGTTTCCATATGCATGCACACAAGCCGTTACTTAAAACAATCCTGTGAACATAAAACCTTAACAAAAGCATTTTTGTTACATATATATATATGTATATATGACACAGAGAGAGAGAGAGAGAGAGAGGATAATCCTTATTTCCAAACCTGGCATGTTGCCCTCACTAAGCCTCTGATTTTTCATCTACTGTCTTTGAAAACATGTTCAATTACTCCCTACTGAAAAGAAAACAATACATAATTCAATACTATTTTAACCATTGTTAGCATGATCTCGGATGCCCATTTTGCAGGCTTGTTCAGATTGGGGCCAGGATTTGTGCCCCGTCACCTCACCTTACTTGGACTGCTGGGTCTACTTTGAACTTCCCTGGAAGCATCACACAGTGTGTAGTTATACCAACTCTCCAGTGTAATCACACAAAGTAGCAAATATTTTGGAAAGGATGCATTTCAAGTGGCTCAGCTTCAGAAGTTAAATTGACTTTAATAAGATTATGCTAATAATTAAACCTCTGCTGCACACACTGATTTGTTCTTTGGAAAGGCTGTTACCTTCTGCATCCATTTTAACACTAGAAACACATCAAGCCACTGAGCCATTCTCATGTAAATAGGAAAGTGCTGCATCTTTCCTGCGTGTCCCAAATTCTGAAAGCTACAGAGGAAGCTTCAAAGATATGATTATAATTTATAAATGCTAGCACAGCTCAGGCAGATTTCTTACCAAATCACTTTCAATTACATGATGCGCTCACTGCCTATATTCCTCATTAAATGTGCACTCTAAGTAGCAATAAAGATAATTTGCCTGCGTCTTACTTACCATAAATCTGACCTTACTAATAACAGCCTAAAACACCTGCTGCCAGTTCCCAAATTTTATGTTGAAAAATCTAAATAGTATTCATAACATATTACCTGTTTCTCTCAGCCAAAGATAAAAGTTAAGTCCCACTGAATTTAAGTTAAAAGTTCAGTAGCACCTTTAAGACTAACCAACTTTATTGAGGCATAAGCTTTCGAGAACCACAGTTCTCTTGATGAAGAGAACTCGAAAGCTTGTGCCTCAATAAAGTTGGTTAGTCTTAAAGGTGCTACTGGACTTTTTACTATTTTGCAACTATGGACTAACACGGCTAATTCCTCTGGATCTATGACCACTGAATTTAAGCATGCACTTGCACTTATCTATGTCCTTCCAACCAATGGAACTTAAAAAGTGCTAAACTTTGGCTAAATCAAGCCTATTCTTCTGTTCACTGATTACTGATTAAAAAGCAGTCCTCAGCCTTTTGAAACCTAATACCCACCAATTAATCCCAAACTTCAGCACAGCAGTCACTGAAGCATCCATCTCCTGCTGCCGGTCTCTACACTCTTTTTAATCTTTTGCTTCTGTTTAAAACATTAAAGCTGGAGCGGCGCGGAGAGCAATCTAAACTCCCCTCTGTCTGGAGATCAGGGGGTGGGGCTACCAGCCATGTGCCCATTTTCTCCGAGGGCAACCCATTGAGTTCCACCACTTCTTTTCCCAGAAAAAAAGCCCTGGGAAAAAGAATATGTTAGTTGTACACCCAGACCAACCCAACTTAAGTTAAGCTGTGATCTTTTGGAGCTCTCACCCACAAGTTCAAGACTGGTGTTTGATATGTCTATGCCACCTGGATCACATTCTGAACAAGGGTTCATTTCAGGGAGAACTACATATGACATGGATGGGCCTGTGGTTCAGTGGTAGAGTGCTTTGCATGCAGAAGGTCCCACATTCAGTGCCCAGCGTCTCTCTCCAGTTCAAAGGCCTTGGTGGGTTGCCACTCGTCACTCAGAGTAGCTGCTACTGACCTTGACAGACCAACTGTCTGATACAAATAAGGCAGTTTCCGGTGTTCGTTAGACTGCTGCCCCACATGACATCTCCTGTAATGAGGTCTCCCCCAATCTTCTAGGATCATTTACACTGTAATTCAAGGCACATTCATTCTTTTATTCTTTTGGTACATGGGAATTTATTTCTTGAGCTTCGGGATCTCTTACTTGCCATTTTAGTTCTTGCCTAGTTTATGCTGCATGCCAAAAAAAAAAAAAAATTGTTCGGATTTGTCAACTTGACTCATACCATGGTGTTTCAAATGGTTGATTTTGTAAAATGGTTTGATTTCTTGTTGAATCTTCAGCAAAAGCATATTTCTATCATAATTCGATTCTCCCCCCCCCCCGTCTGCTGGTTTTTTTAATTGTCTTTTTCGTTCCTTCATGGTCTTTCTTTCAGTCTTTTGTGACCTGGGATGTCATTACAGTCTTCCACTGTTTGATTTCCCTTAGGGGCTCGTTCCAAGTGTCCCACTGTGATCTGTAATGGTATTGATGTAAATGTTGACTGAGCAGGGGCTTGTTAGGTTGGTTCAGAACAGTTGGCTGATTTTTCTCAATGGGCACTAATTGTTCTGAAATAGCCCCCTGATCATTCTGTCAATAAGCAAGGAACAGCCAGTACCATTCCATGGAACCACAAATGTTAAAAAGAAATTGTTCTTTGTAGCGTTTGTAGTTCATCATTCTGTTAAGTACCTGTCTTGGCTATGTAAAACCTGTGCTCGTGTGTGTGTAAAAAAAGTGCAAAACAAAGTTAAGTCAGTGTGGTAAATTAAAAACCTTTGGTGCTTTAAAAAGAAATGGGTTTATTTTCTAAAGATAGAAAAGTAAAAGAATAGCATGGAAACATTCATACTGGGTGGTGAGGATAAACTCAGTTTGTAATGATGCTTGCTGCTAATATAGGATAATGGTAGCTCATTCACAACTCTTGGAAGTATATAGGCGGTGAAAAATACTTAACCTACAGTAATACATTTTAATCATTATTTTTCAAAGTTGACCCAGTAACATTTAAAAAATTAAAAACTAATGATATTAACGTAGAAGACTTGTCTGAATTCGGATTTTTGGGAAAAGGACTCAGGAAGGTGGGAAGTAGAGCTTCACAAAAAGTGCCATCCTAAGCAGAGTTACACTATTCTAAGCCACTGACTTTAGAAGGGTGTTACTCCATTTAGGATTGCAGTCGGAATGAACTAAAATATTTATATTTTCATGCATCACTACTGCTGCATTCTGTTGATTATTTTTCTCTTTTCCTTTTTAGTTTGGCCTGCTTCAATCTATTCCAGAATGTAAGTCACACTGAAGACTTCAGAGCAGAAAGGCAGGACAATAAATAAAATGAATAAATAACTAGGTTGTTAGTAAACAGAGAACTGACACAAAGAAGCAAATTTTAAGGTGCAAGATGAGAAGATGAAAGATTACTTCAGTGGGCGTATTACATGAACAGTACATAATCTTCTCCCATTGAAATAAATGGGTGCTTCCTATTCAGACCTTTATTTATCTAGCTTGCCTAATTCTGTTAGAGCCAAGCTACAAGTGACTTCTTACACAGGTTGGACACTTGTCAGCTTCCCTCAAGTTTTGATGGGAAATGTAGGCATCCTGGTCTTGCAGCTGTAATGGAGAGCCAAGCTGTAAAACCAGGATGCCCACATTTTCCATTAAAACTTGAGGGAAGCTGACAAGTGTCCAACCTGTATAAGGCGTCACTTGTAGCTTGGCTCTTAGGCTCTGGGCAAATTACAGGTGGAACCCAGCACTGAATTTTCATTTGCAATAGAACTCTTGTGCAAGAGGAATGCAAGAAAAAGTCTGCTGTAGCTGCTTGCAGAAAAATCAAACTTATTGTATCCCCACTATAGTAGTGCTAGGTATTGCACACGATCTTGCACAAGTGGAACTCCACTAAGTCCATTTATATTTCTGCATGTACACTGCTGGATCCATACCTACAACAACAACAACAACATTTGATTTATATACCACCCTTCAGGACAACTTAATGCCCTCTCAGAGTGGTTTACAAAGTGTGTTATTATTATCCTCACAATAATCTCCTTGTGAGGTGGGTGGGACTGTAACTGACCCAAGGTGACCCAGCTGGCTTCAAGTGGAGGAGTGGGGAATCAAACACAGTTCTCCAAATTAGAGTCCTGACACTCTTAATAACCACTACACCAAACTGGCCCCTAGGAGTAAGTGACACACCAATTCAACAAAGTGGAAGAAAATGATAGAATAAAAATAGAAAAACCAACAGCTTCCAGTACAATGATTAAGATCCTTCCCCCACATAATAACTGAACTTCTTCCAAGTTTTATATGGGTCCAGTGAATGGAACTGTGACAGGATCAGCCTAATCAATGAACATGACTTAGACAGGACCCCCATGGATCAGCCAGAAAAGACTACTTTATTACCCAGGACACAGCAGAACCCATGGGTCTTAGCACTAGAGATGGGCACGATCTGCATTATGATCGGAAAAAAACCACGATAATGGTGATTGCGCGATCATGACCCGGCGGATCGTGATCGGCCATGGCCAACGATCCAGCGATCGGGAGAGGCCTGGATCGGGGCGTCCGGGCTTGGATCAGGGATCCAAACACTCAGGCCCCAGCAATCTATTCCCCTGGCAACGGAGCCAGGGGAATGCCTGAGCTCTGTTTGCCCTCCTTCTGTTGCCCTGGAAACCCGAATTGAAGCCCAGCTTTCCTTGATCAGCAGGGCTTCCTTCCAACCACGGAGCAGCAAAGCAGTCACAAGTTGGGAGAAGACACCCAGGGGAGGGAGGGGGAAGGGGGTGTTCTGTAGCCATGGGCACTCCAATCTCATCCCTGCAAACCCTGAGAGGCAGCTCTGACGGCCAAACACAGACAGCCAAACACAGATATCACCGGCATCACCCGCCATTCCTGTATCACTGAGAACAGCGGGGTGCCCCTCCGCTTTTGCCTCCACAATCCCCGATCCACGGATTGGGAACGGGAGATGCTCGGTGACGGTCGTTAATTCAGGATCGTCGCCGGCGCCCATCCACGATCAGCTGGATAGTTAATTTTTTTGGGATCGTGCCCATCTCTACTTAGCACCCACTGGTTGCTTCTCTTCCACAGTGGCAACAAGGTATACTTTACCTTGGGCCTTGATGATTATAATTCTTTCATTTTCCTTTCCTTTTCTTTCAAGCTTCATTGATCCAATGCTCTTGAACATTAGACAAGGAATCTTTATTTCTTTAAGGAAAATATGATGGAGAGATACATGGCCTTGGGTCTCCATCCACCAGCAAATAAGAATTATATTATCTTTTGATACAGTAGGAGATAGTTTTGTTAAAATAAGAGCAATCCACAGTTCCCAGTAGAAATTTTAACAAGGACATTCCAATATCATATGGGACAAAGAGATGACGCTTTTCAAGTTGCACTGGGAAAGTCTATCTGAATAAGGCATATTATGGTATCTTCCATATAAAACTGCTAAAGGATCAGCATTCAGACATGCGAGCCTAAATGCTCGCATTTAGGAACTATTAGGAGTTTAATGTAGGCTGGGATTGTCAGAGATGGAGGAACATCAAAGAACTAGGTGGAGCATACTCTCCAAGCTCGTAGAACTGAGCTAGACTAATCTAGATCTTTTATACGTTTCTTGGTAATTAATAAAGATTCACTTTTTCCTGAATCTCAGTATATCATCCTTTACTAAACCGATTCTGAATGGTTTCTTAGCTATTTCTTGCACCCAATGGGAATAGTATTGATCTTGATTTAACTTGTAGAGCAGACTATCCTCCTTTGTGGAGAAGACCTATGTTTGAACTCATGAGTCCATGCTTTGGCTTCAATAGAGCCCTGTTCCAGTTCTTATATTAAAGCTATCCCAGCTATGTATTTTGGGGTTCCTGTGACGTCACAGAAAATGACAAATTGGATGATCAAAGTTCTCATTTATTTGAAAAGTCCATACCAAAATTTCATAAAGGTGTTGCAGAATGATTTTCATATTAAATACATGCAGACCAACTGGGATATACTTGCCTCCCTTGGAAAAAGAAGCATTCAATTGCTAATACTGAAGGTTTGATTTTATTTGTTACAAATTTAAAATGAGATTGCCGGTTATGGTGGAGATCAAAGATCACCCCCAGGTATAGGAATTTAGAAACTTGTTCTAATTGATACTATCAATTCTCCAGACCAAAGTGGAAATTTTCTTGGCTTTGGAGAAGATCATAACTTTTGATTTTAAATAACTGATCTTAATGTTTACAGTATTTTGAGGAGTGACTTGGAAGTCTTCTCAGTCCAAACTGAGCGTGGGACATAAGAACTGGCATCATTCGCACAGAGGAGTAAAGCTAGTGCCTTTGAAGATAAATATGGAGGATGGAATTCTGCTGAAGAAAAGGCAGTTGCAAGGTCATTCTAATCCAAATTAAAAAGTAAAGGTGCTAAGAGAGAACCTTGCTTCACTCCTCTATCAAGGCGAATACACTCCGTAAGTTCTCCCTTTTATCCAGAGAGCACCTGGGACACTCGAAAGGAGTAAAGATTTTTTATTAGCCAAAGCAATCTTTTATCGATTGAATCGCATTCTGGTTTTCCCCACAGGCTGTTCCTAGGTACGGTGTCAAAAACTCTCTTAAACTCTATAAATGTGACACATAGTTTACCTCTAGGTGGGAAGGTGTTGCCCACTAAGTGGGCTAAGATCAAACAATGTAACAAGTTGAGGTGTAACAAGTTATTAGGTACTACGTCCAAACCTGGGGCTGATTACAATGCTTATGTACTTCTCTAACTCTGTGCCTAGGCTCCTCTTGTGGGACCAAACCCATCATTTTGACTGCTGGGAGTAACAGCGGGAAACCCTGCCCAGGAACAACACCAGCAAAACCAAACCAAAGTCGCTTTTAGATAGCAGAGAACATGTCTGAAGCCATGACTCCCCATTTCTGCAGATCCTAAGTTAAGTGTTTTCAGCATCAGGACTTCCACTGCTCCATTAGAAAGACTGGGGCTATAGGAGCCCTTCCTCCCCAAAGCAATCTGGTGCAATATACATGCAGTTGCTTAGTGATCAGCTCCACTGCACCTTCACCAATGTTGCTGCCTTTTTCTTCTGTTTTTATTCACCACACCAGTCCCAGAAACTCTTATGGGGGTAGACATAGGACAGCCTGACATGAAGCACCACAACGGCACCGTGTTGCTTGCTCCTCAGCATGGCATCCAAACCTGCCACCTCAGACAAATGTCCCTTCTGGCCAGTGAACAGACATCATGACAAAAACCACCTGGTAATTTAGTAAAACACACCTGGAGGTGCAAGTGTCATGTAATTTGGGTAAGGCAGCTAGCTAACATTTTCTTTGTGAAATGATCATCTTAATTGAGATTTTATATACTGTTCTTTCAGTGTGGCTGCAAGAGTGAACAAAATACGAAAATGGGGGGTGGGGGGTGGAATGTTCCAAAGCTAATTAAAAATAGTTAACATTTAGATGGCTGAAACAATAACCTGTCAGGGACCTATCAGCAAGAATCCTTCAACAAAGCTTTGCTTGGTTTCACAGATAAACCTGTTGTTCTGCACTATCCCATGACACCAATTAAAAAATTAATTTACTTTAAAAAAGCAATCATACCTGCAGAACAGGATAATGGCTAAATATTCAATTCCCCTCTTTCCCCCTACATGCAGTGAGCTGTAAAACAAGGTTAGGGTTTTTTTTGTTACTGGGACGTTGCACATAGAGCCATCCTCAATGTTTCACAACCACTTTCAAAAGACTAGCCCTCATATTGGTTTAAATTACATTTGGCAGTGGATTCAATAATAATATTTATAATATTTGATTTATATACCACCCTTTAGGACAACTTAACATCCACTAAGACCAGTTTATAAAGCAAGTTATTATTGATGGCTGTTGTGGGTTTTCCGGGCTGTATTGCCGTGGTCTTGGCATTGTAGTTCCTGACGTTTCGCCAGCAGCTGTGGCTGGTATCTTCAGAGGTGTAGCACCAAAAGACAGAGATCTCTCAGTGTCACAGTGTGGAAAAGATGTAGGTCATTTGTATCTACTCAGGAGGGGTGGGGTTGAGCTGAGTCATCCTGTAAGAGTTTCCCCGGGTGTGGAATGCTAATGGCGGGAGGCTTCACTGTATCCTGAGGAGGTTCTTTTGCATATGGATTGGTACTTGATGTGCTAATCTTCTCTGCAGGGCTATTGTCGGGGATAGAATGTTTTGTTAGCCTGGTGTTTTTCAGAACTGGAAACCATGCTCTGTTCATTCTTAAGGTTTCTTCTTTCCTGTTGAAGTTTTGCTTATGCTTGTGAATTTCAATGGCTTCCCTGTGCAGTCTGACAAAGTAGTTGGAAGTGTTGTCCAGTCTTTTGGTGTCCTGGAATAAGATACTGTGCCCTGTTTGAGTTAGGCTATGTTCAGCCACTGCTGATTTTTCAGGTTGTCCAAGTCTGCAGTGTCTTTCATGTTCTTTTATTCTTGTCTGGATGCTACGCTTTGTGGTCCCGATGTAAACTTGTCCACAGCTGCAGGGTATACGGTATACTCCTGCAGAGGTGAGGGGGTCTCTACTGTCTCTACTCTCACCTCTGCAGGAGTATACTGTATACCCTGCAGCTGTGGACAAGTTTACATCGGGACCACAAAGCGTAGCATCCAGACAAGAATAAAAGAACATGAAAGACACTGCAGACTTGGACAACCTGAAAAATCAGCAGTGGCTGAACATAGCCTAACTCAAACAGGGCACAGTATCTTATTCCAGGACACCAAAAGACTGGACAACACTTCCAACTACTTTGTCAGACTGCACAGGGAAGCCATTGAAATTCACAAGCATAAGCAAAACTTCAACAGGAAAGAAGAAACCTTAAGAATGAACAGAGCATGGTTTCCAGTTCTGAAAAACACCAGGCTAACAAAACATTCTATCCCTGACAATAGCCCTGCAGAGAAGATTAGCACATCAAGTACCAATCCATATGCAAAAGAACCTCCTCAGGATACAGTGAAGCCTCCCGCCATTAGCATTCCACACCCTGGGAAACTCTTACAGGATGACTCAGCTCAACCCCACCCCTCCTGAGTAGATACAAATGACCTACATCTTTTCCACACTGTGACACTGAGAGATCTCTGTCTTTTGGTGCTACACCTCTGAAGATGCCAGCCACAGCTGCTGGCGAAACGTCAGGAACTACAATGCCAAGACCACGGCAATACAGCCCGGAAAACCCACAACAGCCATCGTTCTCCGGCCGTGAAAGCCTTCGACAATACATCAAGTTATTATTATCCCCACAACAATCACCCTGTGAGGTGGGTGGGGCTGAGAGAGCTCCGGAGAGCTGTGACTGACCCAAGGTCACCCAAATGACTTCAAGCGGACGAGTGGGGAATCAAACCCAGTTTTTCAGATTAAAGTCCCACCACTCTTAACCACTACATCAAACTGGCTTCAAGGCCAAATTGTGTTCATTATGAACTGACGTGGATGGCATGTGGTACATATATATGCAACATTTATAAAGAATGCCATACACAACATCCAAAACAGAAGCTCAGGTACATTTTACAGTAGAGATGGGCACAAAATGAAACACAAATAAAAAGAACCACAGACTGGCCAGGTTTGTGGTTCTTGAACCAGCGGTTCATGGAAGCTCCTTTCCACGAACTTCCGAACTGATATGCTGGTTCGTTTTGTTTGTTTTAAAAAGCAATGTCCCGTGCTGCAAAGTGGCATGGAAAGGGGCATTTAAACCTACGGATCAGCTGCTTGTCGGGGAGATTCCCTACAAGCAATTGATCATTTAAACAGCAGGGCTTGGCTGCTCGACCAGGGACTCCCGGCTTGCCAGCCAAGGCCCACCTGCAGTTTAAATGGCCATTTCCCTGCCGCTCAGAGTGGCGGGGAAATGGCCATTTAAACTGCAGGTGGGCCTTGGCTGGCCAGCTGGGAACTCCTGGCCGGCCAACCAAGCCCCACTGTTTAAATGATCAGCTGCTTGCCAGGGATCTCCCCGACAAGCAGCTGATCCACGGGTTTAAATGCTCCTTTCCGTGCCACTGCTAAGCAGCACGGAAAGGGGCATTTAAACCCCACATATGAACCACGAACTGGTTCACGCACTTGCTCCAGTTCGGGGAAGTTCATGGTTCATGAAAGCACATGAACCAGGAACCACACGGTTCATTTTTTCGTGGTTCGTGCCCACCCCTATTTTATAGCAATGTTGAAGCTACACCCTTTTGCTGTAAAACTGAGTTCTCCAGATAACAGCCATTCTGACCACAGGAGATATGTTACCATGATCATACTGAATAACACCACAGGTCTATCTAGCCAAGTATTGTTGCCTCTGACTTCACCAGAGTCTCAGGCAGAAAACTTTCCCAGCCCTGTTACCTTCCTCTATAATAATAATCTTTCAAGTGTTGCATGTCCTATCACTGTGTTCTTTCGGGCATTACACATTTCAATTCAGAATCAGTTTTCCTTATTATCATTCCCACTGTTGGCTCTCCACATAGCAATGGTGTTTCAGTCAATATAGCCTCTCTTTGTTGGATCCTTACAGCTGCAGAAGCTTCCTCACAATAAAACAAACTGTAGAACAAACTGCTTCCAGAACATTTCCACTAATTGAACAACAAAAAGTGACAGATGACAGATGTAACACAAGCCTTAGTTGGTGCAAGTTCCCTATCATTCTGCTCTTTCTTCTTTGGTGAAGCTTGGCAGATGCTAGTAACATCGAATGCATCTTACAGACCTCCTGTCATCCCCTACACTAACCAGTACAAATAGCCGCAAATCCACATCAGCCTCTGCTCTCTCACATACAGCTGTTTTGAGGAAAGGCAAATGATATTGAATAGTCTTCCACTGCAACATTGCTATGACAGCTGGGAACGGACATAAAACATCAGAATCTTCCTTTCTTTTATTAATAATAAGTTCCTTCAGCCTGAGGTCTTAAATAGTACAATATTTATAAAATCACTAATCATATATCAATAACAAGCAAAGAATAACAAATGAAGAAAATTGTGCAGGCAATACATAATTATCCCATTAGTAGTAGTACATAACAAAGGAATATCTCCAAGATACTACAACGGATAAAATCTTGGCTACAGAGCGCATAACTGCAGGGTTAACACCAGTCAGCAAAAAGGATACTACGTGAGACTCAATATAACAAGTTAATATTTACTCAAAATAGGAAGGATCAAAAGGTTCTGGAATGAAAACCAATGTTTACAAAATAACAAAATGTGATCAATAGCCTCAATCATGCCAGAAGCACAGGCCACCAGAACCTTCTAGACCCCAACTGTTAACCAACCAGTCTACTTAATACTACCTTTTGGCATGCCAAGCAGCAGCATGGAAGTACTAAACAGTGCATGATAGTATAAGGCTACGTATTCTCTCCTGCATTCCACACAAATTCTGCCAAACAAGCCTCTATTGGCATATATATAATATAAAATTTTAAATACAGAAACGAATCCATACAGAGTAAGATTAAAATTACAGATAGGAACAGGACAACAGTGTAGCAAAACCAATATAGAACATTACTTGTCAGGGCGTATAGCCATAGCACTGTAGAGAAACTTTGCTACTATTTCAGTTATTTCCACATCTGGGTTGTCAAGAAGAAACTGAACCTTAAAATCATCAGAAAAGTCTGCAAGTTAGGCTAATATAGGATTGTAGAAGATCCTGGCATGGCATCAGATAAAAAGGACACTGGAGAAGAATGTGGGAAACAGTTTCACAACTGTCCATTGAACAAGGACAACATCTGCTAGGACAAGGAATCCCATGAAATCTACCAGATAAAATGGCTGAAGGAAGAACATTAAATCTGGCCAGAGAAAAGGCTCTATGCAAATTGGAAGCCAGGAGTTGGTAAAGGTATACTGCTGGGAAACTTACATTGGGGACAATCCCCAAGTTTAGGGGAGAACAAGTTCTGTTAGCAGAACTATAAAGAGTTTGTAACTCTAAACCCAAAAGTCTGCATTTTATTTTTGAGAAGGCCTCGGACTCAGAAAGCAGGGATAAAGATTCTATAGATAAGTTCAAGGAACTTATTTTAGCTTCAATACAGGCTGACCAACCAGAGTTGACAAATTCAGATAATAAATTATACGTATAACTGGGGGGGGGGGCAGAATTAAAATGGAGTCTCAACCAATGTTTGATAAGTGTGAAGCCATGCCTTAGTGGCCAACAGATTCTGACCACACTCTAAGCATAAGGCAGCATATGGAACATACATAGGAACCCCCATGATCTTATGCAGAAAGTTAGAGTGAACACGTTCAACTGAATTGTCAATAGCATCAATATAGAGCAGGGCCCCGGACAATAACTGAGCTCCAATTTTAGCATTGAAAGCTTTAAGAGCAGCAGGCACATATTGGTTACCTCAATCAGAAAAATAAAAGTGAGATATTGCTGCAGCACTAACTTTGGCTGCATTAATAGCCATCCTACGGTGGAAGGTCCAAGTAGCATTAGATTGGAAATAGACACCCAGGTATTTAAAGTGCTTAACTTGTTCAAGTCTATTACCACTGACAATCCAGTTATACAGTTTCTGAGAATTGGGAAGAACCAATACCTTAGATTTTTCATAGTTCAACTCCAGTTTGTTGGTCACACAGTATTCAAGGCAACAGTTCAATAAACGATTCAATCCAACACAGGAAGAAGACAAAAGAACCACATAGTCTGCATATAATAACAAAGGAATAGAAGCAGAGCCAAGTCTAGGACTGTGACCATCAACTAGTGACAAAAAAGGGGAAAGATCATTTTTAAAAAGATTAAACAAAGGGGGGGGGGTAAAATGCACCCCTGCTTAACCCCCTTCTTAATAAAGATCTTGGGAGAGAGTCTCCCAAAGGAAGAACACCTGACCTGGCAAGATGTTGATGTATAAAGTCTTTTGGACACAAATTCTTGTCCTTGTCTTCACTGTATTCTCTCTCTCTCTCTCTCTCTCTCTCTGCCCTTATTTTCTATTAAAACCTTGCCTATAACTTTCACGCCTCCAACTCAACCACTTGGAACCCTCTGACTATCTCCTGTTCTCTAAAATTGCTCTGTCCATTCTCTCCTGCACTCAAGAACTCTATCTCATGACTAGAGATGGGCACAAACCAGAAAAAAAACTGAACCGTGCCGTTTGTGGTTCATCGCATTTCACGAACCATGAATTTTCACAAACCTGGCCCGGTTTACAAAACGGTTCACATCCAGGTCAGCAAATGGTTACTTCCGGGTCAGCAGAAGGTCACTTCCAGGCCAGCAAAAGGCCACTTCCAGGTCAGCAGAAGGTCTGCAGGAAGTCTATCCCCTGTTGCCTAGGAAACTGATTGATTGGCATCAAGCTATCTGCAGTGATGAACCAAAAGATGAACCAACAAACCAGCCTAAATTTTGTGGCGGTTCGTCAGAAATGGGCTCTGATGAACTGCCAGTTCGCGAACCACAAACCGGCGTGGTTCATCATGAACTTTGGTTCGTATTTCGGTTCGTGCCCATCTCTACTCATGACTCAGCCATGGCACGGCATCTCTCTCTTCTTTCATGACTGAAGTCAAAACACACCTTCATAATATTGACCTACCTTATGGAGTTATTGTAAGGATTACTGAGGTACAATGAAACCCTAAACCAAGTTGCTCCAGTCTAAGCCCATTGATTTCAATGGGCCTTTGACTAGGGCCGTTTCCACATGGCTTACCTTCCCTCAGAATGACCCAGAACATCGCACAATAAATGTGGAAGATCACGTTTTCTTGCATGAGATTTGCATGACATCCCACAAATCTCATGCAAGAAAATGCGATCTTCCGCTTTTTTGCACGATGTTCCGGGTTGTTCCAAGGGAAGGTAAGCCGTGTGGAAACGGCCTAGAGTAACTCTGCTTAGAATTTCACTAATAATGTATGTGAAGCTCTTTGAACACCTAAACTACTCACACATGGAGTGAAGGAGAGAACCAAACACAGAACAAATGTCACACTAGAGTAAAATAATAACCTGAATTTAGATTTTAGAACAAGAATTAACTGAGGTACGAAGAACAGCTACTTGAGCAGTAAAGAACTCTCAGAGAACTGAAAAACTGGAGGTTCGCGTACCCCTATTTTCCATTAGCAATTTGAATTAGTCCTATAATTTCAACTCAGCTGCAGGAGTGGCTCTAGGCCAAATCTGTACATCCTCTGAGACAGTGAAGAGCTTTTAGAAGCTGAACCGTTTATGTTTTATTGCCTCTAGAGAACCAGACTGGTCCATTCAAATCTATTTTATATCCATTTTTATTGTTTTGGCTTGCATAATTTGGGGGGGGGAGGTACAGAAATGTCATGCCTAAATGGTCTCGCTAGCCATGGAAATTATGTCTCTCCTCCTATTAATCTCTGAGATTAATAGGGGTAGAGTCTCTAGGGGGAGAAGACCCCATATATGTGCAGCATATACTAGTTTATCGACTTTGAGTCTTTTTGTAAGAAATGGAGGTCATTTCATGAGGGGGTTGGCTTTGCCCTAGAGGGACCCCCTCCCCAAATCCTTTGGCTACCTCCCAATACCCATTAGTTAAGTGACAAAGTATGCAATTGCACAAAGAAAATTATCTTTGCTGCATAATAAGGGTCTGACACTGTCTTTGACTTAACATTCCCTCTTTATGGAGAGATTCAAAATACATTCTGAAAGCTAACCAAATGGCTGCACTAGCCTTAGACAATAGGAATAATAACATAGAAACAAATCCCTCCCTCCCCTTACCATTTTTTTAAATGTAACAAATAACCTTTGAGCGATAAAATGATGCACATGAATAGCAGAATGACACTTTTATTACCATTTGTTTTCAAAAGGTGTTATTTAAGTGTCTAGCTATGAACCTGGACATCATAAATACTTTGCCTACATATGCAGTGTGTCTACCCCCAATTGCAGCCTCTGGCTAGCAAGAAATATAATTCATTCTTTATTTTTCTCCAAGCAACAATGGAACATAGATATTTTGAGAGAATATCTTCTACAATAATCTCCTGTGACTTTCGGATCCTGCTTCTTTGATATCACATCCTGAACTGCTTTGCTGGTATGGGCAGGTGAGATACCTGTTCAAAATATGTAGGAAAGGAAAACTATAAAACTGTGATTGAGGAAGTTGGATATGGAACCCTAAATCTGGGACACTGTCTCCCTATTACCCTTCTTGAAAATTCAGAAGGGAACCGCACTAATTTCACTTGCTTTAGGAATCGATTAGCAGCCATGATACCAACCCATTTCTTTTTCCCAGGGCTATTTGTTTGCCTAAAGAATAACTGTGTGCCTAGCCAATAACTGTAAAGGAGCAAAGCTTGTTAAAATTAACAGGCATAGAAGCAGAGACAGTAAATATTTATTTTTTATTTATTAACAAGACTCTTACCCCACCTTTCTGACCCTAAAGAACTACCAAGGGAGCTAGCAAATGAAAACATACAGATTAAAATAATCTTCAAAAACCAATAAAACCAGCACACAAATATGTCATTAAAACAACTTAACACCAAAGCTTAAAATAAATACAAAAGATTAAAACAGTTAAAAATTGGGAAGGGAGGAGGAATCGCGGAGGGAATGCCAAGTGGAACAAAAAAAAAAAAAGATGGTAACATAAGAGGACAAGCAAATCTTCCTGAGGAGAGAGTTCTAGAGTTTTGGTGCCACAACTTAGAAGGCCCTCTCCTGCATTGTCACCTCATATCAGAAAGTGGGGGCACCTGAAGCAGGGCCTCCAAAGGCCCCTGCAGTGGTTGAATAATTTCATAAGAGAGTAGGTGGTATAGGGTTACAGAGGTGACCAATAACAACCACAGCTGCTGCAAGGACTGGGTGATAGTCTAGGACTTGGAGAAGCTGGGATGAATGCTCCAAAGTTTGGGTCCAGAACCATTGCCATGTACTTTCCGAGCACTGGGTAGGCATCTAACTAACAGAAAACATATAGCCCTTCCAGTGTTCAAAGTAGTTCATATACATTACCCTGTGGCAACCCTTACAACAGAGCTGAGAGAGAGTGGCTGGCCTGAGACTGCCTACTATAATAATAACTGTGCTTATATACTGCTCTTCTAGACAGATTAGTGCCCCACTCAGAGTAGTGAACAAAGTCAGTGTTATTATCCTGACAATGTTGCTGGGGAGCTGGGGCTGAGAGGAGTGGCTTACCCAAGGCTGCCTACTGAGCTCATGGCAGCAGTGGGATTCAAACCAGCAGAGTACTGATTTGCAGCCCAACCACTTAACCATTATGGTATAGCATTCATTAGGATTTGAACCTCCTAGAAATGAAAGGCAAGAAGCAGAGACCTGAGGGAAATGTCCAGGTGAAAAAGGCTGTATACAAGGTGATAACCCTACAGTGCAATCCCAATCAGTGTCACACCTTTCTAAGCCCACTGACTTCCATGGATTTAGGAGGGTGTATCTCAGCTGAGGACTGAGCTGAGATATCGGTTCTTCTGCATTGTCCCATCTGGTTTTCTGTTTCTTAAGAGTGTGACAGACTATTAGGAAAACAAGACAGAATATTGTTAACTGGCTTACATAAGGTAGGGAATGCTGTACATTTGCAGGACTCATCAGGTGTGCAGAAAAAAATCATCTTTTAAAATTAACCAAAATAAAAAGGGTGGGGGGAGGGCAGAGAATTCTCACCAAAACAGCCTGATGAATGTGGGGTATGCTCACTGCCCTTGAAATGTTACATGTGGAGTTATTGTTTGGGGTTGGGAGGGAAGGGGGGAGGAAAATGTATAAAAGGACCTGCTCAATTACTCTAGAAAATTCCTTGTGTACCCCCCAAAAGTTGGTGGTTGATTGCCTGTTAGTAGGGCAGGGTATCTTATCTGTTCATGAGGGGGGAAAGTACATGTTCCTTCATACTCTGATGAAGATTGAGCATGCTCATTGCCCTATTAGGGAGCACAAAATGTTGAAGGCAGTTGAGCTTCAGTTAAAGAGAAAGGGGGGAAGGAAATTTGGCTTGCTTAAGGCCCTTAGAACTTGTGGTATCCTGGAGAGGGGAGCTGTAGATATGGGGAAATTTCCTGTTTCCCCTCTCATGATGTATCATGGGCTCCCAATGTGTGGTGGAGGAAAGTGCTGTCAAGTCATTGCTGACTTATGGTTATGTATAGAAATAGATCACCTGTGTATACTGCCCACCCCTCCCAAGAGTGGTGTATATGGAGTTACTCTTACAATTCTAGGAGGCTCAGATAGAGGGACTGGTCTAAGGCCAGTCTGGCTGCTGCTGATAGTATTTTATTTCATCGTTTTCAAGGTGGTAAATATTTGAGGCAGTGTAGACAATGGGATGGACACCCATCCAACTGTCATTTCTGATTCTGCAGTCTTAGTGTTTTAAAAACCCATAAGACAGGTAAAATAAACCAGTGCATAGACGGTCAGAAATGCCTCCTTCATCCACCAATTCATTTAAAACATCATTTGTTCAGCCCCAGTACGCATTCAGCAGTGACCTGAACTCAGGATTCCCTGATTCAAGGCAATACTCTGTCCACTATACCACAATGGCTCCTTCTTATCTCAGCATAACAACCTTGAAGTAATCACTCCTTGCATCTTCATTATGGGGGAGAAAAACCCAAAGGCAAATGGTCCTTGTGCTGTGAACTGTGTTTTGTCTTGGACTACATGGACTGCATCAATAAACACATGAATGCACACCAATAGGCTGGCATGTAGGAGGCCAAAAGACACAGTTGCAACAGAGAGCCCCAGATGGTCCAGTACCAATGGACGTCTTTTGTTCAATTAGAAGCTGTACATGGTAGCAAACTGCCAACTTGGAATGGCAATCTGCTACCCCAGTTCATGTTCACTGTTTGAGTCAGTTCACAGGAGGAGTAAAGTCAAAAGTTCACCCAGATGGAAGGCTTGCAGTGCACTTGATTCTCTCAAGAATGGGTTGGTCCCAGTTAATGGGTTTCAGGCGCTAGTAAGGGGCAGTCCTAGATCAGGGAACATAATCTGATATTACACCAAGCAGAATGCCTTTGCTGGATCAAATGGAAGGTCCAGCTAGCCCAGCATTCTGCTTTCGACAGTGGCCACTAAGGTCTAAGTACAGCAGATGCTAAGAGATCCATGAAAGAAAAAAAAGATTTCGACAGGCGTCGCATGGCAGGGAAAGGGAGTTAACTCCTCTACCCCAGCAGGTTTCACCAACTAAAATCTCAGAAGGAATAATAGAAGGGTAAAAGATAGGTGGGTGTGAATTTCAGTTGATGAAACCATGCAGAGATGGAAGAGAATTCATGTTGTGCATTTATGTTAGCGGAGAGGGAAAACTCAAACCAACTTGTGGAATTAATTTCCAAATAATTTTGCTCTCATCAAATCGTCTCTTCCAGTTCTGATAGTATGATTTCTGAACTCTCCTGAAAGTTTTCTCTTTGGACAAAAGGTCCCAGAAGTCTCTAGGTGTCACTGAGCATTTCTCTAAAAACTCTGGAAGAGTTCTGAAAAGCTGCAAACAAACTAGAATGACAGTTCACAGTTTTCAGACTTCACTCCTCACTGTGGTATGATTTGATGCTTTTTGAAAATGTCATTCATATGGCTCCTGGCGTCTCAAAATCCCACTGACGGCTGGAAACATTCATTTAATTTTTTTGGTAAATCCTGTCCCTAAGGACCTGGGACAGGTAACAAGATTCCACCCCCACCCCACCCCCATTTAAAACTGTTAAACAGCTAAATCAAAAGCCATTGAAAACGTAAGATATAGGAATATTGGTCCGGGGTGCCACAGTTTTTGGCTGCTAGGCAGCCATGACATGCCAATGAAGGGCCATATACCAGTTTTTGCCCACCCCCAACATCTGCTTAGCTCCTCCTTGCAGGAAATACTGCTCTATAGCTGAAGCTGACCGGAAGCAGGGAAGCATAGCTGGAAAGGATTACAGTCTAAAGCAATAGGGCAGCAGATCAACTCAAGCAGTGGGAAGCTGACCTTTCAAACAGTTAGATTCAGCAGGTTGGTAGTATTCATGCATTCGAGCGTGTTCACCCTGAAACAATCCAATCTCATCTGGGTCATCTGCAACCAACCAAAGGCCTTACTTAACTGAGAACACCTACTTCATTTCTGAAACCAACATGTGCCAGTAGAAATGCTTTAATTACAAATGGCCTTTCTTGGGGATTGTTAGAGTGCAGAGTTACAGCCAGAGTTACACAGTCTAAGCTCAGTGAAATGAATGCATAGCATTCAATTGTTACAGTGCCATCCTAAGCAGAGTTATATGCTTCCAAACCTGTTGATTTCAGTGAACTTTGAAGGTTGTAACTCTTCTTAGGACTAGAGGTGGGCACGAACCAGAGAAAAAATGAACCGTGTGGTTCATGGCGTTTCACGACCCATGAACCACTAACTTTCACGAACTTGCCCCAGTTCACAAAACAGTTTGTGGTTCATGGGGTTTAAATGCCCCTTTCCGTGCCACTTTGCACAGAAAGGCACCCAACAGTTGCCTTTAAACCTGGTCCTGGTTTAAATGGACATTCCCCCACCCCTGCTCGGAGTGGCAGGGAAATGTCCATTTAAACTGTGGGTGGGGCTTGGCTGGCTGGCCGGGAGCTCCTGGCTGGCCAGCCAAGCCTCGCTGTTTAAATGGGCATTTCCCTGCAGATCGGAGCGGCAGAGAAATGGCCATTTAAACAGCGGGTGGGGCTTGGCTGGCCGTTTGGGAGCTCCTGTCCAGGCAGCCAAGCCCTGGTGTTTAAATGGGCTTAAGCCCACAGCCCCGCTGCTGCCGGCACTCCATTTGGCTGCTCCTGCAGCGAGTGAATGGAGCACCTGGAGGCAAGGCTGCTGGTTTAAGCTTCAGCCCCGCCAATGCCGGTGCTCCATTTGGCCACTGCAGAAGCAGTCAGAGGATCCCCTGGTTGCTCTCGCAGCCATTGAAGGGAATGGCGGGGCTGCCAGCTTAAGCCCGCCGCCCCGCCACCACCAGCGCTCCATTTGGCTGCTGTAGGAGCAGCCAGAGGATCCCCTGGCCGTTCTCAGAGCAGTTGAAGGGAACGGCAAGGCTACCGGCTTAAGCCGGCAGCCTTGCCATTGGAGCAGGGAAAGGGCACGGGGTTTAAATGCCCCTTTCTGTGCCACTGCACACGGAAAGGGGCATTTTACCCCTGGACGAACCAAACAAACTGGCAGAGCAGTTCGTGGAAGTTCATGAAAACGGGGCTTCCATGAACTGCAGGTTCGCAAAACACGAACCGGCCTGATTCGTGACAAATTATAGTTCGCTTTGTGGTTCGTGCCCATCTCTACTTAGGACTGCATTTTTAGATGCTCTGTGAAATGCAGAGAACATGGTGATGGGTAAACAAACTCCATTAAAGCTAATGGGATTAAAGCATTATCTGTGCTTTTAAATCAAACAAGAACTGGGAAGCATGATAATTGTAAGATACACAATATCATAATACAATAAGCAGGCTTCGTTCAAATCTGTTTTACGTTAAGCATATATTTAATTCATTAATCTCTTTGACTTTACGGTGTCCATTTTTAAGAATCTATCCATAATTGTGAGACTCGGCAAGAAAAAAAAAATCACATCGTTTGTCACTTTAGCATTTGTGAAATTTCTGCATGAAGTTCACTATCTGAAAGGTACAATGAAAGCTTAAGAGGCAAATCACTTGAGATCTCATTTTCTGCACCCCTATCAGAACAAGTTGCAACAAAATTAAATATGTAAACACGAACAGCAACAGCTACCAAATTCACATGTAACGCTCACTCTGCTCTAGAGTATTCCACATTAAACCCAGCTGACGTGTCCTGGAATATGTGGACTGCAACCCCAAGAGAGACACCATTCTCAATGATTTGCTTGGGAAATACTGTGGACAAGACCAGCAAAACAAGCAGACCAAATATGCCACAAGAGTCCAAGGAAACTTTTATCTCCATCCCAAGAACCCCAGAAATGAAAGCACAGAAATTTTGTGTGTGTTTGTGTGTTAATAGTGTATTAACCATTAAAGCCAAGAAAGAAAGTTTGCTCTCTAAATACAAGGTGATCTCAAACATGACATCTAATGCAAAAGCATATTGTTTGATATTAAGGCTCATTTACACAGCCTTTGTAAACTATTTTGGCTGCTGGCTGCTAGTGGATTTTTGTGCCATTCCAGACACAACTGGTTTGGCCACCAGTTGCTAACGGAATTTTAAAAAACTTTTTCAGGCAAAGCTGCTTGTGTCCCATTTGTAACAGTCAAAAGCATATTCCCCAAACAATCATGGTGCTAAAAAAAATCTTTGGGGAAAAAAGGATTTTTTTTCTAGAAAACCCTCCATAAACAGTGGTGGAAGGCAGGTGTATGAAGGACAACAGACTTGTTTAAAATCCCTTAGAAATACCTAGTCTTCTTAACTTGAGAAAAATTGTGAAAAATGTTGCAATCTTTTTATTTTGAGGTGTATTTGTCATCCCAAGCCAAATTTCAATCTATTTTTGGTAGTTAAATATCACTTTGGGGAAAAAATGGCAGAAATAAGTGTGTTTCACAACAGCCAGAGTCTGTCTCAAGCATCTAAACTGAGTTTTATACGTGTATTTATATTTATTGTTGTTATTAATAATGTTGTTACCTGCCCTGACCCCGTTCATGGGGAGTGCGGGTTAGAAATTTAATAAATTTAATAAAATTTAATCTATCATTATTAAACACGAACATTGGTATTTTAGGGCTTTCTACCCCAAGCATGTATCTAATTATGTTCCTATGTGCAATCAAGTCACAACCAACTTATGGTGACCCCAGCAAACGGTTTTCAAGGCAAGGGAGGAACAGAAGCGCTTTGCCATTGCCTTCCTCTGTAGAATCTTCCTTGGTGGTCCACCAACCAAGTACTGACCCTGCTTAGCTTCCGAGATCCGACAAGATCGGGATATACCATGTTTCCTTTTCTCCATATATATATTACTGTACAGTATATGTTCTCCAGTGAAATACATTGTTTGCACCAATTCACAGATAACTATAACATGGGTAACATGTCAGTCCTTCTCTGGATCAATTTACCTTTGTTAAAAACTAGTAAGACCTTTTTCATCTCAATATGTTACATTGGCTGGATCAAAAAAGTACCTGAAAATCAGTAACTTTTGAGGAGTTGTTTCCTGCCCCAGGTGCTGTTCTGCTTACAAAAAGAAAACTATATTTGTTAAGTTACTACACATGGGACACCTTGTTTCCTAATGTGCAGGTGACAAAGTTCTAGAAGGAAATGTTGCTGAGCCACTTCTCTATCAATTTGGCTTAAAAAGGGCAACTGGAATGACTTTTACTCCAAAGATTTTTACTAAAAGGTCAGTGAGGTTCATCCTCCAGTTGAAAAGCCCCAGAAGTTGATCGACATAATGAAACTACTAGATTGAAATCAATGAGACAGAACAGCCATCCTCCAATGAGAATGACACTAGAGTTTCTACTATATTCACTGGGGTAGTGGTGAGAGACTGGTCATCATCACTCTTTTGCAGAATGCAGAAGGTGATCAAATGAAAAGGCAAGGATGCTAAAACATTCCAAGAAAATCTGAAGTCTACAAATTGTATACATTACGCAAAGTAAGCAAATGTGCACATATTTGCTTATTTGGCATAATTTCTGCTGCTTTAGTAAAGACGGTACTCTTGATCTACCTACTGGAAATTCTGTTCAGCATTCTTCTCTAGCCTCAAGGATGTCAACAAGCATTGTCCGTATTATTTGTAGCCTGGAACATTGGAAACTGAGATTCTCTGGATGTTGAATTTTGTACCCTGGATCAAATTTCACATTTATGTATTGTGAGTTCAGAATATGCACACACTTGGACATAGGGAATCCATAGCTCACACCAATCTAATGCAGACTTCCTATCAGCTAGATTTACCAAAAGAGACTAGCATGGGCAAAACCACCTCCGTCATTTGGACAATGACTGCCATTTCACCCATTACATTTTGAAGGTCTTTGCAGTAGAGTAAATGTGCCAAAACAAGTTTATCACACAAGTACACTTGACAGGGAGCACTGATCGACTATAGTTCCTCATGGTGTGTACAGCCAATGGTAAATCTGGGTTTGGCACAGTGTAATGTGTGAAACTGCCCCTGAGGATCATGTAAACTTAAGCCACCACACTGCATGGGTGTATACTTAAAAGATTTTTCAAAGCTAAGAGAACATAATAAAAACAACAGTGGGCTTATATACCGTTCATCTAGACTTAGTGCCCACAGAGTGGTGAACAAAGTTGGTGTTATTATTATCCCCACGATACAGCTGGGGCACTGGGGCTGAGAGGAGTGGCTTAACTAAGGCCACCTGTTGGTCTCATGGCAGTAGTGGGATACAAACCTGCAGAGTGCTCACTCGCTGCCCAACCACTTTACCACTATGCTACAGCAGCTCAGTACAACATAGTAGTTTCTAAGAGCCAGTCTATACAATTTGCACAATTAAAGGTAAAGATTAAAGTAGAGATAAGGTAGGAAAGGGGAGGATTATATGTCTGAATAATTCCCACACTGAGAATATACTACTGCCTGCAAACAGTAAAACAGCGTATCAGGAAGAAATCTTAAGCTGAATTATTCTTCCTGACAAGCTATTTTCTATGGGTAGAGGTATTTTTTCCCCATGAAGTTACATTTAAACATACAACCATGCCCCCTGAATCTGCACTGTCCACTACCACTTGATTCTCCTGGTTGTTAAACTATCCCTAAGAGCCCACAAAACTCCAGTTCACCTTGTATTTAATAATTACAGCAGGTGTAATAGGAACTGAAGCTCTCTGGATACATCCTGCAGCCATTTAGGCAGATTTAATGCTGCTCTTCAGGCTACCCTGGCAATTAACCATTAGTTAACTTGCAAGGATCATTCCTGCCGGGGAGGGGGAAAGGCAATTCAATTTCCATGGTGACTCAACCCTTTGGCCTTTTCAAGTAAAGGCTGTTAGCTGTGTCAAATTATCTATGATGCCCCAGAGATGAGGAAGAATGCCTGTTTAGAAAAGTGAGCTGAGGATGGCCAAATTCATTACCTTGCCCTTTCTGGAGGAAATCTGGGTCAGGCTGAAGTATTCCAAGGTAAATTATTCCATTTAGCATAATCTAGCATTAATCAACATCATCCGCCAGAGACAAAGTGCTAAGAGAAACCAGGTGACAGATACTGGAGAGGAACATGTTTTTTTAAAAAATGAAAGTAACCATAATATACTGGGATTACAGCAGATGAAATCCAGCCACAGCACATTTGAGCTGCTACAGCCATGCCTCACCTGCACAAAATTACTGTCCTCCAGATTCCAACCTCAAAACTAATCTCATTCGAGACAGGAAACATGCCTGCCTGTGACCCAAACACAGGATGCTAAAACCGCAAAGATGCACAGAACTTGGAGGCAATTTCAGATAAGAACTTTGTACAAACTTTGGCATTTAAAGGAGTCTCAAACATCCCACCATCCGCAAGCCAGCAACATGAAGCTCCCATGAGTGACAATTTATATAAGAGCCATATGGATTCCAATTTGCAATTTATAAATCGAGGCAAACACTGAAACAGACCTCCTGATGAGTGTATGAGCTTTCTGTGATGGGAGAGGGAGATATCCTTTTGCCCTTCTGTCTGCCAGAGTCTGAAAAGGAAATCTGCAAATTCCTCCCTTTGTTCTGCCTTTCTTCCTCCCAATAAATCTATTGCCTTTCACTTTCCTCTGTTGTATGTTCATCTCCTCTGGCAATGGGAATGCCACCATTCCCATACTACACACAGGCTGTATATTGTGTCAAGACCCTTTCACTCTTGTTGTGGTGAATAAGGGTTGTGAAGGGAAGGCACTACTCCCCAAAGTGGTCAATACGCACGTACATTTACACACACATACATCTGATGCACCTCTCTCACGTCTGGCTTCCAAAAAAATATATATATGACAGGTCCAGAGATAATTTCTACTTTAAATTAGATGCCTTGGAGATTTGTTAACAACAATTCAGTATTAGAAACAAACAAATAAAAACAGTTAATTGTTTCCATCCCAAAATACAAGGGAAACCCCCCACATTTACTGTTATGAACATGCAGACACCCCCCCCCTCCACACTTTTATAAAACATATCAGCGTTAGTTTAAACAATGATGCTGTTTTCCATTCGGTACTATAAAATATTAGAGAATCAAATGCAAACATTCCTCCTTACACATTCTTTTATTAAAATACATGCATGTAATTCACAGATATTTTAGCATTGTAAACCGTCAGAAAAAAACAGATGCAAACACAACACACACATGCAAAACTGTGCCCCCCCCCCCAAAGCGTGCATACTCAGGGTTTAAGCATTTGTTTTCAGTCAAAATAATTACTAGGTCATTAACCACAAAGCAACCTAGCAATTATTGAAAGCATCTGTTCTTCATGCTTGTGTTGCATTCCTCTTATTTCTCTTTTCCAAACATGCTGAAATTAAAAGACAGACAGACACCCATAGGAACACACACAGAGACACACACAGACATGCTGTAGCTTAGAAAAGCAGCAGATAAAGAAAACAGAAAGCATCAGGGTTTAAAGTGCTATTTTCTTGAACAAAAACAGATAAAAAGATCTTGAAATTCAAAAGCCGATCGCGTGCAGAAATTTGAGCTCCGGTTTTAATGGCATGCAATCTCCAAGGAGACGATTTCTAATTTAAATAAAAACATTTTTTTTAAAAAAGTAATTGGTGCAAATGCTTTTTTTCCTCCTTTTTATTTTTTTTTTGTCTTTTCGACTAACAGTCTCTTAAACCCTGCATGCTGCAGTGCTGAGCCTCTGGTCTGCATCGGCCGTGAGAGAAGAAGCTACCTGAGAGGTTTCACAGTGCCATCTCATATCCATGTCTGCCTGGCTACCCTGCGTGCTTATAGCTTTTTTCTTAATTCTTAATGGAAATCCTAGGAAATTTAGTCCATCCTCTGAAATCAATACTGGTGACAGGAGAGCTCCCTGACTCAGTGGGAGATCAAGATGATAAATTGCCTGCGCATCAGCCCGGCCTATCAGTGCTCTGCACACAGATGGAAGACGAGCGGAGAAAAAAAAATCACAGAGAAAGCTCCATTGGTCACATGCTGTGGAGAAGCCAATGGCTGAGCAGCTGCTGCAGGAAAGGATGCTGCAGTTTCTTCTGCGGCTGAGAAGTGCTGTTTCCCCATTGGGTACCACTCTAGAGCCAGCCAGTCTTTCCCTTTTTTTCTCGTTTGACGATTCGAAGGGTATATTACACAGTTTCATTATACAGTCACCCACATTCACCATCATGTTTTGAAATTCTAACTGCACGTAATTAAACCAGAGCTAGGTAAGACCACGGGAAGGGAGGGCTGGAGAAGAGAAATGAACTTCCACTGCCACAAACCTACTTAAAATATTTTGATCTGTTTCCCTTCAGCTGATTGCTGTGTTTTTGCTTCATATTAATTTGCAGCCTTAAACTGTGCAATTAGCACGCAGCCCTCGATCCACGGCCACCTTGGAAAAAAACATTCTGGCTGTAATTATCATTCTATATCTGGGTTAATGAATGGCATTTGGTTTGTGTTATGTTAGATAATGGATATTTTCTGCATGCTGTTTCCATAAAGGCAATTAGGCAATATTGAGCAATATGTGACAGAGATGCCACTGGGCTAACGAGAGCTAAAAACTTTTCAAATATTCATGCCCAAAGATGAGAAGCTTCCATTTTCCCCTCCAAGGTAGAATTAACAACAAAAGGGGCTTTCTCAGTGTTTTCAAACCCTCTGGCATGTAAGTAGGTCAGCAGATAGGCAGAAAGAAATAAGCAGAATAGAAGGTTATATTCTGTATAGTCTTGGGGACCTGGAAAAATTTGGGCAAGCAGATAATCAGACAAAACAATTAACACATTTTTATATGAAAGGGGGGGCTTATCTGAGGAGTGCACACCGAGATTCAGCTCAGCAAGAAATTCAAGTAACCAAGGATCAGATAACAGGGTGTCTCTCCTATTTGCTGCCATAGCAGAACAAACTGCTGTTCTCTTTTCTGCATGAAACATATACTTATTTACTGTTAACACTGTCCTGACTGTGAAAGTGACAATAATTCCTTCCCAAGGAGCAAAGGCACATCTGGGAAACCATATGGAAACCTTTTCCAAAGCACATCTGTTAGCATTCATCAATCAGCAACTGCAGATATATAGCATAGTTCTTCCAAGGTAAGAGATATATCTGCCTTGTTAAATGGGAGGGAGGGAATGCATCCAAATGTAGAAAATGCATGCCACCAAAATTCACCCCCCCCCCACACACACACAGATAATAATCTAGCTTGACTATTATGATTCTTTGACTTTGAAGTCCTGAGGATTTTCCACACACTTAACTTATTCTTGGTTTTCTTGGCAGGCAATCCCCAAGCATTGGAATTGGTTTAGGTATGGTTCTTCCACGTCTGACCTCCCTTTGCATTTTTACAACTGTGGAGTTGGTTTATTCTGTTCTGCATGTGCCTTAAATAATCAGGATTTTCAAGGGAGGGTGCTGTCATCATCGGTGGCATCATTGGTGATGTCACAAATTATACCCCCCCTTTATTTTTTGTGTATGCTTATAATGTTATATTGATTTAACAGCTGTTTTTTTTAATATAAAAAATGAACACATGCAGAAGTCTTTGCATGGAGAAGCTTAAAATCCATACCTAACCCCTCCCCTCCCCCGTTCCAAACTGGAGAACCCCACCTGGGCTGGCCCAGAGTTGGGAGGCAGAGGCTGGCACTGGCAAGGCAAACCAACCACTGTTGGGATGGAACCTGGAGCAGCAGTGGTTATGTGCTTTTCAAGCCAAGTTGCTTTTTCTGGTGCCAGAAGTGGCCATCCACACCTCCACTGGGTCCACAGAGGTCTTGCATTTTTTTTAAAAAGTCATTTTCATAGCATGATACTGTCCTACTGTTATAACAATACATGCGGCAGAGTCTCTGAATTCCCAGCTTTCATTTTAAAAAGTAAGTCTCTAGCCCCTTCCTTTGCAGAGATAAAAGGGAGAAAATAAAACACACATCCCAAGTGAAAACTAAAGGCAAAAAAAATTGCATGCATTTATCAGTGGACAAACAAAGCAGTATGAGGCCAAAGGTGACAGAAAAAACCTGTCCAATAAACTCCCTGATCTGACAATTCCACTGGAAACTCAAATCCAGCATGCTATATGCCAATATGCTTCATGGACAGGCACTGTGTTGTGCTACAGAATCTACATTCCTGTGGTATTTCAACCATTCCATATCAAACCACATGATTTTCAATAAAGAGTCTTACATCAAGCTGAACTGTGAGATATTTAAATCATCACTACAAGCCATCTACATTCTCACCTGCCCATTAGTATATTCACAATATTTTTAGTCTTTCAAACTACTCCATTTCCATCCTTAAAAGACAAACCTGAATTTAGCAGAACTACTTGATTATGCATCAAAACTGCAAAACCCGTAATACAGCATGACCATGAATAAAACATGTACCTGCAAAAGTATCCAGAGCCTTTCAATGATATCCACAAAAATTACTGGCTCACATTTTTATGTATCCCGTATAAGAGAATAACAATCAATAGCAAGAACTTCAAGTCTAAGATAGGATATAGGTCACATTTGTACCACCTTCCACAAAATACTTTCAGTAGAGACCATTCACAAATTCATCTACAAGACACCAAGTGTACGGAAATCAAAAACAAACTGTTATGTGATATGCATACATGCAAATATGAACCAGCTCAGAGAATCTCTTGCTGGAAGGTGAATAGAACAAAGCACATGACTGGGGACTGCAACAGATGCTGAAAGGATGCCATTTTTACAAATCAACATACATAGATATTTAAGCAACATTTAAACAGAAACATACAAGTGTAGTGTAGTGGCTAGAGACACAGACTAGGATCTTGGTGATCCAGGTTCTATTCTTTGCTCTGCCATGGAAGCTCGCTGAGTGATCTTGGGTCAGTCACATGCTCTCAACCTAACCCACCTCATAGGTTAGGTTGTTATAAAGAAAAATGGAGGAAAGGAGAATGATGGAAGCTGCTTTGGGTCCCCTTTGGGGAGAACGGTGGGGTACACATTAAGTAAAAAGAAAAAAAATCTTGCTTGTTTTTTTTTTTAAAAAATACGGCATTTCTAAAAGGGAAATTCTCCTGAGGTTTTAAAAAGGCCAAATGTTCTCCAAGATTAATTTTACTTAACATTCCTTCCTCCATATGAACTCTGAAATCCCATTTTACAAACCAATTGATTTAATAAAGGGGAAAGGAAGGGATGGCCTGTACCTATCTATCTTGGAAAGTCCAAACATCTTTGCAAGACCAAAAATAACTGAAGCCAACCTTCATTCTGCTTCCGCCTTAGACTGGCAAATCCATTGTATGGCAACAATATTCTGAAGGAGTATGTTTCTGAGGAGCACTGTAGTCCCTACTCTGTGCAGAGACCACGGAAAAGCAAATAACAATTCTGTGGTTTTGATCACCCCCTCCCCCTTCTTGATTCATACCGGTAATTTTGTGTTTCTAGTACAATAGTTAGAATTCTGTTAGAATCCATTTAACAACCTTCATCATTGCGTGCCATTTATCCTTCTTTATAAGTAAGAGGCAAGATTTCTAGATGGCATACAAACTACCCAGAATAAATCAGAGAGACAGCAGGCAAGTTGCATTTGATCTACAACCCAATGCAACATTACACAGTGCAAGTTTTTGGCTGGATCCAATGAGTCTTGACAGTTCCAAGGGTTAATGTTATCAAGCTCTTCTCTCCAGCTCCCTTAGGGCTCTTTGAACATCACTCAAAACTACTTAGGATAATGAATGTCTACAGTAAGGAAGAAGACAAGTGATCTTCAACACAGGAAAGACAAAATTAACTTAGCAATTATTCTAACAAAGGCTCAGAGAGCCCAAGCTCATTCTGAACATTATTCCCCACCTTCCTCTCTGTCGGTTTCATTCTGGGGTAAAAATGTCAGAGAATTCATCTCTTATTTAGTAATCCTTTTGCTTTGGTTCTTTTTGTTTAAGCCTGAATCTACAAATACTGAATCATTTATTTCTCCGTTCTTTACTGTGTCTTTAACATCAGCAAGAGTTAACACTGTTGCCGGGTTTGGAAACCCCCAGGCGGGGCCTGGAGATCTCCTGGAATTACAACTGATCTCCAGGTTACAGAGATCAGTTCTTCTGGAGACTGCTATGGAGGGTGGACTTCATGGCATTATACCTTGCTGAGATCCCTCCTCTTCCCAAAGCCTGCCCTCCCCAGCTGCACATCCCAAATCTCCATGAATTCACAATCTGGAATTGGCAATGCTAATTGTTGCTGATGTTTGTGGTTGCTTCCATATGGTGATGATTATATGTACAGTTCTCATCGCCACTGAGAATGCAGAGGCAATTTGAAGCTGCAATGAAGCATCCACATGGCAGGTTCCCCTACACTTTCCTTGCTTTGATTTTTTTTTGAATTGTCAATATCTAGATTATTATGCCCCAATAACACTATCATTTATCTAATTCTGAACCTGGCCGCTGTGTGGATAGAAAAACCCAAAGAATTGGGCCAGTTACACAGAAAGTGCATTTTCTTACAAACATACTTTTGGCAGTAGTATGTGCAAAAAGGATCTAGGGGTCTTAGTAGACCATACACTGAATATGAGTCAGCAGCGTGATATTGCAGCTGAAAAGGCAAATGCAGTTTTGGGCTGTATAAACAGAAGCATAGTGTCCAGATCACGAGAAGTGATGGTATCGCTCTACTCTGCTCTGGTTAGACCTCACCTAGAGTATTATTTTCAGTTTTGGGCACCACAAATTAAGAAGGATCTAGACAAGCTGGAAGGTGTCCAGAGGAGGGCAACAAAGATGGTGAGTGGTCTGTAGACCAAGTCCTTGAGAAAAGGTTGAAGGAGCTCGGAATATTTAGCCTACAGAGGAGACAACTCCTCCACTTGAAGCTAGCTGGGTGACCTTGGGCTAGTCACAGCTCTCTGGAGCTCTCTCAGCCCCACCCACCTCACAGGGAGTTTTGTTGTGGGGATAATAGTAACATACTTTGTAAACCACTCTGAGTGGGTGTAAAGTCATCCTGAAGGGTGGTATATAAATCGAATGTTGTTGTTGTTGTTATTATTATTATAGGTGATATGATAACCATCTTCAAGTACTTGAAGGGTTGCCACATAGAGACAGAGTTGTTTTCCACTGCCCCAGAAGGTCGGAATAGAACCAATGGTTTGAAATTAAATCAAAACCGTTTTCGGCTAAACATTAGGAAGAACTTCTTGACAGAGCAGTCCCTGAGTGGAACAGGCTTCTTTGTGACGTGGTGGGCTCTCCTTCTTTGGAGGTTTTTAAGCAGAGGCCATCTGACAGCAATGCTGGGAAGATTATGAGGGGGAGGGCAGAATGGGTTACATCAGTGCTTAGTTGTCGTGGCCCTTCTTACATGCCCAGGGTAATGCTGATTGCCACCTTGGGGTCAGATAGCAATTTCCCACAGGCCAGTTTAGCTAGGGATCATGGAGGTGTTTTGCCATCTTCTGGGCATGAAGCAAGGATCACTGGGACAGTCGGGGGGGGGGGGTAGTTGTGAATTTCCTGCGTTGTGCAGGGGTTGGACTAGATGACCCTAGAGGTCCCTTCCAACCCTATGATTCTATGATTCTAAGATTTCCTGTGTTAATACCACCACAACCAGCCATTTTTCTTCAAATCTGCTGGTTGCTTTTATGAATGTTTCCTCCATGCCCCCATCATATCATTTTGATAAAATTACACATTTTTTTTTGTTTTAATTGAAAAGCAACTACATGAAGCCTCCCACGAGAGACAGGAATAATCTCTACTGTATCATTTCTATTGATTCATGAAAATCATTCCCCTGCTATACACAAATAAATGGCTCAGCACTTTAACAGAATGGTCAGTGGGAACCATTTTGGATTTTTCACTACAGGCATCAAAATGTCTTTGGGCTGGTCCTCATCTCTTGAAGAAATCTTCTCATTAGAGGTGGTTGGTGTTTACATGAGGGGAAATGAGTTCAGGGGCACAGCTTTGTTTGTTTCAGCTTGTCACCTTATTGATGTTGTATGATGACCCAGAGACCTGCAGGGGTAACTGTGATTACATTTTCATAGGATTGGATACTACAGATCCATTCTTCAAAGAGGGGTTGAAAAAATCCCAAAGGGAACCCTTTCAACTGACTGTTGTTTGTACCCAAGCAAGCAGTGTCAGTCACTGATGAGAATGCCTACAAGTTTAACCCAGATACTATAAACCAAGACTGCCCAAAAGCATGACCTACTCAACTGAATGCAGCCTATCAGCCATTTACGGTGGCCCGCCAAGAGTTCAATAAACTTTCTGTTTCTTCCTTCAGCCAAGGAATGCAAAAACAAGGGATCTGTCAAGCATCAGACAGACCACAACACATGGCTGAGGTGCTACATTTGATTCCATGAGTCACAAATTGTGCAGGCCTGTCTGTGAGACATTCTATTTATTTATTTATTTTATTATTTGAATTTATAAACTGCCCATCCTCAGGGGCTCTGGGCGTTGAATATCACTTAAAATCAATAAAAACAAAAAAAAATTCTAAAATCAACATACAATAAACAATAATAAAATAAATTAACCAAATACATTAAGGTGCAATGGTGGGGAAAAAACCCCACCCCAAAGGTGGGAGGCCAACATGGCACCACCCCCTGGCGGAATACCTGTGTCTTACAGGCCCAGCAGAATGATAATATGTCCCGCTGGGCCTGGGTCTCCATTGACAGTGCGTTCCACCAGGCTGGGGCCAGGACTGAAAAGGCCCTGGCCCTGGTTGAAGCGAGGCGGGCTTCCTTAGGGACGGGGACCACCAGTAAACATTTATCCGCTGATCAAAGTGGTCTCCGGGGAACATACAGAGAGAGGCGATCCCGAAGATATGCCGGTCCCAACCCGCTCAGGGCTTTAAAGGTAAGAACCAACACCTTGAACCTGATTTGGAATTCAACCAGAAGCCAGTGCAGCTGGCGCAGGACAGGTGTGATATGTGACTGGTAGGATATACCAGTCAGGACCCATGCCACCGCATTCTGGACCAGTTGTAGTTTATGGATCAGGCCCAAGGGTAGCCCGGCGTAGAGTGAGTTACAGTAATCTAGCCTGGAGGTGACCATTGCATGGGTCACTGTAGCCAGTTCCTGGGGCATCAGGTAAGGGGCAAGTTGCCTGATCTGATGGAGATGGAAAAATGCAGACTTGGCAACCGCCATGACCTGGGCCTCCATCAACAGGGAGGCATCCAGGAGCACACCCACACTCTTCACCTACATCCAGGGCAGGGAGCTGGATCCCAACATCTGGCAGCCCCCATCCCACCTGCAGGACCTCCATCTTCACCGAGTTCAGTTTCAGCCTGCTCTGTTTCAACCATGCTGTCACAGCCTCCAGAGCTCTGGCAAGATTGTCTGGGCCCGTGTCTGGCTGGCCGCCCATCAACAGACAAAGCTGGGTGTCATCCGCATATTGATGACAACCCAGCCCAACTGGGCGAGGGGGCACATGTAGATGTTAAATAACATCTGGGAGAGTATCGCCCCTTGCGGAACCCTGCACACCAAAGGGTTACGGGGCGGTAGATCTCCCCTGAGTGCCACCCTCTGTCCCCAACCCTGGAGAAAGGAGACCAGCCACTGTAAGGCTGTCCCCCTAATCCCTACGTCGGCGACGCAGCTGACCAACAAGTCATAGTTGACCATGTCAAATGCTGCTGTGAGATTGAGTAACACAAGCAGTGCTGACCCGCCTCGATCCAGATGCCTGCGAAGGTCATCTGTGAGGGCAACCAAGGCCATCTCCATCCCATAGCCAGGATGGAAGCCGGACTGGAATGGGTCCAGGACTACAGCATCATTCAGGAATTCTTGCAGTTGTACCACCACCGCCTGCTCAATCACCTTGCCCAGGAACGGGAGGTTCGACACTGGGTGGTAACTGGATGGGTCGGTGGGGTCCAAAGATGTTTTTTTCAGGAGGGGCCACACCACCGCCTCCTTTAACACTCCGGGAAAAACCCCAGAGCTCAGGAAGATGTTAACAATGGCCTCCAAATGGTCCTATAGCCCCTCTGAGCTGGCCTTCACCAGCCAGGATGGGCAGGGGTCCAGAGGACAGGTGGTTGGCCTCATCCCCTGCAGGATCCTGTCAACTTTGTCCTTTGCAACTTAGCTTGCAAAAGCCTCACAGCCAATAGTCAAATTAAGAATTTGGTGGTCCCCCTGAGAGAGGGAGACTAAGGACCGAACTGTTTGAAATAATTGAGCCGGGCGTGAGCTAACAGACGCAATGGAAGCAGCAAAGAAATCTCTCTTTGCTTCTTTCACTGCCACCTCATAGGCTTTCATAAATGTCCTATAAGATGTTCTTGCCTCTTCGTCGCGCCCCCGCCTCCACACTCGCTCTAGTTGTCTCAGGGACCGCTTCATCTGGCAAAGCTCCTCAGTGAACCAAGGAGCTACCCGTTTGTGGGGTTAAAAAAGACGGCAGGGGACAATAATGTCGATGGCTTCAGAAAGTTGGCCATGCCAGTCATCCACCAGCTCATCTAACGTATTGCCAGGGGTCATCGGATCCTGCAGAGCCACCTGGAAACCAAATGGATCCATAAGTCTCCGCGGGCGAGTGTAAATCCGCTCACCACCCACCCAGGAAAGGAGCGGCATGCTCAAACGAGCCTTCAGAACAAACTGATCTGAGCATGGCACTGGATCATAGGCATCGCAACTGGATGGGAATAACATAGAGATGCTCTCCTTTACACTGCAACGGCAAATTAACAGCAGTGGTGGCTGGTAATATAAACTGTCTTGATGCATCTTGACAGTACTGAATAATACTGGCATAGTTTACTAATAGTGTTATAGTTACTGTCAGAAGTGGTTGTGTACTTCTGGCCTAAAAGGGGATAATTGCACATCCTTTCATCACATGGATATTATGAAGATAAATACATTGCAAACTGATGGGAACCAGATAAGTGCATATGATTGATTGATTTTCTAATTAATCCTTACATACCCGCTTAATTAACTCGGCAAATAGCAATATGCAGAAACAACTGTACGGGTTGTTACATTCAGCTTTGTAATTTTTGTTTCATTGGCTTACATACATCACATTTTTCAGACTTTCAAAAGATTAACATGTCCCAATTGTTCACAGCTGAACAGCACTCATTCCATTTTTCTCTTTGTGTGTGTGTTATCTGCTGTCAAGCCACTTCCAATTTATGGCAATCTTATGAATGAAAGACCTCCAAAACATCCTATCATTAACAGGTTTGTTCAGATCTTGCAAACTGGAGTACATGGCTTCCTTTACTGAGTCAAGCCATCTCATTTTGGGTCTTCCTCTTTTCCTACTGTCTTCAACTTTTCCTAGCAGCATTCACTTTTCTAGAGAATCTTATCTTCTTATGATGTTTTTCTCTTTAGAGAAAGGGTAGGAATTATGTAATTAATATTGGATAGGCTTGGTTTTCGAGTCAAAGATTAAGGATAGTTTCTATTCTGTTGTGAGGTAGTCAGTTCATGAACAGCTCCCCCACCCCTAAAGGATTTTCTTCCTCCTGCATCAAAGTATGATACAACTAGATGCAGAATGTTAGTTCACATGGAACTGAACTTCAATAACACTTCTCTTGGAAAAGCTAAGTGCATGTTTTTTTCTCTTCAGTTTCCCCCCTTCAATTTCACAGTTTGTCATATTTAAGATATGAAAGATCTTTAAAGATACAAGACACAATCCTAAAAACACTTTCCTGGGAATAAACTCCATTGAACAGAAAGGGACTTATTTCCATGCAGCACTGCTTTTTACAGCTTTCTTTGGCATTATGACCTTTGTGCTCTGCTTAAATATTCAGCATTGCAACTAACCTCAGGCTTGAAGAATCTGGAACTGGAGATTTGAGCAGAAAGCTTCAGGCTGTATCAATCTCTTGTTTTGTTTACTCAGCATTTAATCCAGACATTTAATCTGCACTCCACACTAGCCATTTAATCTACTGTTGCCATAATTTGTTCATTCAACTGTAGCCACTAATGTTTCTTACCTACCACGATTTGCAATGCATTCCTCCTAAACAGAGTCACATGTCCTTCTAAATCCACAGGGAGTCAAGCTACAAATGACGCCTGACACAGGTTGGACACTTGTCAGCTTCCCTCAAGTTTTGATGGGAAATGTAGGCGTCCTCGTCTTGCAGCTGTAATGGAGAGCCAAGCTGTAAAACCAGGATGCCTACATTTCCCATCAAAACTTGAGGGAAGCTGACAAGTGTCCAACCTGTGTAAGGTGTCACTTGTAGCTTGGCTCTGAGTTACACTGAAGAGTGTAACGCAGCTAAGGATTGCATTGGGTTGTTGTTGGGAATTGGCAGTGAAGCAATCACATGATTGCTTTGTTGTTCGAAAGATTTAAATATAAACACATACTATGGTATGGCCTGCCTGATGAGGTCAAGAAACCTCCCACTTTCCTCACCTTCCACAAACTATGCAAAACTTAACTATTCAAAAGGGCTTTTCTACACAGGTAATAGGGTTGTACGGTACAGAATAGTATAGAAAGCTACTTGGATAAAACTTCAGAGACTATAATCTGTACAACTGTATATAGCTTGTACTGCCTGTTGCTGTAACTAGGATCCGACTATGTAATTTTTGCATTGTTTAACACGTCATGTTAATACCTATGCTTTGCTTCAGTTCTGTCTTCAGATTTCTGGTTGGTTTTAGTTTTCTACTATACAAACACTATTGCATTGTTTACTAGATGTCCAATCCTGTTGATCACATTGATTTACTCGGTGTATTTCATCTTGAGTCATAGTGATGAAGGCGAACTATAAACGATGTTAGTAAATTAATGATGATGATAATACAATTCACCTTGTTTCCTTATATTTTGATTGTTTTTTATGTTACCTAAATTTATGGATTATTTTTGATATCACACTTTTTATATTAGACCATTGCTCCTGGAATATCTGGATAAGAAGAAGTTTTAAGGTGGCAGGGAGAAACCGAATTAAACAGATATACGAAACAATAGCACGTGCAAATTCATCCTAGATTTGTTTAGTCCACATTTCAGCCCAGGGCAGGATCAAATGCATATCAAGGGTATGTGCAGATTGCTCCCTTAATCAGCATTTGGTGTCTCACTTTTTGCAGTAATATGCATACAACCAATCTAGCAGAGTGCAGATGGTTCTGTTGGTATCATGCAAGAATTTGCCATGGACCAATGCAAATGGAAGTTAATGCTGCCTTTTTTTTTTTTTTTGCAGCTGCCACGGGATGAGAGAATTGTGCAAACAGGCACAAAATGAGGATACATCAAAGAAGAGAGATCGAAGCAGCTAAATGTGTAAAGGAAAAGGATTAACCTCCAGACTGTCTCTCTGTCATGTATCGCTCATTCTTGTTTGGCCACAGTAATAAGCTTTGCTGGTATCTGCAAATTTTAATGTGATCAGGATTTCAAAAGCAGGTTCTTTTAAAAAAAAATGAAATCCAATAAGCCCACAGTTTGAAATCCCTTCTGTTGGAGAGATTTAAAGGTATTGCTCTTGTTAGCTGTGAGGTCTTTCAAAGGCTGCATCCTGCTTGTAAATTGCACCTGAGTCATCAATGTTGGGCTATGTAGAAACCCAGTTTTTTGAGTGGTAATGCAGATAAACAAGCAAACTGGAAACTGGGACATTGCTAAGCAGGGGCCTTTTGTAGAAAGGCTTCGATGCAGTTCTGCTTCACCTCCCTGGAAATGCTCTTACACATTTGGTTTTGCAACTGAGACTTGAAAAGTGATTACAATTTTCCCAAATAGAAGCTGATTTCATGATCTAAACCCTCAGCTTTATTTTATGCATCGTACACCGTTGGCAGCTATGGGACCTCATGGTTGCGGGAGAGGAAGCATCCTTTCACCCTCTGACAGCACCTTGAATGAAACTTCACAACTGCCAGTGTTGATGCACAGTTGCCATTCAACTTGCATTGACTCCAATAAATGTGTCACTCTCTCTGGTGTAGAGTAGTTTAGCTCGGATGCAGCATTTTGCTGGTCCAAATCTCACTACTGCCTTGGGTAAGCCACTCCTCTCAGCCCCAGCTATATTGTGGGGATAATAATGCTGACTTTGATCACTGCTCTGGGTGGGCATGAGTCTGTGCAGAGCAGTATACAAATGGTTACTGTATCGCCCACTTCTTGATAAAGCAGCACATGCTGTTGCTACAGGAATGCAGTTGGACTCCAATGGGCCCCAGTGCCCCCTTTCCCTACTAAGGGAAGAACAGTTTTTCCTAAGGGGAAAAAACAGCTCTATTTTCCTAAGGGGAAAAAAACCCAGCTCTCTAAAGAGGGCAGAATGATGGCATCGATGGACTTGGAACTTTAAGAAAGATGACTGCTCCCACTATGCCATTTGTTCTACTTTCTTTCAGGAACATCTGTCTACAACGTAGAAATGAGAAATAAAATGCATGCCTCTTAGCAAACAGATATTAAGAAGTGAGATCCTTCTTGCAAATTAAAGTTGTTGTTCCCTAAGAAATCATTACCAGGGGTGACGGTTTTCCTAAAGCTCCCTAATGTGGCAAAGCCCCTGAGGGCCTGAGAGTCTCACACTGTCACTTTAACCACAAGTGTTTTGACTGCCCCTGTCAAGTCAAGAAGGGAAGAGAAATACATCTCTTTGATGTACTGCAGAATTTTTTAAAACATCTGCTCCATACCAGTGCTGCGTAATATTTACTTATTTATTCCTTAAAAGAATTTTATACCACTTTTCTTGACCAAGCTGAATGAGAGAACCATACAGGTAATAATGGTGCACTTGTTTCTGATTGTAGGTGCACCGGGTGTTTTTGTTACTCCATTATAGTATTTTTGATACATTTCTTGGTATAGATTTGTATTTGTACCTACTGGTGTGCCATCACATATTGATGTGCCATGTGCCATCATTTGATCTGGATTGTGGTCACCCTTCCCTGTGGGACTCTCTGCCTACATTCCTAAGAAGGCTCTACTGCAGCTCTCACCCAGACGCTTTTCTATGAACATTACAAAAACACGGACAAACAACTGTTACCTTGTATAATTGTTACCTTGTATTTATTATATATTTATTACTTTGTATGAAATTGTATTTATTGTGGACACTTTGCACTTTTGCACACTTTGCACTAATATATTGTTACAAAAATCCAAAATTTCTTTGACTGTATATTCCCGGTATTGTTTCTTGTAACCAATTTCATCAAAAGCAAATCCAAAGTGAATTTAGAGAGTCCTTCTCAAGCAATAGGCCATAGATCAGCAAGAGAGTACATGCTTGGAATTAAGAAGGCCCCAAATTAGGGATCCCAATCCCACGGTGGGGCCAGGAGATCCCAACTTTTACCCTTCGTCCCTTGCCTCTACTTACCTGGCAGGTGGGGGAGGAAGGCATGGGAATGGGCCTCCAAGGCACACTCTCAGGGCAGTGCGATGCTGTCACTGACATCATTGCGCTGCCCCGGGAGTACTCCTATGCTTCGCCATGGGCCAATTTGGGCCCCAAATGAGCAAATTGGGCCTGTTTGAGGCCCAAATCGGCCTGCTGTAAAGCAGGCACGCCCCCTGTGCCTACATGGTGAAGGCAAGAAAGAGGTAAGCGCCAGATCTCACCCATTCCCACTTGGAGGGTAAGGGGACCTGGCTACCCTTTCCCAAATCCAACCACTGTCATCTTCACCTAAAGATCTCAAGCTACAGGAAAGAGGAAGATCCTTGCCTGAGATTGTGGACAGCCATTGTCAAGTGGAGTAGATAATGCTGGACTAGATGGTCTTAGGCAGTTAAAGGCAGCTTTGTAGATTTATACACTAAAACATGAGACAAATTTCATAAGGCAAAAAGGGAAGTCAAAAAAGTTTCCAGAAGCAACACATCTCAGGAGGGTTCAATGTGCCCACTTTCTGTATCACAAAAAAAGTATGCCCATCTTAATGGGATTCTGAACATAAAATACTTCATGTGCCTGCCTGATTTTTCTCCTGTAACCTTTCTTTTCCCTCATGAAGACCTAAGGAGCTTGGAAGCAGCTGGTCTGACCCCAGGCAACCAGTTATACCTGAAGCAATTCAAAGGCTTTCTCAGCCTCACCTTCCCAATCTGAAAAATGGGTGTTACAGTGACCTACACTGCAGGCAGCAATGAGGATGAATTTCAAGGATGACTACAAAGCAGCTTAAAAATGCTGTATAAATGATGAATTATAAGTGCCACCAAATAACTACTAGTGGATTTAGCCACTTCATCTCATGCAAGCTCCTCTTTAGGTTCACATCAAAGCTCAAAGGGAAAAAGAATGCTTTCTCAGCAGTACTTTTTGAATGTGCTTCCTTTTATTTAGAAGAACAAGCCTTCAAAATGCACAGGATGCCGAACACAGATTACATTAAAAATATCACTTTTCTGGTCTTGGAAACATAATGTGCAACATCTTGTGGCAATATCCAAGCTAATTTGACATGATGAATTAGCATCTAGGCATGGAAGATAAGTGCAGAGGTTTCATTATCTTTTGATATTCCCCATTTTTCAAGTGAACACACTTGACAGATTATTCATATTCATTTCTCTCTGTACACATTTTGTTAAAGCACAAATTAGCAATAAACTTTGATTCCTTTGCTTGGAGATCTCTCCTTTTACTAAGAAATCCTGGCTCATATCATCATCATGCCTTTCAGAACAACTGATGGATAATGCAGTGAACAGGGAAAGGGGGAGGGTGATTAGGTATGTTAGGTTTTGTCAAATGTTAACAGTGGTAACTGGTGGTTGCAAAATTTGTCAGTGTGGCAAAACTCTTCTTACTGGTTCCCCTCATCCCTCTGTCTATATCACTACCACAACTATATCCACAATGACCTCCTGGTTTGTCTCTAGTCCATCACATTTTGTTGCTGTATCAGGTTCTCTCAGTAAGTTGGATCAGTCAACATCCTTATCCAGATATGTACAGTCCAGACTGTACCATCAGTTTCTAAACTGAATCTGGAATATCAGCACTGGGTTGGGAAATTCCTGGAGATTTTGAGGGTGGAGCTTGAGAAGGTTGGGATTTAGGGAGGGAAGGGACCTCAGTTGCATATAATGACATAGAGTACATCTTCCAAGACAGTCATTTTCTCTAGGGGAATTGATCTTTGTCACATGGAGATATCCACCCATTGCCTGGACTAGGGATGTGCAGTTCGGGTTAATGAAACCCGAATAAAACCCGAATCAACCCTGATTCGGCTTGATTCGGGTTTCCCGAATTGATTCGGGTTTACCCGAATCGATTTGGGTAATCCGAATCAGCATTATCTGAATCGATTTGGGTCAATTCGGAGGTTCGGATAAGCTTTTCAATGGGAAAAAGCCTCCCCCAGGCTTCCCTGAAGCCTGGGGGAGGCATTTTCCCACCGAATCAAGCCAAAATTGGTGGGGACTTTCCTCTAACTCCTCTCCAACAATTCCCCAAGTTTCAGACCGATTGGACTTTGGGGGGCCATGTTATGGCCCCCCAAACCAAGTCCCCCTATCCTCGCCTAAAAAAGAGAAGAGCTTTAGCTTGCTGCTGCTGATCTCCTAGCCCCTAAGTTGTGATTGCTGCTGCTGATCTTCATTATTTCCTATGGGAAAAAGGCTTGTCTTGCCAGGGGTGGCATTTTGCATGCAAAATGCCCCCCAACCCTCAGGGGCCCTTCTCCCACATTTCCTCCCACCCCCACCAAGGCTCAGCCTGCTCCCACTTGGGGGGGACATTCCATGGCCTCCCCAAGTAGGTGACCTTTTCTCCACTACTGACAGCTGGGGGAGTTTTGTCTTGCCAGGGGTGGCATTTTGCATGCAAAATGCCCCCCAACCCTCAGGGGCCCTTCTCCCACCTCTACTCCCACCCCCCACCAAGGCTCAGCCTGCTCCCACTTGGGGGGCCATTTAATGGCCTCCCCAAGTAGGTGATCTTTTCTCTACTACTGGCACTGGGGGAGGCTTGTCTTGCCAGGGGTGGCGTTTTGTATGCAAAATGCCCCCCAAACCTCAGGGGCCCTTCTCTCACCTCTACTCCCACCCCCCACCAAGGCTCAGCCTGCTCCCACTTGGGGGGGCATTTCATGGCCTCCCCAAGTAGGTGCTCTCAGTCCCCAAAGTCCACCCCCTACTGCTCCACACAAACCCAATTCCCCCCCAGCTGCCACACACAGACCCAAATCCCCACATTAGCCCCTCACAGACCCAAATCCACCCCCTGCACCCCACACCCGCCATAACCCCAGGAACAGGCTAGCCAGCCCTCCCCCTTTGGGAACTTCTAAACTCTCTTTCCCAGGGCAATTCCGCACAGCCCAGGGGTGCCACAATGGTGGGCAAACTTCTGAGTGCCAACTTGTCCCTGGGAAAGAGCACCTGACCTGACACACAGACAACAACTCCCTGACACCCCCACCACCTACAGAGAAGGCTGGCCAGCCTGCCCCATTGTTCCCAATGCTGAGCTGAACCAACCTCACATCAAAGAAGGAAGGACACACACAATGACTCAAGTTTAAAAAAACTTTATTTTCTCACTTTTAAAGTACAACAGGTCAACAAATCACGTCAAATCACACTAATTGTCCCCCACACAAAAGGACTACACAATTCACTACACATCAAAGAATCTGGCCAGCCTTCTCTGTAAGACAAGCCTGCATGGCTGCATCTTCATTTTTTCCCCATAGGAAATAATGAAGATCAGCAGCAGCAAGCACAAATTAGGAGCTAGAGATCAGCAGCAGCAAGCTAAAGCTCTGCTCTTTTTTAGGCGAGGATAGGGGGACCTGGTTTGGGGGGCCATAACATGGCCCCCCAAAGTCCAATCGGTCTGAAACTTGGGGGGTTGTTAGAGGGGTGTTATAGGAAGGCCCCCACCAATCTTGGCTTGATTCGGTGGGAAAATGCCTCCCCCAGGCTTCAGAGAAGGCTTCAGAGAAGCCTGGGGGAGACTTTTTCCCATTGAAAAGCTTACTCGAACCCCCGAATCAAGCCGAATCGATCCCCACATCGCTATACCCGAATCGGCTTGCTGATTTGGATATAGCTGTTCCCGAACCGGCTTTTTGATTCGGGTATACCCGAATCGGGAAAGCGGAACCACTGTGCCTTTGCACACCCCTAGGCTGGACCTATAAATGTCTACAATAGAAAATGTATATAAAATTATGCCTGTCAGCCTGAAAGGTTTCCAAGGTGACCACTTGTTAATGCCCACATGTGGACATGTGGTAGCATAGGAGGCAGCTCAAGCTCTTTAGGTATGTGGGGAGGAAAGATGTGCCTTCACTCCTCTCCACATGTGAGGATCTATGTAAAAGATTTGCCCTGTCTGGCCTGCTGACTTTGGTATTTCAATAAAAAGACAGGGAATCTGAACAAATAAAAACTGTCAAATCACAAGAAATTTTGTGCTCAGATGGGAAGTTTCTTCTTTCCTTTGTGTGAACCCTCTACCCGATCTAAGATGTTTTGCTGTGATGTTATAGAATGCTCGTGAACATTCTAGTTGACAACCAAGGAATACTCAGAACTGCCTATACACAATTCTGTTTGGAATATATCAACGTAAGTGAGGACATTATACGACTGAATGGCGAGGCTAGGTCAAAGCCCATTTACTTGATATAGAAACATTCCAGGGACTTGGAGCTTTCAAAGGGAAGAAGAAAAACATTCACTCATGTAATCCCATCACTGCATTCTGACATTTTACATGTCTTATCAGGTCATGCTGATTGGTCCTCAGTCACGTTAAATAAAACATTTGTGATGAAAGTGCAAGGTCACACAGGAAAAAGGACGAGAGGGACAGAAGGCAGGACCAGAGGGGAGCTGGGAGGGGGGTGAGCTTGGGAAAGAGGCACGGCAGCTGAGAGCCATGCAAAAAAAGGAGGCAAGAGGTGAAAGTGGCAGGAGCTAACATCCCCGCCCCCCCCTAAACTGAAACCTTCATGAAGCCTTTTATTCTGTAAAAAGGGTGAGAACCCAGAGAACTTGACAGATAGTGAGCCAAGGTGACAGACTGAGGAAAACTCTTACAGGGAGCGGGGACAGGGCAAACAGTACACAGCTGATTGGTGGGGTGGAAGAAAGAGAGAAGACTTGAGTTTTGCAAATGGGTTTGAAATGACTAGCCAAACTACAAGCTGCCAGCTTCTAGAATAGATGGTTTGGCGAGGGGAAGACAGGCTTTGGCATGGTAGGGCAATGAATTCCAATGGAGAGAAGCCTAAATGCCTTGTCCGAGTGGGCCATGGCTGTTTAATGTGATTCAATATACACAAAAGTCTGATGTGCCCAAACCATTTCAACATTCTTCTCCACAACCAAGAGGACTAGAGCTTGTTTTTTAAAGAATCAGGATGCCAAATGCCTCACAATTTTTTTTAGACAATATATTGCATAGCATACTATGAAGGAACACAGTCTATGCTTCCTCCCCCTGCCCTGGCTACTACAAATCACTAGAATGATCAACTGCCGGTCTCTCTTTTTAAAGAATTCAGGAACCACATTCTCTGCCACATATACCTTCTACATTGTTAAAATCTCCATGTTTTTGCCTTCAAGTTAAGAGACAGCCCCCTTAATCACTAGACCATTTAATTATCCAATGTAATTCAGCATAATACTCAACATTTAACTAACTTCTGGGTAAGCCAGCAGGGAGCAAGCTCTGAAGACAAAGGAACTGACAAACACTGAGGGCCACTCCATACTAAACAACTTTCAGGAAAATAAAAAAGCTTTATGAGGCGATTTCTGTCAGGCTGTAAACAAACCAACCATGAATACTTTCCCCTACTTCCTTTCATAATTTTTGTGTCAATTTGCTTTATATGAACCGAAGGCTGCCACCTGAAGAGCTTCAACATAAGGAACTGTAAAAATGACATATTATGGGTGTCACAACCACAAGTCTAGTTATGTGTAAAATTGTGTAATGTATTGAATTGTGTAAAGTTGAACACACATGAAGCTGCATTATACTGAGTCTGGTCTATCAAGATCAGTGTAATGTACTCTGAGTGACAGCAGTTTTCCAGGGTCTCAGGACCTTCTGCATGCTAAGCAGAAGCTCTACCACTGGACTATGCCCCCTTCAAGTTATGTGGGATCTCATCTTTTCCAATACAGTTCTAAGGATACTAAATAAGGAGCTGTTCCTTGAAATAAGAAAAGGGTGGCAAGCATATTACGGATCCCAAAGGAGAAACAGATTTCTTGCTAGGACCAAGAGTTCTTCCTTTGGACTAATGAGAGATGAAGAAAGCACCCAATGAATCAGTCACCCAAAAAGTGGGTGGCTAGGGAAAGGTAGCTCTTGTCACTAATTTTTGAAAAGGCCACAATGAAAGATGGCCTCCTGTCTGGGAGTCTTCAAATGAAGCACTGTGAAGCTTCTGGTAGGACATTCCAGAAGGACCACCAATCTTTCTTCCCTCAGTTGCTACTGTAGGAGGAACTTCATTCTGCCCACTTCCTCAGGGCTGATAAACCCATGGAAATCCAGCTCTCCTTTATTAATGAAGGCCTGCCTCCCTCTTTATTAATTTGAGCTCAATTTGGGACCAACAAGTCATGCATAGCCCATGGGTGGAGAGGCTGATAAATCTAGCTTTGTTTTTATCTGGGACAAGTACCCACTATACACTCATTTGCCATGGTGTATCACAACTTATATAGGCCTTTAAGGCAAGTCTGGATTTCTAAGGTGTTGGTCTGGTGACATAGGAACAGAACATATACACAAAACAGCCAAACACGAACTCTGCAAAGGTATGATGATTCTTATGTATTTCAAGAAGCTTTCAAACCTATATTTTTGGTGATCTTCAAGGCTTAAACTAGGATAATGCACAGAAACTGTATTAAATAACACATTCTACATACTTTCTTCCATTTGATGGTACCATTGTGCTAATTTTTTATCCATGGTAATAAGCTGAATTCCAGGGTCTGGTGATGCTATGAAACTAAACCAATAACAAAAAATCTGTAAGGTTCCTGGATGCCCACCGATGGCGGGCAAACTCCCGGGGATTTGCTCCCTAGTCCACTGATCACCCACTGATCGGTGGGAGGGGACACGCTCCTGGAACTTGTCTGCCACCGTCAGGAACCTCAGGAGCATGTACTGTGCATACACTCTCAACCAGTGTATGTCAATGTCACTTCCAGAAGTGACGTCGTCGCTCCGCCCACAGGAGTGTTCCTACACTTCGTTTGGGGCCAATTTGGGCCCCAAACAGGACGAATCAGTCCCATACTGAGTGCAGGACCACTCTCATGGCCAGCATGGTGATGTCTGGCTCAGGAGTGTGTGCTAAGTACTAGGGACTCCACCCTCCCAACATGAGGTTAGGGGTACCTGGCAACCCTACTTATCTGCCTTGCAGAACTGGCATCTGCAGGCCCAAAAAGTTCATTTACTACTCAGATCACAGTTGGGCCCAAACCATGCTATCTTTTTTTTGTGGAATCTTCAGCTGTGGGAAACAAAGCACAGGAATAACATGACTAGATGGAAGTAACACAGCATAATTTCATTAAACAGAAGAAAACGTTAAAGTATGGATCCAAAAATATGTGTTGAAGAGCCAAGAGCAATAGATTTGTAAATGAGATCTCAAAACCAATTTGCATGCTTGACTTCTCTTACATGAGCAAGGTAGCCTACTATTGATTATACAATAGCTTTTTATTAATATTATTTTCAGAGATGGCATGTTCATTGCTGAGTGAGAGATATTATCAAGGCACGACCAATTTTCAAGGAATCTGCTTTTTAAACAGAATACAGGTCAATTAGTTGCCTGTCCCCATTGATCCACTCATCTGCTTACTTTGAGGCAGAGAACTGATCCCACTGTTGATGTTGGAGAAGCAGCAGTGCAGGTCAGTGCTAGGGAAAAACCATTACATCAAACAGAAACACTGTGCAGGGATTTTTTTCTCCAGAGCAGGGAAAGAATGAAAAAACGGTGACATTAGCCACTGAACGTGGGAATGACACCGGCCATTTTCACACATCTTTAAAATAGTGCAAGACTCACGGAACGCTGGTGGCTTCATTACACAATTTCTGACGTCACCCAGATAAAGGCAGTTACCAGGGCGCCACGACAATGGCATCATGATGGGATGGCGATGAAGTCATCAGCATTCAGTGAGTCTTGCACTGTTTTAAAGATGTGTGAAAATGGCCACCATGGACTCCTAGGATTGCCAGCTCCAGATTGGCAAATTCCTGAAGATTTGGGGCAGGGGGTTAAGCGTGGAGAAGGCAAGATATGAGGAGGGGACAGAACTCAGGGTATAATGCTATAGAGTCCACCCTCCAAAGCAGCCATTTTCTCCAGGGGAACTGATCTCTGTGGCCTGGAGATCAGTTGTAATTCTGGGAGACCTCCAGCCACCACCTGGAGATTGACAACTCTACTCATAGTCCATTTTCCTTCAGTGCTTATACTGAGCAAGGAGACTGCAGGCTCTAGTATAACCCTTATACTATATGGTGCCTCTATTCTAAGTGTGCTAAGACATCAGCCTCCAAGCAATACCCTCCCACACTTTACCTTTGAGTACCCAGTGCTGGCTTTATCCCAAGGCCCCAACATATGGCTATGCTCTTGTTAGGGTTGCCTCTTCAAAGTGGGAAATTTCTTGAGATTTAGGTGTGAATTCTGGGGAGGGAAGGGTTTGGGGAGGAACGTCAGCAGGGTATATTGCCATATATTCCACCCTCCAAAGCAGCCATTTTCTCCACGGGAACTGATCTCTGTGATCTGGAAATCAGTTGTAATTCCTGGAGATCTCCAGGTCCCACCTGGAAGCTGGCAACCCTATCCTGCTTCTGCTACCAAAGAACAGCCTGAGCTCTGGAGACTTTGTTAATGATATGGGGGCGGGGTGTAGAATAGTACATCTACACAAAATGGTTTGAAGTTCTAGTCTAACTATGGCCGTCGTCACACGGGCTTTTATTTAGCGCTAAAATGGCGCTCTTTCCCTGCAAAAACCCACCTTATTCCGTCACTGTTGCGAGTGTCTGATTTATATTTCTCACTCATTTTTCGCGCTGTAATCAGTATCCGTGCGATCACCCAGCAGCGATTCATACCGCCTCATAACGGGTTATCTCGCCACGCACGGCATTTTGCCCCTCCCATACAGCGGTGTAATTTTTTTTTTTAAAAAATTGACCTTATGTCGCTATTGCGACGTGGTAAAATACAGATTCATTGGGGGATCACGTCAGACAGGGATTTTTCTCTGGACGATGGGATCTTTATGGAAGTCAAAATTCGCCAGATAAACATTTTCATCCAATGATGTGGCTGGTCAATGAGCGGGAAAACTTGGCCCGCCTATCAAGCTCGTTAGAGGTTGGGCTATCATCAAGGTTTTTCATTGTTATTTCGCTATAACGCTATAACGCAATTAAACGGAAAAATTTTTTTTAAAAAAAGGAGGAGTTTTATCTGTGCCTGCTCGATATGCCGGCACAGAGCGCCACGGTGTGAACAGCTGGAAGCGCAAGGAGGACGAAATCTGACAGAAAAATGCGTCATGTAACGACAGCGATTGTAACGCTACATGCTGCATATTTAACGGAATAAAAGCCCGTGTGACGACGGCCTATGTTAATTCCTTGAGAGATGTCTACAATGTTGCACAGAACTACAGCTGGTTGACTCTTCCAGAAATCTTCCTGACTAGGTAGATGTAGGAACTTTCCAGAAGTCTTAATTCTCATGGTGTCTTCAAATGATGGTTCACTGCAAATAAGATGTTCAACTATCCTAATACTTTTATTTATCCCCTTTCCCTGTGGAAGGTGGATCACTCCTCCCACCTTAACAGCAGTAATTAAAGTAATCATATTTGGGGGGAAAAATCACAGGTGTGTGAATGATTTGGGTTCTGATGGTGTGTGTGTTTTTAGAAGATTATGGGAGTCTGGTGACAATGTTCTGAAGGCCATTTCCTCATGTACTAAGGACCGGTCTCTCTGTTACTGGCACCATACTATTTTATTTTACTGGTCCCAGTCAGCTAGGCACTGCGTAAGTTCAGGCTATCACATCTATTCAAAGATTAGATCTTCTCATGAGATGATTCTCTTCACTAAAAAGGCTGAAGCCTGGCAAAAAGGCTTCTAATGGGAAACTCCTTAGCAAAGAACAAGGTGTCAGATGCTCGTATGAAAGGCATAATCCCCTTGTTCATGAGGATGTGGTCTGTAACAGCCCAGGCCTTTTCTGTTGCTGGCCTGCAGCTACTGAACAGCCTCTAGGAAGGGGGTGAGGCAAGCACCTACCCTTGGTGCCTTCCAGTGAGGGTATAAGACGAGGTTATTAAAAACATCTTATGGAGCAGTTTGAATGGGATCTGGCTTAACTGTTTTAATTATCTGCTTTTAATTATGTCTTCTAATTTATTTAAGAGATAATTATTTTTGTATTATATTTATTGTCATCATCCACCTTGGCTCCTGACTGTGTTGGAAGAAAGGTGGGGTATATAAATGTTCTAAACAAACAAACATTAAAGTTAGTAGCCTCGTTGAATTTTAGTGTTAGTAATAGTGGTAAACTGATCATGGAAACAGCATTAGAGGTTGGCAAAGAAGGTTATTTGGAGCTATGGAAGCTGCTCCACATCTGGTTCGCCATGTATGTAGGGCGAATGATTGTGGGCTCTACACAAGTGGAGTATTCTTACAAAAGAGAAAGGCTGCAGTAACAAGACTGAAACACCCCAAGAACATCAACAACAATAAAATCAATAAGAAATTAAAGCAACAGGTAGACAAAGGGGCAGATTTTAAAGAGAACTTCAATTAGAGAGGCAGGCAAATGCCTCATGTGCAAATGAGGTTTGCTGGATGTGTTTTTCCCGGTCACCAATGGTTCTGCTTGCAAAACATTACCTCATTTACTGTTTTCATTTCATCCCAGGAGTGCAAGCAAGTTTATATTGCTTGCCTGTTCTTTGCCCTTTCCTAAACACTGAGCCAAACTATATGTCTATTGAAAGTACCGTCCTAGGAAGGTGGATGTCATGTACAGCTGAGTGCAGCTTGAAGCTTATTTGTTTGCATTTGCTAAATGCATTCTGAATGCATCCAACCCTAGCTGGCACATCGTATGTTTAGGGAGCTGAGGCTCAAAAGCTGTCTGCTTTTAAATCAATCACATACATGGGAAGTTTGGATGGTACAGCTGGAGGAACTGACATAGTTCTGTGGGTTTCAAATCAGAACTTGATGAACTAGTGCCAAGCATTCTAAACAACTCATGAACTATAGGACAATAATGAGGGAAAGATTAAGTTCAAATTGGAGGTATCCTTAAACAAGGGAGAAATTTATGTACATATTATGTATAGATTTATGTATATTTTCATATATCTAAAAGCCAAGTATGAGCCTGTATGCAGAACAAAAAAATCCATATGGGAGGGGAAACACAGGACTAAGGCATAAGTAAATAACAAAACTTTTTTAAAAATGGAGGGGCTAACCCCTCCACAAAATAGTACAAGCAACATGTGCCGATGTTGCAGCAAAAAAAATGAGGCAGCATTTTTGGTAGCTCTTACATTCCTAAATGGCATCCTAAAATCAAAGGGACTGATTTTGAGGAAGGAGGGTTGGGGAGAGGAGAAACCATGGTAGCTGACAAGAGAAGAGTGAAGAGGAGCAGCACAGCAGGAGGAAAGACCAAGTAAGTGGTTTGGCAGGAATCCAGAAGGGGGAAAATAGGAACACTGGGGGATCGGGTGATAGCAAGGGGAGAGGAAGTAGGAGGAGAGGGAGGGTGACCAAAAGATGGAGTCAGCCATCCATGGGGGTTCAAGAGCAGCTGTGGTGGCTACCCAATCAGCTGGTCTCTAATTCCCAAGGATGGTGACAAAGATGGGAAAAGTCCCACCTTTACAACTGACTTTTGGGATTAGATAGTGGCTGGTGGGGCAGTCCAAGGCAGCAGATGCCCTGAGCCATGAGGATGTTTGCAAAGGTGGGATTGTTGCCTCCCTGGGCAACCTAAAAAAAACTACAACATTTTAGCTGGAGCAATTATAGTACTCAAGTTAAAGCACTCGACAAAATGCCCGAGGCCTATTTAAACATGATACTGACAGGCAATATGAACTTGTCCATACAATTTTTGTACATGCCCAGCATCTCATTTGAGCTTGGCTGAGATGTGTGCAATGCTGTTACAAATACAATGGTAGCACATCAGTGCCATGCCTGAGTGCTTGAGACACAGAATATGGACTTGTGATCTAATGCTGGTTGCTAATAGATTATGCAAGCCTGATCTTGTCAGATCTCAGAAGCTAAGGCAAGGTCGGCCTTGGTTAGTAACTGAATGGAATACTTCCAAATAAGACCAGGGTTACAGAGGCAGGCAATGGCAAACCATCTCTGTTCATCTCTTGCCTTGAAAACTCCAGCAGGGGTGTTCATAAATCAGCTATGACTTGACAGCATTTTCCTCCATCACTTCCAATTTTTGCTGAATTATACCAAACATGTTTAGGATGAGGATACTGAAAACACAAGTATATATTCTCAATAGCATATAATCTTAATGTATATTAGATTTCTTCTTCTTCTTTTTTTTTTACAAAAAAATGTAGTTAGCTGTATAGTCCCTCCCAACTGGATACCATTTGAAGAGTAAACATGCTCTTTGCTTCTTTGTTGTGCTGATTTAATCCCATATTGTAAAACTGATAATTCTTCTTTTTAAGGGGTTTCACCTGTTCATTTCAAACCCACAGATTAACAATTTAACACCACAGTCTTGTTTTCATCATGCCTATTTTTCCTCTGCTTTCTGGAATGCTGCCATTTTTCAGCAATACACAAGCAGGTGCTGTTTTCTCTGTAGGGAGCATGGTGGAAGACTGGTGATGTATTTTTCCGCAAGCCATGCTAAGGTTGCTAGGGAAGTCCTGGGGCTGTGGTGTATTTGAGGATGTCCTCCTTTCTCCAGTTACAGAGAAACAGCACTCAACCAACTGTATGAATCTAAATCTAGTTTCCCCACAATAAAAAACAGAGTAAGAGCCACTTGTTTTGTCATTATCTGTCTCCATGTTCAAATTTCTTCTTGAATTTCTCCCTTAATTTGAGGTCTGAGTGCACGGATCCACACATTCACATTTAGCATAGAGAAGAATGAGACCACCTTTTGCAAACTGTATGTGATGAGAACCAAGGAAAACCAGGTTATCTGAAGGAACGAAATGAGCGACAGAGCCTGCTGCCACGGCACGTCAAAACCAGCTAAATTCTGCATCTTGGCCCATAAATGGTGGCTGCTAGTACATTGTGTGTCAGTGAACTACTTCAGACAAGTCAGTTTTACTTGATCCCCACCTTCTGGTGTCTATAAAACACTCACTGTGTTAAATTGCTATGCTGAGGCCACAGATTTTTATTCATAAAAATGATGAGGTGAATCTTTTTACTGGCAACCACACTTGGGGGAAAAAAGCAAATGAAAACTTTTGAGTTACCAGAAACTTTCAGAGGCTGGTCTTAGACTTGGCTTCTGCTAAGACAGTATGGGTTCAGTGGAAGAAGACAGAGTCTAAGGGAAAAGATGAGGTAAAAACAGAAGGGGGAAAATGGGACAGACCGTAAACAAAGGTAAAGTGAGGCACTGGTAAAGGACAAGTTCAACATAGGACTGGAAGCACATCTGCTGGAAGCTTAATCCCTTTGTTAATCAGAACCTATATAATTAAGTGTTGTCATGTCACAGCTGACTTATGGCAGCTACTCAAGGGGTTTTCCAGGCAAGTGATGGGCAGAGGTGGGTTTGCCATTGCCTTCCTCTGCTTAGCAACCCTGGTCTTGCTTGGTGTTCTCCCATTCAAGTACTAACCAGGGCCTACCCTACTTAGTTCCTGAGATCTGGATAGTCTGGGCTATTTGGGCTGCTATTCTATGTAACAGGGCTCATTCCTTGATATACTGCCTGCTCAGGTCTGTTATTTCTGGCCCTGTGCCTTAGTCACAGGGAGATCAAGTGATAGTAGCAGGGCTTTTTTTTCAGCAGGAACGCAGTGGAACGGAGTTCCGGAACCTCTTGAAAATGGTCACATGGCTGAGCGGCGTGGAGTGCGATCTAAACTACCCTCTGTCTGGAGATCAGGGGGCAGGGCCACCAGCCATGTGACCATTTTCTCCGAGGGCAACCCACTGAGTTCCACCACCTCTTTTTCCAGAAAAAAGCCCTGGATAGTAGAAAGTCTTGCCTGCCTAATTTCTTTGTGTCCGGCTATTAACAAAGGCATGCTGATCAGTCCAGAAACAAATGTGGCAACTCTAAAGACAATGGGACTTTGGAAGATGGGGGAAGACTTGGCTTCTGCTCAAAACCACCTAAGAGGCAGGAAAACAAGACAAACAGGGAGCCCAGAGAGTTTCCTTCCGGAGGACATGAGAGGCCAGCATAACAGCCAGTAAGAGCAGGCCTTATTTTGCCGGTTTTGAAAGACTAGTGAGGTGAGGATTTATCCTTGCCCGACCCTTCTTCCTCCACAGATTCCTTTCATCTTCCTCCTTTACCTACTTTGATCCACAGATAGGTTCGCACAGCCAAGGTCACCAGTTTTTGTGTGATTACCAGCTTATGGAAGTTTTACAGATGGGCACAAGAAGTGTGTGAACTACAGTCTGCCTAAATGGTGATACAATCAGACAGCCTTTCTACTGCAAGATGGATCTAGTCAATATATATTTCATACTAAGAGATTTCCAAGGCCTTCCTAAGCAGAACCATTGGCTTCAATGAACTTAGAAGAGAGCAACTCTATTTAAGGTGGTACTATTAATATGCAGTTTATCCTAAGATGCCAGGAGAAGTGCTACTTTCTTATAGCTTTGTTTTTATCAAGTTATAACAACTTGTCAAGTATGTTGCCAAGGAACTGGGTCCTGGCACTACTATCAGAAGTATGCTTTGCTAGGCCAACTGAGGATTTTTGCCCTTCAAATAGACTGCCTAAAGCCATTCAGTCACAGGCTCCATGACATGACTGAATTCTTTGCCTTTGGCACTGATAACATCAAAGCTGGCAAAATCACTATTAGAAAATATGTATGATAATTTAGCTTCCTATTAAATAATTAAGTAATGTCTATATGGAATTCTAGTGTTAAAAGTGCTAAACTAACATTTTGCTAGAGTATTTCCTTTGAACTCTCTTATGGGTTTTCAAGGGGAACTGCACGTCCTTAGAACTCAAAAGCACCAAACAAATCATCTCATAAAAAGCATCCCAATCTAAACTCTGTTCAAAACTTTCAAGGAAGGAAATTTTACAACTTTGTAAGGCACTTTTTTCCCTTTGCTGAACTGGTCTTACAGTTAAAATAAAACTACTTGTCTTAATGTCTTCTCTGCGGAGGAATATTTATATGATTGTAATCAAATGGGAAAAGTAATTTTAAGGCGGTTTAAGAAATGAAATATGATCCATTTTCAAGTGATCTTCCCCTGCAGGTTTGAGAGGACAATGACCTCTTCAGCAATAGTTTTGAGCAGGAAAAGAACTCCAGTCCGAGAGGTCCAGACTGGGAGCTTACCTTAGTCCAAGTATAAGCCAAGCTGGTATAAAGTACAGTCCTAAGAACCCGTTCCTGGGACTAAGCCAGATAGACTTCAGTAGGATTTTGAACACACCTGCTTAGGAATGCCTTCATTCAGGGTTATTAAAAGAAATATTGCCAAAGTCCTTTCCACTGAAAAAGGCTGTGAGGAAGATTTCCTCAACAAACTTTATTAAGAAGGTCAATAATATTATTTATCAGCTATCATATTCCACAGAGTAATGTAACATTTTCACTATGTTTCTGGCTGATTTGGCCTACTGAGGCCCTGTAACTTCAGTTTTCAACCAGAAGTGTGTTATTGGGGCCTCCAGAATACATGTATGTGCCATTTTACTGCCTGATCCAGCTGGTTTGCCTGCCTCCACCTTCCTTTCCCCTGCTGGCTAGGTGTGTAGAGCTGAGAGGCAAAAGGTGGGGGCAGGGGATCCAACACCTCCACTGGGGGAGCTGGCATCCCTATTTCAAGGCTACAGAGATAATTTCTCTTTGAGAAAATAGCTGCTTTGGACTGTATGGAATCATTCCACATGGAGGTCCCTCCCCTCCCCAAATCCTCCCCTCCCTAGGTTCTAACCTCCACATCTCCAGGAATTCACCAACCCAGAGTTGGTAAGCCCAAATGAATTTTTTATTGTGGTCATAGACCAGTACAATTTTTACAGGTTACGACAAGGAAGTCAGAAAGGCCCAAGTGCATAGACAAAGCCTTCATTTGAGCTATCATTGCAATGATTTTAAGAAATCTAACCAAAGGGAAAACGGGGGTTTGACTTCAAGCACTTTCATTAAAAATGAACTTCAGACATGTCAACACAACTTCAGAGAGTAATTTTCTACATAGAAAATTAATTTCCATAATTTGATTGCAGTCATTTCATAAACCAAAAAACCCTCAAATCCTGTATGTATCTTGTTCTAAAAATATCTAACATTACATATGTGTTATTTTGAAATATTTCAGGCTGAATATTAACTACGCAAGTTAATAAAAGCAGTACAATTTTTAATTAAGACTCAGTTTAATATTCCAGTTTAGGGTATGGGAAGGAATTACTTGACCTCTTGACAGATACAAGAATGAAACTCTGTAATCCTGGAGAGTCATTGCCATTCAGCGTAGATAATACTTACCTTTATGGACCAATGGTCTGATCCAGTAAAAGGAAGCTCCATGTGACTTACAGTGAAATCCTAAACAGGGTTACTCCAGTCTAATCCCATTGATTTCAATGGGCTTAGACTGGAGTAACTCTGCTTAGGATTTCACTGTTAAATAAATAAAACTGCAGATATACAGACACAGAGCTGTGGGGTTTGGTCTCAGCTCTACATTCTACAGAATTCATTAGGTGCCCTTCTAACTAAGGTATAGTAGAAGAATGATTAAATATAAAGGATATTGGCCCTTCAAATTCAATTACTAGAAGAAGAGGTCTTAAACAAAGATTATCCAGAAGTATTCTGTAACAGAAATGATTTATCTATTAAACTATACAGAATGGACCAACAGACTTATTGAAACACTGTTATTTTTCACTAAATCTGGTAGTGACCTTTCAAAACTGCTGAAAGCCAAAGCACTCAGGCAAGGTAGTACTCAAGGTTATTAGTACACAGGAGTATGTGTAAGGGTTGAGCAGACCAACCTAAGTTGCTTTGCCCTTTCAAATATATTTCCAAAGTCATTGCTCTTATAATGCAATACAATTCACACACCACATTTGTTCAAAGTCAGCATCCAAATAGTTCCAGAAATGTCAGCCAATCCAGAAACATAGATGATTACTTGTTGACCTATAAGATTCTAACAGGTGCCAGATTAATTCTTAAGGTAACCAAAATGGGAACGTGAATGGAAAGTGTATGTCATTTTCATTAGTTCCACTGCAGATTCTAACATCATGTTGTAAAAATGAGGATGCATTCTAATGGTTCTATACTTGCAAAAGTAACTCAAGAATGACAGCACACAGAATTAACCTGGTCAGGTTATCCTTGTCTCTTGAAACATGTCCAAAAATGAACTCAGCATGTAGCCTGAATTTAATTCAGGCAAATTTATGGAATTCACTATCAGCCATAGTGCCATAATCTCCAACTGTATAGTACTTATTGTGTTATAGCATAGACCAGTTGCTGATTTACACTAAATCTGTATTTTTGGCAATCAACTTTCTGGCTTTGGCACAGGATCTAATAACTTGGACAATCAGTATATTCTGAATTTCTGTATTGTATATTCTGCATATATTTGGAATTTTAATTGTGTAAATTATTTTATTTGTATTAGAGACTGAAACAAACAAACCAGGACTTGAGAAATTCAGCTATCCAAATACATGTCTTTTGCACCAAATGGAGAAAAGTTGAAGGCCATGTTTTAAAAAATTATTTGGGAAGGTCATGCCAGTCATAAGATTTCTTGACTACACTGCTGTATCTCTGTGCCACTGTAGGATTTTCAGATCAAAATAAGGGCCGTATCACACAGCATCTATGTCTCAGAGAAGGGATATTTACTAAACTTTGGGAAGGTATGATCTGACAGAAATGTTCAGGTGGGCATTTTTATAAAGGGATTAGAACTGTAGTAGAATACAACAATCCAGCAGAGCACCTTCATAATAAAATAGGATTGTATCTACTGCAGTGATTATTGTAGGTATCATCTTATTTTTACTGCATTGTCTCATACCTTTGTAAATCCAATTTTGGCATTGCTTATAGTATACCTTGCCTTTAGGCAGTTCATTGCTCACGTTATTTCCTAATTCTGTAATCCAGAACATATCATAAGGAAAGCTTGATTAGATTTAGAAGAAGCTGAAGGGAAAATTGGTGGAAGGAACGTTATCAGTTTTAGATAGGTTGGTGACACTATGTTATTTGTAGAAAATAGTGAAAAGGCTGAGGAAGGTTCAAGGAGAAAGTGCTAACTGAACTTCAAGAAAACAAAGGTAACGACTACAGAGGAATTACACAATTTTGAGGTTGACAAGAAATTGAAATTGAAATTGTTAAAGATTTTCAGTTCCTTGGCTCAATCACCAAACAAAAGGGAGATTGCAACCAAGAATTCAAATGGAGACTGAGACTTGGAAGACCAACCATGAAGGAAGATCCATGAAGGATACGGATGTCACTCTGGGACCAAGATCAAGATAATTCATAGTATGATATTCTTCCATGAAGAAAGTTGATAGGAACAAAGTTGATTCATTTGAAATGTGATGCTGGAGGAGAGTTTTATAGATACCAAGGGCAGCCAAAAAGACCAATAAGTGGGTTCTATATCAAATCAAGCCTGAATTTTGTCTTTATATATGATTACAGCAGCGAGAGTATTATATGTGCAAACTTGGAAGGGTCCAACACTTCCTGCAATGGAGGAATGATTGATAAAGTTGTTGGAATTTGCAATGATGGCAAAACTTACTTCATTGATCAGAAAAGGCAATAAATATGTTGGTAGTTGAATGGAAACCCCTTATAGACTTTTTATATGAAATAGACAATAATGATTTGATGATTTGGGAATAATGATTTGATGATATGGACTAAGGAACTTGGACATTGAGTAAGAGTAATAGAAATTTTGAAAATAATACTTATATTTGTCGCAGAGAAAATTGGAAGCCTTCTTGTGGTTTATTTAGTTTTTCTTTTCTTTCTATGTTTTTGTAGTTGTTGTTCTGGCCGTATGTTTTGATATTTTTGTTTGTCTGTTAGCTGATTTTTTGTTTGGTTAGTTTTTGTGTGACTGTATCTTTATGTTTTGTCTTTTTTACTAAATAACACTCTATATAAAAAAGCCTAAATTCTCCCTAGAAGCTAAAATGAGGAGACTATCATAATTTGGTCACATCATGAGAAGACAAGACTCAGTGGAAAGACAATAATGCTAGGAAAGTGGAAGGCAGAAGGAAATGAGAAAGACACAAAATGAGATGGCTTGACTCAATAAAGGAATCCACAGCCTCCAGTTTAAAATATCTGAGCAAGCCCGTTAATAATAAAACATTTTGGAGGTATCTCATTCATGGGGTCAGTATAAGTCAGAAGCAACTTGAAGACACATAACATACACACAATCCTAGTCCTCCTGCATTGTTCATTGGTTGGCTGATGCTGGCCGATTCCAGATGACTAACCTTAAGTCGCTTCATGCCGCCCTCTTCCGGATCGCGACGGGGAAAATGCGAAATATCGCGTTTCCTCGTGCGAGTTTTGCGTGACGACGCGCAAAACTCGCGCGAGGAAACGCGATATTTCGCATTTTCCCCGTCGCGATCCGGAAGAGGGCGGCATGAAGCGACTTAAGGTTAGTCATCTGGAATCGGCCGCTGTTTGATTACACTGTTTTATAGTCTATAATCTGTCTTGAGTATCAGCTAGAAAGGTGGGCTATAAAGTAAACAAACTACCTCCATTGTACTCTTTCTGAACTGTATTTAACTGCTTCTAGATTCTACAGGTTGATCTTTAGGAAAACAGTGACTTGTTGCCTCCCACTCTCAAAGAGGCGAGAACATACAACTCTTATCCATTGAGAGAATTCCTGTAAAATAGCTGCACTTTATTAATTGCTTCTCCAAATTGGTGCAAGATAATGATGAACACATACAATTTAAACACCCTCATTCTCCTCGTGGGGGTGCCCACCACCACCACTCACCTGGCTGGTCGGAGGGAAAGATGAGGGAACGGGCCTCCTGGGCCTGCTCTAGGGACGGCGTGATGACATCAGTCCTGGGAATGACATCATCACACCACCCTGAAAGTGCTCCTGCCCTTCACTGTGGGCCAATTTTAGCTCTAAATGAGGCCAAAATCAGCCCATGGTGAAGTGTGTATGCCCTCGCACCTGTGTAATGACATCACTTCCTGGAAGTAAAGTGATTGTGCAGTTTTAGGGGGTGCTCATGAGGAAAATCATGGGAAGGCTGGAAAGGTAAACACCAGATGCCCCCCCCCCCACACCTCCCATTGAGAGGCTAGGGGGACTTGGTAATCCTATCTTGTCCTTTAGAAAGGCCAAATCCGAAGGAAGACACAATCTCATCAAGAAGGAAATTTTACTAGGTGAAGCTTTTCACAGATGACTACTGAGGCTGTACTTACAGAAATACTTTCTTCTATAAAATATTACAGGTACAGAAACCTCCGCCACACTTTTTTCGACTGATAAATACTACAAGGTTTAGCACCATCTATCCAAACAGCAAGTGTCAGAGGGATAGACATGTTAGTCTGTGGAAGCAAAATCTAATGGGTCTTGTAGTACCTTAAGGACTGACACATTTTTATTCCAGCTCATGCTTATGTGAACTAAAGCTCACTTCCTCAGATGCAAAGTGGTAGTGTAAGCACAGGTGCATTCGCTTGGACTACAACTTGCAATCAGCAAATTCATCTGCTGAAATTTTAGTTGAGTAACTAGAGGAAGACCATTTTTATTGGTGAAGCAGGTCACATTTTTGATCCTGGTGTCTTACTGTGATTGATTCCGCACACGTTGGATAATGCACTTTCAATGCACTTTATCAATCGTTTGAGGTGGATTATTTGTTCCGCACACAAAAAAATCCATTCCAAATGATCTATAAAGAGGATTGGAAGTGCATTATCCAACATGTGCGGAATCCGTCTCTGTTAATAAACAGTAACAGTGGATTTTTTATTCCCATACTAAAGTGCATAGTAGATTTTTTGTTAAATTGTAAATTTGTTTACCCTTTAACATCTCAAAAAATACATCCTGAGATCTTAGAAATAATTAATCAGTTAGCTGCTCAGTTAACCGGTGGATGATTCAGTAAGTAAAATTCTTTAATCAGTTGACATGTTGATATGCTGCAGCTTTGGGGTGCATTACTGATAATGGTGGCTACTTTTCTGCAGATTCTAAATTCTATGTTGGTTTTTATATGTTGAATTTTGGTTGTGATCGTTTTGCTTGTGTGTTTTTACCTGCTGTTACCTTTTGTATTTTGTGTGTGTTTTTAAAATTGATGTCACTTTGAGAATATCCCTAAAAGGTGACTATACATTTAAGAGTGAACAGTGCAATCCTAAGCAGAGTTACAACCTTATAAACCCCACTGACTTCAATTGACTGAGAAGGCTCTGCCTCAGATTGCACTATGAATATGTTACGGTTAATGCTGACGATCACATGTAAATGCTTTTGTGAATATCCAAACACTCAGAAGTGCATGAGTAAATGTCAACTGTCACAGAAGTATGATTGTCAGTATTCATCGAATCAATACAATTCTGAAGGTTTCAGAAAAATATGGGTTGGTGCCAACCAGATTTTCTGCGGGTGCAAAAAAGAAGAGAGTCCCCCTTTGAACACCAAAAAAGACTCTGCTGGGATCATAGGACTCACATATAGGGTTGTCAGGTCCCCCAGTCCTCCCAGCAGGAGGCGGGGGACCAGCACCTACCTTCCTCCCTTCTTCCTCACGCAGGAAGTGATGTCATTGCACGGGCCACAGCTGCCCCCAGGAGCGCTCCTGTGCTCTGCAGGGGGCTAAATCCTAAATGTATAGCCAATTCAGGCCCAAATCAGGCCGGATCAAGCTGCTGTGGAGCGCAGGAGCACTGCCATGCTTTGCAGCAGCCCAATTCGGACCCGCGGGAGCATGCAGCACTGCCGAGGAGCATACCCTCATGAGGCATGTTCCTCCCCAACCAACCAGGTAAGCGGGGGCAGGAGGTGGAGGGTGGGAGCAGGGGATCTCCCATTCCCATTGGGGGACTGGCAATCCTGCTTGCATGTACAAAAGTCATGTACAAGGTAGGTTACTTAAGGAGTGGGATTGGGCAAGACTGAGGGGGAAAGCTCCCTAGATGCAACCTGATATTTTTTTCTTTGGGTGTTTGTGTGTGAGTGTGAGGGGAGATATTTGGATATCTAACATAATGTATCATGGACAGTGGAGACAGGAGTGCCCCCCCCTCACAGGAATAAATGTACATCAGAAAGAACGGCATAAATCACCAATCCATACATACGAAGAAAGCTAGATACTTTCCCTGCTATAAAACAGAAAACAGCTTATTTGAAATGAGATTTGGATTAAGAATTATTAGGTCTTGGAAACCTTTAACCCCTCTCAGGCATGTATCTTTTGCTTGCCACTTCAAAACATGTGTTCTAAGTAATAATACAACCTTTGTGGCGATTACAAGGACACAGGCCTTATCTAAATCCAGGCTTGAAATGAGCACCAGAGCCCGAATGCTACCAGATGTTAAGCGGCTGTTCTTCCCAGTTAATGCGGCGGTTTCCCTCGGCCAGAAGCAATCTTGAGTATTATTATTTTGTTTTTTAAAAAATTCTTAAGGGCATTTACATGTTTGCTATGGAAACCCAAGCACCTTTTCTCTCCTTCTGTCAGGGTAAAGGTTAAAAATTATCTTGAAGTATAGAATGAAATACCAGAACAAAAGCCCTCACTAATCCCAAAGGCTATTGCTTCTGCAGCAGCAGGGAACAAAAAAAAGAGGCCAAGGTGTAAGAGGCTATTTTTCACAGGGAGGAAAACAAATTTCCTTAACATGACTGATGTGAGTAGACAGGCAATTTATAAGGAAATGGTGGAATGAGAGAGATTGTTTTGTGGACCTGAAGGCACAATTCCCCAGGAAGTTCTCCTGTGCAAGACCAATTGAAATTAATGGTAAAGATATTTGGGCCTCCCTCATGCATTCATTTGGAGATGTGGAAGAGGGGACCTTCTGCATGACCTAGAAAGCTGAACTGAAGGAGACCAAAAGGTCACGAAAGATGCCTGCAGAGCAAATCTTTCCATGTGACTCAAATAAGCAAGTCAAACCACACAGGATAACATGGTTGCGAATCATTTTATTTTGGTGCATTCTTAACCCACTTTCTCTCCCAAGAACTCAATGCAACAAAGATGAGAGGTGGTGACTCAATTTTCTCAACACAAGGAGGGCTAGACTGAGAGACAGTGACCTGTTCCCAACCAGTCAGTTAGCAACTTAGAGGGTAGGAGATTTCATCTTGGTGTTTTCACACTAGAAGTCAATACTGCCTCCACTTCAGCATTCATTTCTATATTAGATGTTTATTTTTTTTAAAAAAAATACTGTCTTGTAAAATAATTATTTGCTTTAAGCAGTTCATAATAAGAAGTAACAACAAATTCCATCAGCATCATAAGATGCAGGTAGGTTGCCACCAAGCCTGGAGAAAAATGTACTGTCCCTTTAATGGAGGTTCAATGTGTGGAAATGGGCAGTTGAAGCTTTTAATAGCATTGGGGTAGATGACATCACTTTGCAAATAACATCCCATGAAGCCTCTATTAAAGGGGCAGAATATTTTTTTTTACTCTAGGCAATTGCAACTCTAGATGCAGCATCTAAAATGGTATGGTAAAAACAAAAAACAACCACAAGACTAAACCCTCATAGATCAAATTGGCAAATGGGCAGTGCAATCTTAAGCAGAGTTACACCTCTCTAAGCTATTTATTTAACAGTCCAATGACCCAGCAGTCTTGGACAGAACCAATCTGTTACCATCCTCACATAGAAGCCACTGCTGTGAGAAATTTAGCCACAGTCAAATTAATACCAGGGTCAGTATCACCTAACAAGGAAGACATATTAACAAGGGGAAATTCAGAACCTATCACTGGCTGTGTCACAAATCTCTCAGAGAGGCTGTCAGTGCACAATTAAAGAAAGTGTGAGGTAAGATTTCAGACCCAAATGCACATAATCTATCTGAGCAGGACACTCCTTGGAATCTGCCCACCAGGATAGCTGAGGGGAAAGATTTACCCCGGCCAAAAGGAAAGCCCTCTGATATTTGGGGACAGTTAGTAGGTGAAAATAAGATGGAAAAGTAGGAGTTGGCACAGTACCAAAGAACAGCATAGAGCATGCTCTACCAGCCCTGCCCAGAGCCAACTGATAGTCTAATGTTTTTAGTGCTCTGTCTAAGGATAATTTAACAGCCTGTGGACCAATAGACAGAAAGTTTGGACTCAAGATTAGATTGCCAGTGCAAGACATAAGGATCTGACCATAAAAGAGAACGAAAATTTCCAGCATCCACAGAAAACAAAAACATTGGATACAAGTGAAAAGCCTGCTTCCAAGCTTGGCATTCCACTGATCCCAGGCCCGGTCCTAATCAGAAAGCTACAGGGGCAACACACTGAGGAACTCCATTAATTTTCCAGAGAAAAACCTCAAAATGTTGGTCAACAGAACTATCAACACCCATAACCCAAACAGCCACGCCATATAAAAGCTGAGGCTGCACTTTACCCCTAAAGACTTGGATTGCTGCAGGAACAGCAGAGAAAAAGAAATGATGAACAGCCGCCACAGAGCAGTCCCTGAAAGCAGAGCACCTTTTTTGTGAGCTTTCCTTGAAAGAGAAACTCGGAAGAGAATACTGAGATACCAAAACCGGGAAACCTGCTCAACTGGCTGATCATTTAGCTTTCAAGAGAACTGCTTGGGCTGAGGAGATCATGAGAAGACCATAATTTTAGATTTTTCACAATTTATTACCAAACCCTTTCCAGTGCAATAGTTCTGATATGCCTTTAGCAGTCTGCATACAGCGATCTGGATAGAAGGATGGTGTCATCTGCATAAAGTAACAATGGACTCTGGCTGGTAGCTAGAGCAGGGAAATTCACCAATGCTAAAGCCCTTGCAAGATCACTGTTATAAAGTTCATCAACTAACAGACTTAAGAAGGGTGTAATTCTGCTTGGACTCCACTGTAAGCCTGCGTTTCTCTGCATATTTACACGGGTGCTGATGATTACTGAATTCAGTTTACTTCTGATTAATGAATTAATGCTGAAATAATACCTTGAAGAAAATCTTTCAAAGACCAGAATTCCAAAACAACTGCCAAACAGTGAACTATTGCTACTATTGTTCTTTCTCCTTAAGATTTTACATTTTCAGCAAAGACTTGCAAATCCACCCCGAGCCCAGAGAATCTTAGAAGGCCACAAGAGCGATGAGTTGGCCAGGGACAACAGCAGCCTCTGTTCCGTCCCACATAGACACACAAAAATAAATGTTCTTACCCAAAAATTATTCATACCTTTAAAAGGAAACTATCATGTCACAAAACCTAAATCTATGCTGAAAAGTCATTGGCCAGAGGCAAAGCTCCCTGCTGTAGTGTCCCCCTGCCCCTCCACATAAATTCTCCCCAGAACATTGTGTGAAAAGGGCGTGGAAAGTAAGCCAGTATGGCACAGTAAATGAAACAGTGTCATTCACGTAGTGAATGGTTTAGGGAAACCTAGATTCAAATCCCCTCTCAAACACAAGGCGCACTGGGTGACACTAGGCCACATGCATGTAACCTATTCCACAAGGCTGTTTGATCATACACACCATCTTGAGTTTCCTGAGGAAAGAATGGTGGGAAATGTAATAAACAGGACCTAAACGGCATTTTTTGCTGAGAAAAATGTGTTCCCCCTACATTTTCTCCTCATCAGTTCACGTGCCAGTTGGAGCTGTTTATGTTGCACTTGAGCATATATCTAGAAGCCGCCTTCCCTAACATCTTGTAAACTATTAACAACAAAAAGTGTGCATCTTTCTATCTCTTTTAATTAAAAGAAGAAAAAAGAAAATAGGCAATCTCCTCACAATTTAATTGTTTACCCCGTAACAAGGTTTCTCCCCTATATTGGTGTGAAATCAGTTTACTGCATTGCTGTACAGCTAGCTATGATAAAAGATGAAACCTCTGCAGGCAGAGGCAGCAGATCTCTGAATTGCAGGTGGTCAGGACAAACACAAGGAATTGGCCAACTCCTTCATGCTTTCCATGTGAGCCAGGTAGCTTGTTGCTGCTGGAAACGGCATGCAGAGCTAGAGATGGACTTTGCCTGATCCAACAAGAAAACTGTTATAGCTATTGCTGAATCAGGGCTAAGGAAAAATTATCCACCTAGGAGGCTCTCTCATGTAGCCCAACTGCTCATAATGATGATTCCCTTGACAGATCTCTCACCTGTTCAATATCACCTAACGAGAAAGTTATCCAGACCCAGCTCCCCTAGCCCAGTTTTACCTTGCCCAGCAGAGGTGAGGCCTCCAGAGGGGGGCTGTGTGACCACCAATCCTGAGGAATATTGGCCTTGGTTGAGGAGCAGCGAGTAACAACTCCCCCCCCCCAGTCAAAAGCCAAGAGTTATGAGAAAGATTGAAGTGTTCCCATGCAGAGGCCTGGAAACACCTGGTGGGAGCAATACGATCAGGGTTCCAGGCTCCGTCTTTTGCAGTGGGCTACATGGTCCTGGTACAACAGCGGGTCAATGGAAGGCACTCCCAGAAATGTCAGAGGCCACATATAAACCATCTGAAGTGGTGGGTTGACAGAACACCAAAGAAATGTCTCCGGCTGAGGATCCCCTTGCCCAGGGGTGACTTGCCTTGGATCGTGGAGGCTCCTATGGGAGAGTGACCCAAAACAAACCCTTGCTTGACCCCAGAACAGATGTGAGAGGTAGAAGGATTTCTAGAAAAGGTTCTGGGAGTCTTCTCCAATTTCTCTGGACAGACCTCTATTATATAACATGTCATCCCAAACACACCCAGCCAGGTATCCCAGGCTTCCTGGTAGCCCATACTCCACAAGAGATGGGAGGCAGTGGCCAAAGAAACTGAAGAAATGCTGCTCCTGGACGTCATCAAGCCCTCCCACAGTGCCTGGTGCAGTCACATTATACTGACAGCCCCCAATACCACCAAGGCTATTGGCAGGTTCCAGTGCAACCAGAAGATTGTGAGAAAACTGCCGTTGCCATCATTCAGGGCCTCTTCTAGCTCCGCCATGTGCCTTTTGGGCTCCACGAGACAGCCACCACCTTCCAATACCTGATCAACACAGTGGTGGTAGGGAACCACTCATTCATTCTAGCATATGTAGACTATATAATTGCTTTTAGTCTGACTTGGTCCATACATTTCCAACATCTAGCGACACTCCTACGGGCTTTGGAATGAGTTGGCTAGAAAGCAAACCCCTCCAAGAGCCATCTAGATTTTCAGGAATGCTGCTCCTTGGTTTGTAGGGAACAGGCACTTAAGGCCCCAGCTCGAGAAAATAATCTCCCTGAGGAGTACTTGAATCCAACCACCAAGACCCAGACCTGATAGTATTGGGGACTAGTGGGATCCTACAGTCAGTTTATCCCACACTTTGCCTCCTGCTTGGCCCCTCTTTCTGACTGTCTCCAGAAGGTCCAGCCTAACCATGTCCTCTGTTTCACTGAATGTGAGGCTGCATTCCTCGACTCCAGGTGGCTTTGTCATAGGCCACATCTCTCCACAACCCAGACTTCAACACACCCTTCCTGTTGCTACCCGATGCCTCTGCCATGGGTTCCATGCTTTCCCAAGATGGGGATGGTCAAGAAGTACCCATCCTATTCTTAAGTCCAAAGCTACAACCCCCAGAGACACGCTATGCCACAACTGAATGAGAGGCAGTGAGGGCATTACGATATTACCTAAAGAACAATCTATTTATCCTTGTCACCAATCAACCCCGCCCCCCTCCAGTGGTTAACACCAATGAAGGACCACAAAATTGCATCTTACATTGGTATATGTCCTTCTTGTTCTTCAGGTTCACCATTCACTACCACAAAGGAAGAGACCACATCAACGCGAAATTTATCTCCCAGGGTGTATGTGTAGCTGATTACCCTGGCCCTGGCCTTCCTTTTCCTGGCTGAGGTGACACTTCTGCGGGACCCTGGGATGTTGAGGGAGCCTTTGGAGGGCAAGCATGAACAGCTGCAGGGCTTCCGTCCCCACCAGGACCTGGATCTGGAGGAGGCCAGAGACTTACTTTGCCTGCAGGCCTCCTCAGAAGGCAGGCAGGGGTGGAGCTGACAATGTTTGTAAAGCAACACAGCTGCTTCATGAGCTTGACACCCCTGGAAGCAGGGGAGGTAAGGCCATGGGCAGAGACACCGAGGGCTGGCTTGATCCTAAGCCCCTGACAGCAGAGATTGACAGGTCTCCTGCCTTGATGCTAAAGCCTAGGAAGGCTATTTGTCCTTGTCACCAATCAACCCCGCCCCCCTGCAGAGATGCAGCCTGGGTTTGCTCCCCTGGTAGGGTTGGCATCTCCTACCTTGACTGCATAAAAAGGCATGCAGCCCATGTGATGGGTGGTGGCTGATCAAAGCTAGGGATTGGGGGAGGGACTGGGAGGCCCTACTGGCCCAGTGGCCTGGCAGCCTGGGATGGGTGGTGGAGCCTGCCCTTCGAGAAACCTTTAAAAGGCCTGGGGAATTTGGGCTACGGAAGAAGGGAAAGGCTTCACTCTCAGAGCATGAGAGCCACCCATGAGCTGGTGGAAGAGAGGGACGTAGGTGTGGCAGCAACCCCCCTCCTTCCCCATTGAGTCACCTCCATTCCCCTCAAAGAGGCCTAGAGAAGGGATCCCAAGAAGAGGCTTCAGCCCCAGACTCTGCCCCAGGCCAGAAGGAGGTGCCTACAAACATTTTATATAACTTTTCAAGACATCCACCTGATCCAGTATCACATCTCCTATGGTGCACATCTCTGGTGAAAATGAAGAAAGAAAAAACAATTTTGGTAATGAACAATTAGACTGGAGTAACTCCATTTAGGATTGCACTGATAGTGTTTGTTCATAGGTTTTAATTTGTTTTTTGCTCAAAGCAAACAACTAGTTCTAGAAAAGACACTTTAAAAAACAAAACAGGAGACATCTTCATCTTTGGGTTTGCACTGAATTCTCATTCAGAAACAACCTGCTTGTAAGTAGACATTACCATCCCAATATTTTGTGATCTCAATGTCCCATGACAGTAGGGTTGCCAGGTTCCCCTAACCTCTGGCTGGAGATGTGGGACCCAGCTCCTACTTTCTGCTTTCCATTTCAAGTGCTTGCTTGATGATGTCACTTCCAGGAAGTGACATTATTGCGTGGGTCACGAGTAGAGATGGGCATGATCGGCATTACGATAAAAAAATACCCACGATAATGGCGATCGTGCAATTGGGACTCGGCGGATTGGTGCCGTCCATGGCGACCGATCCAGTGTTCATGGGGGTGCTTGATCAGGGCTTGATCGAGGCAATCGGGCTTGGATCGGGAAGCCAGACACACAGGCGCCAGCAATCTATTCCCCTGGCAACGGAGCCAGGGGAATGCCTGAGCTGTGTTTGCCCTCCTTCTGTTGCCCTGGAAACCCGAATGGAAGCCCAGCTTGCCTTGATCAGCAGGGCTTCCTTCCAACCACGGAGCAGCAAAGCACTCACCAGTTGGGAGAAGACACTTAGGGGAGGGAGAGGGAAGGGTGTGTTCTGTAGCCATGAGCTCTCCAATCTCATCCCTGCAAACCCTGAGAGGCAGCTCTGATGGCCAAACACAGACGAGCGGCCAGACCCCCCACCCCCTGAGGGGAGGCAGCTCGTCGCCGTCTCCCCGTGCCCAATGGGCCCGGCGGCTGCTGTCTTCACCCACCGTTCATTTCTCGCCAGCACACTCCTTTTTGGCCTGGCGGGCGGGCACATGGGGGGTGCTACCGTCGAGCGGCCAGACCCCCTGCCCCCTGAGGGGAGGTGGCTCGTCGCCGCCTCCCCATGCCCGCCAGGCCCGGCAGTCGCCACCACCACCCACCTTCCCACATAGCTGGGAACAGCGGGGCGCCCCTCCGCTTCGGCCTCCCCGATCACGGATCGGAAATGGGAGATGATCGGTGTGGATCGCTAGTTCGGGATCGTCGCTGATGCCGATCCATTATCTGCTTGATCGGTAATTTTTTTTGGATCGTGCCCACCGCTAGTCATGAGCTGCCCTGGGAGCGCTTCCTTCTGTGCACTGACCCAGGCAAGCCCAATCTTGCCAGATCTCAGAAGCTAAGCAGGGTCAGCCTTAGTCAGTAATTGGATGGGAAACCTCCAACAAAGACCAGGGTTGCAGAGGCAGGTAATGGCAAACCACCTCTGTTAGTCTCTTGCTATGAAAACCCCACCAGGGTCACCATAAGTCAGCTGTGACTTAATGGCACTCTCACTTCCTTCTATACTTATAGAGAACAACAAATCCTGAGCACAAAGGATGAGCAAAGATCTCCAGTTCTGTTCCTTTATGATTTCTGAAGTTTGATCTGCACTGCATTTCATTCCTCTTTAATTCTGGTTTAAGTTGAAGAATTTCTAAGATTAATTGCAGAACTGGAGGGTGAATAGCCTGCCATAACTTTTAGTTCATTTATTTTGTTTTATGCCTTCCTCCTCCCACATTATTGAAGTGTAGGTGTACATTGATATAAAGCTGCAAGAAAATAATCTTGATGAGCTAGTAGTGCATTTGACAGCAAGACTGGAACGTTTTAAATGCTCTTCAGATGCCTGCCACCTGTGTATATAAGGTGCATTACAGAGACCACATATTCTTGATATGTGCAGCCAGTAAGGCTCCAGTTTGCGTGGATGTAATGTCTGCAGAGTGCTTTATTGATGCACCTTTGTGCATTGGCATAAAAGAGTCAAAAGGGTCTTAAATCCCTTTTTTGGGGGTGAGGGTGACTGTATTTTATCAGTGTGTACTCTTATACTGATAATGCGGAAGTCAGACAAGTTTCAAAGACACTGAAGAAACAAAAACGTGCAGCATATCGTACTTTACATAGTGTGCTCTATACAAAACAATGGACAATTCCAAATGACTCAGGCAGGATTTGGAAACACCCTTACGGCCTGAATGCACAATCCATTTTAGATCGGCTACAGATCTGATATAAACCTGGGATCCCACTTAATGAGTTTTTAAAATTTACAAGGCTGTTTATTCACAGCAGAATGGCAATACCTGCTTTCAAATGTACAAAAAGACATTTCCACGTGAAGCATGCAACTCTTACCTTATTCCCTCAGGCATCCCACTCTCCAATTCAACAACTGGGTTATTTATTCAGTGAAAATCCTATGTGACAGTAAGAGAGAAACTGTCGCTTTTTGAACTGCGCTTTATTTTTGAAGACTAAATGGAGTGTGCCCTCTTTTCATATTGCTGAAATTGTCCATTTCCCACACACCTTTTCATTCGATAACTCATGTCACCACAAGGCAAAGTGTAAACAGGATTTATTTAGAACTGTTCCATCAATCATGAGGTGCAAAGTGGAACCCAAATCTACCACAGCTCATGGTTTTGTTTTAGATATTCCTTGAGAGAATGAAGAATTTCAAAGGGCATAACACCTTGCCAGCACAGCCATTCAAATGATTATTCTATCATCAGTTTCAGTAGTCTGGGGTAATTCAGAAAGATTATGATTATTCCATATACAACTTCTCAACTTTTTTGCTTTAAGGTTTCTTTTCTAAAAAGAAATATATCCCCCGCTCCCCATCTTTGACTTTCATATGAAGGAATTCCTTGTGGGATCTGCTGCACAGTATAGCTATCTGCATGAATATAATTATGGGAGGCGACTGAGCGTAGCAGGAGGATCCTTTTCTCTGGTTAGGTAATTGTGAACTGGTTTACACAAGCAATACCACAAGATTTCTTCCATACCATTTATGACAGCCTCATCCTTTCTGGCCTAACTCGAGAAATCTGCCAGAAACATCCATTCTATCCCAATTCAAGCAATCTTTAATCCCATTGGAGAAGCTCTTGGAGGGAAAAGTGGAGGGAGTTTGTGTCAATGGCAAAACTTCACTGATTACAGAAAAAGCATTATCTACATTTTTGGATGAATGGAAACCATTTATATACTTTTTACATGAAATAGATAATCATGATTTGATGATATCCAGATTTATGGATTAAGAATCATGACCAACAGAAAAAAGAGGGCTCTTATGTTTAACATAGAATAAACGAGACTTTGAAAACAATTTATACTTGCTGCGGAGAAAATTGGAACTCAATTTGTAGTTTAGTTTTTGTCTTTTTCTTTTTCTTATGTTTCTATTAGCTACTTGTCTTGTTTGTTATTTCATGTTTATGTGTACTGTTAGTGTGGGTTTTTTTAGACTGTTATTTTATTATTTATGATCTGTACTGTGGGTCTCACCACATGAGACAAAATGCACTCGAATTACATGGGGTAATTCAAGTGTATTTTGTAATTCGAGTATAATTCAAGTCTATTTTGTCTCATGTGGTTTGACCCTGAGGCTACCTGTTCATAGAGTTCCCAGTGCTGTCAGTCTTGTTCCTGACAGTTTGAGGAATGGAGGATCACCATCCAAGGGTGGTTCTGAGTGAGAAAAAAACTTGCAGGAGAAAGGTTATGCATTAAACCAAATAACTGGGCTTCACTGGCACAGAACTGCAGTACTTCCTACACTGTGACAGTAGTATCAGGCCAGATTCTCTGGTGAACACCAATGGTCTTTGATTGGCATTGTGAATGTGTGATACTCTTTATCAGGCCCTCCAGGGGGCACTGCAAATTCACAGGATAATCACAGCTGAATAGATATACCTGGGCCTGGGCCTTCCTACTTGTACTCTGACAAATTCAGTTTGATAATCAAGAATCAGGAAATGATTTTTCAGTATTTGCTGTTTCAATTTCAAAAATAAAACAAGTCTGAGCTTTTTTGGCAGCACAAAAAGAAAACAACCTTCACCACCACCTTGGAACAATTATTAAAGTTGTTCCATTTTTTTGAAGTGAAATATTCTAAAATTTCAAGTAAACCAGAAGCCATTTACAAGGTGTAATACATTTTTTTTAGTATAACAAAATATGCTAAGAGGGTTGTTTAAAAAAACAGTGGAGAGCTTTTTTTAAAAAACAGTGGTATAATTTAAATACCAGCATCATTTAAGACAAATTGCTGTACAGACACACATAAAAAAAATATCCAATTGGTTTGCATGAAATTATTCCAATTTTGATAAATACGAGAAGCTCTGTCCATAAAACTTACACCAAGGTTAATACTATGGGACTCTGCTAATGTTCCACCTTTCACTGCATCACATACAACAGAATAAATCTAGTTCTCAGCTCCAATTTATGGCTCAGTGCAGAAGCTTTCCTACTAGGGAATACATCTCCACTATCAACCGTAGATCATAATGAACAGGCTGAGAACACCTATGACAGGAAAAAGATTAATTCTAATAAGCTGGAAATCACCAGCAATCCTCAGCAACAGATTCATAATCTATTACAACAGGTGAGTGATTTAAGGGAAAACTCCAGGCAGATAGTAAAAATGGAAGCTAACAGCACCACTTTTAGCAGGCACAGTGTTGAGTTTCTGAGATCACAGAACAAAATGCGCTGGGCTTGGAAAACAAAGGCCTGAGTTCAAATTCCCTTTTGGCTCAAAGAGTACCACTTGAACTGGTAAATTATCTCACAACAGCCACATAGGGCTGTTGTGAGGAAAAAAGACAAGAGATCCCACACCTGCTACCTTGACTTCCTCGAAGGAAGGACACAGTAAACGTGATAGATAATTATATTTATGGGTTCTGGGCAGCAGACAGAGCATCATAAATGACATCTGGACCAATGGCCTAAGCAAATTACTCCCTTTAAACTCACTGACTTCTGCTGACTTAGAAGGGTGTAACACTGCTTAGGATAGCATCGTTAATCTCCATCAAGAGCAAAATGGCTCCAAGAGAATGAAACTGCCACTTACATTTTGCCTACTGCAAATTTGCCTACTGCATTTGCCTACTGCAAATGGAGTGGTTTCTTCTTAGATGAAAAATCTAGAAAATTCTGAGGGAAGCCTAAACAATCATGACAATGATATACATTTTTCTTAAAGTGGGCCCCGAAATATATTGCCTGTCATAAGACTTCTCCTGAAGTGAAATTTAGAATGAATTTAGTCATTCTCCTTGGGAGGAATTTTGAGGAAAGAAATATTTATTGGCCTAAATTATCACTAGATTTCTTCCAAAATGAAATTCAAAGTAAATGTAAGCTCCTAGCCTTGGGCAAATTAACTGAAGAAGCCTGAAGATTTTTAGTGATACTAATAAAGGGTTTGATCCAATGATTCTGGCAGTGGATCCTTTTTTTTGAAGAAAGGGGCCTTCCTCATGTTCAAGAAGCTTTGTTGTAGTGGTAGAGACTGGTGGAAGACTCTTTGTGCTGAAGATAGACTCCACTATTCATGGAAAATAACCTTGGATAGAACCCAAAGTTTCTCAAGGTTGTTTTGAACATCTCCACATGAGACCCAGAGGATTTTATAGCTTTTAGTGCTCATAACTATTCATGTAAATATGGGGGGGGGCATAATACTAGGATAGTGGCTTAGAAACTGTGAAACTGCTACGCTAGGTCTGATCAGCGTTCTATATTATACCCACCCGGTACTAGAGAAGACATGGAAAGAACTGTGAGCCATCCAACGCATCTCAGACTTGGGGACATCGACTAGGAACAAGACGCTAATGGACGGTTTTCACTGGAACGATCTCCTTTTTCAGGAACTAAAAGGAAAGAGCTTCTAAATATCAATACAATAAAAGAACACTCATCACTGAGTCTCAGTGAGAAAGACAAACTATAAATAATGTAAATAAAATAAAAGTTCTTAAAAAGTAAAAAAAAAGAATCAAAACAATTCTTATTCAATAAAGGCACGTGTGGCTTAATTTATCTAATATTTTATTGTACTGTATTTACACTGCATTATATATTATTTGCTGCTGTTTATGCCTATTATGTGAATCATGCTGAGCACCTCATGGAAGGAAAAGCAGATTATAATGTAGATCTAGTAAGTAAAATAAAAAAGCTGGTTTAAATTAAATTTATCTTTTAATCCAAGCTATTAAAAGCCACACTAAACAAAGAGGTCATTTAGTACTTTTGTAAAGTATTTAAACTTGTACTCTGGGAATGCGGCACTCCCAGCTAGCAGCTAGGCTGCTTAACGCTGGGGGACGTTTTTTGCCGCCCCGTAGGCAGAAGAGCAGCAGATGCTTCAAGATACAGGAAAGGAGGCAGGGGCGGAGCCAGAGAGCTGTTAAGGCAGCTCTGCCCCTTTAAGCCTCCGGCAGAAGCTGCTTCGCTCAGCCCACCCACCCACCCTACTTTACTACAGGTTTAGCCGGTTGCTGTATTTCAGGGCCAGGTAGGAATTTTTTCTCCATTTTTCTTTATTGGCTGTAAGAGAATGGAGTCTTTTGCCTACCTTGTACTGCTTGTATGGGTTGTGGTAATTGGCTTTGGTGGAGCTGACATTTCATATTTGGGCTAGGGCAGGTTTAGGAGAGTGAAATGAGTGGGATGGTGAGTACCCTTGGCACATCCCCATTTGGGGGGGAATTGGGGTCTGTCAGGATCAATGGTACTGCTTGACGGCTGCCAGCTGAGAGGGCAGACTGCCGTGTGGCTCCCCTAGACAAGTAATGCCCTCCTGCTTTATGGCGAGGTGCTATAGGCTTGGAGTGGGGAGCCATTTTCCTGGCCGGCCGGGTTCCAGCCATGCGCGTGGATGGCTCGTGCCCGTGGCAGCGGGACTCGCCCAGACAGGTCAGGGTGGAGGTCCAGTAGTGACCCCAGGGCCTGACCTGTACTGCTAGTTAGGCCCTTGCCGTGTATATATGTTGGTTTATGTTGTTGCCAAAATAAATACGGCCTGTTTAGATCCCAAAAACTGGTGTCTGTCTCTTCTTTCTGTCTGGGGTGGCAAAGGGAGTTTCACAGTTGTAAGTGAACATGCTTCTGGGCATGTTTTCAAGGTACAGAATTGCCACAGATATTCCTAAACCAAGATGGTATTCTCTTAGTTCTTTTTAAAAGCTGAGATTATAAGATAAATGACCTGTTTGAGTAACAGTGCTATACTAATCAGAGTTAAACCCTTCTGTTGAAGTCAATGGACTTAGCATGGTGTAACTGCTTAGGATGATATTGGAAATTATGTTATAGTTTAACCTGCAAGCCAGCTGAAATCTAGCAGTGCACGGTTTCATTCAGTAGTTCAGCTTCTATAAACTTTATCATACCATAAATCCTGACAGTAACACTAATGACAAAATCTTTGAGAAATCAACCATGTATACAGAATGGGTTAGAAATGGAATATTCTGTCCCAAAGTGCAATTCCATATAGTCGCCATTTGTATAAAAAATTTTGATATCTTCACATTGTACATCATCACTGCCTGATACTAGAAAAGACTTCTTTGTTACCTGAATTGGTCTCCTTGCTAGTAAATAGAATTTGTGGGGGGAATTAGCAAACAAGGAAAACTGCTATGCAAGAGGCCGGTAACTGCAGGGATCTTATCACCAATAATTTACGGAGTCCTTTCCCAAAGATATACACACACAAAGCCAGTGTTCTTAATTAAAGGGTGATTTTTATTCAAGGAGGCAAATGCATACACATACAAATGCACAAGAGGCCTAAGAAAAGCAGTGGTGAAGGTGTAATAGATTTGAGGCATTGCAAGGCGATAATTACCTATCTGAAGTGCAGGGAAGTCCGTGGAGGGAGAGCTTCAAATGCCAGCGTTCTCGACCAAAGGAGCAAGAGGCTTAGGGCAAACCTCAAGGGAAGAGTGTTTTGGATCTAGTAAGCATGTACAATTTGAATGAGGCCAGCATCCTACCTTTATAGGTAAAGTGTGCCTTGAGGTGGGAGAACCCACCTAGCATTTAGAACGAAGACTCCAATGGTCAGTTCCTGGGATTGACAAAAGGTTTGATTACCTTGATTGGCAGCTGCTGGGGCATGTGAAAGCAAATGCAAAATTTGTTCTAGTGCTGCACAAAGGAATAGTTTATTAATGAAGTCTACCGGAGCTAAGTTGATGAATTTAGTTGGGGGACTGTACCTTCCCAGGAACACTGTAAATACTTATGAATGTCATTTGATTAGCTCCTCAATCAAGGGCAAGAGATCTCATCACGGAAGGAGGGAAAGGAATGTGTTAAGTGGGGATGACTCCGCGAGACCTTTGTTGCACTGGATTCCTTAGGAGCTGGGGAGACTGCAAATCTAATCACTGTGAATCTCTCTGCATTCCTGTGTGGCATTCCATTCATGCCTGGATCTCCTGGGCGGGACTCAGCAACTGTTAGCTGGAGGGCCTCTGGTTTGCAATAAAAGCTGCCATTTTAAATCCAGAGGCCTGGTGATTTTTAATATTAAAAGCAGCCATGTTAAAATGGCTATTAAAGACGGTGGAGGCCGGGCTGACTGCTTACATCTTCACAGGTTTTTGATTCAGATCCTATAAGAAGATAAGGGTGCTACGTTTTCTCACCCCATTCCCCCCCCACCACCACCACACCAGTCTTCGTATCATTGCTACCTTTCCATCCTTAAGATGTTACACTTCAGGGAAATGTAGATAAGCAGTATATTGATGATAGGTGGTTTGTATTAGTGGACTGCTAAAACATCACATTTCTTGCCAAAGTCTGGTTATAAAACACAGCACAGCTTATGTTATGAGATGTGGATGACTTAAATAAAGGGTGACCTTCTTAGAGGACTTTAAAACACATTGAATATGCAAGGCCCATTATGTTGGAATTGCTTTGCCCCCTCGGGAAAGCAATAAAATGACCCACAATGTCTTCTATTAGTAGAGTTATTGTAAGGGAGAGAGTCTGCCATTTACCAAGACAAGGTTTTCTTAATGCAGTAGCCAAATCTAATTGAAATCATAATTCAGTACAATTAAAATACAAAAGTTGGAACCCTGAGGATACAAACAGACTAAGTACAATCTACTGGGAAGTTCTCCTGTACAAGTCCAATCTGATATGACAGGAACCACACAAACACCTGCATGGCAGCTCTTTAACAGAGTTACCATACATTTCAGTTGGACTTTTGCTGGAGAACCTAATGGTGTTTCTGATTAAGCTGCCTAATACCAAGATGGACCACTGGTCTACCTTTCTCAGTATTGTCTACCACAGAATGCCAGGGTCTCATGCGTAGAAAGGTCTTTCTCAATACCTGCTAACTGATGATGCCAAGGATTAAAACTGAGATCTTCTGGATACGCTCTATACATGGACCCTTCCATGTTTAAGATGGCCAGGATAATTTACAGGAAAATCTTCAGAAGGCAATAAATTCATGGAGTCAGGATACTAAAAGAAGGACAGAGAGCCTAGCGGCTTTGTTCAACAACACACCCTTCCATCTCCCAACCCGAAAAATTAAAAGTGCAGGGAGTAGAAAAATGGTACCTGACCCTCATGACTTCTGCTGTACCTGACAGTGTTCTGCTTCAGGGTAACGTTCAGGAGTCAAATAACTGGGGCTGGAGCCATGGTCCTCTATCAAGGAAGTTGCTGCAGCAAAGGCTGAAGGTGAGTGGAGGCCTTAAATATTCTTGCCAGGAGGTGGATATGCAAGCCCTGACCAACAGGAACATGCTACTATTTCTTACAAGCACCATGCCTGGTTATGGAGGTGAGGACTCTGACAGGGTTGGGGTAACACTTGGTTCTGTGGGGCTTGTAGGGTCATTTGGGGACAGATGTCAGTAAGCTCTGGAGTGAGGAGTTGAGGGTTCAAGCATGTCAGAAGGCAGGATTGTATTCTAGGGTGAGTGGGTTGACTCCTGTACATTCAAGAGGGAGGTCTCCAGATGTGTCTGGTGGTGTCTCAACTGCTTCCTTCTGTGGTATTGTCAGGCGCTCCTGGTTGTCTGAGTCTTCAGCCTCTTGGACTGATGAGGAGGAGTTTATATTCTGATCCATGATGGATAGGGTGCAGTATGGCAATTCTACTGTGTATGTGAGGTGTAGATGAATGGTCACTGCAAACAAAAGGGATGCTTCTGAAATTCTCATCTGGATGTTGATGCTCCCAATTAACTGGTCTGGTGTGCAAAGTGGAATTCATGCTTTAGGAGAGTTTTACTTCCTTGGCTCCCACATTAAAAAAAATCTTGATACAATCATACATGTCATATTGTATGTATCAAGATTGCTTGTCTGCAATATTTCATCAATGCACACATTCATTATGAATGTGTAAAGGAGGAGAAAACCAATAAAATAACCAATAACAAACTAGTAACCCAAAATTAAGAAAGAGTGAAATATAGGTCTTTTGAAACAAGATCAGAAGAGGGTAAATTTGCCTATCGGTAACAACAAATAATAGTTTTGCAAGTGGATAGGACACAGAGGTGAGGCTATCAGCTCCTTCTCCCTCTTGCTTAGTGACTTGTTGCTACCATCTACTGGACCATGATGTCAACTAAGCAGTCAGTTCTCATGTACTGGCTTAAGAGCATTATTGGGGCTCTAGTGGACACGGCATATTTTCTGCTTCCTTTTGCTCATGGTGATTTTTTTTTGTATGTATCTACATTTCAGCAGAGCAGGCACAAAACTCACTACAATTACCTTCAGGAAGACCAGGTGCTCTTCTTAGTACTTGAAGCAAACAAAACTATTTCATGGAGATGAACTGGATATATTTCTAATTAGGTATGGCTTCAAAAGTGGGCAGCCATCCTGTACAGGAAAAGAGCTGGGGGAGGGGGGAGAGCTTCTAGTACATCCCAGAACTTCAACATAATAGAGGCAAATCATTTAACAATCACTGAAGGGTAAAATGAACCACTGAAATTCCCTTTGATATTACAGTATCGATCGCTTGAGAGTACATCACACCTGATTTAGCAGTATTTATACTGGCTTCACATTGTTTAAAGAGGAAAAAAAGAATCAAGGGGGTGGTTTTTTATTGGTAATCAGGAAAGCTACCCTGATGTGAAAAATTCTGGTGCAGGTAGTTTGAGAGCTCAATAGACGCTCAGAGATGGGAGATGATAAAATGACTTTCTGCTGTTGCTATGGTCCTGGATGTAGGTTCTAGCATAAGGTGGAGAAGTTGCATAGGGTAGTGTGTGTGACAGTAATTTACTCAGCTGTTACTGCTACGACCACACTCTCCTTCCCCCTGTTCTTCTGTCTCCTATGGGGCAGCAGAGCATATAGAGGGTGGCCGCCAGTGATGGGAAAACATCCCTCAGCCTTATTAGAATGGCATCAGGAATTCCAAGCATCACTGAAAGATACAAAACAAAAAGAAACTCTTCCAAATTGACGTATAGTAACAAGGAGCATGGGCACATGCCTTCATGTATCATACCTTCAGTTTAAATCTATTTTTTAAATCTATTGACATAAAGTGCAGCACAGAAAGGACTATGCTAGACACCCAAGTGGGTTAATTCTTGAGGCTCCATGGGCAAGGGCTGTGGCTCAAAGACAGTGAGAGGCTTTACATTCAGAAATCTCCAGGTTCACCCCCTGGCATCTCTAGTTAAAAGATTGCAGGGAGAAGGAGCTGGAAAATTATGTTTGAGTTGTAAGACCTCCAATCACTACTGGCTATTTTTATTTATTTATGTCATTTATGGTCCGCCTTTCTCACTTAGACTCAAGGTGGATTACATAGTGTGAGATTAGTACAACCAGTAGCAAGGGAATTTCTATAAACAATGTCATAGGATTTTATAAAGATATAGCATTAGCAAGGATCCAATACAAAGTTGAAGAATTGCTGAAACAGACCATAATTAATTCTAGGACTGACATTAGACAACATGAAGCACAGGTAGTATATAGGAGTATATATTTAAAGCAAACAACAATATGTAAGGCAACATAGTGGTGAAGTCTATGGTCCCTAACTCAATAGCGAAGCATCTGAGACCCCCTTCCTACAATACAACCCTCTTATCTGAGTAAAAAGCCTTTTTGAATAATTTGGTTTTGCATTGTTTGCGGAAAGCCAGAAGAGTGGGGGCTCTCCTGACCTCCTCAGGCAGGCTGTTCTACAGGGTAGGGTCCACCACAGAGAAAGCCAATGTACAGGCTGCTGTTGATTTTGCCCATGTGCAGGCTGGCACCTGCAAGAGAACCTGTTCAGATGAGCGAAGCTGCCGTGGAGGGATATAGGGAGGGAGGCGGTCCTGTAGGTATGCTGGGCCAAGGCCATGAAAAGCTTTGTATGTAATAACCAATACTATGAATTGAGCATGGTAACTGATAGGTAGCCAATGGAGTCACTGTAGGATGGGAGTGATGTTCATGCTCCTGCTAACAGTCAAGCTGCAGCATTTTGCACTAATTGGAGCCTCCTAGTTAACTTAGATGGGAGACCAATGTGTAGTGCATTACAATGGTCAAGTTTTGATTTTACCATAGCATGGATCCATGTTGGCCAGGTCAAGGTAAGAAGCTATCTTCCAGGCTAGAGCGAGATTGTTGATTTATACATTTGCCAGATATTTTCACCAAGCAAGTATGTAGTAAATAAGAAGCTTAGGACTGGGCCCCACAACCACATACTGGAGTACCAAACATACTGGTGGTTCAACTCAGGCAACAGACTAGGGCTACAATCATGGTATAGTTAAGCAAACAGTGTTGAACAGGTGTTGCAACCATCCCAGGAACAGTTCATAATATAGTGATGTTCTTCCTATCCTCTCACGTCCTCCAACTCGTGTAACTGATGTCTGCTCCCCAGCTGCAGGCTCCGGGCTGACTCCTTGCGCTCTCATCAAGAGACCCCCGCCTCCTGCATGGAGCCCCAGTTAACTAGCTGACCCAGCAAACAGTACCTGTCAAAGAGAAGGCAGGGTAGGGAGGCAAGGCCAGCATTCACCAAATGGCCTCCAGCTACAGATCAAAGGGAAGCACCCAGAGCTCCTCACAAGTAGGCACCCATCTAGCCCTCACAACGGTCTCCCCATGAGCCGATGCAGATTCATAATTCAAAAAAGCTAATTATAAATTCCAGCAATATAATCAGCAGCTATACAAGACCCATGCTCACATGTAGACGGCAGCAGCGTGTTAAATGGTGCTTTCAACACAAAAATCTCTTGCCTTAGGCTGTTCAGGCACAAAGCTTAATGTTGGACAATGTATTCTAAGATTTAGAAGAGAAGTATTTAGCATCTGCTCTCTGGTGAGGATTTACAATGCTCTCGCCAGCTCTGGAATATTCTGTGATGCTGGATTTGAGAAACTAGCTTCCAAAAACTTCTTTCATTTTTTTAAAATACAAGTGTCTAGACTCTATGGGTTGGATCCAACTTGAATTTTTCAATGACAGAATATAAGTTTCTTGTCTCCTCCCACTGCAGCCCACTGACCTCCAAGAAATGCTGATCCTAGGGGACAGAGGACCTTGAGAAATGGAATGGGGGAGGGATCTGAAGCAGGAAAGTGGAATTGGTGGCCGTCACCTGGACCCAACTCTATGGTTATGAGAGATAGATTGAACAATTTGTTGGAAATGACTAGTGAAGTATCAGAAGCCATAGATGTTGTGAATAAGGTTTCCAAGAATCATAGGGTGGGACTCTGATCGTATCTCTCAAAGTACTATCCTATATAACTCTTCTAAGATCTCTGAAATCAATGGACTTAGAAGGGTGCAATTCTACTTAGGATTACATATAACTAGGGTTGTCAAGTCTCCTGGCCATGAAGGCATGGCACGGGTAGTTTGTGGGCTGATTTTTTACTAAATCAGCACAGTGTGTGACCTATCGCTGGGAATGACATCATTCTTAGTGCAAAGCAGAAGCGCTCCAGAACATGTGGGTGTGCGCTGTGGGGTTCCCAGGCCCGTTCCCGGACCTTTTCCCCTGCTGGCCAGGTGAAAGGTGGTGGAGGCTGCGAGCAGGGGATCCCCCTACCTCTACTGGGGGACTGGTAATCCCACCTATATCTGTTTTACTTAATGGCATTACAAAGCCACTTTACAAAATGGCACTGCAAAGCCATGGCTCTGGTTTCTGCAACTTTATATTTTCCCTCTTACATCTGAATTAGTTTTGCTCAGACTGAGACATAGTTTTCAGTCCTGTCTGGCCTAAACAGCGAGATACTATAGGGGCAGGTGTAGGGTAAAGAAAGAAGGCTAATGATGCCAGATATCAGTATTGCTTATACAGAAATCTCACACCAGCTCCTTTCAGTTCCAAATGCCACTGCCAAGTAAAAAAGGGAAAGAATGTCGAAACCCTGAATTTCTTGAGTTCTGTGTCCATTCTATCATAAGCAATGGTGTCATGTTTGTGATAGTTTAATAGAGAGAGATAAAACCTTGTGATGTTGATATACATTTGACCCTATAAATCCCCTGTTCCAAATCACTGAGAGACTTTCACTTATGGAGTCATTGAAGAGCTTATGAAGCAAAAACCTAGACCTTCACATTTATTGGCTTGGGACAGGGGTATTACTGAGTAAGCAGAAAGAACGTTTCAAGCTGCAATATTGCTGAAATATGTTTTCTTTCTCTCTCACTCTATGATCCAATCAAAACCAAGGTTTTCTTATTTTATTAGTTCCAGGCATTGCTATTTGCCTAATTTTCTAACTTGTTAAGAACTTTTCTTTTTTTACTCTCTCTTGGAAGATTTCAAACTTCATGCTTACTAGTGATTTGAAACAGTGTGACCTGGAAAAGCACACCTATATATTTATGGGTCCAGATGCAGAACTAACAAGAATAAAACAATTAAAATGATCAGTAACATTCCAAGAACAAAATTCTCAGGGTGGCTTTTGCAAGAGTGAAAGAGAATCTGCAATGCAATTCTCCACCGAGGAGAAGAGTGTGGAGGGGATTCTCTCAAAAAAACTGCCCTGGATTTCCTGTTTCCTGTTACATCCACCACCACTTCCGCCGCCTAGCTCCCAGAGGAAAACCTGAGCAGAGGCTTTTTGCAAGAGACAGAGAGAGAATCCCCACCACCACTCTTCCCCTAGCAGAGAATCACATGGAGCGGCTGTTCTTTGTAAGACTGCACTACCCAGGGAACCTTGCAGGACCTGACATGTGAAGAACATCTCGGGCTTCTCATGTAGTTTGGCTCTATGAATCAAGCTAGACATGCAGGTTTTAGAAGAGTTGGGTCTGGATTCCCCAGAGCCAATGTGAGTTCCCTGCAGCCACACAGCAGCTGTGGGGAATGGCTGTTAAAAAATAAAGGAGATCCCAAGCAGCCTCAGAATGCCTCTACAGGGGGACAAGGGGCTCCTCCCTCCCCCCTCAAACTGTTTCCATGTGTCAAAATAGCATGGGAGGGAGTACCCCCTCCCCGTTTTTTCTGCTCCATTTGGAGTATTCTCTGCATGTGGAACAGTAAAAATGGGGAATTGCTGATGCGTTTTTCCTCATATTTCAGTTTTAGGGGTAGGGATACAGGCCGTTTCCACAAGTCCTTAGAGGTTCGGTTCACCTTCAGAACTATGGCGGCTTTCCCCCAAGCATCCACACATTATCGTTTGCCAAATGTATGCATATTGTTTTGTTACTGTGTTTTCTCCATCTTTATAAGGACTGCACTTGCGCTGGTGTTTTCTTTTGTTGCGGTTTATGGTGCAGGTTTTTTGCATTTTCTGAAATATGAACGGTTAAATCACTTCTGAAGAAATCTCCTACTTCTCTCAATCCTTACCCAGCTCCTCCCCTAAAGTTCCTTCTCTCCCTTCTTCACATGTCTGTTCAGCCACAGAAGCCTGCTTGCAACAGGAGCTGCGTGCAATCATGCATGTGCAACGTTACAAACATTTTTAAAAGGAGGAGAGCGCTTTTGAGCTATGATGACAAAAGTGCAAAACCTCCCCTCCAAAATCGCTTTTGTTTTGTACTGTTTGGAGGCTGTCCTGTGAAAGGTAAATGATTGTGGGGACTGCATACGGACGCTGAGTTTTCGGAGTGACTCAGCGAAACACAGAGCTAAAGCGGCAGAAAGGTGGGAATGATGGGCTGCGCAGAAACAGCCATAGTTCACAGGTCAAGCATATGCTTTGCTTGTGTAAATTCCAGGGTTCAATCCCTGGATTACAGGGACTAGAGATGGGGGAAGACCCTTCTCCATCTGAGGCTCTGAAAGCTCCTGCCAGCCAATGTACACAGTTACTGATATAGGCAGACCAGTGTTCCGGCCTGGTATAAGCAAGCTTCCTACATTCACCTAAAACACTATTATATGGCTCAGCTATGTAATAAGGTGATTTCATATGTTCAATGGGACCTGCAGAGAAAGCAGGCATGTTATTTGGTGAAGAACTTCCATTTCCCCAACATATACAGAAATAGCCAAGAGAGGGCCTTAACTGCAAAGTTTATAAAAAAGGATTCTGCAAATCATATAGCAGATAATTTCCTTATTAATAATTAAAACTGTAGAGAACAGATAATGTTCCCTTCTAGATAACTACCCTGATTCCATTATAAATGTGTCACAGTAAAATATGAGATAATGTACCAACATGGCTAAAAATGACCTTCCTGTTCAACCATCAGTTTCAGAGCAGAAACATTTCCATTTGCCCTGTTCCTTTTCTTTTCTTTAACATGCTGGATTTTAATTAGGTGGCAAGGTGCTGATCCAAGCATCCTGTGCCTTGGGTTTTGATTCATAGCCCCTGAAGGTTTGCTACTCTGGTATGCCCGAAGAACTACATCAATCATCTGTTGCAGGTTAGCCAAAGCCGCCAGCAAAGTTTCCAGTTCACCAAGTCAAAATATAACCAGTTAAATGCTGTTCAGTGAAATAAATGTGGCTTCTTGTGTGCCCAAATGCACAGTCACCTCGGACTGTGTTGCGATAGCGGGCCAAATACACTGTCCTCTTGAGCCCACTTTGATTGAAGGATTCAAAACTGGAAAGGTGAAATTCAGTACAAAAATGAGCGGATTCCATGTCCACTAACAGAGAAATCTTAAGCAGAGTTACTCCTGTCTAACTAACCCCATTGAAATCAATGGGCTTAGACTGGAGTAACTCTATTTAGGAATTCACTGTAATTTACCCTAATTGCCAGGCACCAAGGAGGCAAAGGGTTAAAGATATACTTTTGCAACTTGCACCCAACGAGTCTGTCAGCAGTTACTTTTACTATTATTGTGCTCTTTTGATTTTCCACACTCACATCCAAAAGAACCACAGCAATAACAACTGCCTTTGCTCGCAGAGAATCAAGGCACCTAACAACTCCATGAGGTAGGATAGGCTGAAAGAGTGTGACGACCCCAAGATCACCCAGCAAACGTCCATAGAAGAGGGTTCTTCTGATTCACCAAAACATTCAAAGTAGGATTAGGATGTGGGAGACCCCATTCTCCCATGAAAAGAGAGACCTTGGGCCATTCACATTCTCTCTAAACCTATTCCATATCACATGGTTGCTAGGAAGAAAAAAATGATGTTGTAAGCTGCTTTGAGTCCTTACTGGGGAGAAAATCAGGGTACAAGTATCTACACAAATGAATAAAATTGCAGCAAACACTCACTTTTTGTATGTTTGATAGCAAGATGCTTGATGTTACTGTTGAATCTACAGGCATTCAGTGCATTACTTTGCAGGCGAGTGCTAAGTGGGGGAGGAGAACGGGGAGGGGGCACGGCGACAAAAACACTTGGACAAAGCGCTGGAGGTAAAGGACACAACTTTATTGAGATTACAGCTCAGGGAGCGAAGGCATGCATACGGCATGGATCCGAACATCGGCTGACCCCCCCTGCCAAGCTGATGACCCATATGCCCTCTCAGACCCCTGCTGGGGGGGGGCATGGGATGACAGTCAGTGGGATGCCATGTAGGTATACACCCCTGTGTGAAACATACCCTGCCACCTGGGAGTGATGCAGACTGACAGCCCCTGACTGGGCACGCACTGGCCATTCCTCATTCCCCAGACCCCTTGTTGGGATCCCCATAACAGGGAAACTGAGCGCCTGAGTGCCCTGTTTCCCCCCAAATGGATTGGTGCCCAATGCCAATATGCAGCCACTAACCCCAAAGTTGTGATGAAAGGGATGGCCATGTGCTGAGATGCGGGAGCAGGCCCCAGACTAGGGGGCCCACACTGGATGTCCTGGGTGTGCACCTCCGGTCATTCCCCCGCACCCCATCACAGGGCGGCTGCCATACCATCTCCCTGCCCACCTCCCCCGCATTGGCCACAAACGCCCCCCCTGGTGAGTCTGGTAGCCGTTGCATCCCATGAATGCAGGCTTAAGTTGTCATAAAAAGACATTAAAAACATTCCACAGCTGAAAATTAGAAGACTTTGGTATACTGTTAAAGTGAGCATTTGCGCTAAGATCACTGTGCCTCCCACTCTCACACACCATGGAAACGTTTAAATTTCTAACAGGGTAAATTTCCAGAAAGGTAGTAGCAGTGTTACAGTCCAGTCATAAGCCAAATTACACCCTTCCAATCCACTGAAGTAAATGGGCTTAGTAAGATATCTCTACTTAGGATTCCCATGTTAAAGAACAATCCTGAATACGTCTACTCAAAATCCTACACAGGTCTGTTCCATGGTATTTACTAGGAGTGTGCACCTGAAAAATATTTGGGTTTACCACTTTGCTTGAATGCTTCGGGAAGCTTTGTTTCGGTATTTTCAAATCGGAGCCAGCATGCTGGCCGCAATTCAGAAATAACAAAGCTTTCCGAATCGGAACCGATTTGGGTATTTTACTCGAATCAGATACCCGAAGCACACACCCCTAGTACTTACTCCCATGAAAATGGTTTTAGGATTGCATTGTTAATTTCTTTTAGCAAACAAAGAAATAAAAATCCTATGGCATCCTAAAGATTAATCATTTTATAAGCATCTGTGTACTTGAGATTCACAGAAAAAATATATATAAATAGACTGGGGCAAATTGTTGAACTGTTTATTAGAAAGCCAGATCATCATCATCTAGGTTTGAAGCAAAATGATGTTTCTCTCACTATAGCATTAAATGAGTTTAGCAAAGCTAGAATAATTGTGATATTACTGCTGTCAAAAATTGTTTGTGCTTATCTTGCGTATATTTGAGTTTTGCCCAGAAATGTTACAGACTACACCCTCCTGCCTTTCCTTGACTTTAAATTCTAAGTGAGTAATCATAGGCAATCATAGGCAGGCGTACTCATAATTCTACCTAGGTCTATCCAATGGGGCTTACTCCCAGGAAAGCACCACACTTAAGTGCTCTTAAGTGCAGTAAAAATGTCTCAAAAACAGATTTGCTGACCTGAAAACAAGGGCCTTTTGTGTGATTGTACTCACTGGTACCGTGTACCAGAACCTTTCCCCAGAACTTTCCCAAGTATTTATCCCCATGCACCAGCCTGCCCCACGTAGCCAGGGAAAGAGTGAGAGGCCGTCAGGAACAGGCTAGTGGTGATCTGCAGGGGGAGGGAGGAATTGGGGGAAATTGGGACACCCTTATATATAAGTACTGGCACTTAAAAAAAAAAGCACTACTGAAAATGAATCCACTGGAATAAAGTACATGTGACCTCAACTATTTTATTTACACTAGAGACCAAAGCAAGCAAGGAGAAAAATTTGGGATCCAAACTCTACTGTTGGCAATTGAACCCGTGACACTCTGCCTGCAAAGCAGATGCTCTACCACTGAACAACCCCACCCCATCTTCCTGCATTTTGTCTTGCTTGATTCTCCTAACCGATCCAGTGTAATGCCCAAATTTACACCTTTGTATTTTGGAGACGGGAAAAAAAAATGCCATAATTTCACTTTGCTTCTAAAAAGCCTTTCCTTTTTGCCATGTTACTGTGGCTCAGTGATAGAGCACCTGATTTTGATGCTGTTTTTATGATATTCTAACATTTTACTTTGTGAACTGCCTCAAGCAGGTATCTGACGAAGGAACCTCGGCTCTGACTCTCAAAAGCTCATACCCTGGAAATCTAGTTGGTCTTTAAGGTACTCCTCTACTACAAACCAACATGGCTACCCACCTGAAACCACCTCAAGCAGAACTCAGAAGAGACAAGCATATATGTATTGTTGAAGGCTTTCATGGCCGGAGAACCATGTCTTTCAGTGCTACACCTCTGAAGATGCCAGTCACAGCTGCTGGCGAAACGTCAGGAACTACAATGCCAAGACCACGGCAATACAGCCCGGAAAATCCACAACGACAAGCATATATGTTTTCTGAATAAATACCAGGAAAAGGGACGATGGAGACAGATATGTGAAGGGGGGAAAGAGATGGAATTAAAAGAGATGCTAGAGAAGGAGAAGTCATGGACTAAGCTGGCAAGTGCCCACCTCACCTGAATGCTGTTTTCCAAAAAGAGTGCCTTGGCTGCCAGCAAGTGGTGTGTTTGTCATAAAGGAAATAAGGGGACAGCTGTTCTTAGCTTAGCTGGATGATCCAACAGCATTTCATTGTCTACAGGTGGAACAGGCTGTCCTCCTGACTCATGTGGCTTTGGTGCGTGAGCCACACTTAAGTAAAGCTGGATGTCCTAGTTAAGGTTTGCTAAAAAGTTTCCAAAAAGAGCAAGATTGGCAAGCTGTGCTACCACCGGTAACCATCTGTCTGCCACGTGCATAAACTCCTGCAGAAGCTGCCCTCTAGTGCCTTCAGTGTAGAAATGCACTCAATATGAAAAAGGAACATTGGTTCAATTATTGCAGAAATGCAGGCACCAGAGCCTGCCCAGACCTGGGGTGGCCATAAAAATTGGGACTTTTCTAAGGCCACAATCTATAAAGGATGGTAAAAAGAGGCCTTCAGAACTGCCCTGAGTAAATCAGAACCATCTGAGAGCCTGATTAAAATAAGGGGACACTCACTGTGTAACCTAACAAAGCCCTAACACACATTTATCCCTATACACTTACATAGGGATAAATGTGTGTTAGGGCTTTGTTAAGTTACACAGTGAATTAAGAAATCAAGCAAAGTTTCAATCATCTTTCCCCCTATTTCTCAAGATATAATACAGAAAAGTAACCTGAAGGCACATCATCGTTTTTCTTCTAAAAAGTTGGGCGGGGGGACCTAAAAATGGTTACCAAAATGAATTAAGGTACCGAATTAAACTTTTTGTTATTACAAATCTCCTAAGCATCTCTAAATGGACCCCAAATTCTTAACTAATGAATCTTGCCAACGAAGCATGTAGCAGAAGTACAAAAGTAAATAATAATAATAATTTTTAAAAACCCTGAACATACAGCTCTGTTAAAGTCAGTACTTCCCCCCAGCCTTCTCTTGATACAAGAGACAGAAAAGAGCATCACTGTTAATGCAGTGCAGCCATAAGATCCAACCCATAGGGTCCTTCCTTGATCACTTTCTGATTAAACACTTTATGTGGTTGGTTCCAGCAATCTACAAGAACGATGACTGCAAATCTTCCCCACTTTAATCTCCTGCACAAGCCCCCCCCCCTTCCAATCGTAGGAGAGTTGACTTCCCGGATCACTGGACCCATGTGAAGTATGTGACAGCTACACTGGGTTGGTGGGGTGCATTGAGGAGGAGGAAAGGAGCAAAACTGTTCTCTTCTTCCTTTTCTGCACTGATGGAAGAGTCAGAAAGGGTGATTTTGGTCTCTTGCTCCTCCTCCCCCCTGCACTCCACTGACCCCTGAGGCTATTACTCTATGGGGTCCAAGGTTGAGATGGGCTACTGGATGGAGGGGAAAGTAGGTAAGATCTGCAGAGTTCTATAACTTCTGCTAATGGATCACTGGATTCAATCAATGCTGCATCCATTTGCACAAAAACTGGATGATTACATGACAAACTTATTGAGAATTCATACTGGAGGGGGTTATGTGAATGTTCTCATGCATGTCACTTAGAACTTCCCAATACTGGGTCTGTCAGACACTTGCTTGGCAAATCACAAGACATCTTCAGCTTGGTGAGTGGGTTATAAATGTGCAGGCCTGGAATAGGAGCCACAAGTTCTACATTGAGGGTGGCTCCCAAACAGTGTTCAGCTTTTATGTTCGAAAATGAACACTCCCTCTCAAAGTCCACAGACTCTCTAGTGGAGATGGGTGGATAGAATTAGAATAATCTTTGCTCTCCAAAAATTAAACAGAAACGGTTAACAAATAATATTTGTGGTGATACTTGGGCATTTAGTGGGGGCAACCCCCCAGACCCACTTTTACACATCCAAAATTAGTATTTAAACAAGTGGGGGACTTGCAGGAGGCATCTCATTTTCCCTTTTCCCATCATATTCTCTTTCCCTTCTCTTAAAGTCTTCATAACCTCTCCCCTTTTCCTACTTTCTTCTCTCCTTCTCAACTACCTTTGTTCACCCTTCCATCTTCAGCTTTCCCTTCTTCTTCCTCCTCCTTGGCAGCTTCTCCCCTAGGGCCCAGTTGCACAGAGGGAAACACTTCCCCCATATCCATTCCATACCCCAGACTATTTCTTTTTTTCCCTCCTCATGGCACCCCCATATGCTCACCTTTCCCTACTTCCTTCTGTTCTTCAAATCCACTAAATAGCTTCCCTTTTACCGGCCCGTTCACCTATATTTATTAATTTACTTGATTTACATACTGTCTTTTTCCACAGTGGGAACCTAAAGCAACTTACATCATTCTTCTTGCCTCCATATTATCCTCACAACAAACCTGTGAGGTAGGTCAGGCTGAGAGTTTGTGAATGGATCAAAGTCACCCACTGAGCTTCCACAGCAGAGTCGTGATTCAAACCTAGGTCTCCTGGATCTTAATCTGAAATTCTAACCACTATATTACACTGGCTGGGGGTGCGGGGTGTTGAACAGTAGCAAGCAGCCAGGTTTGGGTAGTCATACATTACATGATATTAAGCTATGAGGTGTTTCCTTCTGGGCCTGGCCTCAATGGCTCCTCCTTCAAAAGCCTAAACAAACCTGGAAAGGGCTCTGTGACTTTTCCTGACAGAAAGAAAGCCTAGAACACTGGCAAAACTGTTATTGTTGCCTAGCAACAGCCACTGATGGCATCTGGTTAAAGCTGCTGCTGCTCCTTTTATCATATTGTTTTTTTTAAAAAAAATGATGTATTATTGTAGTAGTAGTAGTAGTAGTAGTAGTAGTAGTAGTAATAATAATAATAATAATAATAATTCAGATTTTTCTGCAAACCTGGGGCATTTTTCAGATGTGTGAGAAGATCTGTCTTGTCCATTCATAGCTCCAGTCTCTGGATTTAAATCCCCTCAGAAATAAGATAGCATTTAAAACACATATAGAGCAGATCTGCGCAACTATGACCCACCAAACTGAATATGACCCTTCAGCCATTAATATATCCACAGAGAGCTCCATTCACTCTTTTTTATTTTTGCTTGTTGGACAAGGAGAGTGCGGGTGGGAGGGGCAGGGATGCAGGTCAAGTACCCAGCAGGCCACAATACCAGGCTGGTGGTTATGGTTTGGTGAAGCTCACATTATGCAGACCTGTTATAGAACAAGTTTAATAAAACATGAATATTATCGAATAAGTTTAGCAAAACATGACTCTTTAATTTTTTTAAAATAAACTTTTAAATATAAATATCCATAATAGATTTGAATAATCTTCCTTAAAATGGGAATTTTGATCTTTAATTTTCAATTGCCCTGCAAATGAACTAAATAACCTCTAATTGATTAGATCGTTTACTCTGTATCAGCTCATTTTCTCCCTAAACTTCCACTTCTGCTACCAGCATTAACTTTATTAGTAGTTAATATTCAATTGCCTGTTTTCTTCCTTGTGCTAATTAATTGAAAGCAGGGAAAGACAACGTTCCTTCTTTCAGCACTGTGTAAAGTTCCAAAGTCAAGCATCCCCCTGGTTCCTGAGAGACAGAGAGGGCACTTTTAAAGACCAACCAGACAGAAAAGGAATAAGAACAGAACATAAAGGTAAAGCTGTCTTTAAAGGTAGGTTTCCCGCAAGGCAGTAACTGCCTCCTGCAAGGCGCTGAACATCCTCTACTCCCTCTGATGTCAATAGGAGATGAAAGTGCTCCACATCCAAGCTGGATCAGGCACCACAGTGTCCAATCAGACACTATCCTAGAGCAGCCAGCAGCTCTTGCCGATAAAGGAATATACACAGACAGATAGATATAAAATAAAGAGCTAACCAAAATATGCTGGTGGAATAATTCACAGCTGAGATGAGATTTAGAAGCTACACGTGTCTGAACTTGTAAAGAGAGTCTAACAAGGGATTACCTGTTCGCAAAATTTCAGCCTTCCTGCTGTATTGGTGGCAGTGTAGTGACTCCTAACAAATGGGAAATCATAAAATTGCCATGGGTGTTTCAGTGAGATGGGAAAAGGAGCAACAAAATGCAGGCAAACTAGGAATATAGACCCTGCTAGATAGAATGATCATGAATGAAATCTCCTCAGGGTGCTGATGATGACCACTCAGAGCAAAGTCTCCCAAAGTATGAGCCTAATCTGAAACGTATATGCCTTGACCAGGTTTTTCTGGCCTTTGTAGTACTCAGTTATTTAAGTATTAGGGTAGCTAGGTCTCCTTGCTGATCCTTCATGGGTGGGGGGGGGGGGTAGGGGGAAACGGAGGGGGACACTGTCATAGCACAAAAGTGGAAGTGATGCCATTTTGTCAGGGCGCTGGTCTAGATTTAACCATAGAGCTTTGGACAAATCCTAGCAGATCACCCTGACATGATGGTGTCACTTGCAGTTTGGAGCCAGAAGTGACATTGCACACCAGCAAGATGCCTGTCCTTGCCCCAACCCCCCTTTCCTTTCAGCAGGTTGTCAGCTATGGCTGGCAGCTCTATAAAATAATCCTTGAAAGCAGTAAACAACCATGACAGCCCAAACTAAGCAAACTCGGGGCCCTCAAAAGCATTCTTAAGCAGAGTGTTCCCACTGTTTAAGACCCCATGTCCATACTAGGAAATGCTCCACTTGTTTCTTTTCTGCATTCAGACAGCTGTTAAAGGCAAAGAAGCAGACTGTAAAAAGTTGACAATCCTACATGTGTCTTGAACTGCTAAAAGTGGAGCAGAAAAAGAACACACATATAACACACTTCTGAATGATCATAGTGAACATTTTTATGAAATGTATAGTCATTTTTGCAAGTCCATTATTAACGGACAGTAGTAAAGTTAACTAACACAGTGTAGTTACTCTGATGAAATTAACCTTCATTGAAAGAACAAAGTTTCAAAGACCTTATTCAAGTTGCCTTCAGAAGTGAGCAATTAAAGGCCATAAACCATTCCTCCCTCACCTCTTTGATGATCACACACATAGTTCAGACAGATCCCACCAAGAACCCAGAAAGTTGCTGCTATACTACAGGGGCAATTATATCGAAAAAAATGAGTGAAATAGAAATACATAGAGAGCTCCTCCAAGCCCTATACAGAAGGAATTCAAAGCAAGTTGTTACGGCTAGGGCCTAATTTGGATTGGGCTCCATTACCTCCTGAAATGCCACTCCATACCACTTATCTCCCCTTTCCTGAAATTAGTCTTCCTAAAGGAGATTGGAGAGCTTGTGGTGTGATAGACTGATTACATGAGATACCTCATCTTCTGTACTAACAGCCAAGTGGCAAAGATCTGAGAATACTTAAATCTGGAGACTGGAGCCATGAATGGACATGATGGATTTTCCTACACACATGAAGAATGCCCTTGGTTTGGAGAAAAATCTGATGATGACGATGAAGATGATGATACATTGGGGGTTATAAAAACCCAAAATGGTAAAAGAAGCACTTGTAGCTTTAATCAGATGCACTCAGTGGCTGTTGCTAGGCAACCATAACAATTTAGTTGGTGTTCCAGGCTTCATTTCTGTTAGGAAAATGTGAGTAGGCAGGGCCTTTTCCAGGGCTGTTTTGGCCTTTGAGGAAGGACTCATTGGGCCCAGGCCTAGAAGCAATCACGAGAAGACTTCATATCACCATGACTTGCATGACCAACTGAGGACTGTCTGCATGCTACGGTTCAACAGCAGCTCCCAACAACAAAAGCCAGTGTAGTATAGTGGTTAGAGTTTCAGTGTAGGATCTTGGACAGCCAGGTTTGAAACATCACTCTGCTGAGGAAACTCACCGGGTGACTTTGATCCAGTCATGCATTCTCAGCCTAACCTACCTCTCAGAGTTGTTGTGATGATAATATGGAGGCAAGGAGAATGATGTAAGTTGCTTTGGGTCCCCATTGTGGAGAAAGGTAGTTTATAAATGAAGTAAATAAATATAGATGAAGATGGACGGGCAGATAAAAAGTATGTTGTTTAGTGAGTGTGAAGATGGATTTAGGGAAAAGTGGAATACTACAAATTAGTTCCCAGTGTCTCTTGATGGCAATGCATAGGAACATCCATTGATATGCTGAAGCCTACACAATATCGTTCTCAGTGTTTCATGATGCTGATAAGATGTATGTGTACATTTTCACACAATTCTGAAGGCCTTAAACATGACAAAGCAAACTAGAGTAGATTAAAGGGCTATCTAATCTAGCAACCTGCCTCTCAGAATGGCCATGAGATGCCCTCATAAGGCCCTCAAGCAGGGCACAGAGGCCAAGGTCTGCCTTTCTCAGTGCTCCCAGGACAATTATTCAGAAATTTACTGCCTCGGAATATGGTGGTTAGAGATGGGCACAAACCGCATTATGAACCGTAAAACCCCACGAAAATGGTGATCGCGCGATCGTGACTGGGCGGATCATGGTCGGCCATGGCCAACGAACCAGCGGTTGGGAGAGGCCTGGTTTGGGGCATTCTGGTGCGGTTCAGGAGGCCAGACACTCAGGCGCCGGCAATCTATTCCCCTGGCAATGGAGCCAGGGGAATGCCTGAGCTCTGTCTGCCCTCCTTCTGTCACCCTGGAAACCCAAATGGAAGCCCAGCTTTCCTTGATCAGCAGGGCTTCCTTCCAACCATGGAGCTGCAAAGCAGTTACAAGTTGGGGGAAGACACCCAGGGGAGGGAGGGGGAAGGGGGTGTTTTGTAGCCATGGGTACTCCAATCTCATCTCTGCAAACCCTGATAGGCAGCTCTGATGGCCAAGCACAGACCTCCTGAGTTGCTGAATGGGACCCTTGCTTATAAATAGCCGTGGTCTCCCAGGCTGGGTTTCACTTTCTGCAAGCAGTGGAGTGGGACAAAGCTCTTGCTTGCCACTTGCTAGCCTTTGGGGAGAGAGACTGAGAGTACAATTGAGCTTGGCTTTGGGGGATAGGGATCTATCTCCTCAGGGTTGCTGCCTGGCTCTGGGGCCAAGCTCAGCGGGCACCTCGGCCGAGGGCTCACATTGATTATTGATCAGGGCCTGATCGGTTCAGGTCTGTGGGAGTGGTGGGCTAGAGCTCTAGTCCTTCCCTCCCTCTGGTGCCAGGGCTGCTGCCAGGCCTCTCCTCATGCCCGTTAGGACCGGCGGCCGCTGGCATCAGCCACCGTTTCTGTATCGCTGGGAATACCAATGCGCTGCATTGTGCCGTCCCCGAACCATGATCCGGTTCGGCAACGGGAGATGTTCATTGCAGTTCGCTAACTCGGGATCGTGGTCTGCACCGAACCACGGTCCACTGGTTCATTAATTTTTTTCAGTTCGTGCCCATGTCTAATAGTGGTTCCATTTAGACATCATGGCTAATAGCCATTTGTCTAAACTAGTGCCCACCACTATATCTTGTGGCAGTAAATGTCCCAAGATGATTACTTGTTGAGTAATTAACACCCTTTTATTTGTCTTGAATCTACTGCCCATTACCTTCATTGGGTGCCTTCTCTTCTACCAGATCTTCCCACCATGGATTACAATACTTGCAAGGGGGAACTATGAGAAAGGGAAGAGGTGGATGGGAAAGCTTCCAAGACAGGCTGACACAGACTTTTGAATGGGCTAAGAAACATGAAATTCATATTCTAAACCTCTGCTTTTGGAATCACCATCACTTACAAGAAAAGGCTTGGTGAGAATCCATATTTTAATGCTATATAGTAAAGCATCTGCAAGAATGTAAAATGTCTGAGGAACAATCCCCAATTTAAATATCCTAGATATCTGAACTGAGAAAGCCTTATGCCTAAAATACAGAAAAACAGCTAAAAAGAGAGTTGTGGACTTAATGGACCATTTGTCTGACTTGGTAGAAGATAGCTCCTTCTTCAGACAATCAAATTGTTGACATTAAAAAGGAGGAAACTGAAATACATATTGCTGCTTCACAGTAGTCCTAAATCCAAATGGACCAGGGCCTATTTCTGTATTATACTAATGCTGTCATTAAAAACCACAGCTCATATGTTTAATTTCAGAATATATGTGCTGCATCCGAATAGCAAAACTAGCCATAGATGTTTGGCTCACATCCTATGGAGTCTTATCATGCAGTGTGGTGAATATCCAATTTCTCCCTGCCCTTGTTATGGCTGGTATCAAGAAAAAAAGGAAATACATATCTACACATGTTCTGAAATGGCCACACAATCCAAATTTCTACCCCTTCCACAGTTTGGCACTCTAGGCTACCAGTGAAGATGCAGCCATCCTGGTCAATGGACAGCAATATATCTAGGCAAGAAAACCATAGTCTTGTTTCTTTAGAAAGGTTTTGAACCTGAAAAAAGCAAGCACTAGCAGAAAATGCAAAAATACACAATCTAAAAGAAAAGCCATATGCTTTTGACTAACCTGACCGATGGGTTCTTTTGTGGTTGGCTTTCTTCTAGCTGTACTTGTAGCTAGAGTGGTGGTGGTTTCCATAACTGATGTGGACATCTCAGACTGCATTGCAGTGGCAGTTGACTCAGTTGTCATAGAAGGCACTTCACCAACAAGTCTCACGTTCCCTTCTATCACTATGTTGGCATCGTTCTCGGCAGCCATGTTCAGGACTTTCAAGCCATTGTAGTAGAGTCCAGAAAGCTGACCCTGAAATGGATGACCTCGCTCCTTGCCTCCAATTTTTATCGTTGCTTGGCTATTGAAGATTGTGAGCTGACGTCCTGCAAAGATAGTATTACATACATGCAAAAAATGTTGATTGCGAACACTACACTAAAAAGAGGGTGATTTTAACAGATTATTATGGAGTGGAGGATGATAGCAATAAACTATAAGAAACAATTTTACTCATAATTCATTGCTTTTAATGAGGTGTCCATGGAATGTAGAATTGTTGATCTATGCAGATGATTTCGTATATTTATGCTTCAGTTTTTGGGAAAAGGCCAATTAAAATTTGTTTCATATCATCAATTCACTATTGCCTAGCCCCTTCCCTTTCTTTCGGGGGGGAAATTAACTTTTAGTTTTTGTGTATGTGTGTGTGAGCAGGTTACCAACTGCACCATACTAAATTTTTTGGACTTTTAAGTATTCTGATACTGATTTAAAAACTGAAGAACATTTCTCTTATACACTCATTCTTAAACATTTACTTATGCAATATGAAAACTTATGTCTCATAAATTCTAATATCAAATAGTTTTCTCAGAGTAAAACAATTCCTATATCTATTCTATGTATGTTTTTATATGACTATCTACTTGTGTATGTTTAATGTTCATATATCATACAGAAAGGTTTGGTATTCTTCTAACACACACACACACTAAGGAAGCATGGGATACATATGATATACTAAGAATTTCAGAAACAAAAATGCAAGAGAGAGGGAAAGGAGAGAAAGACGGAGGTATGTCTGATTGGCTTTCAGCAAATCTATTGACTAAAAGAAAAATCAATAAAATTAAAGGAAAACATTTGGATGTAAAATGCAACTTCAAGGAATGGTACACAAATCGATGAAGAGTCATGTCACATTGTTATTTAAAATAGAAATCCTCACCAATGCAAACCCATTTATGATGATGATTATTAATAATAAACATGATATTCTCTTTAGCCAATTGGCTTCTGCTCATCGTAAAAGCATGCACACAAAGTTAAGCTCACTTTTAATTAGCGTTTGTTCCAAAATCCCCTTAGAAAGTTGCAAACGTTAAAGGGACTTTCATCTTATTTGGCAAGTCATATTGCCCACTATTTAATATATCCTACAGTTTAAACAATGATTTTTGTTTGTTTGTTTCAGGACCATAATGAAGATCTCATAACTACACACACATATATGTATATATAAATATATATTTTAGTTAAGAATTTAGATGATGGAACATGTAACATAATCTATGAATGATTTATCAGTTTTGGTTAATATTTGCTATGAGTACCTTCATAGATTGAGTTAGTGGATTATATTTAACAGTCCCTTTAACCTTAAGTTAACAGGGTAAGATTATTAAACAGGCGGTATTGCTAAAAATGTATCGAAATTATTATATACAAGGTATGCAAATATTTACTCTATGTTTTACTGTTTAAAATTTGTTTTTAATTTAGTTTTACTGAAAAATTTATTGTTTTATGTTTATTGGTGTTACAATGAAGCACTACTCGGTTATGTTCAAATTATTTTTTTATTTGAAGTTTTAATCAATGTTTTTACCTTTGTCGAGTAGCCATTCATCAACTACTCGACCAAGCCGATATGGAATTCGCTGTCTAGCAATCGCCAGGCGCTCGTTATCATTGTTTCCTTTAAAGTTTAAAGAGACATTTCATTGGTTAAAATCTGTAAGGTCAAAGGTTAAAAGTTAATACTTAAAGCTTGAGTTAAACAATTGCCACATGATTTTTTTTTTTGAAAAATTTGGAATTTTTTAAAAAGTGCTAGCTAGAACATTTCATGGTTCAGACTCGTCATTCATTCATTTATTTTATTTTAGCAAACAAAATTATTCCTATGTTAATTGAAAATTAGAAATCTGCATTTGAGCTAGGTTATTAACTTATGTTATAGACAAACCCCCCAAAAAACAAGTTTAAACATCAAATACTAGCTTTACAAAAAGAATGATCATTGACCTCAGGGTTTTGTCCTTTCTTTTTTGTTTTTGATGTTTCTTATTAACTAGTTAAAACATGTTCAGGTGAAACAGGTTTAATTTTGCAAAATACCTCTTGCTCCAATTCTCTTAGTCCAGGTTAGTCATTTAAAGAAGAAGAACAATGAAAAGCTTAACCACCATCAAGGGCACACTTACTTCTGAGATATAGATATCGATCTGACATAATTTATATCCTAGTCAGAAAAAAAATACATTTTTTAAAAATTCTCTAGCTTCCAAATCAGTTCCAAAGACTTCAATACACTGAACAGGTGGTAAAGAAAAAAATCAGATTATCCATTGCTTACACACAATCACAGAATATAACAAAAATGTTTTTAATACACAGCATCAAGGCTTTGACAAATGCGATGCCAAGAATTGTTTCAATGTATTTGAAGGCACTGATTCAGGAAAAGCTAGTCACACTGAACAACTTGCAATTAAAGTCCTATTCATATCAATCTGATTTCCTCTGGATCAGAGCCTTTAAACTATGAAGATAATTGAAATGCTTTCCACAATTTTGTGATCTGTGATACACAAGCCACTTATAGTGCAATCCTAAGAAGAGTTACTCCAGTCTAAGCCCATTAGACTGGAGTAACTCTGCTTAGGTTTGTACTGTTAAAGTCACTATTTATGCCCAGTAACGACATAAGAGCCAAATATATCCAGTCCCAGACATAGCTGCTGAACCAGGGGATCTAATCATAGAATCATTGGGTTGTAAGGTACCTCTAGGGTTATCTAGTCCAACCCCCTGCACTATGCAGGAAATTCACAATTACCTTCCCTCCCCAAACCACCAGTGACCCCCGTTCCATGTCCAGAAAATGGCAAAACACTGTCAGGATCTCTAGCTAAACTGGCCTGGGGAAAATTGCTACCTGACTCCAAGGTGGTGATCGGCCTTACCCTGGGCATGTAAGAAGGAGCACTGAGAATTAAGCAATGATGTAACCCTTCCTACCCTCCCTCTCATGATCTGCCCAGGTTCACAAAGTCAGCATTGCATGTCAGATGGCCATCCAGTCTCTGCTTAAAAACCTCCAAAGGAGAGCCCACCACCTCTTGAGGAAGCCTAGGGAATCCAGGGGATCTAATCTAGGGGATCAAAGGTCAAACTGCATGCAACATCTGAGAACTGTTACTGACTCTCCTAAGCATGGAGAGGATCAATTGGATTGAGGCCATTGTGCAGGAGCACTGGTGGGGAGGGTTCTGGTTACTGTTCCCCCACATGCTGGTTCCCCGAGAGAAATCCATTTGTGATTAGACTCAATACAGGGGTGGGGGTCGGGGGTTGGTATAATACAGATAATTGTTTTTCCCTGCTGGGTCTAATAGTAACTTGAAGGGAGACATTGAGTCATTGGGGGAAATGATATAGGAGAAGAGAATTAACTTTCCTGAGCCAGTGACAAGGCCACCCCTTCCCTCCTTTAGTTGCATTATGAGCTTAAATTATATTTGGGGATATTTGATCATACATCCCCAATATCATACATAATTTGATCCTATAAAGATCCTATATTTTTAAATAAAAGTATCCTATTATTGGCTTTGTGAAAGGAAATTGAGAAATATCAGTGAAAATGCGCTCAACTGTATAACCTTAATTTTAGCAGACCAAATGTCTCTCCCCTGAAACACTTACAATCTCAACCCTTGATCAGAAAGAGTCCAGTAGCACCTTTAAGACTAACCAATGTTATTGTAGCATAAACTTTCGAGAATCAAGTTCTCTTTGTCAGATGCATGATACAAACTGGTCAAATACAGAAGAGGAGGGTGGAGATGGGAGAGAAGGGGACATATATCAGAAGGGGACAGGCTAATTGCATCCTGTCCCCTTCTGATATATGTCCCCTTCTCTCCCATCTCCACCCTCCTCTTCTGTATTTGACCAGTTTGTATCATGCATCTGACGAACAGAACTTGATTCTCAAAAGCTTATGCTACAATAAAATTGGTTAGTCTTAAAGGTGCTACTGGACTCTTTCTGATTTTGCTACTACAGACTAACACGGCTAACAACATTTATTCCTGTATGAGCTTTTGTGTGTCAGAGCTCACTTCCTCAAATACAATGGAAAGAAAGAAAATAATTTTATAGAAAATTACAAAAGGGGAGGGGGGGAGACGAAGGAGCTGAGCACGGACAGGCCTAGTACAATAAATCAAGTGAGACTGTCTATGAGGGGCCTTGAACCACTTGGCTATTTTAATGGATGATGGGAAAAGTCAGAGGTCCTAGCCTCTCTGACATATAATAAAGGCAAAGTGCAATAAAGTAGGGTAAAGAGGCAGTTTGAAGCATGAGATAATTAACCAACATTGTTACAGGGTTATGGTATGACACAACATGTTAAGAACAGTCTGTTATCTTTCCCAGCCATTTGTTTTGTTTACCTTCTAACAAGAACATCAAACCACATGGAAGATTTTTCCTTAGGTTTTTTGATAATGTTGTCTAGTTTTACCAATAAGGTATCACACATCCATTTGTTAGTTCTTGCTTGGATCACTCATTCCCCTTTCTCTTGACCTTCTCCACCCCAGCCTCAAATACCAGCCACATCCTTTTTGTTTGTCTTCTGTTCCATTTATTGCTTTCTCAGCCATGGTCATCTTACTGGTGGAAAAAAGTAAAACCCCTTCCCAGACTTTGAAAATGTATATCATTTTGGAAAACACTCTGACTTATGTAAATCAGTTAACAATAAGCACTTTTGTTAACAAACATTCTCTTTCAAAGCCTATTTCAGCTAAAACTGTGTAGAGTTTTTGAACTTTTGTGGCTTACTATAATATTCTAACATCTGTAAATTACATTCCTTTCTGACTGCCACAATCTCGCACCACTGGGAGCTAAAGGCAAATGAAAAGCAGAGAAATTGTCGGTCGATTTGTAAAGGTCACACGTAAAATAATTTTTGATTACTTTGATTCATGTCTCAAAAGAATAAGTGGAGAGGAAAATGTATCTAGATTTAACACCAGTAGACTTCTCCAGGTTGTCTCAGCAGGGGCTACAAATATTAAAGCTAACGAAGAACAAAACTGAACAAATGGGGGAGGGGGGCACCCTGTGGTAAGATTCATCTTGTGCATGTACAATCCCACATGTATGCAGGGCTCACTCACCCTCTTGCTCAGTGGAGAGCTTTTTCCTCCTCCCTTGGTGCACATGCACCAAAATGCACTGGTCTTTATTTGGAAAGGAACATGATTCCATTTCCTGTGTCCTCATCAGGTCCTCTTTCCAATCCAGGGCTGCAACTTTTCTTCAGTCAGTGGTACCAACAGTCTGTACATATATCCAAGAATGAAACCAAAGCAGCATCCTCTAGCCCTCAAAAACAGGCCACAGACCTTTCTCAACCCTGCCCCTCTGCCCCCAATACGAAACATTCTTGCTCTGTCAAACATCACTTGCAAGTCTTTCTGTTAGATTTGAAGGTGTGAGTGATAGCAAGGTCAAGTCAGAAAAGATGGAGTTGCAGCAGATCCCAGAGAAGATTAGGGAGACAGGCTGATATGAAGAACGGCCCAGAAGTCTCCCTTAACAGTGAATTGCTCAGCCTGAGCTGCCCATAGTTCCATCCTACAATTAGTAATAACGTAGCACTCATTATTTGAGGCTTCAGGTACATACCCTCCCAGCTCCCATACTCATTCCTACAACACAAGCATCAACTTTGTTGGTATTCCCCCACATGGGGTCTTGTGCCTATCCTTTCAACATTTCCAATCATGAGCAGGACAAGAAAGACAGAAGGAACAGCTCTTTCACGAATGTCATGAATAGCTTTCTTGTACATTTTTAATTTTTTAAATGTCATTTATACCCCACCTTTCTCTCCAATGGAGATCCCAAGCAGCTTACATCATTTTCCTCTTCTCCATGTTATCTTCACGACAATCCGGCAAGGTAGGTTAGGTCGAGAATGTGTGAATAGCCCAAGATCTCCCAATAAGGTTCCATGGCAGAGTGGGGATTTAAACCTGGTTCTCCCAAATTCTAGTCCAAAACTCTAACCACTACACCACACATGAGCAGTACACAGACTCTGAGTTGCCCAGGATGGCAAGGGGGGGTGCTCATGCTCTACATTTCTATCAATCATTATTTCATGTCTGGGAATCAAAATTCACAAGCAAATGAAATTATTGCAAATAGTACTACATATGCCTGTTGCTTTTTAGTACTTTTTAATATGTCACTGATGGCTGTAGGCAATTCTGAAAGTTGCACTGCTTCCTATAGCTGAGTGGCAGAGGAGCTGTTTGACATGTAGAAGTTCACAGATTCAATCCCTGGTACTGCAAATTAAAAGGCTCAGGTGGTAGGTAATCAACCTGAGACCCTCAACCCGAGACCCTAAAGAGCTGTTGCCAATACTGACCTTGAAGGACCAATGGTCTGACTTAATAAGGCAGCTTCATGTGTTCAATCCCATTTGCAAACATTTGCCTAGCTTTGTTTGAGTTGCAGTTGGAGTCCATGTACCTGGACTAAAAATACTTAAATCAGCAACCTATTCTGTGCCATGTGGAGAATCTCCTTATATATTATCATATACTTTCACAACCAATGACAATTAGCAAAGCTCTTTTCACCAAGCACTCAATCGTGATAAATAATTATTCAAAATGGGAAGTGATTACCCATTCCCAGTCAAGCACTCCCTTCTCTTCCCTCCCATCCCTTCTCCAATGCAAATTATCCCTCCCGAAGGGTGTTTTCCAAAAGAGAAGGGGCCGTGTACATGGGGCTGCATGCAATACATCGTATACTTTTCTCCTTAAAGTGCACATTACAGGTAGTAATGCCTCTACTGAACTACCGCTGGGACTTGGCTGGGAGGACCTTTTGTCAATCTGCGACCTTATTCTGTTTTGAATCTTCTTAATCTCCGTTTTGATTTGGAGCCTTTTCCCCTGGTCGTAATCAACAATTAAAAGTATGAGGGTCCTTCCTCATCTCAATTTTATTCCCCCGGTAATAAGCAACAGCCTCTTCTTGCCATGCAGCATCAGGTGACTAAGATGGAGAGACTGATGTATTATATCAAGAAGAAGCAAGAAAAGATAAAGAAACGAGGAGATAAGAAAGGCTACTGTTTTGGCTGTTAAATTAAAGGTCATATTATGTTAACATGTCTTTTTTATATATATAAAGCTTTTACGGTAATTGTGCAGCATTTAGCAAGTTGATAAGGTGATGCTGCTGCTTAAAAAATGAGCATCAAAAGTCATTTATAATATTAAGGTGCAAGAATGAAGGTGTAAAATCATGAATATGTTGCACTCTGTATCTTTTTGTGAGCAGGGTTTTGCAGTTCTCTTTGATCCTGGCACTCTGTAACTCTTTTTCCTAGCAGAATTGTGTAGCATTTACAATCTGCTTTCTTACATTTTACGAGAGGTTGACAGTGCTCAGCATCTCCTCCTAAGTTTTCTAAGATCTGGAAAGCAAGAATAAGGCCTCCCTTGGTCTATGGGATTGTTTCTATGACTGAAATTCTGTGACTCACCCCTCCTCCCTCCGTGACCCCTGCTCTATACCCAGAAGAAGGCAAAAAAACCTCCAGGACTCCGTCCTGGCCAATCTGGCCTGGAGGAAAATTCCTTCATGACCCCAAAGTGGTGATTGGCATTACCCTTAGCATATAAGAAAGGGCCATGAGAGCCTAGCACCAACTCATTCCTTCAGACACTCCCTCTCCTGATCTGTGCATATGCTTATTAAGTCAGAGAACTACATCCTGTAATAAAAGGCAGGAATCTGGGAGGCAGTCAGAGACACAATGGGAAACGATTGAATATTGCATGAGACATGTCAAAATCTTGACTTTTTACTCCCTATAATTATTAGCTGGGCTCTGGCAGATTAGCACCATTTCCAACTGCTAATCCCAGAGGCAAAAGAGGGCAGTGATGGTGGATGAATAAAGTGGTGGGGCACTGATCCATTCTTTTGTCAAAGGCATCTCCAAGAGGACCTTTCCTCAAGAGAAGGTGCAGCGTGTGCAGCTGGGTGGTGTGTGCCATTGCTGTGACAATCAGAAGCACTAACCGCAACACCCCCACACGCTTCCCTGGTTGTGCTGGGCAGCCTGGCCAGCCAGGTGCACAGGAGATGTCGTGCTTGTGGGTGGTCAGGGGAAGGGTGTTCAGGCAGGTGGCAGAACAGGCATGTGGATGTGGGCCTTGGTCAATGCCCCACCTCAAGGTCTACTGATGCTGGCCCTGCTCCACAACACTGTAGGATGTCCTAATAACAGGTATTTCTTATTGCATTGTTATGTGAGTATCCTACTTTTCTTCCATTATGGAACTCAAAGCAGCATCTGTCTTGTTCCCAGGAGGTCCCCTGCCCGGACCCAGACTGGCTTAGCTTCAGCAAGATTGCTAGATTGTGTTCTTCAACAATATTCCCTGGCTTCACAATAATGCCCTAGGGACAAAGACAGAGGCTCTTCAGTACCATTAAAAAAGGCAGAACTGTAAAACAGAGGACCGAGGACTGAGAAATATAGCTCCGAAGTAATGAACTCGTACATTTAAAGTGGGGAGAGATGACGGGTGAGGGGTGGGATAGAGAGAGAGGTGAGAAGGTGCTTTCAAAATGTTGCCTAAAGTGAAATTCAAAGCAAATACAGAAGTTCTGCCTCAAGTGAAAGGTTAACCCAAACAGCTCCCTCTCCCACCCAAATGTAATGTTGATCCTCAAATCACTAACAAAGAATGGTAACTTGCACTGACTGTGGGAAGATCCACCAATAAATGGACCCAGTTAAGGGGGGGATCAGGGCAGCAAAGCAAACTCTCTAGAGAACCATTATTTTACATGATTGGGCTTACATACCATTTCCTCACCTACCCCAAGATAAACCAGGCCCCCATAAATTTGTACAGGAGCTAAGCAAAACCAGAATATACTTCAACACAGCAACCTCAATGATTCTTAATCCAGGGACAGAAGCATGGCTACTCATAGAAAGCCAACAGAAAGACGGAAGGTCATTGTCTGGGCAAGCCAGTTCAAATCAAAACAATAACAATGTTAAAAGGAAAAAGAGCCAAAGGGGTTCATACTGATGGAAAATGGCATTTAAGAGATAAAAATCTGTTCTCTGTCAGCAGCACAGGCAAAGAAGTAGCCCTTGGCCAAAGAAAGCTTTAGACTTTCAGCTATGTCTAAAAGTGGCATTCAATTTGTGTATTTTATGCCTCGCAGATATTTGACTATAAAAGAGTAATACATTCCAAATTGAAGGGTTTAAACTTGTACACTCAGGGGTTTTTAAAAAGACTTTTTGCAAGGCAGAGGAACACAAACAGTAAATTACAGAAGCTGAGGCTGAGAGAGATCACAGGAGCACTCGAGCATCCTCCTGTGCAGTAACATAATAATCAGGACACTGGAAACAATTCAGTTTTCTCTACTTAAAGGTCGAAAGAGCTTCTGATGAAACAAATGGTGGGAAGAGCCACTATCTCAGCTGATCTGCTGCAGCATTATTATTGCCTTTGCATCCTGTCTTTCCATTGGCACATGCAAGGTGGCTGAGATAATCAACAGCCCATAAAGCAACTATATCAAGCTGATAGAAAATGGTTGGGTTGGATCCCATGGATCCATTCTGCTAAGTTGTCGCAGCGGGCAGGGGACCAGGGAAGCTCTTGTAGGCTGCCACCACTCTGGTACAGGTTTCCTTGCAAGGGCTCAGAGCACCCAACCAACCCCTTTTGTTTACTCTTTCCCAGTAGGTTTTACTTTATATGTGACCAAATGAGGCGTAACGACCTAGGCAGAATAATAAACAACTTTATTTAAAACATTTAGTAATAACTGTTGTTTAAAACTTTGTAGAATAAGGAGAACAGTAAAGGCAGGTAAACAACAAACTAACACACCCTAATGCATCTAATCAAAATGTTCCTAGCTGTCTCTTGGTGACTGGCTTCAAGCTGACTCACCCATTCTGGATAAGGGATCCCTCTAGGGTTTCCAGCTCCAAGTTGGGAAATTTCTGGAGATCTGGGGGGTGAAATCTGGAGAAACCTGGAGAAAGTGGGGTTTAGGGAGGGAAAGGACCTTGGCATGGCATAATTCCATAGAGTCCACTCCCAAAAGTAGCCATTTTCTCCAGGTGAACTGATTTCTGTGGTCTGGAGACCAGCTGTAATTCCAGGAGATCTCCAGCCACTACCTGGAGGCTGGCAACCCTAGACCCCTCCATCTGCTGCTCCCTAGGAGTGAACACCCTCCCACTGTGGTGAGGCCTTTTATACCTTCTTCTCAGGCACTATCCCCCTAGTTCTCTATTGGTGCAATTTCCCCATCAAAATCCCCTCTTAACCAATCACAGGGTCCAAAGGAGACCTGGGAAATGTAGGCCCTGTAGTCACTTTAGTACAGGCTACCCCAGAGCCACTAGTCCTCACTATGTAGGCCCAGGCTCATAACAGTTTCAGATGTCCAAAGACAATTATATGAACCATGAAGCTGCCATGTACTCCAGCAAGCTGCCGTGTATTCCAGCAAGATCAGGATTGTCTACTCTGACAGGCAGCAGCTCTTCTGTGTCTCAGGTAGAGGTCTTTTATGCCACTTATTACCTATATTCTTGTAACTGGTGAAGGGGGGGCTCAAATAAGCATTTAGCACCAGAACTTCTCAGTCTTAAAAAGGGTCTGTTTGATCTACTATTCACTCTAGTAGAGGCTTTCCTGTATCCATTAGGTCTCACTACATAGGCCCAGGCTCATAACATAAGTGCAAGGAGTTTCTTCCAGCACATAAAGCTCTTTGAGCCGCAGGAGTCAGAGATCACTTATTACACCAGGAAGGTGCCACCTAGGCAGGGGCGGCGGCAGGGTTTCTGGCGCCCGTGGCCACCCCACGTGCGTGCACACATAGTGCGCACACATGCCCATGGACTGCGTGATGTCACCGCGTGATGATATCATCATGCAGCAAGCCGGGCCCATTGGCCAGCGGGTGGCTGGGGTGGCGTGCGGACGCTGCCCGTGCTTCACACGCTGTCCTGGACGCCTGCACTGCCTGGCACGCGGATGCTGTGCACGGCCAGGGGTGTGTGGCAGCAGCAGTGGAGGTGCAGGGCTGGCCGGCTGCAGCAGCTGCAGGCCAGACACACAGCTCCGTGGTGCGCGCCACTGCCCCTGGCACCCCCTCTGGCACCCCAGCACCTACGGCGCCTGCCTCACCGCCTCAATGGTGGCGCCGGCCCCGCACCTAGGGTTGCCTGGTCCAGCTTGGAAAATTCCTGGAGATTTGGGAGGTGGAGCCTGAAGAGGATGGGGTTTGGGGAGGGGAGGGAGCCTCCATGGGGTATCATACCATAGACTTCACCCTTCACAGCAGCTATTTTCTCTGTTGCCTGGAGATCAGTTGTAATTCCAGATCTCCAGCTACCACCTGGAGGCTGGCAACCCTAGTGCCGCCAAGAGCAAAACAACTAGGGCCGTTTCCAGACGGCTTACCTTCTGCCTCTCCATGCCGCAATGTCGCGGCTCGTGTCGGAGAAAACGCAAAATAGCATGTTTTCTCGCGCGAGTTTTATGCAACATCGTGCAAAACTTGCGCAAGAAAATGCAATATTTCGCGTTCGCCCCAGCATGAGCCGCGGCGTTGTGGCATGGAGCGGCAGAAGGTAAGCCGTCTGGAAATGGCCTAGGTAGGATCCAAACCTTCATTATCATTATAAAGGTAAGAATATCATGACGACAACAGGTATGATCATTAATGGGAGGACCATGAAAGCAAATGGAGTCAATGGCAGGGAGCAGAGGTTGCTTTAATCTACTTCCTCAAAGCATACAACCACAGCCTGAAAGGCTTTAACTGGAGCTCTCCATTCTCTTCAGGCAGTTTCTTGGGCATTCTGGATATCCAGAGTCCCTTTTCTACAAGGGACTCTGTCAGAAGATAGCTCAGCAGTAAAGTCAGAAGATGGCTCAGCAGTAAAGTACCTGCTTGGGATGCAGAAGGTCCCAGGTTCAACCCCCAGCATCTCCAGCTAATGATCAGGTTGTAGGTGATGTGAAAGACTCAGCCTGAGATGCTGAATAGCCCCTGCCAGTCAGAGTAGACTACACTGAGTTTGATGGACCAATATGGTCTGATTTAGTGTGAGACAGCTTCATGTATGTCCAGCTTTATAGCTTCCAAGGGCCAACAGGAAGCTATCCAGTTGCTAATTGCCTCGCAACCCAACAGGAAACAGAGGTCTGGCCCTTCCCTTTCCTTGTGGCAAATGGGGTTTACAAAGCTCTGCAAGAGAAATGCTAAATGTAAGATCAGCCAAGGCCACTGCTTCTACTACTATTCAGTAGCTGCAGCAGGAATGATTAGCAGCATTGGATTGAATGGAATAAGTATGTTCTGGATGAAGAAGTGTGGATAGTTGCTTGGGGCCTCAGACAGTTGCTCAGGGAGGTGTGAATCCTTCCTGGGCCTATTGTTATGGGTGCTTCGCTCATACCCATTGGCTAGGAAGAACAATTTTGAACCCCACCTCGCCCCCTTTCCAAAGTGCGTACAATACACATTACTGGGTTGATACCTCTTTTCATGGTACTTTTTTGTACTTGGACATGCCATACCCAAGAACATGGGAGCCAGTTTGGTGTAGTGGTTAAGAGCGCGGGACTCTAATCTGGAGAGCCAGGTTTGATTCCCCACTCCTTCACTTGAAGCCAGCTGGGTGACCTTGGGCTAGTCACAGCTCTCTGGAGCTCTCTCAGCCCCACCCACTTCACAGGGTGTTTTGTTGTGGGGATAATAATGACATATGTGGTAAACCACTCTGAGTGGGCATTAAGTTGTCCTGAAGGGCGGGATATAAATCGAATGTTGTTGTTGTTATTAAACATATAGTTTATAAAGTGCAAAGGAATGCATGTTTAAAATTAGACTCATGTCTCACACAGGCAAAACACAAGAACACACATTGTCATTTTTAAAGAGGTGTGCATACCTAATTTGACATGTGTATGTTTTCACACCTGATGCAAGATATTTTGATCTCAGGTAGATGTTCATGAGCTTAAAAAGAACATTGTGCACACTGGCCCTCTGATCTCTCTTAGTGTGGCTATCTACAACTGCCAGCCATGAAGGGGAGCACTGTCCTGTCAGCAGTCAAAGTAGGGGAAGTTGAGATCAGTGATACAGTGTGGGATATTTGTTAGAAACACAAGATAAGAAAGCGTGAACATGGGGTGGAGAGGCTCTCTCATACTCAAGGGAGACTTGTTAAGTGGTTCCACCACTCCATGCCTGAAAGCTGAAACTTAACACAGTTATCTAACATATTAGAGTAGATCTATCTGACTAATGCAGCTCAAAGAAGCTGCAAGCACATCTCTGTTTTGAAGAGCCATCTCTGTACAGGAAATAAGGCTAAAACCAACCAGCCTTTCCTTCCCATCCAAACCCCCCTGTTTCCCATTTTCTCCTGCTCCCTTTGTTTCCCCCTTTTTTATATACAGGCTCACAAAAATTGCGCTACATTTTCTTTTTTCTTCTGCAAAAGCTATTTACAACAGCACACCCCATTATTCAGGACACAAGCTGCAAGTCCTTTGTAATACTTAACAAATTTTAAGGAGGGAAATGAATGATCTTTCAAAGAAAACAGCTCTGCTGACACAATTTGCAAATCCACTTTCTCTCAGGAAACTACTTGACCTTTCTCACAATAGGCTGAAACACAAGAAATTGTGTGAGGATATTGCTGCCATCACAGCTTTACAGATTTCAGGTGGCTTCATTAACACACACTTGCACACCAAACAAATGCATTATTAAAACGGGCTGCATTGCGCTCTTTCAATATTAGCAAAATAAAAGTTGCTTTATTTTCAAAATGTTCGCTATTAAGGATGATACAGAACTAAGCAAACAGTCAGTTCCAAAACAAGATGGCCTTTTAAGCTAAATGGGGCAAGGTTAGCAATAAACTATTAATGAGTTCCTCTGCTTAATAAACTGATAGGATTCGTAGAATGATCTGTATCCTACTATTGATCCCCGGACAAAACTCCAAGTAAAGTTACTGGCAACGAATCAATAGAGTGAAAGGTAAACAGGCAGCAGTTCCTCCCATTCTTCTTGTTGAATACATAGACACAGAAGTCATTTCCTTGCATCAGTCTGAAATATGGAACCGGGACGGTATACCGCGGCACACAAATCAATATTCAGAGGAGGCTCAAGGAAGGTGAAATATGCACAGCCAATTATGATTAAAAATGTTTAGCATGGATTGTTAGCAGACAGCAAAGCATGCAGCTAGATCCCTAGACTGAAACTCAAGAACACCCGCTGGGTCTAGCAGAATGCTTAAAAGAAATCTATGCTGCATGCAGCCTCGTTAAACCTTTATTTTCAAAGTGTTGTTTTTATCTGTGCTTCTGCCGATGAAACTGCACTCAGATAAAAGCCGTTTTGCAACTGCTTTTGTTCCTTTGGGGAAGGGTGATGAGAGACTTCACTCGTTTTAGAGCTGGAGCAGTTGAAAGTGCCCTCACTGCACTCAGTCCAGACTTTACTTTCGTCTCTAAAGTTGTCCTCTGAAAAATGAACCATTCTGAAAGTCTGAAACAGAAGCCAGCTGTGGACAAAGCTGGTGTTCATGATGTCATCAAAGCACATTACTCTGATCCCCAGAAAAATTTTGCACACACAAAATATTTTTTTTTTAAATTGACAGATGAAGGATGGATATATAAATGGATATGTGTGGCACCAAAACTAACAACAAAGGTAGGCAGCCTGCCTGGAATATGGGGAAAGGGCAGCTTGATGGCTTGAAATAGCATTTGATTATCCAGTATACTGTCATGAACATATGAAGCTGCCTCTCGCTGAGTCAGACCACAGGTCCATCAAGGTCAGTATTGTCTACTCTGACTGGCAGCAGCTCTCTGGGGTCTTAGGCAGAAGTTTCAGGTGGGTAGCTGTGTTGGTCTGCAATGGACAGAGCAATGGTCTTAAGGTGCTTCTGGATGCAAACTTTGCTCATCAGGAAGAGGTGTTTCATATCACTTCTTCATTATTTATAGTCCACTTTTCTCACAGAGATTCAAGGCAGATTATACAATGCAAATGAAAATACAATATGATCAACAGCTAGGACTTTCACTAAGCAAAGTATGATAGTGAACAGCTGTTAGGAAATTCAATGAACAGATACAATAGGGTATGGTAGCAGATTTGATAAACAGGCATAAAGCCAAGTACAGAGATGCAGTCTTTCTGAAACAAAGCATAACTAATTTACACAGCATGTTTAGCAAGGTGGAAACTCCCTAGCACATGCATGTCTACATCTACAAACAGTATTCAACAGAGTAGTATATAGTCCCTGTCCCTACCAAGCCACTTCTGAGCTACATCGTACTGCACAGCCCTATAATCTGAATAGAAAGCCCTCCTGAATAATTCAGTTTTGCATAGTTTGCAGAAATCCAGCAGAGTCAGAGCTTTCCTGACCTGCTCAGGCAGGTCATTCTTACACAGTATTCAACTAGTAAGGACTAGACATGGGCACGAACAGAAAAAAAAAACCCGAACATGGTGTTCATTGTTCGTTGCCATCCATGAACAACGAACAACGAACACTGACGAACATGAGCCTGTCACGAACATGTTCATCGTTCACGGGGGCCAGCAGGCTCTCCTCCAGCCATCAAGATCCCTACCGCACCACTCCCAGAAACCCTACCTGAGCAGGCAGCAGGAAATGTACCAATAATAAATAATAGCTTGGCCCCAGAGCCTGGCAGCCCTGGAACTTGAAAGGGAAGATCCATACTGCACCACTCCCAGAAACCCTACCTGAGCAGGCAGCAGGAAAGGTACAAATAATAAATAACAGCTTGGCCCCAGAGCCTGGCAGCAGCCCTTGAACTTGAAGGGGTAGATCCCTATCCCACCACATACAAAAAAAATTCAAACTCCAATGCACTCACCCTATCTCTCTAACAGCAGCCATCTCTCCCTGAAAGCCAGAGCTGGGAGCCCCCCTCCCCCCAGTCTTTCCCCCTTATAACAAATTTGGAGCTCCAGGCCACACTTGGAAGGAAGACCTGCCTATCAAGCTAAATTGGGCTTAGATTGGGGTTTCCAGGGCAACAGCAGGAGTTCAGACAGAGTTCAGAAAATCCCTGCCTGAGTTGCCATGGGAATTGATTGCAGGTGCTGTCTGGCTTGATGAACAGCAACCGAACAGCAACGAAGAGGCTTGCAATGACCACATGTTCATTTAGAATGGGGCCTCATGAACAACTTGTCCGTGAACAGCTGAACAGGCTGTCCGTGGGCTTTTTTGCATTCGTAATGCTGTTCGTGCCCATCCCTAGTAAGGAGCAAATTTGCTATTGTAAGAAGAACAACTACATATTCAAAACTGGCTGAAAAAGAAAATGGCCATTTGTGTAACAATGAATAAAGAAGATCAGTTTATTAAAATGTTAGTTATTTTTACATAGGAGATACTATGTCCTTTCTTACTATCTTCAGAGAAATATTTACATGGACATTTTGCTGCTCTGACCACCAGTTCTCTGTGACATCATAGCAACTCATTACCGAACCATTTTAACTGGAGATGGCAGGAACTGAACATAAAACCTTCTACCCTGGTCCATCAACTTCCACTGGTTCATCAGGTTTAGCATTATCTGTTCTGACTAGAAGCAGCTCTCCAGGGTCTCAGGCAGAGAAAGGTCTCTCACAACATCTGTTACTTGCAGTCCTTTAACGGAAGATACCAAGGGCTGAATCTGGCACCTTCTGCTTGTCAAATAGGTAATGCACTGCTGAACTATCACCCCGTCTCATATATAGTATATTCCGCTGCCAGATAGAAACATACACTGTAACTTTTTATATTATTTATTTATTTACTATACTATTCTCATGGAGACTCAAAGCAGATTACACAGTTTATTATGTTTGTCTAAGATGAGAACAGGACTGGATGATTCACAGAAATTACTGTATTCCTTTATTTCTGTTCACTTGAAGCTGAATCTCATTTTGGGGGTCTTTGCTATCAACAGTCTTGCAGCAGTTTATCCAAAGAAGATGACAACGAATGAATGAACTAAAGACATAATCAATGGTCAGGTAGAAAAATACTCATGGATACTGTCATACGAGACATTTATGAATTTAAAGCAGGGAGCTTATGGTACCTTGCTGACTGGTGCAGAGTAGCTGATGCATCTCTTTAAAAGACCCAAGCAAAGATTGCTTGGCTTTTTAAAAAGCTAAATTCTTATTTCATTTTAAAAAACCCATCACATTGCTTAGTTTATAGCTTCATTTCTGGTGCTGTTCCTTCATCATGTTCTGTTTCTAGGACAGAACAAAACTTAGTGACATGCAGGGGGAGAGGGGAGCAGCTTAGGACATTTTTCATTACTCAGAAGTAGCTCTCATTAAGGAAAAGGTTGCTGATCTCTGACCTAAACAGATGGTTCTTGCTTTGTTGAAAGAAGTGCAGCAGACAAGGCCATTCCACTAAGGCAATAAGTGTCTTCCTTGTTAATAGGCAGCATATCATGCCATGTGGAGGATTCCTTAACAGGGACAGGTTTGGCCAAGGAGAATAGCCATAGCTCAGTGTTACTGAAGGCCACAGCTTCAGTCCTTGGCATCTCCAGCTAAAAGTATCTCCAGCTGAAGGTATCTTAGGAGCGAGAAAAAATCTTTGCCTGAACTTTGAGATAGCAGACATCAGCCAGGACAGACAATACTAACAGGCTTGATGGACCAACAGTCAGATTCAGTATCTGGTTTTATGTGTTTGTATAGTTTTGTAAGTTCATATATAGAGATGTGAAAATTCATATGATTGAAAGCACCATTTGCAAGGGGCATTAAAGACTTTGGCTAAGCTTCCAAATTCCTTGAAGTAATTCACTAATAAAGAAAAAAAAAAGAATATGAATGTGTCTTACAAAAGAACCAGATCAAATCATCCAATCTAGTATTGTTTACTCTGTAGAATTTTCTGAGGGATCTAAGTAGAGTCTCTTATTTTGGAATTTTCAACCTGTGGGTGCCACAAGCAGTGATGTTTGCCTCCTCTCTGCCTCTTTAGACTAGATTCAAACCATGCCATGTTAAAGGGGACTGCTTATGACATACCACATGCACTGTCATGGCACCCTCCCATATTTTGGAGTTTTGGAATGTTTACCTAAAATTAGTGTTACCGTTGCTTTAACTAGAGAAACCACAGATGCAATCTCAGACTCTATGCAAAGCATGGGCTCTGCCTCTGAACTATAGTGCTCCATCACTTCTGTTCCTATCGGGGTAGCTTTAGGTCAGACCAGAGTATACATACTGTGTTTGCCAAAAAGTAATAACCCAAATAAATTACTGAAGGCATCACAGAAAGTTTTCTTCTGTCCTGACAGGAAGACAGTGCCACCCAAAGCATTGCTACATTGACATGATCACTGGACTTTGCCTAGATCATCATCGTGAGAGGTTCGTGCTGGGAGTGGGAAATGTTGCTTCTTCTTTGGATTTGCTAAAAGGTTTGCTTGTCCGTTTATCACCATGCTATGCGTTCTCCTTCAAGCTCAACTAGATGTCCCGGCTGGTAGCCGTGTTAAAACCATGAGGGGCAGCCTTGTCTCTAAACTTTAGAGCAGCGTGTGCTTCCCTGTCCTCTCGCTCAAAATGGAGTAACTTCCAGAGGGAAAAGTGCCAAATAAGATTAGCCTTCTGAGATGGGAAGAGTAGGGAGTCAGGGCTGAAGAAGAACCTGGTGTTTTAACACATGGTTTGAGGCTATGGTTGCCAACTCTAAGTTAGGAAATCCTTGGAGATTTTGGAGATGGAGCCTGGGGAAGGCAAGGTATGGGGAGGGGAAGGAAGTCAGCATGGTATAATGCCATAGAATCCACCCTCCAAAGCTGATCTCAGTACTCAGAAGAAAACAAGTACCCTTGCTATTGCTCTTTGTTATCCACAGAATCCATTTTCCCTTCAAACTTATAATTTTGATAATGAAGATAGGGTTCACCAAAAGTTCTTCAGACACATAATTCTGCCTTCACAGAAATATATGAAGAAACCTGATAAGTGGATCATATCAGTAAACAAAAGTACACAAAGCCTTAATTTGAGGCATGGGGCTTTTCTGTTATTTGGAATTTTATATTAGAACTCTGGACTGGAAATCAAATCAATCCATAGTAATTACAAAGAAATGGCAGAATGTTTGAGGCTCAATTCCCAGCACACAAAGAATATGGAGAATCAAATGGGGGTGGAAACTAAAGCATACATTGGTTTCTAAATGGGGTGGAAGCATTTCAGCTTTCTCCAGCCATGTCAAAAATGCAAAGAAAAAAAAAGACTATGCTTACATTGTGGGGTAGGTAAAAGAAAGAGATTAATATCTTTTCAGCTACCTGAATTATTTAGGCTGTGCCTCTCGAATTTTTTTATCTAGGGCAGATAAGGGTGTCACTTTTTCCATTTCCAGTATGAATTATGGTGACTCTTTCTGAATTAGTTAGCTAAATAGAAGTTCTTGTCCTGGAGACATGAGGTTCTATTGTACTGTCACAACTCACAAAGCTGACAAAAACATATAGCCAGAGACAAATGTGACCAAATTTAAAAAAAAAAAAGCCTTGTGGCCCAGGGATATCTCAAAACACAATGTCATTACTCCAGAAATTAATTTTGTTTCTTCCTATTTGGGATAGCAAATTGTCTGGCTCAAAGGCTCTAGCCAACAGTGAATTTATGCTGTCTCTTGAAAGACCCAGGTCTCAGAGCTACCCCAAGGCTGCTCTGGGACTTAATGGAAACATGATGCATCACTAGTATGACAGGAATGAGGAAGCAGATCTATAGCAAAACTCCCAAGCATTGTATATATGCTGGTACCAAACATCAGCAGAGCTGCATAAGCCCTGTCACTTAGAAATGTCAGACACAGTTGCATTGGTGTATATGAGTTGGTGTGGGAAACAAGGTCTCTGTACACTCCTAACAATGCTGCTTGTAGCAAAATAATGGATGTGTGTGGCAGGACAGTCACTTCGATGCCCGCTCCAACAGTGTCAAAGGGGATGCTAGCACTGCACATTTCTTGACTTTTGGTGAATGAATGCAACTCACACTTCTGCTTTAGTGCTAACAGCTCAAGACGGGAGCAAGAGAAGCTAAGACACTGGTCTTCAGCAGGTGGGGTGAGATCCATACAGAAGTCTTACCCCCATTATATGGCACAACATACTAGGAGAGGCAACACTTTCCACCTTCTTTCTTAGGAGAAATGGAGAGGAAGAAGGCAGAGAAAGATACACCAGAGAAAGACAGAAGGAGGGAAAGGGAAGACAGTATCGTGGAATCCTATGTAAGATTACAGCAGTCCGAGCCTGTTGAAATCAGTGACCTGAGACTGAAATAACTCCTCATAGGATTTCACTGTTAGTTCCATATTGCAGGCTGGGTCCTTAGGCTGAAAAGATTAAAGAATCAGAGCAGAAAAATTTTAAATGAGAACTGAAATTAAGTAAATACAGAAAAAGGCACAAGTGTAGAATCTGTCAACTTTAATGATTATATATCATAGAAGTTAAAAAAAATAGCTCAACAAGAGACCTGCATTCAATCTATATGCACTGCAAAAAAGGTGGTAATTAACTGACAGTAGAGGCAAATTTATTAAATAAGATGATTGTAACTCCAATGTATGTGGAATGACATTCAGCTTTTCATTAGAGGAAATCATTAAAATAAAACGACCAAAGAATCGTAATGGAAAAGCGATAAAACTTTTCTAATAAATTTATATCCGTCCTGGATTATGATCATGTTTTCCAGAGGGGCAATAGTATCTGCCGAAACATTTTCTTTGGAAAATAACAATTAAAACATTAGATTGGTCCAGATGCAAGGGAGAGAGAGATGGCTTAACTACATATGGTTGCCAACTGTGTCAATTTACTTGCTTATATCAGAGATTCCTAAAATTTTTGGCAGAGTGACTCTCAAGTCCTTTTTTGCTTGGTATGGTAATCCACTTGGGAAAAAACATTCCCAAGAGCATTCACAACTGCAAAAAGCCTGGAATTCTAATGTAAAGGATTGTTGATAATACTAACAAATTCCAAGGACCCCTTAGTGGTGCTCAGCTGACTATGGGTGGGAACCTGTTATTACGCTCTCTCCCCAAACCCATTAAGCCAGATCTTGGGATGCTTCTTTCATAGCCACCACCACATCTGGGGTATTTATTATCCCCTCTTTGCCCCCCTCTTTGACCTTTGCAGGCTGCCCCCTGCTTCCAGTAATCTTTCCAGAGGAATCAGTTACATACGGTTCCCCCTCAGTAGCATGTAACAAACGGTCAGGGAGTTGTGGGTTAGGAATCTGGCAGTACTCTTAATGGAACAACTTTATTCTAACAACATTTGTGGTAGGATATGAGTTTTCATATCAGAAGTATCTGAAGAAGTAAGCTGTGACTCACAAAAGCTCATACCCTACCACAAATTTATTAGTCTTATAGGTGCTACTGGACTATTGCTCTTTTCTACTGCTACAGACAGACTAACATGGCTACCCATCTTGATCTAACTTTATTTTTATAAGACATGTGCTCTAGTGTAAGATACAGGACAGTCTAGAGTGCAGCCTAAGAAAATAAAAGAAACATAAAAAGGTTGCAAACTAAGAACGACTTATTAAGTCCTATGCATCAGGCTCCTGGCCAGGAGCTGATGGGTGGATGCATAGCTTCACACACAAGTCTTACACATGCACACACATCTTCACACACACACTCAAAAGGTCAGCCTCTTTTTCAAGGTTTCCCTGACACATACCAAAATGCCATTTACCAATCTGGACTTGGGGTTCTGGATCTCAAAGCCCACAAGATCCATGTGCCCAATAGTGAGATATTAGCACATGGTTTCTCTACTGGAAAATAAAGGGAATTCAACCACAGTGTAACAGCTGGTTTGCAGCCTAGGAGACTCCAGTGGGCTACTTTATCACACTACAATGGCATTTCTTCTCCCCTTCTGCTCATATGCTCCTTATTCTATGACACCACATCCACAGGCTTCATAAGCCACGTCTGGGTTGGGAAATGGGTCTGCACTGACTGAACTGCTAGTGCTGTCATGGAATCTCATTCAATGCCACACTGACTGCCTTACTATTGTACAAGATGTTGGTTATTGTTTAATGGAGAACATTCAACAAACAAGATACTAGGCTTTTTTTTCTGACTGTAAACCTATTTCTGTACTCAGGGCATGTCAATAGCTATGAATATATGTCAGACCTGCCCCTGTGCAGTCAAGGGTTGAGCGGAGATGCTGCTCAAGTGAGTCAAAGGTGAACCTGTGAGCAGCACACACAGGTCCCTGTTGTTCAGTGCAGCAAGGAAGCTTGACCCTGGAAGCTTTTATGAGGATCAGTAAGGATCAGCCAACTCATTACAGCCTATTGGTACCATGAAGCTTCCTTGACTGGTCTCCCTTCAGTTCCCTCCTATTGGCCTCCCTACCTGCTATCTCTCAGGTCACTAGGCCAAGAAACCCTGTAAGGTTAATGATAGATGATATGCAATTTTCACTCCCAATATGAAAAGCACTGCTATTCATTGCATTTCTGTCACAGACCAAATAGAGTAAAGATGCAGCTCAAAAATCAATATTAAATGCACAGAAGGTTGTTCTATGAATGCAGACAAAATAAATCTAATCCCCTGTAACAGAATATCCACATAAAAACGTAAATGATACACACAACAACATCTGCTGTAAAAAATTACAAGCAGTCTCAAATGTAGTTTAAATGCCTTTAATCAAATGCAAATGGCAATATCAGTACGATTATCAATGGCAATATCATACCAAATTTGTTTGTAGAAATCCACTTGGTCCAATGAATACTATTAGTCCAATAAAAATTGCTGAAGCAAGCAAATAGTTCTAAATGTGGTGAGGGAAATTCATTAGATCTTGATGGAAAATGCCAAATATGTTTTGACTCATGTCTTCAGCAGTGTTACAGCAGTTTATACTGGACCAACAGAATTTCTTAATTGAACCAAGTAGATTTTTACAAGCAAAAATGGGACTATTTTGCTAGGCTATTATTACTGCATTGGATCAAACGTTTTTAATCACATGAGAATGTTTCATGAGCCCAAAAATACTTTTAAGATTGTTTATAGCATTCTCTGATTAATAACTGTACTTTTTTTTAGTATCTGTACATTTTTTATGTATCATTTATTTCTCTTACACACTTCCATAAGAGTTTTTATTGCAGAAACAGCCACACGTGCAACCCCTGACAATATCCCTCTTGCTCTCGAATAGTACATACAGTCCAAGAAGAACTCTACAACATACTCTTTCTGCATACTGGAAACACCTTTAAAGTACTTAAATTTCTGATGATGGCATTCTTTGGTTCTTGTATTTACCATCCCTGGTTATGAATCTTTTAAAAGGACTCTGAATTTGCTAACGTTTTATAACAGATCTCGGAGCACAGCTGCTCATTTGACATTTTGTTGCCTCTCACAAACAAGAAGTGTTATGCCATTTTATGAAAGGATGCTGAAACTGTCAACAGTAAAGTAATGGCAAGCATGCTACACATTTTATTAAAGCCTGAATTTAATTACAGAATCTATTGCCCCTAAGAAATGAGAAGCCTTTGAAGCTTACCAGATCATCCTAAATGAAAAATAAAACATGTGAAAGGAAGGAAAATCAAACATGTATAGGAGTGGGGGGGGGGGAGGTCTCCTAATTTGATATAGCATTGTCTGACCGAAAAACAAAACAAAACATGAAGAACTATGATTCTTTTTTTTAAAGTGAGAAACTGAATTCAAACCATTGATAAAAAGAGATGTTATATTGGGTAAGAGAAAGGTTCTCCAATTGAAGAACTTCAACTAACTGGAACCTTTTAGATCCTTGGAAAGTGTTGGTTGAAATGTATTCATCAAGACCTTACAAGGAATTATGGCTTGTAAGGAATTATAGCTTCTTCTCATAGGGTAAGACCTGAGGGTTATATTTTATAACTGTTTATAACATTTTATAACTTGACTTCCCTCTGTTTATTAGTAAATGGGCCTTTAATAATCCTTGCATAAACATCTCACCAACTGACTTCCCTCTTGCCACTAACTGGCAATTGAGGAATAGCAGGAATAATATGAGGATAAACAATGAAGGCCTGACCCCAACCACGCGCACACAGAAGGTTCACAGAATTTTCCTGTATTCCTCTCAGTTCCTGCAGCCCCTTCATACCCTTAAAAAAATCATTCCTGGGGTTGCAGGATCCATGCAAAGCAACAGGCCCGTGGATTGGTGGGCTGAAGTGAGGAGGGACAAGGGGATGAAACTGATCCCTTTCCTCAGGAGAGCTCTACTTGAAGAAGAAAGTGGAGTGATTTCAAGCCCTTGTCCACCTTCACTCCACCCCTTCCCCAGCTTCGCACAGGTTCTGCAAACCTGGGACTATCTTTCTGAGGGTCAGAAAGGGCTCCAAGAACACAAAGGATCATGAGAAAACTCTACATTCTGGGCAGAGTGTGGTAGGACCCACACCACTATACCTATTTTTATTATTTTTTTCATTACGCATTATCTTACTTTCCCCCAAACAGTATAAACATATCCCACTAACTCCCTTTGATGTAGCACACAGTATTTCCTACTTAGGAGGAGAGATGGAGTCCTGAGTGAAATCGTAAATCCATAGTTTTTAAATGAGACATCCTCATATGCTTCAGAATATCTCAAATTAGTTGAAGGAGTCCAGGGACTCACATCTGTGGTACATTACTCTCTCATGTGGCCTAAATTTGAGGATGACCTGCTACCAATCATTCATGTCCAGTGGAATTATCGACTTCCAGGTCATCAGTACTAACAATTCTGTAATATAGTGGCACTCTTCAGGGAATTCAAAGAAACCACTTAGGATTCTTAGGTTTCACTCGGGTTCCTAGGATGTAACCTATAACAGCTGTCTTAAAGCGAAGATTTGCTGAAGTGTGAATATCATAGCTTCTTATGCATAATTGCAGCATCTGGTGCATGGCAGCTCTGGTATTATTTTTAGTATTATTATGCTGTTTTAGAATAGAATTGTTCTACTATTTTAGAACATATTCCAAAGGTGAAACATTGCCTTTTGTTGGTTTAAGATACAAATCTAAGGATGAAGAAACTATCTGAAGAACAGCAAGATCCGAGTCCAGTAAAACCTTAAAGACCAAGAAGATTTTTAGGATATCGGCTTTCAAAAGTTAAGGTTCCCTTCATCAGACCCGTATCTGACAAAAGGAGCTTTGACTTTCAAAATCTTATACCCTGAAAATCTTCCTGGTCTTTAAGGTGCTACTGGACTTGAATCTTGCTGTTCCACTGCAGAAAAACATGGCTACTCACCTGAAACTGTCTCAAGAACTGTTTCCTATTGTTTCTCAAAGGTATATATGCAAGAGTTCACACTTCATTCAGAAGACAATCTATCCAATTCCATCCTTTTTAAGATGGGTATACATAAATACTACAATGCTATGATTTTTAGAGTATCTCCCAGAATAGACATCAGTAGTGGGTCTCTTATGTAGCAAGAATGTGCCATCTCTAGTTTATGCACATACTGCTATTGCTGACTTCTTGATTGGTTTTGAAATCCATCTGTACACTCTAAATCCATAAATGGCACCCATACCTCTAGTTGGATTCTTGAAGTGTCTCATGTTTTGTCCATGCTGCCCTAATTATTTTGTTGGATCCCTCGTTTAAGTCTATGGTTTCTTCATGGAACAGTCTCTTCTTGGGTATATGTGTGGAAATGCAATATATCCAATAATAGCCACCAAGCATGGTTTTTTTAAAAAATGGGCTCTAGAAAACTGCTGCGGAGCATAGGAGCACTCCAGGGCCGATTCCAGATGACTAACCTTAAGGCGCTTCATGCCGCCCTCTTCCGGATCGCGACGGGGAAAATGCAAAATATAGCGTTTCCTTGCGCGAGTTTTGCGTGACGATGCGCAAAACTCGCGCGAGGAAACGCGATATTTCACATTTTCCCCGTCGCGATCCGGAAGAGGGCGGCATGAAGCGCCTTAAGGTTAGTCATCTGGAATCGGCCCAGGGCTCGTGGTGCCACTTCAGCTGCACTCCTGCACTCCCATTTGAGGCCAAAATAGACCCACTGTGGAGCACAGGAACACTGCCAGGGCTGTGCAACAGGCCATGGAGTGTTCCTGCACTCCACATAGGCTGATTTCAGATTCAAATGGGCCCTATTCAACTTGAAACAGGTGGAAGTTGGGCCAGTGCAGAGTGCAGGAAAACTCCCAGGCTCATGGTGCCACTCCAGCAGCACTCCCATGCTCCAATTTGAGGCTGAACTAGACCCATTTGGGGTTGAAACTGGCCTGCTGCAGGGTGTAGGAACACTGCTGGAGCTGCTCGATGGGCCCTGGAGTGCTCTTGCACTCCGTAGCAGGTCTATTTTGGCCCCAAACACAGGAAGACTCCTGATAAGCGCCAGGTTCCTCTCTTTCTGCTAGGAGGGTATACGAACCTGCCAACCCTAGCTATAGATAGTAGCTGAATTTGCATAACATATCACAATTCAACCTTTTCATGATGAAGAATTAAGAACAAACCATAAACTGTTCTCTCTCTCTCTCTCTCTCTCTCTCTCAGCCTAATCTACCTCACAGAGTTGTTGTGAGGACAGAATGGAGGAGCAGAGAACCACGTAAGCTGCCTGATTTGCTTGGAAGAAAGGTAGGATAAAAATGAAAGAAACTAATAGAAAGGGAAAAGCAGCTCTGCAAAAAGCAAGGACGCATTCATCCCACATATGTTTTAAATGTTTCCAAATTACCAGAATCGTGCCTGTAGTAAATGACTTCAAACAGGTAAGTGAAGACACCCTTTCTGTTTGGCTCAGCAGAGAATTAATCAGGTTCAGTATTGCAGGAAGGAGAAATGATAAAATGTCTAATTTCTCCATTCTCTGCGAAAGAGGGATCAGCTGTACAGTTCAAATGAAGCGGCTTCTTCATTAACCTGCTGATCTTGCTTATTCTTAATTAAACTCTGAAGCAGATAGGGGGGAATAAGTTAAAACACAGAAACCATGGCAACAAGTGCATTTTTAAAACAGGCATGCAGAAAAAAGAGCTTTGGGGCCACTAATGAAAGTTTATCATACTGTCAGAATGTAACTGAAGTGTCATTTTGCCAAAGATATTGCAACAGATAACAGCAGGCTGGACATCCTTGGGCTGCCCAGAAGCTGTGCCAAGCCATCAGTCCTCTATGGAAGGACAGTCAACTAAGAGTTGGAATGGGTGGGCTCCAGGCCAGACCTGGCTCCTGTTGAGGGAAGGGAGAGATAAGATGAAGCAAAGGCAAAGGGGGACTGAGGTGATGGCAATCCATAGCCAGCATGTTCAGAGCTTTCCAGCTGTAAGTCAGAAGCCTTGATAAAGATCAGAGATTAAGTCTGACCTGTGTAAAAGGGCTTCCTTGCTGGGTTTCTTCATTTGGACAGACCTGAGTGATGCCACAATCCTGACCTTACATCTCCCCAGGATGTCATTTCAAGGGGCCACTTCAGTCTAGAGATTTGAATTGGAAGGCTCACCACCGCCACAGAATCACAGCACTTTGTCAAGGATTAAACTCTCCATTTGTGAACTTGTTATATTGAGCACAAACAATGAATGCTTGCAATGTACTTTGGGTTATGAGTAGAAATGGGCACGAACAGAAAACAAACAAACATGATGTTCGTTGTTCATTGCCATCCATGAACAGGGACTCATGAACAACCATGAACATGGGCCTATTCACGAACATGTTCGTGGTTGGATGTTCGTGGGGGCCAGTAGGCTCTCCTCCAGCCATCATCCAAGTTTAGTCAAGATCCCTACTGCACCACTCCCAGAAACCTGACCTGAGCAGGCACCAGGAAAAGTACCAATAATAAACAATAGCTTGGCCTCAGAGCCTGGCAGCAGCCCTGGAACTTGAAGGGGTAGATCCCTACTGCACCACTCCCAGAAACTTTACCTGAGCAGGCAGCAGGAAAGGTACCAATAATAAATAATAGCTTGGCCCAGAGTCTGGCAGCAGCCCTGGAACTTGAAGGGGTAGATCCCTATCCCACCACACACAAAGAAAATTCAAGCTCCAATGCACTCTCTATCAAAATGCCAGCAGCAGCTCTCCACTGTCTGCAAAACCAGAGCTGGGAGCCCCCCTCCCCCCTGGTTTTTGCTCCTGCCTATCAAGCTAAATTGGGCTTAGATTGGGGTTTCCAGGGCAACAGCAGGAGTTCAGACAGAGTTCAGACAATCCCTGCCTAAGTTGCCAAGGGAATTGATTGCACGTGCCAGACTATCTGGCTTGATGAACAGCAACAAACGAGGCTTGCAACGACCACCAGTTCATTTAGAATGGGGCCTCACAAACAGCTTGTTTGCGAACAGCAGATTGGGTTGTTCGTGGCTTTTTTTTGTTCGTATTGCTATTCGTGCCCATCTCTAGTTATGGGTGCCACTAGTAAAGCAGCTGGCCAGTATCCTTCTCGCATTCTGAGACAGGATAGCATCAGGAGAATAGAAACAATAACATGAAAATGAGGATTAGGTCCTGTAGATACATTCCACAATGATGATGCCATCCCCTTCATGCACTGAGCCTTTCCTTGATGCAAGAGACCCAAATGGGGAGGCTCCTTGTGAAAGCATCACTTCTAGTGGATCAAATCCATGGATACAACCTATGGAACTTCAGCTAAAGAAGCAGCTTTCTCTGAGCAAATTTTAAAAAGGCTTCCTTACCCCAAGGCAGCAAGGATTAAAATGCAATTTTGAACATTTCTACAGCTGATGAGATAATTATAGGGCCATAGAAATATTTGTACATTCTGTTGAAGTTCAGGGAATTTGCCACACCCTAAGAAGGATAACTGTACTGCATGCCAAAACACTACTACTGATATAATAGAATGAATTACCAGACTGTCACCCCATCAAGGCAGTTTATTAAAGCTGGTACATGTTGGGTTGAAGTTATGAAGTTAAGGTGGACAGGGCATTGGAAACCCTTACAAGGGCCAAATTGTTCAGCCAGCAGATACAATCAAAAACATATGTGAGCTGATATCCCAAGAAAGATGCCAGATGTTCAAGCTGGCTTCAGAAAAGGCACTACAGATCACATTGCAAATTTATGTTGGCTAATGGAACATACCAGGGAATTTCAGATGAAAATCAGCCTACATTTTATAGAGTACACCAAAGGTTTTGAATATGTGGATTGAGGGGTCATTTCGTAGAAAAAGAGCTGCAGGAACTCATTAGCATAACTCATTAGCATATGCCACACCCCTTGATCGGGCCGAAATGGCAGGGATTTGGCTGCTACCAGATGGGGGAGTGTTCCCTCCCCCCCCGGCAGTGGCCCAATCATGGCCCTTTTGGCCCCAATGCAGGCCGAAAGAGGCCCAAAAATGGCCATTTGGGAACAGTTTGGGCCCATATCAAGACCAAAACAGCCAGGACCAGGTCAGTGCCGGGCAGGGGAAAGTTCTCCCACCTAGCACTGACCCGATCCCAGCCATTCTGGCCCCGATCCCAGCAGGAATGGGGCCAAAAATGGCCATTTTGGGACCGTTTCAACTTGTATCAGGGCTGAAACAGATGGGACTGGGTCAGTGCCAGGAGGGGGAGGCTTTCCACACCCAGCACCAACCCAATCCCAGCTGTTTCAGCCTCAATTCCAGCAGAAAATGGCACAAAATGGCCGAAAGTGGCCATTATGGGCCTTTCAGGCCCAGATCAAGGCCGAAACGGCCTGGATTGGGTTGGAGCTGGGCGGGAGAACTCTCCTCTACCTGGCACTGACCCAGGTTGGGCTGTTTTGGCCCTGATCTGGGCCAAAAAGTGCCCCAAAGGGCCAAAACTGGTTCTTTGGGACACTTTGGGGCCAGGATCGGGCTGAAATGACCAGGGCCGGATCGCTGCTGGGTGGGAGAGGCTTCCCATGCCCGACATCGACCCAATTCAGCACCATTTGGCCCTGATCTGGGCCAAAACGAACAGCTGGGACCAGGTTGGTGCCAGGCGTTGGAGGCTTCCCCCTCCTGGCACTGACCTAATCCATGCCGTTTTGGCCCCAAAACTGCCCCAAACGGCTGAAAATGGCCATTTTGGGCCCATTTTGGCCAGCAGCTGAAATGGCCAGGACCGGGTCGGTGCCTGATCCTGGCCGTTTTGGCCCCGAACCAGGCCAAAATGGGCCCAAAATGGCCGGGACCCAAAATGGCCGGCCCCCCACTGCCCAGCACCAACTCCGTCTCGGCCGTTTCAGCCCCGAAACAGGCCCAAAATGGCTATTTTTAGCAATTTGGGGCCCATTTCGGACCGGATCAGGGCCAAAATGGCTAGGATCGGTTCAGTGCCGAGTGGGGGACTCTGCCTAGCACCAGCCTGGTCCTGGCCATTTTGGGCCCATTTTGGCCCGGATCGTGGATGAAACGGCTGGGATCGGGTTGGTGCTGGGTGGAGGAAGGTTCCCCTGCCCAGCACTGACTTTATCCAGGCCGTTTTGGCCCAGATTCGGGCCATTTTAGCCCCAATTGAGGCCTAAACGGCCCTAAAGTCAGGTGGGTGGGCTTGGGGGAACTGCCCGACTTGGGGGAACTGCCCGAACGCTGTTCCAGTGTGTTCCCCCTTGAAATGAGCCCTGTGTGGATCATGAAAGGCTATGGATAGTGTTAAAAGAAACGGTGGTGCCATAACATCTGACTGTTTTGATGTGCAACCTGGCATCTGGTCTCTGGACAAGAGGCTTCTGTTAGAACAGAATATGAGGGGAAAGAATGGTTTCCAACTGGCAACGGTGTTGGACAAGGATGCATATTATCTCTTCACCTGTTCAACCTCTATGCAGAGCATATCATAAGGACAGCTGGATTAGATTTAGAAGATGAAGAAGTGAAAATTGGTGGAAGGGACATGAACAATTTGAGATATGCAGATGACACCACATTACTGACAGAAAATAGTGAAGACTTGAAATGGCTACTGGTGATGGTTAAAGGAGCAAGTGCCAAAGCAGGATTACAGCTGAACATCAAGAAGACAAAAGTAATGACTACTGAGGAATTATTCAATTCTAAAGCTGACAATTAGGAAACTGAAATTCTTCAAGATTTTCTATTCTTTGGCTCAATCATTAACCAAACGGGCGACTGCGACTAAGAAATCAGAAGAAGATTGAGACTTGGAAGAGTAGCCTTGAGGGCACTAGAAACGATTCTTAAAGATAAAAGATGCCTCTCTGGGGACCAAGGTCAAGATAATCCGAACTATGGCATTCCCCATTACTATGTATGGATGTGAAAGCCGGACAGTGAAAAAAGCTGATAGGAAGAAAATTTATTAATTTGAAATGTGGTGCTAGAGGACAGTTTTGTAGATACCATGGATGACCAAAAAGACAAATAAGCGGGTTCTAGATCAAACCAAGCCTGAATTTTTCCTAGAAACTAAAATGACAAAACTAAGGCTATTGTACTTTGGTCATGTAACGAGAAGATGACTCACTGGAAAAGACAATAATGCTAGGAAAAGTGGAAGGTAGCAGGAAAAGAGGAAGACCTAAAATGAGATGGCTTGACTCAATAAAACAAGCCACGTCCACCAGTTTGCAAGATCTGAGCAAGTCTGTTAATGATAGGACATTTTGGAGATCTTTCATTCATAGGGTCGCCATAAGTCGGAGACGACTTAACGGCACATAACACACACACACACACAAATCCCAAGAAAGAATCTCCCAAGAGGTCAAAAAGAACTGATTAGCTGCCTGGTTGAGTGGAGTCACTCTGGAGCCCAAAAAGACATCGTGGCCCAGGCAACTTTCCAATTCACAAGTCCTGGTGGTTCTCCACATGTGGCTCTATAACACAGACCTGAAGGTTCTTGGTTTCACCCCAGCAACTCTTGATGGAAATGGTTATGATTAGAGTAGTACTGACTTTGCAATCGGTCTGCAGGGACTGAACACATACTAGCCAAACAATCTTTTGCAGAACATAATTACAAAGCCAATCTAAATTAAGCATTGCAGGAAGTGACTAAGTTTAGTGAATTAAGTAATGCATAGACTCCAATTGGCTGGAAATATATAATGTGCCTTTTGTCACAAAAATAAAGCTCACAGCAGAGAATGGGTCTTGGGAAGTTAATCCTTTGGCTTGACCTTGTGATGATTTCATTTCAGCCTTGTATCTCATGCATTTCAGCCTTGTATCTACTGCAAGCAGTAAAAGGAGATGACCAGAATCAAATCTGGGAGAGATAAACCATAACTGCACAGCCTTCTATGAACTATGAGTTGGAATCAAAGAATGATGAGTTGAAGGAAAACAACCACTAATACTTTTCTATATGCACAGGCATATAGGCAGTTCTCAAGCTCGTACAAGCAAACTTTTGAACAAATGTCAGAACATCTTTTGAATTCACTTCTCTTTTTGCATGTAATGCTGTGGTATCAGATTACATTTGTATGAATGAAATTACTGCTTTTGGAAGAGCACCTTAGAATCCAACTTGTACATGAATTGTACTTTGAATCGAAAGCAAACTTTCTTATTAGTCCATTATAAGATGTTTCAGTTCACCTCTATCTCATTTTGGCTGAATATTTGTCCAGTTGCCACCATTTTTCTGTTTAGCCCTTGCTTGGGGAAGTCATTTCCCCAGGTCTACCTAAGCGGAAAGTTTCTTCAGATACAAAAGGTAGGCAGCTCCGGAAAATGTTTCCTAACCACCTCTAGAAGAGAAGCAGAAGTAGAATTGGTCTTGAATAACAAAAATGAGACACAGATGTTAAAAAGAAATCAAAAAACAAATCAGAGAACAGTCTAGTAATGTGAAGCTTGAATTGCAGTGTGATTCACCACTAGCAAAGTCTTCCTCTGGTAAGATCAACAGCCTCCATTAGGAAGAAAGTTCCCAACTGGCAAGGTAGTCAGACTGTCAGAACCCAAGCAAAAGCTCACAGGGCCAAAGTTCCACAAACTGTCAATATTTCACTGCTGCTAGACAGCATTCGGGATTTGACAAGAAACACTGGTGAAACTGCAACAGACCTACTATAGTAAATCTCTGCCCTTCATAGCAGACAGTATGGCTGGTGATTCCTTGACCCTGTGCATCATCCATAGAACCTGACAGGTTGGATAGCATGTACTGCTACTATTCTGTCATGCAGCAACGCGGATTAGGAGGTAGGGATTAACTGCAGAAGTGTCAGATCACATGGTTCATGGAAGAAAAATGCCAGTCAAAATCATAAGGCTGTGAACATATAATAGGTAAAAGGCCTAGAGAGGTGGATAAGGAGGCAGCAGAGCCAGAACACAGTGGAGCAGGATATAGTGCCCCCTACTGTTTTCATCATCATACAAAGAGATGAGAAACATGAGCTGCAAACAACGTAATAGAAACCAGTGGTCACCTGTGAAGCTGCGCACAGGTACAAATAGTCCCTGATTTGTGTTTGAGCGTGTGAATAAAACAGAGAGAGAATATGAAACTAAGGAACAATGCATTGGAAGTCTTGGGTTCCAAGCAAGATAAACTGATATAAAACCAGGAGGGTATGAAGATGCCATTGAACTGAGACTGGGAGGAACAGGAAACGCCGCCGCCGCCGCCGCCGCCGCCGCAGCAGCAGCTTTTACTCTTCTGCTGAGAACAAAGGCAAGATGATGATACTGATAAAACCTCAAAGAAAATTAAAGACCAAGAGTGATTGGCCTGAGCCAAGCAATAACACGCACAGGGGGATTCTGAGTTATGGCAGAATCTCTGGCTTTAATTAAGCCGGCTTGGAGCCCCAATGGGGACTGTTAAAAACCAACAGAAAGGCTGGAAACGCTTTTTCTTAAAAAACAGCTTATGAAAAGTTTCCAGATTTTCTCTCTGCATGAGAATTTAACCATCTGTGGAACTGTAGCAAATCCACGTGAATCCTGTGAACCGACAACAACAATAATAAGCAAATATAGCCATCATCCAAATTCCAAGTTGTTTGTGACCATACCCACCAATCTGTTTCAGCAGACAAGTTTTTAAGAACCAAATGTTCTCATTTAGCAGACCAGAGACTAGCAAACCTCTGCACAGGCCTGTTTCCCCACTCTCAGAGTAATATCGCCTGGGAAGCATACCGGAGGTTCCAGAGAAACCCCGTTTGCATCACACATCATCCTAAGGATGGTTACTTAAATTTCTCAAGCATGTGGGTTTCTTCCTTGTCCTTCAGTGAAACAGGATTAGAATGCCATTTGTCAACATCCAGCACCATCAGTTGGGCTCCAAGGCTGCCCCTTAGAACACCTGCAGCTTTGCGTAACAGAACATGTTCTGAATGGCTGAAAGAATCTTTTCTCACATCTCACTGGTTATAACCCCTTAAAGGTTTCTATAGGCACAGGAGGATCTCGTTTTCAATGAGGCTTGTAGAATGATTAACAATAAAGGAAACAGTAAGATCTAAAGTGTTGGAAAGCCTGATGTTAAAGTATTGCTTAGCCATGAACTGACAAGTTGGCCTGGGCAGACTGCCTATAGCACTTAGTTCTCCATCTGTAAAATGGGAACAACAGTAGCACTTATCAAACTTGATGCATAAGATAAGAACTGCAAAGCATTTCATTATATAGACCTGGGGTGATACGCCAACCAACCATAACATGGAGTCTTTAGAGCACCCTTTCCCCTGCCAACTTATAGTTCGCCGAGGGTCAATATGTGTTATTGTTCATATAGAGATGGATATGTGCGCATTATTTCACTCAATGTCACCTAATCCCCCTCTTCACTACAGCCCCATTCCTCATGGCTTTTGTCCATGCAGGTCCCATGATCCCCCTCATGGCTTTTTTGATGGTCAATTTATTTATTTATTAGCTGCCTTTCTACCTTACCGCAATTGAGGTGGCTCACAACAGACATAAAAATACACTAAAATACCTCAATTTAAAATCAGAATCTAACTAATCAAACTAATCTTCAAGTGCCTCCTAAAGATCAAAAGTGAGGGGGCTAGGCACACCTTCCTGGGGAGGGATCCCCCCCTCCTTTCTTTCAATAGTTCAAAAGTTGGTTGGCTCTACCTATGGTAGCCAAAAGGCATGGAAAAAATATTTCACCCCTTTAATAGAGGAAATGGGCAGCTGAAGCTTTAGATGTCAGGGAGATAAACAAGGTCACCTGGTAAATAACATCCCATTAGGCTCTTGTTAAAGGGACAGGGCATTTTTTCCCAGGCACTTGGCAACCCTATATCCAACTCATATTGATGTTTCAAATTTCATCTTGCTGGTTGATGGGTTCTTCCTTCCTATCTAAACAACACTGAGTCTTCCGTGGTTCTTCTGCTCCTGGTTTACCCTGAACAGCAGATGTTCTGAACACTATGTGGCAATGAGAAAGAAAAGCTGTTCAACGGTCTGCTTTTTGCTGCAGCAACAATGAAAACCCTAAACATGCTTTGGTAGCTTAGTGCTGCAGTTTTGGATACCGAATCTTTGTTTTTGTGTGTCTCTGTGTGTGCATACATCCCAAATTCAAATTATTTGTCCAGTTCTCAAAAGACTCTGGCCTCAATCCATTTAACATTAATTTTGACCAACGCCCACTGAAATCAGTGATGCAAGTCCTGCTGCTTCTAATGAAACTTATGACTAACTTTAGCTGGATTCCAGAGAAGTAGCTATGTTATACTGCAGTAAGGAAAGCAACTGTGGTACCTTGGAAGCTAATGCCTTTATATGTTGTGAAGTTCAGCCGTAATCAAAGCCAAGTGCCATTCATTTGAGAATTCTTCAACTCAGGCATAATCCAAGCCAGAAGAGAACTCTGTCCTTCTCATTCTCCGTAGAAAAACTACATTTCTCTCTGTTCAAGGTGGTTGGGACACTAACAATTCAGTGCTTCAAGGAAAGATGGGAGGTGTATTGTCGAAGGTTTTCACGGCCGGAGAACGATGGTTGTTGTGGGTTTTCCGGGCTGTATTGCCGTGGTCTTGGCATTGTAGTTCCTGACGTTTCGCCAGCAGCTGTGGCTGGCATCTTCAGAGGTGTAGCACCAAAAGACAGAGATCTCTCAGTGTCACAGTGTGGAAAAGATGTAGGTCATTTGTATCTACTGTTGGAATGTTTCCTCCCCGTAGAGGTGTTCGATGTATTGTCGAAGGCTTTCACGGCCGGAGAACGATGGTTGTTGTGGGTTTTCCGGGCTGTATTGCCGTGGTCTTGGCATTGTAGTTCCTGACGTTTCGCCAGCAGCTGTGGCTGTCATCTTCAGAGGTGTAGCACCAAAAGACAGAGATCTCTCAGTGTCACAGTGTGGAAAAGATGTAGGTCATTTGTATCTACTGCCTGTGCCTGTCTCTGCCTTTTGGTGCTACACCTCTGAAGATGCCAGCCACAGCTGCTGGCGAAACGTCAGGAACTACAATGCCAAGACCACGGCAATACAGCCCGGAAAACCCACAACAACCAAAGATGGGAGGCTTCCAATGAGGCCTCCCTTGATTCTGCTGCCAATGTCACTACCATTAGGCCAGTAAGACCAGGCAATGGGGCAGGATTTGGGGACTCTCAACGGAGTTGGGGGCTAATGGGCAGGCACACCAGAAACCCTATCATGCATCTAATGTTGTTACTGGGTTTCCAAATTCTGACATTCAGGAAAATGAGCTATTTTCTGATTCACTTAGTTTTCTGAGTCCCCACCCCATCACTATAAGTTGACTAAGAGTCCAACGAAATGCATAAGATCCAATTAGCATTGATGTTACCAAATTCTGATTAACGCATCTGGTGTTGAAGCAATTCTCTTTGATGGTATTACATTATGTCTAGATACTAATTTTTGCCATTTATTTTGGTCATGAGAGAGGAACAAGCCTATGGTTAGCCCAAATGTCTGGCCAACATATCTGCCTTATTACCATGAAGAATTAGCAATAAAACCAAACAAAAGCAGAGCAAAGGGATGAGTTCTTACTTGCCAGCCTGTACATATATCTATACTATTGGTATTGTTTGGATAAAACACTGTTGTTAACTATAAAGGAAGAGGAGCTGGTCTGACTGTATAAGCAGCACAGGCAGCCACAGGCAGAGGCAACTTTTTAGGGAAATGATGCTTCCTGTGATAGGAGAGGGGTACCCCAAGATCTCTTGGAATGTTGCAGAGAATGCTGACGATGCAGTTCTTGGACTGCAGGCACTATTTAGGGAAACAAAACATGCTGGCCTGTTCTTGAAATAGAATCCTATTGATAACCTCAGACTATTATAGCACACTACTGCATACTTACTGCTGCTATTATACATCCTGCCCATGCATGAGAGGATTGGATCGTTTCAGCCCCTGGACAAACATCCTGAGAATCTAGACACTGGTTACTGCAGTAACAGATATTTAACTGTAGAATATACCCAGCACTTTCATAATATTCCATTTCCTGCTTTATCTTCCACAAGCCCAAGATTATCTGCATAGACAGGACCATTGACCATACTGGGCAAAAACCATTAAAAATGAAAGGATAGTTGATCTCAAGAGAACCAGAATTTCATTCATTTGGGAAATTAACGGGGAAGTTAAGCTGGTTTTTATGAGAAAGCTCTAAAGGAAGTGGATTGCAGACCACAGCAATCATGCCTAAGCAAATGCTCTTAAAATCAATCCCATTTTTCTTCCAAGGCAGCATTTCTTGGCTCCTGTGCCTGCTTTAATACAGTTTGTTATTTCCCCATCTCCAAAAGCTGTAGAGGGTTTGTTATAAAATAAACGCAGACAATGTTTTCCTTAATACCATTGTTCTGAACATCCAGTTCTGGTTTTTTGTTTTGTTTTGGTGCATTGTGCTGCTTTTGTCAAAGCCTTTTCTTCTCCTATGTATACCAGTACACTAACAATTTAAGAAAAAATATTGGCTTAGTGCCTTGATATCTAGGTCTTCAATTTCATTCATGTGTTAAATTTCATAAAAGACAATCTGTGCCTTTTTGGCTCACCTAAGAGTTGCCATTATTGCAGGCTAAAACATATTCATGATTTTTTGCACTGGAAAAGAACACCGAAGTCTTGAAAAAGCCGAGATCCTGTGTGCACACATAAGGCAAACACCACATTGTCGTTCATCCTTTCCCCCATCAATCCAACCGTCTTTATTTATGACCTTACCTGCTGGGTAGCGTTCTATAACAGGCCAGCCGTCCACCTGTAATGTGGCATTACCACCACTTCTTGTAAAACGTACTACATGGTATTTTCCATCGTTAATGATTGCGTTGACTTCTTCAATTGCGATATCATCTGTTCCAACATTAAATTTAACTCCAATTTTTCCTTGGTGCTGTGAAGAAATGTAAGAAGAAAAAATCCTAGAATTAATCTGGAGCTTTTTTGGGACATTAAAATCAGATGCTATGTTGTGCTTTTTAAAAATGTCTGTTCTCCTCAATATAATTTCTGAAAGACTGCATGAGAGAGCAACAATGCCCATGCACAATTTGTGAGCTGCCAGGCTGAAAACATGTCATGTTTTCTGGTCCTTGGTGTCACCCCCACACTCCAGCCTTTTAAGCTTTATTGAACCTTGATGGGATCCATACATGTATGGTGGCCCAGTTTGGCTAGATGGGACACATTTTGTGCATACCCCCTCTTGACAGTTTGCTGAGGAAGGTATATCATATGGTCAAGAAGCTGGGTTAGATAGCCTATAAAACCCCTTCCAACTCTAAGACTCTGCATGGTTCTTCCATTTCCCTTTATTCTCATGACTTTGTGACTGGCTATTGTCTTGAGCTGGATACAGGGATCATACCAATGTTATGCTGAAAATCTGCACTGGCTGTCCTTTGTTTTCGGGTACAGTTCAAAGTGCTCATTCTTGCCTCGATCTAAAACCTTGGGCTTGGGAACCTTTCTCCTGTATTGCTCAGCCAACCAATTAAGATCCTCTTCCAAAGCACTGTTCTCTATGGCCCTGCCTGCAGAAATGAGGTAGAAGGTGACCACCAAAGGGTTTTTCCAATGATAACACCTTGGCTTTGGAATGCCCTTCCTCTTGAGGTTTTCTTGACACCTACCTTTAGGCACTGGGACATCCTTTTTTACCCAGCCTTTTAATTGCATGGTTCCACCTTTAGTCACTGCTATTAAGGTCTGCTTTTAGCCAGAGGACCATTTGATGATTTGTGGTTTTATGGCTTGTTTTAATATTGGTAATTTTTGACCACTGTTTTTATGATTTTATTGTATTGTTTATTACTGGTGACCTGCTTTGAGCACGTCTGGAGAGGCCACAATAACAGCATCTAACCCAAAACTACTCAGTGAACTGTATGACTGAATGGAGATTTAAATGTAGACCACTCTAGTACCAGTCCAGCACTTAACTATTATACTATCCCTGGCCCTCACATGCTTATGTGTTAATCCATGTTGGGTTTACCCATTGTATCCATGACTGCAATCAAAGCTGGGAAGAAATGTAGAAGCAGCTAAGCTTTCTTGGAATTTCTACCACATGCGGAAGACACAATCCACTTTTCAGGGTGAATACTAAGATTTAAACAACAGCTGACATGCTGGAACATCAATACCCCCCCCCCACTGATCATTGTGTGCATGGCTTGAGCATGTCTGCACACTGATACCAATGAAGTGCTGCAAAACAACCACTGAACATTAATACAGAAGCTTTTCAAGTGTTCTCCTAAATGGTGGTCATCAGGAAAGAAAATGTAATGGTTCACAAAGAAAAAGTAGCCTGAATAATGATCATCAAACTCTGTCAAAATCTGATATTCCAAATCACTTACATCAGATTCCATCAAATGGGATGTGCTCTGTTATTGCTCATTTTTTAAAATTTCCTTTATGATAAGAACTTGTTTACACCATCAGGATCCAGAGGTTGTTAACTCCTGTGTTGCTATTCTCAGATAATAACAACAGCATGAAGCTAGGTTTCTCAAGTGTTGCAGCTGTACATTGGTTTGTTGACTGTCCTGGGTCATTCACAATTCACCACACTGTCTGAAAGTGCTTTGAGCTCTACCCAATGAAAGTGACCAAAGCTGTCATTGTTTACATGAACACTGATCCCGATATAAAAGGAAGAAGTGAGTCAATTCCCCTGACCTTGCCAAGGGTTGTTCACTTTCTCTCAACTTATTTCAACCTCCAATTCACACCTTGACAATGTAGCAAAATTGGGAGCAGAGGTGAGTTCAGAAATTCTTAATCCCAAGATAAATGATCACATAAACAGACAGAAAGGCACTCAAAGACAGAGTGCATTCTAATACAAATCTTGGACTTTGGTTCTGAGGAGGTTGGTACTCTGAATCACCAGGGCTAAAAGTGTTAAATCCACACAGCTTCAATAATTCTATTCAGGGTACCAAAAATCTGCTCCAGATCCCATGGATATCTGCTGGAAGAGCTAAAGGCAGGAATGGTTCATAAATCTGAAATGAAGAGAAAAATTTGTTCCATCTCTAATTTAAAAAAAAAAAAAAACTCTAGTGGTATCGTTGGAAATAAATGATTTATCTGCCCATGTTCTTGTCTCTTTCTTCAAGGCAAGTAACCACTCCAAATGCTATTATCCATTTTAATTATTATTGAAAAAGCATCTGTAACCTAGCATTTATAGCTTAATGAAGTATCTTGCAGTGTTCATTTAAAAATACTGACTAAAGCAATTATCGATTTTGGTTTCCACAGTAGACAGGCGGAATACTTCATTTTCTGAATAATGACTCTTATAAAAGAAAAACAAAAAAGAAGCAATGTTGCAGAACGGGTGTTGGGGCATGAAAGTGGAGAAAGAAACTACTGCTGCAACCTAACTGAATGTTACCCTCCGTATCGTAATTCTATAAATTTCCTGTAGACTTCAAAATGTCCTCAGGTTCAGAGACAGAAACCTTCATTTTAGAATCCAATAATATTTCTTTATTCTGCAGCCTCTTGATCTCGTCTCTCTCACAACACTCTCCTCCCCCTGCCCATCTCTAATCCAAACCTGCAGATTGATTTCTGGCATTAGCCGCAGGGAGGATATAACACAGGACTTGTGTGAGTTCTTCTAGTTACCAATTTGCTTCCAGCCTAAATTAAAGGTGCTGCTTCTTACCTTTAAAGTGCTTTATGGTCTTGGATTAAGATGATTGAGGGAAGCCATCTCCCATATGTACCATCTTGCTTATTAAGTTCTGTCATTGATAAATATCTTAACAGACCCACCAGATATAACATGAACAGACACCACTGAACCATTTTACTTTGTGGGAGCTCCCAGTGTATGGGACTAACTTCCTACTGTGATTAACTTGGTCCTGGATTTTGGTGTTTTTGGTAGAGCCTTGAAGGTTTGTTGGTTCATCCAGGTAAATCAGGGTATCTGGTGATTGCTGGACATATTTTTAAAAATATCTTTGTTTAGTAATTTTATAAACGTAAGCTAATTGTATTGTTTTATTTTAACCTGTTTTTTTACTGCATCACACTATGTAAACCTAGTCTTCTGAACAGTGAATAACAACTTTTTCAAATCAAACAGATAACCCTCTTGAGTTTGCTACCAACCTGGATTTGAAAAAGTGGGCTAGGAACTTCCAAGCATCTGCCACGGTACAGGACAGTACTAGTGGGGCTTTTTTCTGCTTTGTAGTCATAAGTCTGTTCTACTCATTCCTCTTGGAGAAATGAATAGGTCACTCAAAAGTAATATCATACATGCTGAGGTACCTGGTTTCCGCCTGGAAGGTGGCAACTCCACGTAGCTGCCATAGTCAGTATAAACCACTTACCACAGCGTCTGGCTCCATTGCATGGAGATTTCCCCAAATCTGCTGTAATGTTTGAAAAAGAATTGCTATTGAATTTAATTTCAAGATAATTCATAGGTTTCTGCTCAGACTAAACGTGATTAGGAATTTCCCAGTCAAAGAATGCCAACCTTGCTTAGACTCACATCTCAATGGTGGTTCTTTCCCCAAACATCTCTAAATGCCAGTCCACTGTGAAATTCCATGGAAATGTGGAGGGTCCTGCCCAGTTAAATACATCAGCAGGGCTTAAGTTAAAATAGCTGCAATACCATCAATGAAATGCCCAGACTTGTATTTGTTTATCTCTAGTTTGAATTGATCCTTACTTCTATGCTTCTCTGCATGTTTTGTTTTGGATGGGAGGGGTGTCAGTTCTGGGCCAATATCAATTTATCCCCTGATTTCCACACTCATTTTATCCCTTTAGTTTTCACTTCATCCCCCCCTTTTTTTCCAATTCTTTTGAGATCACTTTTACCCCAATCTGTTTTTTTTAATAGCCAATTCTAAATTGCCACTTTCTGATGACTGCTTGCTCATCATCAGTTAAACCACTCCTCCTCCTTTCCGCCTTCCTTCCCCCTCCTGGTTTCACTTTCAATATTTTTTTTAAAAAAATATCATGAATTTCATAATGTTACAATGACCTATCATTGTAATAATTGATGCAGCAGGCTCTCTGAATCTCCAGCTTTTAAAAAAGTAGGTCTCTAGCCCCTTCCATTGCAGATATGCAATGAAAAAAGCCTCTTTCTACAGCAGAAAGGGTTAGAGATGAAAGCTGAGGATTCAGAGAACCTGCTGCATCTATTATTACAACATTAAGTCATTATAACATTGTGAAATTGACATTTCTTTTTAGAAAATGGCAAAAGTCCAGTGAGGGAGGGAACTTAAGGATGTGCTAAAAATTAAAAAAGGGAAGGTGCTGTGATACTACTGATGATGTCAGCACCCTTGCTTGAAAAGCCTGATTATTTGGGGCACATGAGGAAGAAAATAAACTGACTCCACATCTGTTAAAATGCAGAGGGAGGACAAACGTGCAGAAGAAGGGTGCCCAAACAAATTTTAGTGCTTGTGGATTGACTGCTAAGAAAACCAGGAATAAACTTAGCATGCGGAAAAGCTCATAGTCTATATGCTTTGTGGAAACTGTTCACCCATAGAACCTTCTCTCCTGTCCACTTGGTTGGAGTAACCAGTTCTATGGACCAAACTGCATTGGGATTCTGATGGAACTGAAACAAAGTAGGATTTCCATATTCAGAAGATACTCATTAAACTATTAAAAATTCTCTACCACTCAAAAAATGATGCAGGTCCTGCCTCTGTTAGGGATTTTTATGACTCCTGTTCCTACAAAGGCAAATTTCAAGGATGAGGTACCTGCAGTTCTGAAGATCTGTTACACTATGTGTTCCAAAATGGCCTCCGTGACACTTAGAGCCCCTTTTCTGCTTCCATCTCTGCCTACAGAGAATAAGTTAACTGGGTCAGCTAGGCTGAACAAATAAAGAACTTGTGAAGTGTTTCTGTAGAAACAGTCACACTAGGCATGGTAAATCATTTGAAATTCTACAGAATTCTATAGAAACTCTTCATGAGGTCTTTATTTGGCTGCCACCTTTTCAAAGGTCCTCTGTATACTGATTTATTTATTTATTTATTTGATTTTAAAATATCGTGTTTCTAATATTCAAAGCCACTCACACGAAACTTCAGAACACAGGAGCTTCAGAATACATAAAGACTTCAGAAAAAGGTAAATAGCTAGGTAAATATACCTGAGAACAGACATTGTCTCAGAAACTCTTGCCCTAGACCATTTAGGGCCATTAAAGGACCAAGAGTTTTTAAGACACGAACTACGTCAATCTTGTTATCAGCTGCCAAAGCAGCCATTGCCACTTGATGGAAAAATGTAAATGCTCCAGATCTTTCTCTATGACATAAAAAAATATGGGACAATTATACTATGGCTGCCATTACAGATAATCTCTCACGTATATAACCCGCAGGTGACATCAAGAAACTTTATACTTAGCTGGTACCCAATCTTAGAATACCTAATGAAACAACAAAAAATCCCCCAAAGACTTAAAGATCTTGAACCGTGGTAAATTGGAAGTATATACTTCATCTATCTCTCCACTACTAGTTATACACATCCACTCCCATATGCTCAGATACAATAGCACATAACAGGATGGATATTCAATACAGTAAGATATAATAATTGCTAAATGATTGTACGTTATTTATGTTTGTATGAATGTATAAAAATTTAGAAAACATACTGAATAATTGTTTTTAGATACCTATTCTTGTAAAAGTTATTTTTATTGTTAGTGATTTTGAAAACAATAAAGAGAATTTGAGGGGGGGAAAGGTCCAAGAATTTGATGTGTGCCCAGAAATAAACAAGGTACTAATGAAGAAGCCTTTAGAAACTTAACCTGAAGTCATGCCAATATGTTACTAATGAGTAGATTGGTTGTAGCAGGATCACGGCTTTCCAAGAAAAAATACTGTCACAAAAAAGAAAAAAGGAGAGAAGAACCCAACCAGAAAAGACAGATTGATTAGGTAACCCAAAAGATTGAAAGAACCCCCCCCCCCAGCAAAATTGCAAAATATTTATATAAAAATAGTAATTTGTCATATAATAAATCACCTTCTCATAACATGTAATTCACAACTGACATCAATAGGTCTTCATGGTAATCTGATCAGTGTCACAAAGCTAGTATTAGTGCGTAAACCCACAGTGGCATTCCCTCAGTGATCTCTCCTCCCTCCCCAGTAGAGTTGCCAGGTCCCCCAACCCTCCCAGCAGGAGGTGAGAGACCTGGTATTCACTGTTCTGTTTTCCCCTTCATGTGCGCGTCTGCCCTGTGTGATAATGTCACTTCCAGGAAGTGACATCATTGCGCAGGAAGTGAGCCAGCCCTGGGAGTGCTCCCGTGCTCCACAGGGGGCCGAATCCAGCCCAATTCGGGCCCAATTTGGGCTGGATCAGGCCACAGTGCCCAATTAGGCCCGGTTTAGGTCCAATTCAGCCTGAATCCAGCCTGGTTCTGGCTGGATTGGGCTGCTATAGATCATAGGAGCACTGCCATGCTCCGCAATGCCCCAATCTAGCCTAATTCGGGCTGGATCATGTAAGTGGGGACAGGGGGTGGAGGGTGGGAGCAGGGGATTCCCTGCCCCAGATGGGGGACTGGCAATCCCACTCCCCAGTTTTAACAGTCTTTTTATCTTTTGTTTCAGTTTTAAATGGTTTTAAGGATTTATTTATGTGTTGGTTTTAATGGCTTTTAAAATGAGGTTTTAATTTGTATGTTTTGATTGTGTTGACTGCCTTGGCATAGTGCTGTGAGGACAGAAAGGTGAGGTAAAAATCTTACTAATAAATAAAATAAATAAATAAGCATACCACCATCCTCAATTAAGACTTAAAGGGTTTGGTGACAGAGCTTTTTTCTGGGAAAAGAGGAGGTGGAACTCTCAAGAGTCTCTGGGAAAAGACATGGTGGAACTCTCAAGAGGGAAATGAGGGGAACTGATCTCTGTCTGGAGATCAGGGGGCGGGGCCACTAGACACATGAATATTTTCAAGAGGTGCCGGAACTTGGTTCCACTGAGTTATGGCTGAAAAAAAAGCCCTGGTTGAATCATAAGAAATTAATTGTATAGGATCAAAAGTATTTATCCAAAAAGTATAACCTATGCATTGTGGTATGTTTGTGATAATATTTGCTTATTTTTGATAATATGATAATACATACCACTAAAGAACGCTAATTGCAGGAACATGTTTGGCAATTTTGGTTCTTTTATGATATAACTTCTTCATATTTTGTACAATTTGTAAGTGCTGCATTCATAAGTGATATACCAAACTAGATATTTGCAGCATTTTGTGTCATTGTTTGTACTTTACACCTATGTTGCGGTTGTAGGGCACAGATAGATTTTTTTTAGATGTAGAGAGTTTATGATTTATTAAAGACATCCATTTGTTCTTATATAACTATTTAACCACTTAGCTGTTTTTTCCTCCTCTAATCAGCAGGCTCATGACTTACTAGGAAGGGATACATCTGGTAAACCAACCACAGCCTGAAAAAAGTGTTCCATGCTATCAATACTACTTATGCATCCATAAACTGTGCTGGACTGAGGAGAACTCCAGAACTGCAAACCTGATTTTAAGAACAAATTCACCATCCAGAATAGGTTGAATATTACCTCAATAAATTGTAATATTTTCCTTTGTTTTTGGCCCTGCCATCCATGGCAGCCATTTCCAAAATTCCAAAAGTGACAACAGAGTCAGCACTGTTGGGGACCTTTGTCCTAATCACAACACTTCATTGGATCGCTAGTAATCCAATCCTATGCAGCTACTTCAAACTTAGTCTACTGATTTAAGTTGGGTTACACTGGAGTAATTCTGCATAGGACTGCACTGTCAACAGAAATTCTACTTTATCATGATTCAGCTTTAGTTTATTAGTTGCCATCCACCCACTGAGTTACTTTTTCAGAATATCCACAGGAACTCCTGCTTCCGATAAGGAGAAATAGAACTGGGTGTCATCTACATACCAAACCTCCAAGTGAACTTTGACAGTTTCTCATGTAAATGTTTAAAAGCACCAGGGATAAAGCAGAGCCCTGTGCCACCTCACTGCACAAATATCATGGAGCAGCCCCACCTGGTGAAACAGGTAAGAGAGGAGCTACTGAGGCTCCATGCCTCTCATCCATGCTGGGTGATCCCAGAAATATACTATGGTCAATCAGATCAAAAGCCATTGAGAGGTCCATGAGAATCAACAGGGTCATACTCTCCACGCCTGTTTCTTGAAAGACAGTCAGTCAGCCGGAGTGACCAAGGCAGTTTCAGTCATATAACTGGGTTAAAAGCCAGCCTGAAATGAGGCAAGACGATCAATATCATATGGTAATGTCTAGAGCCAAGCTGCCACCTCCTGCTTAAGAACCTTGTCCAGGATGAGGACATTAATCAAAGCACCATCTAGTATTGCTAACAATTTCCTCCCCGTCCCTGCTCTCAATAAAGGTTGAGTGTAATGAATAACTGTAAATCACACTTGGGGAAAGAAACAATCAGAAAGCAAATAATCTTTAATTCTAGGATTGAATGAGAACACGTACTGTTCCCAACATTTTCCCAGAAGCAAATTGTGCAATTCGTGTGTTTCAATCACCCACTTCCTCTGCTATTCATACTCAACATAAAATGTAAAAATACATAATTGCTCTGGTACTGTAGCAATCACCCCTTTTGCTAAATTATTAAATACACAAGAACTTTCCCAAAAGCATGTGACTATAAAATATATGTACTTGATTCAAAGCTCCCCCCACCAATCAAATGCTTTGATATTCAAAAAAACCCAGTCAGTTTATCTTATGATGATCTATAATCACAGTATTCATACAGGGCCATGTTTTCCTGGTTTGTTTCTGTTTTACTCCTATGTAAAGGTTTATAGAGAGAGAGAAAAAGAAGCAAAACACCTTTAAAAAATAAGGCAGGTGCATGCAAATGATACAAACCAGATGCATGTTAAGTGCTCTTGTATGGCACAATTATCATTCCAAAAAAGTAGCAAAAAGAGGAATGCACAAGAAGGAAAAGGTGGAAATCTAGGAATGTCACAAGTACATTTATTCTCAGATAAAAGGTGTGAAGTTTCTCCGCGTCCCTCTCTAGAGGACTTTATAATTACCCATAAAAAGAAATTATGTTGGAGAGGCATTCCTTGACCAAGGAAGTTACCAGAAAAGTAGAAGGAACAGTAAGCAGACAAGAAAATTTTAGGAGGTTCTTGTAAAAATCACCAATAAATCTGTGGAGAATGAACACATTCATCTTGAGAGTTAAGATTAAAGCTAAAATGAACTACCATGTCATAAATAAGTAAGTGTGAAACCCCCTCCCCCCTAAATGTGTAGGTTTTCATCTTAGTTGTTCACAGTTAATGTAGTTCTCTTCCCTTTTACTCCCTACAATCTTCTTCACCTTTTGTCAGCTTAGGGAGCACACAGTGAGAAAAATGATATTGCACTGTTCTTCAGCCAATCAGACTGGCTGCTAATACTGTGAAGAAAGGGAGTGTGTCCTGATTCTCTAGGCAATGTGGACACAGTGTCTGTTGGCACTGCACTGCAAGGACCGGCAATGTACTGTAAGTGGAGAAACTCTGACTGAAAGAGAAAGATGATGTTCCCATATTGTCCAGGTAACTGCGTGCTTCTCCCTACCTTGCTGAAGATGTTACAGCAGATCCTCTGTACACACTCACAGTATAGTGCCAGAACATAGAAAGCATTACCTCAGTGTCTAAGCTATACAACAATGTGCCCCCTCCAATGGGTAAACACTTTGCCCTTTCTTCAGGAACCTACGGAAGCAACATTGAGAGCCTTTTTGCAACCTACAAACCAGGCTGCGAAGTCTGCATGGGTATGTATTGGCTCAAAACTAGTTAACAGACATAGTGTTCCTGAAGAACAGCATGCTAACATTTAAATATTCACATTACAAGTAACAATCCAAAATTTGGTGGATGTTGACGTTCTCGTATGAATGCTGACAAAATAATGGGTTGGATCCAACAAGTTTTTTTGTCCTCTCTGACTACCAAAAATTGCTATGCTGTAGATCAGGGAACTTGCATGCACAAAAGTCATGTGGGACAATGGCTGTAACAGGAAAGGAAATTGTGTGAGACAAAATTTAAAATGGGCTGAATGTAACTTGATATGCCATTGCATTGAACAGCTGTCCTTTTTATTTTCTGGGTACAGCTATTATACACCAGCACTAGAATTTTGGGACAGGTCCTATAAGGGTGTAAAAAAGTTGCCAAATACTGTTGCTTAGGGCCTTTAAGCTCTATCAGATGAGTGTCAAAGTAGACAGTTGACCTACATGAATTTAATGTGCAGCACATAACACATCACTTTGTATACATTTCAAATTCAGTGGTCACAATAAAACATCACTTTGTTCTTGTACCACTTAATCTTCTAAGAGTAAGTTGCAATAGCTAGGATCCTTTAATCTTAAATCTTACAATCAAGCACTTGTGCATTTATGTTGTTTAGAGTTCTGTGCAAAAAGCTAGAATTATTTCTCCGATCAAGAAATATCACACAGGATACAAAGGCATTTTTTCAAGCTGATCAATAAACACCATTTCTCAAAGCTGAGAGGTTTTGCCACATGAAAACCTCATAAAAGTCTGTGGGAATGGCAAGATTAAGAAGCAACAAGATGTTCTGAACCCAAGTGGGCAGCAGTCAGAATGGTGCTTCCATTTTGTTACTTTTGTACTTGACTACATATTGCCCTCAAATGCTAGAAGTGAAACAAAATTTCCCTCCTCCTCCTGAACAACCAGATACCCTGCAGTGCATTATAAAAGGGGGGGGGGAAGGAAGTCTAAGGGTGGGGGATGAGGAAGGAACAGCAAGATAAAATGTGAACTAAAAATGTCATTTCTGCTTCTTAACCTTTACATGCCTCCACAGAATAATAACTACCACAGTAATAAAATATAGGGCTTAACCTGCTGTTCACTTATTCCCCCCCCCTCAAGTTCTCAGTCCTCCCTGCAGAGTTGCTAATACAATTTAAATGTTACTTTCCCATCAAGAATGATAAAGGGAGGTAGACTGAGGCGTTCTTATCAGCTGATGTATACATTCCAGTATTAATGCACAGGAATGTGAGATTTAATGAAATTCTACAAAATCTTGAAATCAAATTTCCAAAATGTAAGATTCATATTTTTATGCCAAAATTTTATCTTTTAACCAACTTTTAAAAAATAACATTTAAAATATGACTAGTCTGACTTGAATTAATAAATGAGGCTAACAAAAAATTACTACATTCTTTTGCAAGCCAGCAGTTCAGTGCTGATTGCTCAGGAACAGCCAACGGGAAGATTCCAACAGCTGGAGCCTCAGAAGAGCAGACCCCAGGACAGCAGGAAAACCAGGGGTGGAGCCTGGGCAGACCTACACAGGGAGCCCTCCCAGCTGATAGGCTGAGGAGAGGGCCATTCAGGGAGGCCAGGATGAGATCAGAAGGAGACCTGGGGGTGGGACTAGGAAACCCTTGTGTAAGTGAGTTCCTGGGAGGGCTGAGGATGGTGGTTGGGAGATACACCTTTGAAGAGGCTGGCTTCTCCAGTAAGGAGAAAGGACCAGGTAATGCTGGTCCTCTTGTGGCTGGTCTGAGGCCTGAGGATGCTCACTGATGACAACCAGCAGGACTGTGGAGGGTCAGCTGGGGGCATCGGTAGCTATACATCAGTGCAATTCTGTCTACTACTCTATGCAAACTGTCAGATGCCATTAAATGTTTGGTGGTAGAGTGGTGGCCATTGGAAGAGCACCTGAATGCATGAAGAAGGTCTCAAGGGTCAAACCTGGGCATCTCCAGGCAACACTTTTGTTACAAATCCCTAGATATCAAATGCTGCTGCTGAAGATTCTGAATTCCCATCAAGATCTGTAGAGGACAACTGAAAAGAACTGAGGAGGCGTGTGTGTGTCAGCTCTATAGGTTGAATATTTTTTCTCCAAACAGTGCATTCCCTCTGCCTTTAGCATAGCTATACCACAAAACTGACTTATTTAGAAGGGGGGAAATGAGGAATGATAGTGCCACTATGGACTTTTATCAGCCTTGGCGTTCCAATTTGTCATTGTTTTAAAAACAGTTACCCACAGCTGCCAATTTAAATATTGCCAGCTTGGGAGTCAGGAAGGATGCAAAAACAGTGGTCATTTTGACCTGGATTTTAATGGGAGGTGAAATGCACCAAATCTTATTAGAGAAAGGAATAAATACACAATTGTACTCTCAGAAAGAGGGCTGTAAGTGATCCATTATTTCACTGGTCTGATGCTTGCTCCACAAACTCATTGCCTTCAGGTTCCGCCACGTTCTACTTCTTACTCACCAGGTTCTGCTCAATATCTGAAGTTGGCAATTCTAAGTAGAAAAATTTCTGAAAGAGGTAAAAGACTCTAATTCCCTTTCCCCAGACTTCAGAGAGGAGGTAGTTACTCATGGCTAATCTTATCTCTTCATTAAATTCATCCCTGTGTTGAAGGTCAATTTGTTACTTAAGTTCCACTGAGGGTCAGAAAATTGGCCCAAAGAGCAATTTAAGCCATGCACAAGCTTTATGTCATCATTATGACTGAGGTAGGAAGTGAGCACCCTGGTGAGAAAGCACATTCATTTTCTTGTCAGGCCCTTCTCAACGGCCGAGTCTTTCACCAAGATACAAAAAATGGAGGGCGCTTCCAGGGATTTGTTTGGTGGTGGCTTTCTTAGACCGAATATCCTGTTAGACTTTCCCCACAAAACTGCTATCTTGGGGTGCTTTTGTACATGTAGTTTGCTCAAGCAGATATGAGTCTTTCCAGGAGTGGCTCTGTAATTTAGACAACAGGTTATGCAAGAAAGTTAACAGCAACCAGTGCTCATTTCACCAGATCTGTTAAAATGTTTTATATCTTCGTGTCTCCAGCTTTTTAGGTGATTGCACCTTCTTCTACTGGAACTACTTTTGGAAGTAAAAGAGAAAGAAATCAAACTGGGAAGAATAATAATGACACATTATTCTGGACCAGCAGGTGTACAATCAACAGTGTGCAATGTTCTTTAACATGCTTGATCTTACCACCATCATCAATTTTATATTGGGGTAGCTATAGCACTGCCTGGAAGCACAAATCCCCAATGAAAAGCTGGTGGTTTTTAATATTATTATTTTGGCTTAGACTGAAGAACAATTAACAGACAGATGAAAACAGTTGAAGAAACCTAGATTCCCATCATCTCAAAAAGTCCATCAAATCAATCCAGATCTCTGTGTACTTCCAAGTCTCATCTCAGCAGAAAATGCTGCAAAGATTTTTTGCCTAAGTTAAGCCGAATCCTGCAAATAGTGCAACACTTCTTAGCAATTTAATCAGCATGATGAACGCAAGTGAAATTACTTCCCACTTCTTTTCCACCCAGGAATGCTGCTTGTCCTGTAGCTGGGTACAAAATGTCTCCCAGGTGTGGTTTTGAATGGTTCAAACCATCCATGTTTGTGTAGCTGCGTAAGTTCTCACATGAAATGCGATGCTGCCTTTATTGCTCTTTTGAACTATTTCCTGCCTGGATACTTAGACCTCTGCCTCAGTGTTTGGACCTTCAAGGAATCAGTAGATATTGTCTCCTTGCTTTCCATCTTACTCTACCTTCTTGGCTCCTTTTTGTGGAGTAACTTCCATAACACTTGGATGACTGCAATGACGTGTTATGGAAGTTACTCCACAAGGGGCTATATAATACTAGGTATTTACAATGAGGGCTTGATATTATATTGACTACTTGGCATTTGCTAATCACCCAGCCTAGATATATATATTATTCCACTTCATAAACTTTATTTCTGATGTCACTGTTTGTATCCCAGTATCCTTCTAAGCTTGTAATAGTTGTGTATAGAACTTAAGCCTGCAGTTACATAGTCTCAAAAATGCGAGCAAGTTGCTACATTCACACTGACATGAGTGGTGTACCTTTGTTTTATATCTACAAATAGTAACTTGCTCATTGATGGTACTAGAGAGAAATCATCACCACCATCAGCATCTCTCCCAACAGTGCATCATCTAAATATTTATTGAAACTAACACATTTTTGTCGCAAGTGGAATTTTCAGAATACACAAGCTGGACAGTAAAGAAAGCTGACAGGAAGAAAATTGATTCATTTGAAATGTGGTGCTCTAGATCAAATCAAGCCTGAATTCTCCTTAGAAGCTAAAATGACAAGGCTATCATACTTTGGTCACATCATGAGAAGGCAAGATTCTCTGGACAAGTCAATAATGCTAGGAAAAGTGGAAAGCAGCAGGAAAAGAGGAAGACCCAAAACGAAGTGGCTTGACTCAATAAAAGAAGCCACGTCCTCCAGTTTGCAGGATCTGAGCAAGTCTGTTAAAGACAGAACATTCTGGAGATCTTTCATTCATAGGGCCACCATAGGTTGGAGACAACTTGACAGCACATAACACACAACACACCTCTGCCACCCAGCTGCAGTATGCATCCTTTCTGAACCACATCTCCTGGCACACTCCCATGCACCAGTTACGTTCTTCGGGCAGCCGTCTTCTGGTGGGACCTTATCCTAGGACTGTCTTATAATTCATTTCTGAATGCTAATATCCTGTAATACATGGTCATGGGCTTTGAGGTTGCCTTCACTTGCTGCATTCCAGAAGGCATGTAAGACTTGTTTTGTTTTGTTTACTTCAGATAGCATTTAGTGGAGGGCAAACTGTTTGACAGATCTGGCTGCATTTTAAATGTGTAGGGGTTTTATCTGATTGAAGGCATGGTTAGGATGTTTTTGCGTCCTTGCAGCTTTTGCTGCTTATCAGCTGCCATGAGTCCGAAGAGATAAAGATAGGCCAAGAAGCAGGGAAAGGTGAGGATGTAGGGGTTGCCCAGAAAAGAAAAAGAGGAAATAGTGTGGGGAAGCAAATTCAGAGAAAAATGAGGTGCCCTACACAGGTCCTTGACATTTTCCCACCATGCAACCTAGCCTGGCCAATACTGTGCAACTGGGCCCAGTCCAGCCTAACAGCTGGAACCATACTAAGTTTTCCCAGGTAAAGGCTGTTGAGGGAGCAGAATGAGGAAAAGCCTAAGACTTGGTGTGTGTGTGTGTGTGTTATGGAATTCCCAAGCTGAAAATATACACAAAAATCATTGTTTTGGGTTATTACTGTCATCTTCCAGAACAGTTATGCAAACTCAGGAATTCTTAGGCATTACAAATCTGTTGTTTTTCATGTTCTGGTACTTACCACCACCACCAGCAGGCATCCTGTTTTTCTTTGAGTCTCCAAATTTCCTAGACAGTAGCCTGGTGATGGCAGCTCCTGGCCAATGCAAGCCGCCGTAGGGACCAACAGGGCTGCAGTTCTGACTGGCTTCTTCCCCTTTCCTCCCTCCTTTGAGGGGGGAGGGTCTCTTTTTCCTACAAATAGGATCGCTGGGGGAACCTTGTCCAGGGACCGGTAAAATTGGACCTCTTGGTTCAATTTACTTGAAATTGGGGCTTTTTTAGTGGACAGGCAGTAGTAGCTCCCCTGCGATTGTGGTTTCATTTGTTTGAAAAATCAGCCACTCCAGCTTCCCTGAAAAACCTTCCCCATAGGGGAAAATGGCAGAGTTGCAGTTTTCTTCCCTCTTCCCTTTCCTTCCTTTGTGAGTGGAAACAAACAATAGACCACAACAAGGAAGGATGGAAAAGGGAGAGTTTTCAGCAGAAAGATAACTTTGATTTGTCAATCAGTCAGTGTAAAAGTAGGACAATGAAATTAAGGTAGACAGGTTATAGATCCAGAGGAGTTAGCCGTGTTAGTCTGTAGCAGCAAAATCAAAAAGAGTCCAGTAGCACCTTTAAGACTAACCAATTTTATTGTAGCATAAGCTTTCGAGAATCACAGTTCTCTTCGTCAGATGCATGGAGGGCAAAAAGAAACTGGTCAGATATAGAGGAGGAGAAGGGAGGGCGGAGTAGATGCAAACAGCTCCTTCTGATATGGAGATCAGTTTGCTTCTGTTAAGGAAATCAGTTACCTCTGATAATGAGATAACCATTCATAGTCCCTATTCAGTCCCAGCTTGACAGAGTCAAATTTACATATGAATTCCAATTCAGCAGCTTCCCGTTGGATTTTGTTTTTGAAAGGTTTCTGTTGAACTACAGTGACCTTTAAGTCTTTGATGGAATGTCCTGGTAGATTGAAGTGTTCTCCCACTGGTTTCTGGACGTTGCCATTTCTAATGTCAGATTTGTGTCCATTTATTCTTTTGCGTAGAGGTTTTGTTTTGTTTTTTATAGCTGGTGGCTACTAGCCAGAACTCCTCTGCTAGGCTGCCCTTTGACCTCCATTCCCCCTCCCAGAGGAAGTACACCTGTGTTGAGAAGAAAATACTTTGGGGTCTGTAAAGCTGAACTCCTTTGTTCAATCTGCTTGAAACTTAAGGCGTCTTTAGAACAGAGGGAAGACCATGTTCTGGCAAATTTGGAGCCATTATCTTTATTTTTTAAAAAAATCAGCAATCACAGTAAAAGTCCCCCCCCCCCTGAATTCTGGATCCAAAATTATAATTTTTTTTTTCTTGGAGCACACCTGGTACGGATAGGACACACTATTTGCAATGCAAATCAAGGAGAATGTTAACTATTGCTTAATTTTAAACAGCCTCCTGTTCAGTGCTATCAGCCTGCGAACTTTAATGTATGAGGTTGGGGCAGGGAGGGGGGAGGACTCTACACATCATAAGTTTGTGTAAGATGCTGCTGTCGAAATAAAGATATTTCCCATGGCACTAGCTGAGGTTTTACTGTTCTCTATAACAATAATAATTCTGCAGTCAGTCAAACATGAGTGTGTGCAAATTTGACACAAAAGTACTTTCTCAGAAAAGAGCTCACATAACCCAGGCTCATAATGCTTTACAACCTTTGTTCACTTCCACAGAAAAGCAATAATACTGAAACTCCCAACGGAGAAGGGGGAAAGATGAAGTTAAAAATATTTCAAGCCTATTTGTTTGTATCCTGCACATTTACCATTACACCAAGCATAACAGATGCAAAAGAAAATAATCATTAAAAAACCCTAACAAATCCTAAAATTAACTACTATGTGTATTTGGATCCAAGAGTATAGATGATTTAATAACTAACATGATTTAAGTAGATGGTGATCCTCTTAATTCACAATATGAAATGTATCAACACAAAGTGGTGTACAGAGTATTAAAATGACAAGCACATGTTTTGAAGACTTCAGAAGCAGACTAACCAATGCTGCTGGTGAGATAAATGCTGACTCCGTCCTTAGTATATTGAAATTAGAATGCATTTTACTATGATTTCCCTACATAATTACATTTCTCGTAATGGAATACATGCCTGAAAAACAGACGAACATTTGACATTGTTTGGAGCTATCATTATGGCCTTGAATTCTCTCATTCTGAGAGCTGCAATAGCCTTGCCTACAACATCTCCCCTACTCTTAGGCTATATAGGAACTACTTGAACTGTTTAGAAACTGAATCTGATCTCATTATCTCTTATGAAACTACTGAAGATGATGGCTATCTTCCTAGTTTGTGGCAGCTTTTGCTTTTCTCAGCGTGCCCAGTATGGAAGGACCATAGTCCTAAAGCTATTATTTCTTCATTACTTGAGATGCAGATAAATTTCAGTGCAATCTTAAACAGAGTCACACCTTTCTAAACCCACTGACTGCAATAGATTTAGAAGGGTGTAACTCTGCTTAGGACTGCATTGTTCATCCAATTGCAGGAGAACTGTGGGAAATGTTCTATTTTTCAGCACTCACCAGCCACAACAACAGTGTAGAGGGCACTTTGAAGAACAATGTACCTAGACACCCATCCGAAAACCATATCCCAAATCCCTGAGAGTCAGTGAAGGTGCTCCTTGTGCCTTACTCTTCATGTGCCCTTCCTGTTCCTTAGTGGTGACTGCAGTACCAGACTTCATTTGGTGAGAAAGAGGACTGTGTCTGCTTCAGGGTCCCTCCTTAGAATTTCATGCCCACTCCTAAATATTTAAAATGTAATTATAACATTCCTTAGTACCTCAAAAAAAAAAGTCAAGCAATGTGTGAATTTATTGTGTATTTATGGCATATTTTGTAATTTTATCTGCTGTAAAGGGTAATTGCCAGCTCCAAACCTTATTTTTTATATATATTAAAATAAATAGAAACACTGGCCTCAACCCACCTTATGAACATACATAGTTGGGGCTGTACATGTAAGACTCTCTCCAAAAAGCAGTAATCCCATAGAGCAGCTGCTCAGCTGGGTAGAGACGGGGAAGAACCAATCAAGTTCTCCATGACACTCCCAAACTAATAATTATGATTACTTCTTTCAGAAAAGGTCTTTGTACACACTCATAGAAGCTGCACTGCTGTACCACCCATTTCTGCAGTGTCCACCTCAGGATACATACAAGTAGGGTTGCCAGGCCCCCTCAATCTCCCAGCGGGAGATTGGGGCCTGGCTCTTACCTGGGGGGGCGGAGGGTGCACGCGTGTGCTCCTGCAAGCATGATGATGTCACTTCTGTGAAGTGACATCATCACACAGCCCCTGGATTGCGCTGTTGGGGGCACTTCGCAGTAGCCCAAAACGGGCCCGATCTGCACCAAAACGAGTGCGGATTGGGCCTGTTTTGGTGCGGATCGTGCCCGTTTTGGGCTCCTTCGGAGCACAGGAGCATTCCTACGCTCCGCAGGGGCCCACAACGGGCCCGATCCGTGCCAAAACGGCCCCAATCCATGTCCTTTTTGCCGCGGATTGAGCCCGTTTTGATGCAGATCGGGTCCGTTGTGGGCCCCTGCGGAACGCGGGAATGCTCCCGCGCTCCACAGGGGCCCCAATCCAGGCCAAAACAGGCCTGATCCTGGTGGCTGCTGTGTGTGGGGGCATGAATTACCGCAGGGGGGTGCGCATGGAAGGTGCGCGCCCCCCCCAGCCAGGTAAGTAGGGATCCCCCGCCCCCACCGGGGGTCTGGCAGCCGTACATACAAGGAAGTCTGCTTTTGTACATGTAGGACTCTTCGCTCGATTGACCAATCAGTTTTTCTAAAAGATTGGAGACTGGCAATCTTATAATGTCAGAAGGTTTCAGGAAACTATAGACGAAGGCTCCAAGAATCTTATTAATAGGTAGTTTTGATTTCATTCACCCTTTCATCTTGACAGGATTGCAGACATATAGTGGTAAGTCTGGCAGCTTCAAATTCATCCCCAACAGAAATATACCCGTCAATACACTGATCTGAATTGTTCATATTATGGGATAGAACTCCATATGTATTCTTTTCACAGATTTTCCATTGGCATGTCCTAGATTTTGGTATACGTATTTTCACTGCATACACAGTTGTCTGTATCTTCATGAAGGGAGTACTATGAAAGCATGGGCTATAACCTGCACCTGAGGTGTTTAAAACACATATGACTATACAATCCTAACTAAAGTTGCACTTTTCAAAGTTCACTGAAGCCAAAGGGGTTAAAAGATGTAATAGTTTGCTTGTTTTTATAAACTTTTGCATTTTGACCTTCAATTCAGCTCCTCCTTATGTTACCTTGAACTTATACCTCAGGTGGGCTCCAGTCACAACTAACTTTCTTTTTATTTCCACTCACACTGAGCTTCAGGTGTTCTCTACTTTACCCAGGCTTTAACCTCAACTTCCCTTTTGTGCTTGTGTGACCTTTATATTGCTGACTCCCTCAAAAGGTTTTTGTTGCAACCCAAGGCTTTTGCCTTAGACTTCCAGTATAACTGGTAATACAGGAAGGCTTGTTAGTTCAACGGAATGGTCAGAGTGTGAGGGTTGTTGTGAGAGAAAAATGGGATCTTTTTGCTTAAACAAAAGTAGAATTTATTTATAAGAACGTAAGTGTGATGGTTACACAGTTTTGATAAACATTTCAGAATAATTCTTAAGCTTGGTAGTTTCAAGAGTAATTATATTTTCTTTAAAGTGTATTCACAGACTCAGTCACACAAATTAATTTTCCACACAAGTCTTCACTTACAGAATAAACTCTCTTCACATCACACAGACACAGAATTACTCAGGCCTTTCTACACATTTTACCTGACCTAGATAAAGGTCACAGAGCATGGGCAGTAGTGTTAGTAGTGTTGCTCCTAAATATCAACTGCAAGAGCCCCATCCCCTCAGTTGGTCTAGCTTGCAGCACATGAGAGAAGGCCTAGAACTTGATTGAGAGAACAGCTAGTTTCTTTGCAGGTATGTGATGGGTACAACCAGGGAGAAATTAAATGTTAGAATTTCCCTTTTTGGAGTAGAGTTACCAGATCCCCCTGTCCTACGCGGTGGGAGGGGAGACTGGGCCTGAATGGGGCCGATTCAGCCCACATCAGGCTGCTGTGAAGAGTGGCCCAATCTGGGCCCAAATCGGCCCGCTGTGGAGAGTGGGAATGTTCCCATGCTCCGCAGTGGCCTAATCTGGACCGATTCGGGCCTGAATTGGCCTGGAATGGGCCGCTGTAGCATGCAGGAGTGCTCCCATGCTCCACAGCAGCCGATTCAGGCCCGATCTGGGATGGATTGGCCCTGCAGGAACATGCTGTGCCGCCCGGGAGTGTACCCCTGGGAGGCCCATGCCTCCCCCACCAGTCAGGTATGCGGGGCCAGGGTGGTGGAGGGTGGGAGCAGGGGATCCCCCACCCCCAGGGGGGGACTGGCAGCCCTATTTTGGAGATATTATAACTAACTAAATAAGACCAAACTGTTAGATATTGTTTAAAACTCTTCTCCCCCCCCCTCGGGGTCTGTCTGGCCTGCAGCTGGTAAGAGAAGGCCTAGAGCTTGATTGAGGGAACTGCTGATTTCTTTGTAAGCCCAAGCCAGAAATAGGAAGCCTCAAGAGCAGGAGCTGTTGGTGTGCATATAGGGGAAGAAACAGCCCTGTACGTCTTCTATAAGAGGACATTTTGAACTTGCCATTCCCTTTGTATCGCTGGACACCATTTGTTAGGGCTTGCCTTTGTTCAAAGTGCCCTTTCTGAAAGTCACTGAAGATCCTGTCTCTGCAAATGTTGTTATGTTCATAGTAATTATGATTTAAGTTATACCTGTAGTTTTAAAGTTCTTAGGTTTGGGATAAATGTTTGTTAATTTGAACACTATAATATTTTGAGTGTTTTCTTTGTAAAGCAATTTCATGATTACTTGTCAAGTCACATAGGTGCTGTCATTTATTGACCTGAATCCCCGCCCCCCATCTGCCTCCAACTCTCCAACTGGAAAAAATAATTTAGGAGATGGATGTATGTCACTAGAGTTCTGCTAGGTTACACATCCACACAAACAAATCTCTCAGAAACTCTCACTGGATCATCAGAAGGGTGTGGAACACCAGACAGAAAAACTATGGAATAAATACAGAATAGAATTAGAGATATTTGTATAACTCTAGTGGCAAGATTGCTTAAAAAAGAGATCCATAAACACAGCATCCTTGTTTTCTGATTTTTGTATCACAGATCAATACTTGCAAGCTTCTTGTTGTCATTCCTTTGAGTAGTATCTAAAAATATTTTGTTCTCATCTTCTATTCAAAAAACAAAGTGAGAACACTAAAACTAAACCCTTAGGTAACCACAAGTTATGGGCCACTACACTAGCCACCTCATGCTAAAATTAATAATACAATATAAAATAATATTAAACAGCATAACATTTGTTACCGACCACCTGCTCCTGGATGGAACAACAGGAATACTGTTACTCTTGTAACAAGCTTGTAAACAATTGCTAACAACGGCTGAAACTCCTCACTCCTGAAAATGAAATAATTTGAAACTTTGATTATGTAACCCTTGCCCACTAGAGGGAGATAGACAGTTGGGGTATTCCTTATAAGGAAAAAAAGGCGCAATTTCCCCTGAGACTGGAGGGCCTGAAGCTGCAGGGAGAAGCGCTCTCTCCTCAGAAACACTCCTTTCTATGAACTCTCTATTAATGTTATAAGTATGAGAATTTCTTATACTTATTATTGGAAGGAAGGATTGTGTTTATATTAATTGGCTGTTAGTTTGTAATTTGATTATTGTTGGGACTATTTGAAATGGATATTATATGTATAATTTTTCCCTGAGAGTCTGGAGGGCCTGAAGCTGCAGGGAGAAGCACTCTCTCCTCAGAAACACTCCTTTCTGTGAACTCTCTATTAATGTTATAGGACTCCTGTGAAGAGCAGAAGGCATCTCAACGTAGAGCACAGCTACAAGTTGCTGCAATTCAAGGGACTGACCACCATACAGAAGTCAGAAAGACTGAGACCTGGGTCTGCTTGAGTAAAACAGGCCTGTTTTGTTACATGATTGTTGTTATATATGCTTTATTATTGTATCGTTCCAAATAAGATGTTTTTTTCTCAAGTTTGTTCATTGTAATCTTTTATAAATGCAAGTGTCACAAGGTGGGATCACACTGTCATAGACATGAACTCTCCCAGTTCTCAAATGAGATAAATGTATTTATTTGATATTGCCCTTGAACAAAACAGGTTACAATTACTCATAAGAAGGACTTTAACACTGGCCAAAGAGTTATGCTAAATCTGCAATCCTTTTTAGTTTTCATTCAATACACAGTAAAATGCATTTTAGAAAGCGATCAGATACAGTATCTTCTATAACCTGATCATTCCCCATTCCCTCCTGTATGGAGGCCATATTGGGTGTGAACAGAAGGCTACTAATAACGGAGGGCTCGTAGCTCATTGATAGAGCATCTGCTTTGTATGTGCAAAGTCCCAGGTTCAGCCCCTGGCATCTCTAGCTAAAGGGTCAGGTAGCAGGTGAAATACCTCCACCTGAGATCCTGGAGGGCTGCTGCCACTCAAAATAGGCAATACTGACCTTGATGGACTAATATATATGGCAGTATGAGGCAGCTTTATGTTTTTGTGAAAGTATTAGTTGTAAAGGACTCCCATGACCAGATTAGCTTCCATGGAAAGGAGTGGGAAGGGATTAGGGAAGGGGACTGAGTGATACTCATTTATTAATTATATCCACTAGCTGTACACAGCGGCTAAACCCACTAAACCTGCTATTGTTGCTGCCTGCCTGGGACTGAAAGAAAAGAATTAGGGATTGCTAAACGTTCAGCAGCCCACAGGGTTCATGGATTGTGAGCCACATCTTTTTTTTTTAATCACAAACTATACACGGCCATCTTAATGTATTCCTTTAATATATCATTCTCGCCATCACTTCTGATAATATCCCAATACCTGATCTAAACTCTGTAAATGGGATTATATTGTCTTAAATATAAGCACTTGAGTTTGACTGGTTTGTGGTTTGGACTTAATACTCCAATGAGCCTTTACTGTTCCTCTAGCTACTTAAGAGGCTTCTACTTGATTGAGGTTTTAGATTTTGAGGCTTGGAGTTGTGCATCTCTCTATTAGTTAGATGGCATTAACTAAATATAATTTTGAAAAACCTGTTTTGTGAGATCTTCACACATTGCAGCCATATGTGATGGCTGTTAAGTTCCATGATGGACTTAGAAATGTGAAGGCCCAGAAAGACAAGGGAAGGGAAAAGGGGGAGAGGAATCATTTCCCCGCTTCTTCTTTCCAAGAACTTTTTTTTTAGTTTTATCAAGAGAAGACTCAGGAAATATGATCTTTTTCAAGAATAATAAGTGAAAATCCTTTTCAAGGCAAGGTTTCAAAATATTCTAGCTGTGATCTCCAGTGTTCTGGCAGCGGAAGGCATTGCTTTATGGAAGGTTTACATTAGTACACCCAATTCAGTCTAAGCTCTTAGTGAAGTTCTCGCATTTATGTTTATTTATGATAATGTCTGGCCCACTTTTCTCCAATGACTAACTTGAAGCTAGTTATGAGAAAGCTAAAAACTTGTGTTGGGGGGAAAAGAGGCTAGCCATGTACTCAGTGGTATTTTAAACAGGCCTCAGCTTTCATTAACAAACAAACTGATGGAAACCACTTTTTAAAAGTTTGTAGTTTCTGAAGTTCCAGAGTTCCAGAAAATCTTAAGAATCTTAAATGTCCCAGTGCACTCCCATGCACCAACTATGTTCTTCAGAAAGCTCTGTAGGTAATGAACTTTTCCCATGGTAAGCGTGGTCCTCTTGGATAGCCTATCAGAGTAGGTACAGAGGTTATTGACACTTGCTGCATTTAGGAAAGTGTACCAAACAGTTTTATTTCAGAGGGTTTTTGGTGGAGAGTGACTTTCATAATACCTCGGTATGCTTTTAATCTCTGCATTTTAAATCTGTGTGATGTTTTTAACTTATAACGAGAATGCTATTTTTGTTTTAGTGTTCTTGCAAGTTGTTGCTTTGTTAGTTCCCATGAGTTAAGATGAAATATAAACTAGATGGACAAACAGACAGACAAAGATTTTGCAAGTTTCTCTCAGAGGAACACAGTATATTCCTAGGCCTTCACAATTTATTATCCTAACATCTGAACTCAATTTTGGATGGATAGCCATGCTGGTCTGCAGTAGAACAGCAGGATTTGAGTCCAGTGTTGAGTCCAGTGTTGAGACCAACAAGATTTTCAGGATGTAAACTTTCAAGTAGAGATGGGCATGATCCCCCAAAAATTAACGATCCAGCTGATCGTGGATCGGCGCCAACGCCGATCCTGAATTAACGATCCACACCGAGCATCTCCCGTTCCCAATCCGTGGATCGTGGAGGCAAAAGCAGAGGGGTGCCCCGCTGTTCCCAGCGATACAGGAACGGTGGGTGATGCCAGTGGCATCTATGTTTGTGTTTAGCCATCTGTGTTTGGCCGTCAGAGCTGCCTATCAGGGTTTGCAGGGATGAGATTGGAGTGTCCATGGCTACAGAACACCCCCTTCCCCCTCACTCCCCTGGGTGTCTTCTCCCAACTGGTGACTGCTTTGCTGCTCCGTGGTTGGAAGGAAGCCCTGCTGATCAAGGAAAGCTGGGCTTCCATTCGGGTTTCCAGGGCGACAGAAGGAGGGCAAACAGAGCTCAGGCATTCCCCTGGCTCCGTTGCCAGGGGAATAGATTGCTGGTGCCTGAGTGTCTGGATCCCCAATCCGAGCCTGGACACCCCGATCCAGGCCCCTCCCGATCGCTGGATCATTGGCCATGGACGAACATGATCCGCCGGGTCACGATCGCGCGATTGCCATTATCGTGGGTTTTTTTCGATCGTAATGCGGATCATGCCCATCTCTACTTTCAAGAGTCAAAGCTCCCTTCTTCAAAATCTGAAGTATCTGAAGAAGTATCTGACTTGCAAAAGCTTGTACCCTGAAAATCTTGCTGGTCTCTAAAGTACCACTGGACTCAAATCCTTCCATTGGAACTCAGGCTGCCAGCTACATATGACAGACCACCAGGTGTTTGGTAAGGTTTCTTTTGCCAGAACAGGAGTGCAAAAACAGGTGAGCCTCAGAATATGGCCAATGGGTTGCATTGAGCTTTGCGGGTCACAAATTATGTAGGCCTGACACCTCTGCCTCACAGAATTTAGAATTTATAGTTCCAGGACATGGCAAGGCTTCTCGTTTTCGTCTGTAAACCAAATCCCTAGAAAATAGGTCATATTCAGCCCTTGGGGTTTGGTACAGGGGTAAGGTTTTTGAACAGCTTCTCAAACACTCACTTCCTTTTCTGTTGCCAGCTGTCTTTGTTTTTAATCATCCCAAGAGAAACTGTTCCAAGGGAGTCTTGAGGATATGAGAAACCATCCTCTTCTTATATCTTCCCTCTTCCTCAAGATCCTTCCCAAACAGAGCTACTTGACAATTTCACTGTGTGGTACAGCAAGGTATGTGGAGCATGGCCATTAGCATAACCATAGCAGATCTGAGCTCCTTTTGATCACACTGCATAGCAGGACATAACAAAAACAATACAACTTCAAAATGCACAATGCACCTCAAGATCAAATCATGGTAGTTGTCTGGACTGTAAGACCCAACAGGAAGGGAGGAAAAAAGAAATGGCAGGTGATAGATGCCTTTTGCTTCCAATGCTTTTCCTCCTAGTGCTGCTGGCCTGGCAGTGAGTTGGGATGGATGGATATAAATAAATGAATGAATGAATGAATGAATGAATGAATGAATGAATGAATGTAGGTTGGGTCTGAACATATGAATTTGCAATCCCACGACTGCCATGAGCTCAGTAGGTGGCCTGGGTAAGCCACTCCTCTCGGCCTCAGAGCCAAGCTACAAGTGACGAATTACACTGACTTTGTTCACCACTCTGAATGGGGCACTAATCTGTCTAGAAGAGCAGTATATAAGAGCTGTCTATATGTCTATAAACATGCTAGCTGTCTATATGCAGGATTTTTCTTTTAATAACAGCACGCATCCCATCATGGGAGCTCCAATCTGCAATAAATGGCTAACAAATTCAGTTAGCCATACTTCCATAAAGAAAACAGCCACATCTGGTATTTCTTTCCACTACTCTTGAATTGTTCAACTGGTATTCAGACTTAGAGATGGAACGGACCCCAAGGATCGTCTACTCCAACTTTCTGCACAATGCAGGAAATTCACAACTACCTCCCACCCCGCCATTCCCCCAGTGATTGCTACTCTATGCTCAGAGGAAGGCTAAAACCCTCCAGAATCTCTGACCAATCTGGCACAGAGGAAAATTCCTTCCTAACCCCAAAATGGCAATCGGCATTACTCTGTGCATATAAGAAAGGGCCACAAGAGCATAGCACTGGCTCATCCATTCCTGCCCTCCCTCTCACAATCTGCCTAAATTCATACTTTGACATGGGCAAAGATGACTTCCTATTAGACATCTTCCTTACTTACTGTCCTCTTTGCAATCCAGCTGTAGCTGAAGCCCAGTGTCATGCAGATAATGAGCTTGTTTAGCTGGGCAGGAGTGTGAAAAATTGAGGGCAGAGTCTGCAATGCATATCACATAATATGACAAGAGAAAAGCAATGCTGCAGACGACAAGATTTCCTTTTCCTGCAATTTTTGAAAAAGCCAAAATAAAAGCCAAATCATATAATCTTTACAATCAAATCCTACCATGTAACACAGCCATCCCACTTTGTAGCTAAGGTGTGAAAAACATCCATCCTTAAAATAGAAAAGTATGTAAAAGTGTCCTAGTTGTTAGGAAAGTGTCAGAGAGGCAGGGATGATGGATGCCAAATAAATTATAAAACTTGGTGTTTGAAATCTTGCAATTTGGTTCTCAGTTTTTAAGCAAAAAGGAATTCTGAATATGTTGACCACTTCTCCAAGTTTCCAGAAGACACATTTAGCAACACCAACAAAGAAGAACAGTTGACCAATCTGAGGTTCTTATGATAATGTAAATGCTAACATTCTGTCAGTTTTAGGTTAAAGGTAATTTTTAAGGCCTAGCATATTACTTCCTTACATGTACCTTTTGCCCTTGGGGACTCCACTGTTTACCTGATTTGTAAACATACCAAGAGGCTGCACGAGGTGAGTGGAAGTCTTTATATATGCCCAAAAGAGCATCGTAAGAACAAATGCAAAAGCAGCAAGCAACAAGCTAGCAAAGATACACCTAAAATGGGCCCCACTGACAGATGGATGTTTGCAATAAAATATTTAAATCAAGGAAACCTGAATCAAAAGATTAAGCATGGTCAGAATAAGATCCAATTTTTTCTTATTCCATAGTTGTTTTGCATTTTTGCAGAACATAAGAAAAGCTTATCTGAATCAGAACACAGATCCATTTAAGGCAGCATCCAATCTCCAACAGCTTGGAAGCACCTCATGAAGCTTTCTCCCACTTCTGCAATAGGTATTCAGAAGTATACTGCCTCTAAATATGGACGTTCCATTTAGAAAGCTGCGTAATGTTAATTATGCACTTTGTGACTTACAGAGTACGCCACGAATATGATTCTCTGGGCTCTCCAGTTTAACTGAAACGGGTATGCGAGAAGGTGAAAAGAGGTCTGCGCACAAAAAATATGCTGAGATGTACTCAGGGCTGGCCCATCCATTAGGGTCACTTAAGCAATCACCAAAGATGCCTGAAGTGGAGGAGTGCAAAAAACAGCCCTATCATCATGCCCCAAAGAAAAGGGGGGCAGCAGCTTTGATGCAGTGCAAGGTGGCAGCAAAGCCATTTGGCTAGAGTGCCAAAAATCCTTGGGCTGGCCCTGGATATACCATACTGCACTAGAGGTCCTTGCAATGTGAAAGTCTACCCTCCACAAACATTCTCATTTTGATAGTTATATATATAAACTGAAATGCTCGGATACTAGAAGAAAAAGGAAAGAGAAAAATCAAGCCAGCTTCACAGATATTGGGAGGGTGGGGCAGGAGGCTCGAACATTGTTTAAAATCATTGGGTGCCTTGAGATGTGCAGGCAATTCCATGCTATTGGCACCACCTACCAAGAAACGCATGTGACGTCTGCAAAAAGTACCATCATATTGTCACCAATTGCTGTTTTTCATGCAGCCTGGAAAAAATCCATGGGTCTTTGCCAAGTTCTCTTCTACAGTACAGTAATAAATAGTGTGACCAGATGAACAGTTGCATTTTTGGAGCATCTGTTGTATGTGCATGTGAGGGGAGGGAGAGAAGTGTGGTTGAATAGCAGGGGGCTCTCCAACAAACTGCTCTTTTCAAATAACACATTTGTTGTAGTTAACATGAATTGAATAGAGAACGTGCTCCAAAATGGTGCAAAGAAATTTTGAGGTTTATTGAGGGTTATTGTGCTGATCCCACTAAGGAGATTTCACCTTCTTTCAAAGCCTTCAGAAGCCCTCTTCAGTTATTGCAATTTTGGCAATCCAACCACACATTAGGGTGGATTGTGCTACATGCGATCATCTCGAAACGCACAGTTGCCATTTTGTGTGTATAGTGCAATACTTGTAGTTTTCCAGCTTTGGTACATGTAATTGTAAACCCAGATTCTTGAGAGTACATGTTCACGTGTTACAATGCAGGAAAATATATGTATTGTCATACACTCATACAAAATAAACACCCCATGTATTGGAAGGATTGTGCATAGTGCACCCTCCTATCTCTACTCTTTTAATTAGGCTTAATTCATATGTTATGCAGAGGCAAATCCAGGGAACAGGCATTCAAAGAAAGAATTGCAGCCAATCACCACATCCTGCAAAATACATCTGTTTGCCATATTTTACATTTTGATACACGTGTAAAAGTGCTGTGTGCAAAGTGGCCCTCCAAGTACTTAAATTAAGGCAGACTGAAACCCTGGAACAACAGTAATGCAGCATTAATGTACAAAATGTTCTCCTCCATTAAAACTTCATTTATTTTTATAATTAGGTTGGGTGAACAACAGTTCTGCAAAAATATTCCTAGCTAGATTGCCTTTTTTAAAACAAAAAACTTTGCATGAGGAGTTAGCTTCTTCTGGAATATTTGGCTTATAATTAGATTCAGCAGTGGTGATTAACTTTCATTAGCTCTACCTGCCATAGTAACTGCTCTTTTGCTATGACACAGCCTGTCAGAATGAAGGAAGAACCCACACTGTCTCCTCTCAGCTGTCAAAATGAGAATGCACACAAGGGTATGGAAAAACAGTAGGGTCAGTTTCACAGACAGTGAAAGCGAAAGATAGCCTGCTGGAATCTGAGGGAGACTTTGGGCTTTTGTGCTGGCAAGGAACTGTTCTCTATTCCTATATGTACCCAGGTTGCTATGTGTACTTTTGTATCCTGAATTAAAGAAAAGGTTCCCCAAATCCTGTGCAAAGAAAATATGAAATCAGTATCTTGTATAAATTTTGCAGGCTTGCATATTTTTGCAGAATGAATGCCACTCCTCTCATGCAAGGGGAGATGTAAGGATGAGGGACACTGGAGCCCTGATCTCTGGAAAGCTCATTCAGACACACATCTGCCTTGGGAAGTTTCACCTGCAGTGTCTCATACAGCTCCATATCTTTCTGTGTGACCCAGAGGGCTAGAAACCATGACAGACAGACAGACAGGATTTTCAGATACTTGGATTCTTCACCCAACAACACGATCTGTGGGTTCTTTTCTGCTCTTGCACAGACTCCATAGCCAAGTTAATGACTTTCCTCAAACCAGCTGCTGTTGCTGTCTTCCAATGTGAAAACTTAGGACTTAGGATCAGAGTGGACGATACGGTGGTAAATCCTCAATCAGTTTCTCTGAGCACTCAAAAAAATACAGACCCACACACGGGGCCCAAATTTGGATCAGAGCTGTGGAAGTGGAGGAAAAAAGAGTTTAACAGTGAAATCCTAAGCAGAATTACTTCAGTCTACGCCGATTGAAATCAACAGGGTTAGACTGGAGTAATTCTGTTTAGGATTTCACTGTAAATCTTTTCCCCTAGTGCAGTTCCTTTGACTGAAACTTCCCACTCAAAGGAAAAGAGGGAAAGGACTCACTCTCTTGTTTCCCGCCCCTCTCCCCCCTCATCACCACAGCCAGGCCAGGCCTCTGAGGGCATCTTTTAGCATCTTAAAAACCCTGGAAGGAACTGCATGAGTTACACAGGACTTTTGGTTAGACACCAAGGACAGGTCATGTTGCCTGAGCACAAGCTCATCTACCAGCAGCAAGCAGCCAGGTTTGGTGAGCCCACAAGGAGGCCCAAGCACTGAGCAAATGCTTTCCTCTGCTGCATCCAAGAGTAGTGTTTGCAAGCTGGCATGGCCAAGTCAAAAATTGTCCATTCAGTAGAACGCCACACTTATTCCCCTGCACACTTCACACTCCAGCCAATGCTTCTCTACAAACTGAGGGGAGAGCAAGGGAGGAGGCAGCTAGCAGAAGGGTGCTTAACTCTGCCCACTGTTCCCCCTTGATTAGTTACTCTCCCACCCAGACCATTTCAGAAGAACTCATAAAGAAGAACCACGTTATGAGTTCACACGAAAATTTTCATTTATCATCGCTTTATTAGATTACTAGTAACAAAGCCCGTTGTGGGAAAAAAATACAATGGGCTCTAAAAAGGGGAGGGCAGGCAGGTGGGCATTGCCTCCTCTATGACTGATCCTGGCTGGTGAAGGGGGGCAGGCATTGCCACCTGCTCTGCTCCTGATCCTGGGCAGGTGAAGAGGGGTTGGACATAGCCACCTGCTCTGTGCCTGATCCCTGCAGGTTGAAAGTGGGGGGCAAGCATTGCCACCTGCTCCACGCCATATCCCGGCTGGTGATGGCAAGGGTCGGGCATTGCCACCTGCTCTGTGCCTGATTCTGTTTGGATGAAGGGGGAGTAGGCAGTGCCACCTCCTCTGCACCTGATCCCAGCTGGGTGAAGAGGGGTCGGACATTGCCACCTGCTCCACTCCTGATCCCAACTGGGTGAAGGTGGGGGTGGGCATTGCCACCTGCTCTGCTGCTGATCCCAGCTGGGTGAAGGTGGCGGGGGTGGTGGTGGTGGTGGACATTGCACCTGCTGCACTCCTGATTCCAGCTGGGTGAAGGCAGGGGGAGGGCATTGCCACCTGCTCTGCTCCTGATCCCAACTGGGTGAAGGTGGGGGTGGGCATTGCCACCTGCTCTGCTGCTGATCCCAGCTGGGTGAAGGCGGCGGGGGTGGTGGTGGTGGTGGACATTGCACCTGCTGCACTCCTGATTCCAGCTGGGTGAAGGCAGGGGGAGGGCATTGCCACCTGCTCTGCTCCTGATCCCAGCTGGTTGAAGGTGAGGGGCAGGCATTGCACCTGCTCCCAGCCAGGGCTTCCCTCCATGACAGCACCCTCTGGAGCTGCACCGGGGTAGGAAGCAAGTTGTCTGAAACACAGCCTTTTATATAGTAGAATACTGTCCTTGTAACGTATTAAATTATAGCTGACTTTGCAGTTATGCTGCCTCTTTTCCCCATGAGCAAGAGTTTCTATTTATATGCATAAGGAAGAGTTCTTGAAAATAAGGGATGAGATGGGACACATCTAGCCAGGGTCCTCAGTTCTTTGCTCATTAAAGTAAGCAGTTTCTAGATCCTGCATGGTAAATGAAGAACTAGGAGGGTAGCTCCTACTTTGGGGTAGGTCTGTTTAGTGTAGGTCTGTTTGGTGTAGTAATTAAGAGTGGCAGGACTCTAATCTGGAGAACCAGAGTTGATTCCCCACTCCTCCGTTTGAAGCCAGCTGGGTGACCTTGGGTCAGTCACAGCTCTCTCAGAGCTCTCTCAGCCCCACCCACCCCACAGGGTGATCATTGTGGGGATAATAATAACATACTTTGTAAACTGCTTTAATTTAATTTAATTTAATTTAATTTATTATATTTATATTCCGCCCTCCCTGCTTTCGCAGGCTCAGGGCGGATAACAAATACAAACATGTTTAAAAACATTTAAAAACATTAAATAATACATTTAAAAACATTTAAAAACATTAAATATAACAATTCATGCTGCCCAGTGGTTCATACATGCCTCTGTGTTTGCATAGGGGTGATGGTTTAACCCCCCCTTCACGGGGGGGGGCAGGCACTGCCCGGCGTTAGCCATATGCCTGGCGGAATAGCTCTGTCTTACAGGCCCGGCGAAATGCAAGCAAATCTTGCCGGGCCCTTGTCTCGCAAGACAGAGCATTCCACCAGGTCGGGGCCAGGACTGAAAAGGCCCTGGCCCTGGTCGACGCCAGGCGGGCCTCCCTAGGGCCAGGGACACTTAAAAGATGTTTTCCGCCAGAGCGGAGAGTAAGTTGTCCTGAAGCGCAGTATATAAATCGAATGTTATTATTATTATAAAGGATAACAGGATGTCAAGAGGATTCAAGCATCATTTCAGGACACCAGCTTTTAGTGACCTGCTCATGAAGATGAAGTAAGGTGCTCAGGGACTCAGGTATGAAGCTACTCAGAAAGCACATGTGGAGCCTGGAGAATTCTGGACGCTGCTGCTTCCTTGCAACCCACTGCAGCTAAACTTCCTTTCATCCTCTTCTTTATGCTCAGAAAGGAGTAATTTCAGGTTTGTTATCAGCCTTCCGTGCTGGCATTTTAGAAAGGATTAAAACACAGCAGTAAAGACAAGAATTTAGCAATTCTTAACCCTCTCCCAAACAGCTTCACATTCTGTAGTTCTTAAAAGGTATGTTTTAATGAAGGATAGTGATTACTTCAACATTATGTGGATGTCTTTTTGCTACTGCCCAAAATAATTGGAGTACTTCCAATAAACTTGCCAAACTGAATCATAAAGCTTCAGGCAGCCATAGCGGGGAGTGGGGTATTGATTGGTTTTACTTTTCTGCAGCTGTAAATTTCTATTGATAGGATATGAAAACGTGCCTTTGCTGGCATAGCCATTGTAGGAAACGCTCAGGCACCCATCTCCTCCATTAAGACTCTTATGAGTTTAATCTGGTCAATTTCAAAGCATTTTAGCCAATTTTATATGAGATAAAAAGTAACCGCTGTGATTTCTTCTGGCAACAATCCAAATTGAGACTTTAAAACAAAATTACAGAAATAAGAAATCTGTCTCTTATGGTTGGGCGAGGACAACTGGAGATATCAAACTTTAAATGACTTTTTCTTTTACTAATAAATATTAGTTTGTGCCTTCCAGAGCTAAGTCATAAAAGATTCTAGACCTGGGTTCAGTTCATCATGCTTTGCTTGGCAACTGCATTTTCAGCAAGCTGGTTCAAGGAGCCAGAGGAGGGCAGTGCAGAATGAAGGAAGAAAAAGAGGATAGAAACAGGTCACACATACTTTTTTCCTCCTCTGGATTGCCCAAAAGGTCTGCAAAGGAAGGATGAACATGAGGATTGTCAGTGGGTGGGTGAGGTGGTTCATGCACTCAACAGGGCAGATTTGGCCCAGGGACTGGATGCACCCAAGCCTTGTACAGCAGCATAGGTTAAGCTGGATAAGGCCGCAGACAAATTGTGATGATCTGAGAAGGGCAATCATGCTATGCCACTGAGCCAAGTTCTTTCCAAATTCTACTCGGCTAAGAATGTTCCAGCTGTTCCCTGACTATGAACCAGAAGAACACATAGCACATTCACAAGTTTGCACAGGTTTGAGAATCATATCTGGGTCTGAAATGAGCTATCAAGAGAAGAAAATCTTCCTTCAAATCAACTGAGGAAAGGAAAGTCTCTAAGTGGGCTGTAATGCAATGCTCTAAGGAACTCAGGTGCACCACCAGTCTCAGGAAGAGCCCTGCATATACACACATTAATCAGACTGGGCCACATGTGCTTGGGGGGGGCATACCCACCCACACATGAACGAGCACTGACAGAGCAGATTTTTCAGTGTAGCATAATGTGCATGATCTGATCTAGTCACAGGCACATGACATCCAGATGGGACTAATCTATGGGGTATTGCCTTGAAGACTCTATGAAGGCTCTTATTGGTCCAACATTTATCTACAAGTGTCCCACTGTACCCTCTTTGTCAGCTAATTCATTTTTAAACAATTCAGTCAGTTGATGCTGACCATTTAAAACCTGAATGGCTTATGGCCTGGATAGTCAAAGACTAGAGATGGGCACGAACCTAAATATGACCCAAAAAACCCCACAAACCAGGCTGGTTCAGGGTTTGCGAACCAGTGGGGTTTGGGCAGTTAAAAGGGCCCTGCCACTGGCAGGTCTCTTTAAACTATCAGGTGGCAGGCAGTGGGGGGGGGGTTCCCCCCACCGCCTGCCTGCTGATAGTTTAAAGGGACCTGCCACTTACAAGGCAGGAAAGGGCCCTTTAAACTGTTAAATGTCCCTTTCCCTGCCGCTGTTAAGGCCGAAAAGGGGCATTTAAACCCCACGAACCACGAACTGGTTTGTACAAACCACAAACCACCTGGTTCGGGTTTTTTTTGTATTGTTCTGTGACCATCTCTATTAAGGACTATCTTCTCCCATACAACCCTCCTTTTTTGCTTGGTTCATCTACTAAGGCTCTACTCTGGTTTTGGCAGATGATGTAGGACAGAAGGCAATGCTGAAAAGGGTCTTTTTGGCATTTGTTTTCAGGCTCTGGAATTTCTTCACTTGGTGGTCTGTTTTGTCCTCTCTATGCCTAGATGTTCAATACATAGTGAAGCTTTCTAAACATTATTAATTTGTCCCTAATATTTGAAGGTAGCTTCATGTTTATATTAACATGGTCAAACAGTTCACATCTTTTAAAAAGATAATATTTACTGGTTTTATCCATTTTGTTTTCTTTCTTCTTCAGTACATTTGAAGTTTCAGTACTTTTCTAATATTTGAATTTCATTTTAATGTAATGTTTATACAATAACTCTCTTCTTATTTACCAATATTTCATATTCCTTTGATATGATTAATGTTTGTACTATTTAATTATTAATAAAATCAATATTAAAACAAGAAGACATTCGCTAAGGAAATGTGGAGGATTAAATTGACAGCTGCTATTCACTTATCAGTTAGGCCTTTGTTTCTTGGATTTCTTCATGTTGAATATTATATTTTTATGATTTCATGTTTTTGTTGTTTGGTTTAAAAATGTTGTATATCCTAGTGATAAACAGGGTAGAAGTGGTCCATCTTTATACACTTCTTAATTCTGATTTTAATTTTTATGTCTGAAAATTGTTTTATGATTATCATTTGAAGATGCTGAACATAATTTTTCATTTGGATGCCTTTACTTTTTTATGCTGTGGTTTTTATGCTGTTATTTTATGTCTTATTGTAATGGCTTACTTGTGAGTCACCTCAAACAGATCTCTGGAGAGGCAACATATACAATGTTTAAATAAACAAATAAACATAAACAATTAAATACTAAAACAGAGCTCAGTGCATGAGGATGTGTGTGTTGGAATAGAACAAACAAAATCAGGATATAAAATCCTCACTCTGCCATGAAGTTTGGGGGTGGGGGGTGGGAAGAGATGAAATCGGCCACTTTCTCTCAGCCTAAGATACCTCCACAGAATTGTTGTGGGGCTAAAACGGGGCAACCCCATATATGCCCGCCTGAAATTACTGTGGGAGGAACAAGATACAAATTTGAAAGCCAAGCAGAGAGACCGACCATGGCCAGAAAAAGAAAATGCTTACTGAATCATTCAACCCATAATCATCTATAGAGAATGATGATGGTAATCTTAAAAGGCTTTTAATAATGTGTGCTCACATCCATGGAAATCTTTTCTCCTACACCAGTTTCAATAATCAAGTGAAACACAATTTTATGTTATGAGAAAAAAAATCTCCCAAGATAAAGGAAGAGAGGGAGGGGAAAGCGTAGATGCCAGTATTAACATTACTTTCAGTTCTTTTCTCCTTTCTGGCAACATGTTTCTGTTACATTGGAAGTACCCTAGGAGAGAAACAAATGCTTTCATTACGAGGTAAAAGAGAAGTGGCAGAACTTGTGAGTGCCCATTTGGGGCTTATCATATCAGGAATAAGATACACTGAATTTCTATCACCAGCACAGGTGAGCATTCAGAAGGCTGTAAAATGGGCTGCTGCATTCCAGTAAGCTTAAGCCTATTACTAGAAACCTGGCAACAAAATGGGCCCATTAGCCACAGAAGGATCACAAAAATGAAGGTAAAAACAACGGAAAAAATTATTCACACACAAGGTCACCTGAAATGCAAAAGGAGATCCCAGCTGTCCCCTTAAGTGCCATAATTCTAGCAAAGTGATCATACCACTTGGATGCAACGTGGAGGATGTAAGATGTAACCAGGACCTGGATGGAAACAGCCTTGGGGACCTGACAGCTTTGTGTCTACTCCAATGGAAGACTAAATTTTTCCCCAGGTATCGCATCCCAAAAAATAGAGGGTTGTTTCACCTTCACTTACATGTTACAGTTGTGTTCAGAAACATTTTTGGAGGAAGTGTAACACTGAGAGAGGGAGGTCATCCTTCAATCAGTGTTGCCTTCCTTTTGAGTAAATATGGCAAGTTTTTCAAGTTGCAGTAATCACAGAAATAACTATAAATTGCTGTGGTTGTAGCAGCATATTACATGCTCCGTGCATTTTGCTGTGTGAGAACTTATCCAAAGTCTCCTGATGTAAATGTACTCTAAGCAGCACTCGTTCTACCCAAAGATCACTGGTTTGGATTCCATGGATCCATGCCACTAATGGTGGTACCTTCCTCCAACGCAAGGAACTTGCCCCTAAATGTAAGGCCTTATTGCGTCAGAGGAAGGCTTCTTACTTGGGGCAAAAATGCTACTGTTAAAGGAACAGAAGCACAGGCTCCAACTCCATATTTTTTGAAAAATGAAAGGATGCAGACATCACATTTATAAATTAGCAGGATGCCATTCTTTTATTTACAAGACTTATATCTTGCTTTTCTGTTCAAAATGGTGGTTTACAATAAATAAATAAAAACACGTATCACGGGGGGGTGGAGGGGGGGTGGAACCGACTGTACAAAAATCTAGGATTTGTGTGTGATCATTAATGTTGTAAGCCATCTTGAGAGTTCTGCTGAGTCATATGGGAGAAAAGAATTTTTAACATCAAACAATTGTCAGACAGACCCTGAGCCAAATCAGAGCCTGCGACTGAGGTGCTCTCCAGCATCTCCTTTTCTTATTCCAGGCATGGATGTGCCTCAGAATCTGAAAGGGGGAGGGAATTGTTGCAGCACCCTCCCACAAGCCCCCCTTCCAAAACTCCTTGGGAGTAGTCTAGTCCTTCAGGTGTGACCATCTCTGTGCCAACCTAATAAAGGATATCTGATTGTAAGCTGACCCTGAACTCCCCCAATACCCTCTCTTCAGGGGTGGGCACAAGGTCAGTGAAAGGAATCTGGGCCAATGGCCTTCCTGGCTGGGTCTTCCTGGCTGGGTCTTTCTGCTCAGCCCTCCTGAGATGTTTTAAGTGGCTGCTGTGCCTGCCTGACCAAATAGGCCCAGCTGCTGCTGGCCCCCTCCTCTGGTCTGTTCCCAGATTCCGTCTGCTGCCTGAGCCCTGCCTCCCTTCTGAGGTATGTGCCAGATCTGCAAGGCTTTGAGGCTACTGGTGGTCCATCTCCAGGTAAGGCCTCACCCTTGCTTCTTTCCTCACAGCCGCTGGTCAAGCTGCCTGCTGGGCATGGCTGCCCCCTGTCAGAGGCTCTTCTGGAGTAGGTGGGTGTGAGGGTGCCCCCCCCCAAACAGCACTAAAACAGGGATGGCTATTTATCTTGGTCAAGGAAGACTATTCTTATCTTCTTACACAGTGCCTGCACTGAATGCAAATACATGAAGTATAACAAAACAACAAACTCTCTCATAAAAACAGAAAACCAAAAAAGCCAAGGATATTAGTGCCCCCTCAACACACTAGAATCCACCTAACATGCAAGTGTTCATACTGCAGATGTCCCACCCAGAACACTTTGGAAATCAGAAGTTTCTGTAACTGCTCCAAAAACTCTTCAGCTAGAATTAATGGTTTCAGCTGCTCTATTTCAACTTCATTTAGGGTAGGTATGAACATCAAAATTCAACTCCTCCATCCCTGCACAAAACTAGACTTCTCAGAAATTCCCAGGAGGCAGGGTGACAATCAAGTTTAAGCTAGCTCAGCTTTGGAGGATGCGTTCCCAGCTGGAGTGTCCTGACCAATTCCCACATTTTCTTCTGCTGGGCCATGTCCTCCATTGTTTGCCACGGTTATGACGGGCATTACACATGACCTACCGTAAGAAATGGCAAGATGTTTTAATAAAATCAACAAAGAAAAATGGTGCATCTAATCAGAATGTCAACAAAAATATCCTGGAAGTCTCTTCCAGGGCACGTGGAGTAATAAGAACCTTGGCAATACATGAAACCCAATCGCCTTCATGATTTAGAGTCAGCTGTCAGGTATATTACTTACCAGGAGCCCTTTAGAGAAAGTGACTGTATATTTACCGAAAAAAATATAATCTGTTTTGCTCCCAATGTGATTTGTTAATAACATAAAAAACTTGCCAGCAATTGGCAAGCACAAAAACATTTTTCATTGCATTTGGCATAGGGCACTTGATCGGGATAAGAGTTGGAGTGCAGCGCGCCTTGGATGCTGGCATCAAGTCATTGTAGCAACAACCGTTGTATTTTTCTTTCTCAGTTAAAATATCAGAGATGACTTCATTAGAGGCAACTTAAAGAGCCAGTCTATAGTCAGCCTTCTTCTTTTGTAGCAGAATTTCTACAAAATGTGTGTTGAATCAGAGATTTCCTGCAAACCAACAGGGTACTCCTGTACTCTGTCACCAAGCAAAAGATCTGTCTGCAATTTCAGAGTCCAGGGACTTTTAGCAGAAGAAGCACATAAGCTAAATGCAAAGAAATACGTTTTCAGTTCAGTAACTTTCACATATTTATAATGAACACCAGCCCTTACATTAATAAATACATCGTTTAAAAGGGCAGATGTGAAAGCTGCTGTAGCACAGTGGTTAAGTGGTTCGGCTGGGAATCAGCACTCTACTGGTTTGAATCCCACTACTGCCATGAGTTCAGTAGGTGGCCTTGGGTTAGCAACTCCTCTCAGCCCCAGCTCCTCAGCTCTATTGTGAGGATAATAATAACACTAACCTGTTCACCGCTCTGTGTGAGGCACTAATCTGTAGAAGAGTGGTATATGAGCACAGTTGTTATTGTTGTTATTATTATTGTTGTTATTATTATTGCTATGTAAAAGGAAAGCATAGCAGAAAATTAATTGCAAACATCTTGAACTAAATGAGTTCTACATTTTTTTTTGGCACAATGACCAAGGGATACCAAAAAGTGCTGTAAGCAGGAAGAAATCTCAAACATGCAGCTATAATCTTCCATCACAAACCAGTACCACAAACAAATGCTCAGGTCAAGAAACAGAGTAACAGCACAGTGCAGTCAAAGTTGAGCACTTTCATACCTAATTGTTTTGAGTAAGACAGTAGTGATGAGCACATGCTCACTGAAACCTATGAGTCATTCATATTCTTGAGGTTCCTTGGATTCATAGGCTAAATAGGAAGGCAGAGCAATTTCCCAGCCCTGTGAACGGAAAGAACATGCCCACTGCACCTACCTACAATTGGGGTGAACCTCTCGCATCCCTCTGAGAGGGCAAATTTGATTAACTCAGGAGGACTACATTAATTTCAAAGAAGCATTCGTGCTACATTCTGAACCCGTTGTTTCTTTTTAACCTATTTTCTTTTAAACCTTCTCTCTGTATCCCATACCCTACTCTTTGTTGAACCATATCAGGTTTCTCTGCACTTGAACTGTAATTTGACCAGAAATTACTAACCCTTAAACACAGAGGGAGAGGATTTCTTTTACTGACCACTTGCAATTAAATGTTTTCCCCATGCTCTGCCCTTTTGTGTCTGTCTCTGTCCCTTCTTACTGGGGAGTTACTGCACTACTACAGTTATTTCAGCAATGTTTTCCGCAGCAGCCTCATGACATACACTCTTTTACTTCCTGCTTCCATTTTTCCTCCTGTTCTGCTGCAATCCTTCAGGAAAGATCACTGTCAGTGATCTTTGTACACTGTATGGAAGGGAAGGTATGTATTTTTGCAGTTTGCAGACACTAGGGATCCCAGATTCCCTGGTGAGGGCAGGGAATCCTCTGCTCCCACTCTCCATCCCCCGCTACCCTTCAACTGGCTGGATGGAAGGCAAGGGAACAGGCAATTGAAAGAACATGGGAAATCTTTGCCATGCAGAAGCAGACTCAGTCTGCCTGAATTACAAAGCTAAGGCAAGTTTTCTAAGTTGGACTGCAAAACTTTGTGTTATTCTTGTACTGCTGCCGGGGAACTGTATGTTAATCCAGTTTGTGCTGAGCATGTGTCATAATGAATTCCATTAGCTACACATGCACAACAGCAGCACATGTGTTGCTGTTTTCCATCATCTGCTGATGATGATACCAAGGCATATGTAATTCTACTAGTCCAGTACATGATTGGCATGCACCAACAGGGGCTACCCAGACAGCTGACAAATTGAATGCAGATAAACAGATGACACAGACACAAAACTATTCAAACGCTGCTAATTTTAAACTGTAAATAATGGGTCCCCAGCCTTTTGGACCCTGCAGGTACAGCTGGAATTCTGACAGAGGGTGTTGGGCACAAGCAGAACATGGCTGCTGCAGGAGGCCGAGCCAACTACAAAATGTTAGGAAGTGAGATTATGCATAACCCTGATAGAAGCTCTTCAGCATTTCAGAGAGAAACTCTTTCAAACAGGATGCCTTTAATAATGAACATACTGTTTAATATATTTTCTTGTATACACACAACGTAAGTATACATACTGAGCAAGCTAAGAAACCCTCATCTGGCAGTATCATTTTGTAGGCATATAATACACTTATGGATAAGGGGGAAAATGTTTCATATCTTGGCTATCCTCTTTACACAAGCCCTTTCCTCATGAGCCCAGCCATTTTTAACCTAAACTATTACTTGTAGTAGAAGTTGGTGATGAAGGGTTGGTGAAAGCTCATTGCACATATGATGTGCACAGTAGGAAAGATTCTGGCCAGATTTTGATAGGAACATAAATGATTTTTGAAAGTTACTAAAAATTGATGTTGTGTACGGTGATCCCAGAAAGCAGCTTTCAAGGCAAGTGAAAAGCAGAGGGGGTTGCCATTGCCTTCCTCTGCAGAGTCTCCCTTAGTGGTCACCCATCCAAGTACTGACCCTGCTTAGCTTCCAAGATCTGATGAGATCAGGCTATGCCATGCCACTTTCCCTCCAAAAAATGGATGTAGTCAGGGCTTTTTTTCTGGGAAAAGAGGTGGTGGAACTCAGTGGGTTGCCCTTGGAGGAAATGGTCACATGGCTGGTGACCCCACCCCCTAATCTCCAGACAGAGGGGAGTTCAGATTGCCCTCCGTGCCGCTGTGCAGCGCGGAGGGCAATCTCAACTCTCCTCTGACTGGAAATCAGGGGGCGGGGCCACCAGCCATGTGACCATTTTCAAGAGGTTCCGGAACTCCATTCCCCCGCATTCCTGCTGAAAAAAAGCCCTGGATGTAGTGACGAATTATTAACATATATTCAAATTAGACGTATTTGATGACTTCCGTAGACATTCCAGTTAGTCAGAAGGAAGTTTCACTGTGTTTTTAGAACATTATTCTGTTATCTGCACAGCAAATACATTAGTTTTATAACACAATCAGAACTTCGCACATCTCTATTTGGCCCTTGAAAACCCCAGCAGAGATTGCTATAAGTCAGCTACAACTTGATGGCACTTTACACACACATCTCAGAATCTCTCTACAAGAGACAGGTGACAAATGAAGAACATGTGTCAAGACTCGGAGATACAATGATAGCCGGGAAGGGTAGTTTTAAAAAGACAGAGAGGGAAGCAGGGCAAAGGCTTTGCTATACACTGTATCTCTGTGAAAGGGCTGTGAAATGCCAGAAGGGAACCTTCAGCCCATTATAACTTTTCCAGGTCCAAGCCCAGCTCTGAAAGGCAGCTCCAGGCCATTTCCATTCCTTGTTGCCCTCTGTTTGTGATCCAACACAGTTTTAGACTGGAGAGGTGAAATTGTCAGAGCTTTAAGGGAGGCAAAGATGAAATTAACAAACCCTCTGAGGTGCGCTCTCCACCTCCTCTGTCTTTTTAAACTATGCTTCATGGCTAACATTGCATTTCCCTACACTTGACGAACATGTGCCAAGGCATCTCCTATAGAGAGACTCTCAGGGTCTACATAGTTCCACGTGCTTTTGTACAGTTCTTTCTGAGTTATCCAAGACTTGAATGGTAAGCAAAAAACAATAGCAATGGGAAAAGCAACAAGAAAGTTGGCACTCATAGGAGCTCCCTGTTGGAGCAGCTTCCACAAACTGCAGTAAGACCCCCCTTGATTAAACTAGAACTCCTGATGAGGAAGCAGGCAAAGTCAAAACCAGAAGGTTACATTCATAAGCAATGATATTAACTGGGATTCTGACTTTAATAATATGCCTCAGCATAACTAAGCTTTACATATAATGAGTTCTTCATTTGTATTCTGAAGGAACAGGGGAGAATACAATATTGCAAGGAGCAAGGGGAAGCAAAGATCAATAGAAAAGAAGTGAACTATCACAAAAAACCTTCAATTTATTCCCATTTTGAGCAATCTTTATATGGCAGGAATCACCAACTTGAAATCCCAATCCCAAATCTAGCCCCTCTATCCACCTCCCTTCCCCCTCCATTGCTAGCCCAAAGGCAAGCAAGAGACAAGGGATGGTGTCAGCACTGGAAACAGAACGTGCTAGAAGAAAGGAGAATTGCAGAGAGGACGGGACTGGTCCACCACCCTCTCTCCCCTCCCAGTTATAGCATCATTAGTTTGAGACTCCTCCCACTTCTTAACAGTAAGGTTTTTGCTTGCAAAAGAGTGAGCAGCTAGAAGTGAGGACTGGACAGAGGTAGGGTGGGAAACGAACCCAATTGTACGGCAAAGCTACACGCACAAGTGTCATTCAACTCCCACTTTTCAAGTGGGGAGAGTTCGTGCTCCAAAGTTACCCAATTACAACTTTGCCTCTACTGCTAAGTCCTCCGGTTAAAGCTCCCAGAGAAGTACACATAGGAATGTGTCCGAAGTGTATGAGGGAAAATCTCCTCAGCCGCTCACAGCACCCTTTCTTTCTCTGTGTGCGTCTGTCTCTCAGTCACTGTGTCACATCGACTCTCCTTTTGATTGTCAATTAGATGGCAAACTATTTGTTCACCTAACAGGTACCAAAGCACTTCTTTTCTTTGGGCAAGTGTCAGAGGGAATAGCATATAGTAAGTGGATGGAAATGTCTCCTGTGTTCTGGTCACTTGCTACACATAATCGATTCTCTGCCAAGTCCTTGTTGTCTCCTGGATAGTCTGTCAGTGACGTTAAGTAAACGTCTGCCTCTTCTGCAGGTCTGCTTTTCCCTCCGGCCATCAATGGCCAGTGTTTACACACCCATGAAGGACAATGCAGGCAATCTTCCTGTAAAAGATGTACATATGTATGAATGGATGAATGAAAAGCTGCCTTATTGTGGTCCACTCAGTCTGGTACAGTCTATGCTAGTTCACAGCAGCTCCCCAAAGAGTACGTGCCCTACCGTGCTCTCCAAGAACACTTCTTATTGGAGAGGCACAGGAATGCATCCAGCCCCTTCTGCCACTGAGGGACATCCCTGTATAAATGAGCTGTGCCTAATGTGCGTACCAGTCATTCATGAAATAATGCAAGCTGTTTGTGAGTATTTTAAGAAAAGGACGGAAGAATTTCAACCAACCAGTATTTTGATCTAAGCCACCTGATCTGCTTCAGGAGTGAGTCAGGCTAAGCCATTTTTATCTGCTCCTGAAAAGCAAGTTAGTTTAAAAAATGATTTGTGTGTGTGCGCGTGCGCAGAAGTGTTATCATGCACTTTCACTATCACTCGCAGAATGCAAGAGACTGGCAAAAATTAGGCATTTCACATGATAATTTTGGTCACTGCAAAAACAACCATTTGCTAAAATTAGCAGTAATTCAGCAGTAGCAAAAGGTGTTTGAAATCCTGTACAGCTATTACCAGGGAGGATGGAAGCATCAAGCTCCAAAGGTAATATGAAATTATATGCTAACTTCCATTATAATCAAATACACATTTCTAGGAACATTACCTTATATTAAACCCCCCTGCTCCTTTTTAACAGATCACAACTGCAAATAACAGGTGTGATACTCCTTTCTGGAGTTGCCACTTTTTCTAGGGAGAGGTAGAGGGTCTGTTCCTTTAGCAGCTGTGAAATAATTCAGCAGGGCCAGCTTTTGTCTTTTGCAGGCTGTGAAAATCTGCACCTGCTGAACATCTGTCTGTCATGTAGCTGTCAAATGACATGAAATTCCTTCTGGCCCCCATAGCCTAAAGCTGCTCTCACATAGATTGGATAATGCACTCTCGATACACTACAGAAGTCGTTTGCAACTAGAAAGCCTAAGCACCCCAAGCAACGAAGTGGAAAAGAAAAGGATACAAAAGAAGAGTCTTTATGTAATTTCAGTAGACCAGAAATCACTTGAAGTTTAGATGAATTATTATTTTTTAAAAATGAGTCACATTATATTCAACAATACTCTTACAAGACTGGTTTCCACCAGGCTGTAATGTACTTAATCGCAAACAGTGGAGAATTTTATTCAACATAAAACTTTTGGATATAACATCACAACTGGGACTACTGACAAAAAAGGAATTGGAAAAGAAACAAAATATTTCCATTCCATTGTTTACATATTTACAATTGGCAAATATGGCAAATAAAATACATTTAAAAGACATTACATCGAAACCTAAAACACAATTTGAAGAGCTTTTGGAATCCAATACTCAATATAGAAGAGGACTGATTTTGAAAATCTATAAAATTATTATGAATATACACAAACCAAAACAATATACCTATCAGAATAAATGGCAAATAGACTGTAACACTCAGATTTCACAGGACCAATGGCACGAAATATGGTCTTCCTCTACATTAAATTCTAAAGCAATCAATATAAAACTTCAATCATTCAAAATCCTAACACGTTGGTACTTAACCCCTAAGAAATTATCAGTTATTACATCTAAATACTCAACTATGTGCTGGAAAAACTGTGGAAACATTGGCACGTTTACTTATCTTTGGTGGCAATGCCCCCAAATTAAAGCATTTTGGGAAGAAATACTAAATCAAATAAAACTAATAACAAGTTATGATATACCTTTAGACCCCCAAGTAATCTTCTTAAATTTATGGCAAAATCAAAATGTTCCACCTTCACGAAAAGATTTAATCAATAATTTATTAACTATAGCAAAATCTTCAATAGCCTATTTTTGGAAGAAACAAACATTACCATCAATGACTCATTGGTTCTCTAGAGTGTGGGATCAACTTATCATAGACAAAATAACAGAAAACTTAACCAGCACCTCATCCTCATCTCACTTTTATGAGAAATGATGGCCTTTTTTGGATTTTATTGACAGGACAGAAGCACATCCTCCGAATCATCTGTACCAAAATATTTTAGATAGCTAGTTTTATAAGTTAAACAATGCTTCAAAGCATCTCACACATTATCTCTTGTTTTAATTGTACTAGATAGTAGCATCTTACTGCTAATGATGTATATGTAGACAACTTTCTTGTTTAACCATATTGTTACTTTTTGTACTTGTTTAATGTTCAATGTTTATGGTTGGTTTTAATAAATTTTTTAAAAAATGAGTCATATTAGTAATACCACACAACCACAACTAACATGACACTTGCCTCCTCCATCTCATCTCCAAATTTGCAAGGAATTATCAAGTCTGAAACACAGAGTATTTTCAAAATACCAATATTTCCAGGTTTTCTCTGTAAGACCCAGAGGGCTAGAAAACCTCTAATTTAAAAATGAACCTTGAAATACTTTTCATTATCTTGCAAGCCCTCTGTGCTAGGTCTATGATGCGTGGTATGATTGTAGCTGCAGAGACCCTTTGCCTTAGGAGACCTGGAACAGCCCAATAATGGATCCCCTGGTGCTTCCATAAACCCAACAGCATTGGGAAGCAACTTGGTTTTATCCCCCAATGCAACAGGGAATCTTTCTATTTCTAGTTCATGTTGTCTCCCAGAGACCCTTCTTGCAGCAGCCATCCAGACACTCTATAACCTTCTACAGACCATTGGCAGATGCTAGTCCATAGAACCAAAACCTAAACCTTGGGCCTCCCAAAAATTGCAAAAAAAACCTTGTGCAGTTGCAGAATCTTCCTCTTTTTCTTTGTTCCTTCAGTGGTCACTCTGATCCTAGGATCTTCTAGCCATCATTTTCATTTGCTCAGGTCTGCCATACAGGTCTGCATCTAAGAATCCCAGGTCCCTGGCAGGGACAAGGGAGCTTCTGGTCCCACCCTCTGTCCCCTGCCACCACTCACCTGACCAGCAGGGGGGTGGAGGTGGGGGAACAGGCCTCCCAGGCATGCTCCTGGGATGGCATAATGACATCACTTCTAGGAGTGACATCATCAAGTCGCCCCAAGTGGGCTCCCATGCTTTGTAGTGGGCGGATTTGGGACCCAAATGGGATGAATCTGGCCTGCTGCAAAGCACGCACATGTTCCTGGGCCTGCACGATGATGTCACTTCCCAGAAATGACATCATGAGGAGCAACAAAAAGGTGAGTGCTGGGTCCACCCCACCTCCTGGAGGGTAAGAGGACTTGGCAACCCTATCTGTATCAGCACTGAACATTCTGCTAGTGACCTTCCACTGGCCTCCCTCCAGCCAAGGCTTTAGTTCTCCAGCTCCCTCACCTTCTTTTGGTCTTTTCTATGGATTGTTACCTTGGCTACCACTTACATCTACTTGAGCAATTGCTTCACCCTGGAAGCCCAAAAATGCTGCCAGCCCAGTTTTGGGCCCAAACCCAGAAAGACTTCTAAGTGTTGGCCAGTCTTCAGTCACTGGCTTACCTAAGGACACAAATATCAAGCCCGTAGAGAATACAGAGATGTAGGGTATCTCTGCTGCTGATGCTATATTTCCTAGCTGCATGCAGATATCTCTGGAATCTGGATACATCCATTGACATAAACCCCTCATATGATTCTGTCTTTTTGAACGAAAATATCAGCTTGCATTTACAATCTCTTGGATTTCTGTTGCACAGCTTGAACAACTGCCTTCAGTAACAACATTCTATTTATCTCTGATTCCAAAATGCAGATTAAAAAGTACTTGGAAACAGAACAATTTTGTTCCCCTAAATTCCAGCATTATGGCAAATAAGCATTTGCCGTTTCCTACACAAACACAATAAAATTCTCAAGGGCAAAAGAAGTGGAGAAAACAAAGAGAGGACTACATCATACTGTTCTTCAGTATTATTACAGTTGTTATTACTGCTGGAAACAAAACAGTGTTCTGTTAAAATAGCAAACTAAGGAAGTATCATTGCAAAATAATAAGGACAAAGCTTTTGGCAAGCCTTACTGGAGGCATCCAAAGAACACTATTAAGAAACTGGAGACACTGAAACAAATGCCCTTTTGCAAAAATGGATATTGTCTGCTGAACCCTTTTATTGCTAGATGGTTGAAGTAATAGAATACCACACAGCAGCAGTGCTCTTTTGGTATCCTTAGCCTCTAAAATGTCTCATGCAGTAGCTGCAGGTATTTTGGGATAATCTGGACCTGTACACATGAGAGCCTCATGCATTCACTGAATGCACAGGGAGGGAGAGCGAGTGTGAATACTCTGGCTCCACTCCCTGCTTCTGCATGATCACCTGGTCATCCACAAGAAGTGATCATGCAGAGGAAGTGGTCACAGAAACACTCCCTCCCCGTAACTGGCGATATTCTGAAAACAGTGCTAATCATATGGAGGGGGGTATATGTGCAATTACTTCCTACACTCAGTCGCCCCCTACAAACCAAACAATCATACAGAGTCAGAGCCAAGGATAGCACATTTGTGTCCACTCTCCCTCCCTGCACATTCAGTGAACAACATGTTGTGTATACCAGGCTAACAGCTTGTGATGACCGGACTGCTCCAAGAATGACTTCAAAACATAAGCTATCAATCTTATGGGGCCTTGTCTAGAAAAAAAGTTAGTACACCTAACTTAACATAGCCACATCTACACTAATACACTGATCTCAACAGGAGGATTTAACTGTCTCTGAACTGGAGTGAAAGATGTTATGCAGATGTAATGGAAAGCCCTGTGGAGGACATTCTGCTACAGGAATGGGTCTTTAAGGTCCTTCAGGCTCCCTTCATGCACGGGAATTGTTTTATTTTGTTTTTAAAAAGACATTTACTGCCTCTCATTAATTGGTTCCTGAGTTGGCTAACAATAATCCCATAGATGATAATAAAATAAATATACAACAATATATAAGTTTGTTTCCAAAAGTTAAAATCACCCCATAGCAGCAATAAAAGACCAATTAAGACACTCTGCAGGGCCCTGGTGCCAGAACAACAAAGTCAAAGAGACAGGGGTGGGTGAACCACAGTGATTAACTCCGATTCTTAAAAATAGCTTGGAAGATGCTCAGCTTGTCTTGGGCATTCTTATGTCTCTCAAAACTACAAAAGCTGCTTTTAGAATCCTCACAGAATTGGGCTTCCTCTTCTTAGGGGTCATCCTGTGATGTCATCACTAACTGGCTTAGTGTTTGCTTCAACCAGCCTCATGCTGGCATTTCCATGAGATATGGCCTTGGGCTCAGGGCCAGTGTGGCTTTTGCCCCTAGGAGTGCCACCACAAGGTAAAATAGTGAGCCAATATATGAGGATATTATGGCACACTTGGGGCTACTTCCCAGCCACACAGGGCACTCCCACACCCCCATCCCACCGTACCAGGACAACAATGCACCCAATGATATTGCACTGGAACCACTGTCAGCAGAACTGTGTAAGTGAGGCTGCAACACAGAAAAGCCTTTTGAAGGTGCAATCCTGCAAATGGGTAACACTGGTAGCTGCCTGTATCCCTGGTTATGGGCCCCCAGCATGAAAGGCCAGGAGTGGACAGCTACTGTTGAAAATTAAATTTTTAAAAAAATTGTAGGCTTTTAATTTCTGTAATTCACCTTAACTTTCTGTGAGCAAGGCAGACATAAACAAATTAAAATAAATTAGGTGCAATCAGAGGTATGGCCAAGGTGTTACAGAGAGACAGCTACAGACCTACATCTAGGACCAGAACTATGTTCTGATCACAGCTTCAAAGAATTACCTCAAACACGAGTGCCAAGTCTCCTACTGCAAACAGGCTGTAGGATGCCAGGTAATTTTGATTAGCGCAAGATGCAGATGCAAATAGCAGCCTTTTGCAAATATCCATAGGATCAGACTGCTGAAACCTGGCACATTAATGGAAGTAGATAAATGAGTCACAGCTGGTGTGGCCGCTAAATTTCACCCAGAACCTACTGAAATAACCTCAGAGAGGGCTTAGCTTTGTGTACTACCCCGAAGTTCGTTTGGGACAGCAGCAGGTTTTAAGGGCCAACATACTCTCAGTAAATTACTGGACAGTCATACTCCAGGATCCTTTGTAATGCTTCAAGGGATCCTGAGCATGAATCTCTTGGGATGTTTATGAAACTACTCAAAGCAACAATCAATCATGCCTGAAACAGACAGCCATATAAATAAATACAGAATTGTGCCGTACAATCCCTTCACAGAGCAATATTTTTGCTAAAATACCTCGGACTGACTCAAAGATGGGGCAGGGTTAGGAGAATATGAGCCATTTGATGGAGAACCTGCAGCTCTCAGAGCTATGGTCCCTAAAGACCGTGAAACTGGAAAATTGCCTTTCCCCTCACAGAGAAGTGTCTGATTATTTGGCATGTGTAGTGTTTTGTATCACCACGTAGGAGCGGTTTTTATGGTTTTTCTAATTGGTTTTCAGTCAAATCATCCCGCTGAGAATAAGACGCAGGGCACTTGTGGAAGATTGGGAAGGTAAAGTGGATCATGCTAATGCTGCTCTGTCTCTTTAGTGCTAAAGTCTGCACACCTGCATGGCAAAACATTCTCTCAGCTTTTTCTTCAGCGGTGATGACCTACCGATTGTACAATCCTTTGCATGCTTTTTAAGCTTAAATTGATTCTAATTGTCCCTTTTAAATACAGCTATAGAATAGGTTCAAACATGTAGTGTCCCCACATATGTATGACTATCAGGCTTGTGGAATGACAGTGCTTGCATGTAGATGCTGTTTGTTGTGAACTAACACCTCTATGTAGGTAATTTCTCCATGGAAACTGTAATTCCTATGATGGTGGACCATCATCGCTAGGGGAAGGTGAGAGGCCACAAATACACCACTCACGTGCCATAATCTTCACATATAAAGAGTGCTTCCACAGGATCTCAATCAGGCTGACAGACACACACAATTCTGGAAATAGCTGTTTAAGCACTACCACGTGCATGAACCATCCCACAGGTAGGCCTATAGAGGGTATCTGGCACTGACATCTTTCAGTTACTCTGAACCAGTAGAAGATCCAGAATAACCAAAACATGAGAGGGCCACATTGCTTCCAATAATAACCTTCTGGGCTTCTTACTCTTTTGGGAGTTAATCTTTTGAAACTACTTTGTGCTTCCCTGTCACCTGTACGCACCTGAGCACCACTCATATTCTTCAGGCACCATGTATGCTCTCCAGAGTTGGCCCCTTTTCACGGGGAAGAGACCAGCTCAGGAAGCAAGTATTGCCTGGAATTCAAGCATACACTGATGAAATGGAGAAAAGCCTTATACACATGGAACTTTAGAGGGTTCCTGCTACTGCCAGGTTGGTCAAAAAGCTGGTATAGTATGCAGGCTAAGACACTGAATTGTGGACTTCAAAATCCCTGGTTCAAGTCTTGCTTCAGTTGTAATTTGATGCATGGCTTTAGACAAGCTGCATGTCTTTCAGATTCATTACATCAGTAATAAAAGTCACAACAAGCAGGTACTCTGGAAGGGCAGGATATACATTTTCTAAATAAATAAATAAATAAATGGAATACTGATTCTGACCTATCTTGCAGTGTTGTTACAAGGATTATTCAGGTAATATATGTTTAGTACTTTGCAACCTAAAAAAGAAAAGTGCAAAAATGAAAAGCAGTTCTCAATGCATCATCTCCACAACCATTTATTTAAATTCTTTGTTTATTAAAAAAAATTCTAGCGTGCTTTACCGAATAGTTCCTGGCAGCTTATAACAGACATTACATTAAAACCAATGGCTTGATTCTGATTATTTACGAGAGCAGGCAGGATGCTCTTTGTTTAAACTGACCAAGAAAATTTCCCTTATTGTTTGTTGACATAGGGAATAGTTTGAACAGGTTTCAAAGGCAGAGAGAAAACAAAATCACACACACACACACCAGAAAGGGCGGGGGGAATTATGGTCCAGTGCCAGCTATTTATTGTGTTGTCCTTGGTCTGAACCTGGGATGGAATGGAAGTGGGGGGGGGGAGAAATAAATGAAGCGCCACTGCCGTCCCTATAAAAGAAATAAGATCTGTTCCTGATCCTTCCATGGAGTCTCCTTGTCTATTTTCAACTATATTACTGGAAATGTTATATGTCTGAATCATTAAACTTGCTGAATGGCTAAATATTTGTTGCGCTGAGTGATCACATAAGTTGTATTTTTGTTCTTATTTTGTAATGATCATAATCAACAGGTTTCTAACTGAGACTGCATTCACTAATAAAGTACATAAAACTATGATTGCAAATGCAGTTTACACAAGTTGTCATGCTGCCTTCCCATTGTGGGCCGCACTGTGTGTTAAAGGTAAATTTACACACATACACACAATGTACGTATTTACAATAAATATATTGCAAGAAAGTCCCAGAGTGGATGTTCTCAACCCTGTTTTGTCCAGTCCACTACTTTTAAACACTGTCAGGTCCTGTACAGATGAAACACTGGTTGGCTCTTAACCATGGTTAAGAGACAAAAAGTGGGCTCTAGATTCCCTATTTCTTTCTGCCAGCCTCTCCCATCTCCCACATCAGTTTCCCCCACAGCATTATTATGTCTTCTGTTTGCACTAGTGGAGATCATGTTTCATGCATTCTGCACAAGATATAGATAAGATACCATGGCCCTTTTCACACTACTTACGTGCTTCTGGGACATCGTGAAACGTAGCGCAAAAACTGCAGAGCGTCTTCCGCAGTTTTTGTGCTACGTTTCGCAATGTCCCGGAAGCACGTAAGTAGTGTGAAAAAGGCCCACAACAGACATCTTATCCTGTGGTGGCTTTCTCAGGATAGGATGGGGGAGGAAAGATGATTGGGTTGCCAGATGGTGGCTGGAGATTTCCCAGAATTACAACTTATTTCCAGCCAACAGCGATCAGTTCCCCTGGAGAAAATGTCTGCTTTGTAGGGTGGACTGTATGGCATTATACCCTGCTGAGGCCCCTCCCCTCCCAGAACCCCACCTTCTCCAGGCTCCACCCCAAAAATCTTCAGGAATTTCCCAACCTGGAGCTGGCAACCCTAAAAAATGAGGAGGGAGACTTCTGAAGTAAACTTCCCTCTGGACTTATGGCTATCCAAATCCCACACTCTGGCTCCCCTTTTTATTTGTTTAAGCCCCCTCAGCCATCCACAATTAGAAAGAGAGAGACATAAGCTTTACCTAACTAGTTGGTAGCACAGAAGCTTTGTGTTCCCTAAAGAGTTCTTGTGATCTTACGTGAATAATATGGAACTTAATGGTGAGGTAAATATAACCTCTTTTACGTAGCTATATTGACTTGACGGGCATGAAGCAGATGGAACTGAACAACAAACATTTATTTACAGAAAATAAGGCATAACACAGTATAGGTTTAGTGTGTAATAATCAGTTTGGAATGTACAAGATGTAAGATGAATTTTTGTTTCTGTGAATTTATGTGGAACCCTCCTCGCCCCACAGCTCTTTTGGGAAGCAGGGATCATAGTAAGTGCTAGCCTTTCCTTCACTAAAGGCACAGTGTATATCCACACACAGACATAGCACTTCAGTGATATAGAATGAGAATATTAACCAACAAGGAAGAACTCAGCCATGGGAAGGCCTCTCACAACAAGCAAAACATATTTTAACAAACACAATGGCTCCTGTGAACACCTACGCTCCCTATGCTCTAAAATTATAACTACTGCCCTGTCAAAATTGCAGTTTTATGAGAGCCACTTAAGCTAATTTTTGACACTCTGAATAATTAACTCAACCAGAGCCAACTAATTAAGAATTATGTTCTTGGCACAAGACTTCACGGTAAGAAGAATTAGACCTTCATGCCCATTTTTCTTTTACTAAATTCTGATTGGAGCCTATTTCTATATGCTCAGAATGGATTTCCAATTGGCTGAAAGGGAGGAGGGGTGGAATGGAAAGCCAAGACTCTGCTCTATATCATACAATAGATACAAAAGATGCAGCCAGAAAGGAGCTGTATTCAGCAGAAGAGCACACATTTTTCTTTTGTATTAGACCCATGTAATATGAGAACCACCAACGCAGACTCCACTAGCCCCCAACGATGGCCTATCTGTCTTTCTATAAAGCTGCCTACCTGGGACTCCAAAACCAGAGAGGTCCATGGCCACAGTGCATTGCTGGATAGGCTGCATTTGGCTTGACGGGTTTTAAGTTGTCTAGGTTTGTTCAGTTTAGTTTCTGGTATTTTCAGCTAAACCATCTCTGGATGGGAATGAGATCTGTCTGCAGCCTGAACAACTGTTTCCATACAAGGACACCTGCAATATGTTTTGCTTTACTACGACTGGAAGCATTTTTAAAAAAATTAAACTTGCTTTTTGATAAGTAAAGGTAACTGTCTATTTGAAACCTGCCCAGCCATCTGTGTTGGTTAAAATTGTCTGGAGTCAACTTTATGTGATAACATAAATTGCTCCCCTTAAGAACTGACCAGCAACTACTGTTAACATTACTATTTTTAAATATAATAATCAGTTGTGCCACTGCTCCTGCTAAGAGGCAATGATGCGAATGAGTATATTACTAGGTGGTGTGGCAACAGATTGCCATTTCTGTGATAATTGGATATTCTTTTCTGAAAAAGAATGGCCAGTGATTCCTGGAAATGCAGCCATACACAGGAAACAAAATCTGATTCAATGTATTCATTCAATACAGTACTGATTTGTGATTTATGCTGGCAATATCTGAGGATGAGCTGCTCTACTTGAAGGTATTTACTCATTTACAAACCATTCCTCTTGTTACATTTCCATGTAATTGTATAGAATTCAAACTGATACAGTTGTATGCACCCTGACCTGGATAGCCCAGGTGAGCCTGATCTTGTCAGATCTCAGAAGCTAAGCAGGGTTGACCTTGGTTAGTAATTAGATGGGAAACCTCCAATGAAGATCAAGGTTGTGGAGGCAGGCAATGGTACCCCACCTCTGTTAGTCTCTTGCTATGAAAATCCCACTAGTGGGTCACCATAAATCAACTCTGACTTGAGGGCACTTTCCACCACCATAGTAGTATGCAAGGCCTCAGCAATGGAATTACATCAGATACATCTTTTCTTCCTAGTTTTACTCTCCAAATGAGGATTCAAAGTGGCTGATGACATTCTTCACCCATTTCCTCATTTTATCTTCACAACAACCCTGTGAGGTAGTGGTTAGAATGACAGACTAGGATCTGGGAGACCAAACTCCTCCTCTGTCATGGATGCTCACTGGGTGACCTTGGGCCAATCAGTCTCTCTGTCTGCTGAGAGAAAGCTACACCACATTGGCTTTCATGGTACCTAAGCAAATTTTCTGGTAGGATGTGAAGCCTGAGCTAGGATTCAGGATAATTATTCAAGTCAGGTCCCTCCCATTGCACTGGATACAGCAATGCACAAGAAGCATATTGTGGTGTCAACTGGTTAGCCGTAAAATGAAAAGGATACAGAATGCACTAAAGAAGTCTAATCTGGATTCCGGCTGCTCAAAGAAAAAGAATGCTTTTAGGGGGAGAATTTCCATTAAAAAACAGTGAGGAAAGAACGTGAGCAATACTTTTGATTTCTCAAACAATTAAAAGTGATTAAAGATAAAAATATCACATGTGCTTTCAAGCAAACTGAACTTAACATTGCCCCTAATGAAAACTTGGAAAGAATTCATTTCATTAGGTCTATAAGATGACATTAATTAGTTATGGTACTTCTACTCTAGCTCCATTTAAGCTCTAGGCAAAGAGGTCTTTCATGTAAAGGATGACAGGTGGCAGAAGAGAAACCCTATTCTGCCTCTGTGATTAACTACAATGAAACACATTAATAACACACAGTAATTTCTTTGATTAAGGCAAAAAGCTAAGCACTCTGGATGTGTATCCAGTCCACAATAACAGATTTGAACATAACACTGGTGAGAAAGAACAAGGATGTTTGACTTGGGCTGGAAGTGAAAGTTAAGGGCCAGGCAAAATGACAGTTGACTGACACAGAGATGTGATGGAGGGCACTTCTCACTGGTTATAAGCCACTTTCCAAAGCTATAGCAAACAGAGAAAAAATGGACAGTCAGAAGGAACATTGATCAAATGGTGATCAACCTGAGCCACATTTTCTCCTCCCTTATACTGGACTTCTTAACAAACTCCAGAATATTGGGGCTGGCACACCAAGGAAGGACTCCTTCATCACAGTAGAGTTTGTGATGTCATCCAATGGCCTGGAAAGCATTCATGGTCTTGGCTTGAATGTCTACTTATTCCTGATCCCAGCAAGACAATTCTGCATCAGTATTGCCATTTGCAAGAGTCCTTCCCTAAAGATCATACATGCAATCAGGGCTCATTTTGAGGGGGAACGCACAGGAACACAGTTCCGGTAGTTCTCCAAAGAGGTCACATGTCAGGTGGCCCTGTCCACCTGATTTTTGGCCATTTTTGGCCCGTTTTGGCCAGAATTGGGCCCAAAACAGCCAGGATTGGTCCCAAAATGGCCAGGATCAGCCCTCTGAGATCACTCTCTCACTCAGCAGCAGCCCAATTCTGACCATTTTGGGCCCCTTTTCAGCCATTTCCAGCCCCTTTTTGCCATTTTGGGCCCAATTTCGGCCCTGAATGGCCAGGATTGGGTCCAAAACAGCCAGGATAGGTGATGGGCAAATCCACACTCACTCATCTTCCGCTTATCTTGTGCTGTCGTGGCAATCGCCTTCATCCCACTACCAGGCTGTGCATCCTCACATCCACCCTTCCGGTGCGTCTGCATGGCACAATCAGTTCTCCACACGCCATTGAGTAAAGCGTCACAGTGGGCGGTTCCATCCTCCGCCGTCAAAATTGACGGCGCTCGTCACTTCCCGTTTTTTTTTTTTAAAAAGGTCAATTATCCGGTATACCGATATCTTGACTCCGGTGACCGTTTCTTCCCGCGCAAACCGCTGCTCACTACGGTTGGTTTACCAGTATACCGACCTTTATGCATTGTGGGGGAAAAAGGGAGAAAACGGATTTCCGCGAATATCACGTGGTTTGGAGGGTGATGGCAGGGAACACGCGGAATGGGAAAGCGTGTGAGTATCTGCATGAATAGCACACCAATTGCGAAAAAGCCGCGGAAACAAATAGGTAGTGTGGATTCGGCTGATGTCAGGGGGTGTGGCATATGCAAACCAGTTATGCTAATGACACACTTCCGGTGATGTCAAGTGACATGGCATATGCTAATGAGTTACTGCAGCTCTTTTTCTGCGAAATGACCCCTGCATGCAATTATAGGCGGAGTTAATAAAACCAGTTCTCTCTTGTATCCTGATGCAGACCCAGCACTGTCTCCTGTAAATCTAACAGAGTCATTGTAAATGAACTTTTGGACCCTGGTGGTGGGCATTGGGTGTGTGTGTGGAGAAGCTAGGGGAGAAGTTAAGATGAAAAATGCTAGCAGGGAAAGGGTTAAACAACTTCCTTCCACTCAAAAATCATATCACTATTTTTTTTTTAAGTTGGGTCTTCATCATGCCTGCCTTGGGTCAGGAGAAAGAAGGGTATATAAATATTTGAAATAAATACATACATTTAAGAAAATCTGAAGAAGTATTGTGTAACACATAGCTTTCTAATAAACTTTTTACCTCAGCAACTGCATGTACATTTTGTAATTCATGATGCTGAATTTAGGCAATCAGCCAAGCACAGTGGCTCATTGAGGGCTTGATAACACCCCTTCATTTTATTTATTTATTTTCACATATTTGCATTGGTATTTTCTACTCCACTTTTCTCCCCAGTGGGTACCCAAAGACAACTTAAAAAACACAAAAACTACAATTTATACAAAAGGAAATCATAACAAGTTACATTTTGGGCTGGTGCTAGATTCACTCAGATGCCTTATCCAAGTCCGCAGGCTATGAGCCAAGGGCCTACAGCTATTCAGCTCCCACCAAAAGGCTTGCAACTCTGGCCACGCCCAGTCTTTTATACCTGTAGCAGGAGTTTATACATCTGGCAAACATGCTCCAACATATTTCTTCCTGATAAACAATTATCTGGCTATACCCATGATTTTATATCAGCAACAGGAAAGGAAAACAGAAGTTCAGCTTGGATATTGTACAGCTGGTCAGAGATATTTCCAATTCTTCCTGCTATGGTCCCAGTTTTTGATGCCTGCCTTGATTTGTAAAAGTATGGGACTGTACAAGAATCTGGCAAACCAAAGTACATAGTTGATAGAATGTGTTTCGCAAGAATGGGGTCAAACATTTCTCTGCCCTGGTTTAGGAAGGGAAAAGACACCATTGTTAAAAATTGTAAACAGTCTTAAGAGAGGTGAATGGAAAGAAATCGTTTATTATGAAAACTTGAGGTCATGGGCTGAAACAGATTAGTAGAACATATAAGTGGGAACATAATACAAAATAACTAATGGGATTTATTGACACTAGGAAGTGATGTGGTTGTGAAATTTCCAGGGAAATCTGGCTGATCACCATCAGAGACTGTATGCTAAGTTATCTTAATGGGTTCCACATTCATGGAACCCTTTCTTCATCACCTTGTCTGCTAGGAGCTGTAGAAGATTCTGCGGCATGCTCCAGGGAACACACATTCACTTCATTCACAGTGCTAAGGCAATTGGGACTCATCACCCTGCATGAAATCAGAGCACACCACAAAATAATCTAATGATCTACCATGGTTGTGCATTGCAAGGAAGATCAGCTCCCATCACTTTGAGAAATTCAAGGTCTGAACTGTTACATAATTAAAGAATTATGTCTTAATTGACAGATGGAATCTGTATGTATTTGTATGCAAATCAAAATGATTTTAAAAACATATTTCACTTTCAGAAGATAAACACAAGTGCTACTGTAAGCACCGTCCCTGAATGGGTATTCCCTTCTTGAATAAGACCGCATTTAAAATGCTTGCTTGCAGCTTTTGTATGTTTAAACAACCCTTCTGTTCAATTAGTAGGGGCTTCTTTATAGTCAGTACAAAGGTTTTGGATTGCTTAATTAACCAAATTTTGCAGTCCTATTCCAGATCTTTTCATTTTCTGACCACAATATAAGATCTCTCTGTTTCAGCTACCTTTCAGTGGCCATGGCTAAACATCTGCTGGTTGGATAGGGACTCCGGTAGTTAGTTCTGGGCCGTTTCCAGACGGCTTACCTTCTGGCACTCCATGCTGCAACGTCGCGGCTCGTGCCGGAGAAAACACGAAATAGCGCGTTTTCTCGCGCGAGTTTTGCGCAACATCGTGCAAAACTCGCACGATATTTCGTGTTCGCCCCAGGACGAGCCGCGACGTTGCAGCATGGAGCGGCAGAAGGTAAGCCATCTGGAAACGGCCCTGGTTAGAGGTGGGCACAAACAGCAATACGAACAAAAAAAAGCCATGAACAGCCCAATCTGCTGTTCGTGAACAAGCTGTTGATGAGGCCCCATTCTAAATGAACAGGTGGTCTTTGCAAGACTCCTTCATTGCTGTTCGTCAAGCCAGACAGTCTGGCACCTGCAATCAATTCCCTTGGCAACTTAGGCAGGGATTGTCTGAACTCTGTCTGAACTCCTGCTGTTGCCCTGGAAACCCCAATCTAAGCCCAATTTAGCTTGATAGGCAGGTCTTCCTTTCAAGTGTGGAGCTCCAAATTTGTTACAACGGAGCAAAGACCAAGGGGGAGGGGGGCTCCCAGCTCTGGCTTTACAGACAGTGGAGAAGGAGAGAGAGCTGCTGTTGGCATTTTGATAGAGTTCATTGGAGCTTGAATTTTCTTTGTGTGTGGTGGAATATGGATCTACCTCTTCAGGTTCCAGGGCTGCTGCCAGGCTCTGGGCCAAGCTATTATTTATTATTGGTACCTTTCCTGCTGCCTCTCAAGTAAGGTTTCTGGGAGTGGTGCGGTAGGGATCTTGACCAAACTTGGATGATGGCTGGAGGAGAGCCTGCTGGCCCCCACGAACATCCAACCATGAATATGTTCGTGATCAGGTCATGCTCGTAAGTGTTCGTGAGTCCCTGTTTGTGGATGGCAATGAACAATGAACATCATGTTCGGTTTTTTTCCTGTTCATGCTCATCTCTTGTTCTGGTGTCTGGTTGGTTCCCCTTCAATCTATATCTGGGACAGTGATACCACCCCCTTTATCATTCTTTCTGGACCCTGATTTTTCTCTTCCATGATCCTTTGTTTCATTGCATTTTATAAATTATGGCTTAGATTCCACCTAAAAGCTCCTCATGTAAAAGGGTGGCGGTGGGGGGTGGGATTCAATTATTCTCTATTCCTGCACATCTGCAACTCCTTCCAGCTGTTCTTGGGAACCTCTGTTCCCCAAAGCAGCATTTCTGGAGGCGTGTTGGGCTTGAGTTAAATAAGTATGCAGATGAGATTCACTGACAGAAGTTTTGCCTCAATCAGCAAATGTACTTCACGTATGTCAGAATACACATTTTTGCAGTTATCCAGAATGTGCCCTGGCAGATGTAAAAGGAGACTCTGATGGGCTAAAATTAGCTACTAATAATATTTGCATGATATGAAGTGCCCAACTGGTTCCAAGCACAGTTCATTTAGCTTAGGGATCTTTCAAGTTGCATTCTTGGGAAACTAGGACTCCTTTGAAGCATATCATGGTTCTTGCTCTTAACATCACCAGTTCATAACTTCATCATGATGGCGCACTGTCATACGACATTCTCAACTGATCGATCAGTGGTGTCTTCTGGGATATATTGTGAAATAGTCATATTACACTTAGACACAAGGATAGAGTGAAAGACACCACCCTCTACCAAGGAACACTTACATAAATAGGACTGTTCTTCCTGTCACGGCTATCAGCCAACATGATGTACTGGATCCTAGGCCATGATTTGGGAAGTCCCAGATTTGAATCCCTGCTCGGTCATGGAAGCTTAATCGATTGACTTTGGGATGGACAGTTTGTCTGAGCTTTACTTACCTTGAAGGGTTGCTGTTATGGGGATAGAGTGGGAGAGGGGAGAATGATGTTATAAATCACTTTTTATCACCATTGGGGAGAAAACTAGGGTCTGTCTGTCTTCCTTAATAAATAAAAGTGACACTACGATCTGACTCTCATAACTAAGACAGTAAGTTTCTAAAAGTTGTCAGCAACTATTTAAATTTTATTTTACCAAGAAGGGAAACACTTGGCTCGGCCTAATTAGTGATGGCTAGCAATATCTTTATAGCTTCTAGCTAATGAATATTTTACAAGGGGGCAGAAGCTGCTTGAAATAGGATCTAATGTACTGAAGGGGAGTAGATTGGGGGGGGGGTCTGATTTCTCAACTTCACCCTCATCTGTAGAATCAAAATCCACTTTGTGGAATTTAATTTTTTTAATGGCCTTTTGTTTATGCCAATGAGAGGTTTTACTTTATAAACCAGGGCACTTCTGCCTCAATATCTGAGCCTGGTTCTTGAAAGCAGTGAGAAACCCTAATGAGTTTGGCTTTGGTATGTTACCCTTCAGTACAAGAGATCTAGGAACTCCCAGCAGTTCTGATTTGTCTGTAAAGTCCAGTCCACACAACACATCGAAAATATCTTACCTACAGTCTAATTTTCATCAGGATGGTAAACTTGAGTCATCACCATACCATTTGGGGTTACACGATTCAATTCTCCACCATACGACATTGTGCATGTGTATGGACGCATGCACACAAATCCATAAAAAATAGATGTTGGGGGAAAGAATTCCACTCTAGGATTGCATTTTTGTTTTATGAAGAATCATTTCAGTCACAGGTTTACCACTTCATTGAAAACTAAGTCTACATCTACATAACTGCTCTTGGACCAGCTGGATAAAATCCATCCCAGCCACTGACACAGAACATCAACTGCCCTTTATAAAAAAAACCAAGTTAATGCATCAACTACATATTTACTCCTGGAGCAGCTACCAGCTGCCCTTTTCTGAATGTTTGAGGGAACCAATGTCTCCATATCCACAATTTTTTTAACTGTTTGGTATCGCTATCAGCACTTTTCAGTTTTAGTCCCTCCTCGTTTTTGTTCTCTCCTCTTAGGTGCAATTATGTTTTCTTAATTTCATTGTGAGTTGTTTTAAGAGGTATGGACAGTGTACAATTTTCCCTGTTTATTTATTTGATCTTTTTATCCCACCCTTCCTCTAAGCACAGGGCTGAAAAAATGGTTGTCCTTTCCCCATTTTATCCTTGCGACATCCTAGTAAAGAATGGTCATCCAGCAAGCTTCAAGGCAGAAGGTGGAATTTGAGTCTGCGTCTTTCTAGTCCTAGTCAGATAAGTTAACTGCTAAAACAAGCTCTCTCTGTCAGATTCTGCTTTGAAGCACTGAGATAGGCCATTATATTAAATAAATGAATATTAAATATTTCAAGCATGAATCTAAGACTCTCACAAACTGCACAGGTACATTCATCAGGAAGCCATGAATAGTTATAAAACTCTGTTAAGTGTACACTCTGCTGCAAACTCAAGCATGTTCCTTTGTGATGTTATGAAATGGTTGGACAAATGAATATCTTTTAGCCTCAGTTCAATCCTTGTATAATGGGAGCAACCAGGGTATCTTATTCAAGTTCAGTGTGAGGAGAAAAAAGCAAAAGGAGCATGGTTCCATGTAGATAGGATTACTGATAAAGAATACGTACAGACCCAGAAGCCACTTCAGAAATATATTAGAAATTACTAAGTTCAAAGGTCTAAAAGGTGGGAAAAGTAGACATCGGTTTGCATGGTTAGTCAAGGGAAAAAAGCTGGGCACAGAGGAAAGACTAAAATACGTACATGCAAGTTTTCAGAAAATCAGAGGACCAGCAATTCTCATTAATGATGATGGTCTCAGCCAGAAATCATAAAGTAGAGCCCCAACCTTTTCAATCATGTGTAATGCATGAAATAGTGTGTGAATTTTTATTGTTGGCACTGCAGGATTACAGGGGAAGGATGCAAAGCAAACACACCTGTCTGTGATACATCTCCTTCCAAGTTATCATCCCAGGGTACAACTGCAAACACCAAGTTTGGTTAATTTGTTTCTGAATTTCATTCAAGGTGTCATTTGTGACCTTTAAAGCCCTGACAATTTCAGTCCAGTGTACATGAAGGACTACTCTCACACACACCGACCTCCCCAAGTTCTGAGGTTTATGAATGGCGCCTTCTGAGGGCTTGCATGTGAGGTTGGGCTTCCTCAGTCTTACCTGAGGTGAGGCTGGTTACCTGTGGAAGGGATTTTTCAGCGGCTCCTCTTGAATATTGGAGGTTCCTTCTACAGGAAATCAGAGTGGCACCATTCCTGCAAACCTCCCAGAGCGAGCAAGACACTTTTTTTAATTCCAGAAGGCTTTTGAGCTAAGTTGACTGGGGACGGCAGCTGCCAGCTTTGTTTGCCTGTTGTTTTATGTATTGGCTGGTTTGGCTCTTTTAATTTGATGCTGGCTTTTAATCGAATTTTATTGTTTGTACTTTTGGATTTCATATTTTATTCTGTTAGCTGTTTTGGAAGCCTGCCAAGGCCAAAAGGCAGCATATAAATAAACATACTAAACGCTTATAAAATATTAACCTTTTAAAATCCTGTTCAACACTTTTGCTTGCTCTAAGTAGTGGTATTTGGCACTATTTCCTGTCCAGCTACTGTTTTTCTTTCCTTCCCAGATGAGTTACACAAGTGATCCCACCGGATCAAGAATCATACCAAGAAAGGAGCAACATCACAGTACTTCGCTGTGGCTGGGATGACATCAGAGAAGGCAAGCAAGGGCAACTGAGAGTGATATCAAAGTGAATGAATACACATTTTCATAAGGAGTGCTGAAAAATTGCTTGAAAAGGGAGGCATCTTTCAGCAGTGCAGGAGACATTCACCCCAAAGCTGCCATTGGTTTCACCTCAGCTCTAACCCAAGATGAAAATATTTGAAAACTACCATCAAAGAGCAATTACTAAAGTCTGATCAAGCTGCTCTCAGTGTTCGTAAGTGAATGTGTGTTGTTGAGCAGCACCACCGTTCACCATGATAAGCTCTGCGGTTGCCAAAAGAGCAACAAAGTTGAATAGATTTTTTTGTGCTGACAGGAAATTACCCACCCAGCCTCCCACTACCCCAAATCAATATTTTTTCCTTATATTTCCCAGTGGTGTCAAAGAACATTTAAACTCTAATGTGGATTTCCTATGTACAGAGATTTAGTGTGTCACTCCCAATCTAGCATGGGCAAATAAAACCAGGATAAGAGATTGTAACCGTCTACCTCCATGTATTTTCAAATTCCACCATTGTGCTCAGCGGCTCTTTAAGCCCCCAATTGCAGGGAAGAGCTTCAGAACATCAATTTGAAGAGAAATTCACCAAAAAATCAATTTGCACAGTAGGAAAGGAAACCTCACCAGGTGCATTTACAGATGTTACATCCTCTCCTTCTATCATCTAGCTCTGAATTGTGAAGCTAGGTAAATACAGAAACGAGAGGGGGCAAAGGCTATGAAATATCATTGCTGTTTTTGGAATTACTGTTTTCAAAGAAAGTTACTGTGTTACTATTCCATACTGAATCCAATTAGAGATGGGCACGAACAGCAATATGAACTAAAAAAACCCACGAACAGCCCAATCTGCTGTTTGCGAACAAGCTGTTCCTGAGGCCCCATTCTAAACGAACAGGTGGTTGTTGCAAGCCTTGTCCGTTGCTGTTCGTCAAGCCAGACAGTCTGGCACCTGCAATCAATTCCCTTGGCAACCCGAGGCAGGGACTGCCTGAACTGTGTCTGAACTCCTGCTGTTGCCCTGGAAACCCCAATCTAAGCCCAATTTAGCTTGATAGGTCTTCCTTTCAAGTGTAGAGCTACAAATTTGTTACAAGGAAGCAAAGAGCAGGGCAGAGGGGGGCTCCCAGCTCTGGTTTTGCAGACAGTGAGGGAGAGACAGTTGCTGTTGGCATTTTGAGAGAGACAGGGAGAGTGCTTTGGAGCTTGAATTTTCTTTGGGTGTGGTGGGATATGGATCTAACTCCTTCAGGTTCCAGGGCTGCTGCCAGGCTCTGGGGCCGAGCTATTATTTATTACTGGTACCTTTCCTGCTGCCTGCTCAGGTAGGGTTTCTTGGAGTGGTGTGGTAGGGATCTTGGTGGATGGAGGAGAGCCTGCTGGCCCCCACGAACAACAAACATGTTCGTGAACAGGTCATGTTCGTCAATGTTCATTGTTCGTGGATGGCAACAAACAATGAACATCATGTTTGTTTGTTTGTTTTCTGTTCATGCCCATGTCTAAATCCAATAGGCTTCAAATGATAGCTACCATTTTTTACAGCTCGGTCTTACCATCATTACCTTTTCTACTCACATTATTCAAGCTAAGTAGATCACTCTAATGATTCCCATTTTTAAAGAGTAAGATCTGAGTGAAGGAATGTTGCTCAGAGGCCTACAATAATTTCTTGGCTGACTTGAGACTTCTCCAAGCATGTTCAATTTCTATCTGACCCCAGAATTCTACAGTGAATGAGATCAGAAGCAGAAACTGGATTCTTATGGTTCATTTCCCCTATAGATTTGAGGCCTCTGCAGATATTATGCTGCCATTCCATTCATGTGAAAGAGACTACTCAGACATTGTACCTGTATGGAAAATCTGTGTATTGAGTCATACATGACTGCATGAACCACATTTCCAAAATCAGCAGCTGGTGAGCTTCCTCCTCTTCTGACTGAAATGGCAGTGTAACGCCTGCAGAAGGCTACTGAACATATGCCATAGGAAAAACAGGACCTATCGCATTGGTTCATGGAGTTCTGTTATTATCTTCTCCTTGCTGTAGAAGGTGCATGCAAGTTTGAGACACTACCCTAATCCCAGTCCCAACAGAATCCTGTCTCTGTGTAGCTCATGGTATCAAATAATGACTGACCAAGGTCTCCGAGACACAAAAGCTGCTGAGAGTCTAAAAAGTGCCCATGAAGGAGGAAGTTTGGCAAAATAAAGTAAACGAAAATACAAGCAACAGAATAGAATAAAAATGTAAAAAATGAAATGATACTGTATAATCATATGGCCAATAGTTCTATAGATCCAAACTTACCACATATACTCAACAATTTAACTATACATCTACAAAAGATAAAAAAATTATAATACTTTCTATTGGTTTATAAGAACAATACAAAGCAGACATTTCAGTGCCTATTTATAAAAAAATTAACAAAAGGAACTATGGATAAGATCCAGGCAAAGCTCAGAATGCATAAAGAAAGGCAAACACTGATATGTGCCCAGCACATCCTAATTTGGAGCCTTGATCCACCTATGGTTGCCGGCAACTGGCGGAAGCATTGGGGTATGGGGACATGGTGAGGGGACAGCATTGCAGGAGTGACAATGTCACCTCTGAGGAAAGAGCTAGGAGTCCCATTCCCCCAGTGGGGGTGGGGGCTCCCCTGCTCCCAGACTCTGCCCCCTCGCCAACTCTCACCTGGCCAGCCTACACTGCCACTCCAAGTGGCAGCAGGCCATGGGAACTCAGGGTGGGCTTGGCAGCCCTAGTTCCTCCTTAGCTGAATTATAGCTAAATTGAAAGCAGACAATGTCTGCTGAATGACAGCTGCAGCAGCCACAAACTGACTGGGGATTACAGCAAGTCACAAACATTACAATGTTTCCAGTTTCCAACTAATATTATCCAAAAGAAGGAAATAAAAGAAACTTTGGCTGGCTTTGAAAAACTGATAAGACAAATTAAAAAAATCTTTTCCCACAATGATGCCATCATTTATTAGAATCAGGTGGAACAATCCTGCATTATACTATGTCAGACTGCAGGTGGGAAATTACATTTTTTAAATGCTTCTCCACACTGGGGGAAACATGAAGTAAACTAGCTTGTTACAGAGAGCTGTTTAGCATCTCCCTGTCTCGGATGTTTACTATGTTCAGAAAGCTCTCTGTGAGCATTAGAAAACAGGATACACACAGTGGCGTAGCGTGGGGGGATGCCAGAGGGGCAGCTGCACCGGGCCCAAAATTATTAGGGGGCACTGGCCACTGAGGAGAGCCTGCGCCATGTCCACGGGAGCCGGGAGGCCACCCACGCTGCCCTGGCTGCCTGCTTTGCAGATGGAGTAGCCAGCTCGCTGGGTGATTGGCTGTGGCAGAGGGGTAGGGGGTGGGGAGGAAAGCGGCCCCAAATTGTGGGAGCACTCCCAGGGGGGCGAGCAGCTCCTGCCGAGGGATAAGGGGTGGGGAAGCAAGTGCCCCCAAATCAGGGGAGTGCTTGCAGGGGGGTGGCCATGCCCTGCGCAATGCCATCAGTTCCCAGAGGGGAAATTATTGAGCGAAGGGCTGGGAGCATGCGCTTCACACATGAGGGGCCACAGGCACCACCTCCTGCTGGGAGTTGCCCCGGGATCTCACAACCCACATTACACTGCTGGATACACAGACCACTCAGAAGTGGTGCTCTATAAAATAATATGGGGAAGCATTACAGGTATATCAGTTTAAGCGACCATCTGGTATAATGTATTTACAAAAGGACAGTCTTTTTGAATTAATTTCAAATAATTTCAAAGGAAAACACTACAAAACACTATCCAGTTGGTATTTAAGCTTATGTTGTCAATAAAATATATAATAGATGGGGAAAATATGGAAAGGATAGTTTCCATAGCAGGGAGTTCAGGTGTGCAAAGTAAGTATCTGTAGTTGTGAATTTTCTGGTCTGTATAGCCGTGGTCTTGGCATTGTAGTTCTTGACGTTTTGCCAGCAGCTGTGACTGGCATCTTCAGAGGTGTAGCACCAAAAGACAGAGACCTCTCAGTATCACAGAGATCTCTGTCTTTTGGTGCTATACCTTTGAAGATGCCAGTCACAGCTGCTGGCGAAACGTCAGGAACTACAATGCCAAGACCACGGCTATACAACCTGGAAAATCCACAACAACCATCATTCTCCAGCTGTGAAAGCCTTTGACAATATAAGTATCTTTACTTCTTCTCCACCTCCCATGTGCTTTTTTGAAGAGGCCAAGTCTTATCTGTTACATTTGATGAGGTAAAACAGTCTGAAGATTATAAATAGACATGGGCACGAACAGAAAAACAAACATGGTGTTCATTGTTCGTTGCCATCCACGAACAATGAACAACAAACATTGACGAACATGATCCTGTTCACGAACATGTTCGTTGTTCATGGGGGCCAGCAGGCCCTCCTCCAGCCATCAAGATCCCTACCGCACCACTCCCAGAAACTCTACCTGAGCAGGCAGCAGGAAATGTACCAATAATAAATAATAGCTTGGCCCCAGAGCTGTCTCTCCCTGAAAGCCAGATCTGGGAGCCCCCCTCCCCCCTGGTCTTTTCCTCTTGTAACAGATTTGGAGCTCCAGTCCACACTTGGAAGGAAGATCTGCCTATCAAGCTAAATTGGCCTTAGACTGGGGTGTCCTGGGCAACAGAAGGAGTTCAGACAGAGTTCAGGCAATCCCTGCCTCCGGTTGCCAAGGGAATTGATTGCAGGTGCCAGACTGTCTGGCTTGACGAACAGCAACAAACAGCAAGGAACCAGGCTTGCAATGACCACCTGTTCGTTTAGAATGGGGCCTCACGAACAGCTTGTTCACGAACAGCAGATTGGGCTGTTCATGGGTTTTTTTAGTTCATATTGCTGTTTGTGCCCATCTCTAATTATGAACCAGGTTAACCTATAATAACTGGCCACAAATCTAACATAAAAATAGCAATGTTCAGAAACCAATAGGAGAATATTTCAGCCTCCCAGGACACTCTGTTGCTCATATAAAAGTCACCATTATTTGGCAGAAGGATATTAAAGGAAGAATCTAGTATGGAACTGATGAATTGGAATTTGTCTATTGGATAGTTATTTACCAAGACATAAATAAAGAGCAGGCATTTCTTACGCACTACAGGTGATAAAATTGGTTCAGCAAAACTCATGGCATCAGCAGTTAAATTCTAAACAGAGTTACGTATTCCATTTCCATCAATAGGCTTAGATTGCCTTAACGCTGCTTACGCTTGCACTTACTTTATGATCACCAAGTTACTGCAGCTGTATAACTAGTCACTGCGCTGCTCTGTACTAATTCTATCCCATGGACTTTTCATTGCTATTAACAAGTTTCTTTCTCCGTAATTGTGTGGGTGGTGCCTTGCGGTAGATCACTTTTCACAACCTTCTTACCATAGAGACTGGTGCAGCTGGAGCAGGGCACAAGAAGCATCTGCACCACAGAATAGGTTGGATGTGAGGCAAGGCTAGCACATGGCAGCTGAGGCTGGAGACAGTGCTCATGTAAAGAATGATTTCCAAATAGGGATATGGCCAGAGCAGGGCTGGATCGAGTGGGGGCAGGGGGGTAGCCCGGGAGGCTGAGCATAGGGTTGGGAGACCCTCGCCAGCCCTGCCGATGGAGCGGCACAGGGCAGTGGGGCACGCTAACTGCGTGGAGGGCCTCCTAGCCCTATGCTCAGCTGGCCGCACGGCAAGCCGGCCACCCCAACACCTGGTGAGCTGCGGAGCTGGCGGCAGCGAGAGCATGCGCTGGGGCAGCTGGCTTGCCGCGCGGGTGGCTGAGCGCACGGCTGGGAGGTCCTGCGCATGCAGCAAGCCAGCCAGCCACCCCAGCGCATGCCCGCGTCGCCGCCAGTTCCACGGCTCACCGGGCGCTGGAGCAGCCCGCTTGCCGCTCATGGCTCCCTCCCTGCGTGATGACGTCACAAAAGTGACATCATCATGCAGCGGTGCACCCGGGCAGGGTTTGCCCCGGGCACCCGCGCGCCTGGATCCGGCACTTGGCCAGACCCTCCAATCTGGGAAGAGCTGGGAGACATCCAAATGTGAAGTAACACAAGGGAGAAACCCTAACAGAAAAGATGGGGAGAGAAAGCACAAGGGTCAGGAGGAGGTCTCTAAGAGCAGCCTGCTGGCACTCAGAGCCATGAAGCAGAGCAGCCCAGCCAGACTTCATCTCTCAAGACATTATCTTTCAGCTAGCTAAAAGGAAGGGCAAAGAGGCATGTGAGCCACTGACACCCCAATCATTGCAAACCTTATTTAGCCTCCCCTCCAGCTCCTGCGATGTCACTGGACTGTTTCCAACACCATCAAACCCGTTGTTGCAACCATAAAAGCTAGAAACTTGCATTTGGGAAAAACTGAAAAATGGAGATTCTTGGGGAACTGAATTTTTCCTGGTGGTTTCAGGTGGGAGCTTTGACACTCAAAAACTTACAGCCTGAAAATCTGGTTGGTCTTTAAGGTGCCACTAGACTTGAACCTTGCTCATTTTTCTCTGGGCTTTTCCTGTGCCTGTGTAGAACAATGCCACCATTGAGATATGATTGTCCTAACTGTGTCTGTACAACAAAGGGAAGTAAACAACTAGTGAAAGACTTTCTCAAGGCCACAGAAAGAAACCAGACTACAAGTTTTAGATTCATTATTCCATAATGTGTTTTGAGATCTGGCAAACAATAACATCTGTGGGAAAAGAATATAACGAACCTTGCAAGCCTCTTAATTTTCTCACTTTATTGCCGCAGAGATTCTGAATCCACTTCAAAATAAACCCAATTACCTTTCTAAAAAGGTAAGCTGATGACTTTGGGGAGATCCTGGTGCCTCATTTTTCCCATAGTACAAATCAGCAATAGGATCTAGGGGCTAATTATAGCTTACCTGTCCACTTATCAACTAGACAAGTATCAAAGTGATGCCTGTTAGAACACATTCATCAGCCAGGTTTTCATGATTAACCTGCCCCAATTAGGAAAGGAGAAAAGGTAATGCATCAGAAACTAATTAAGATGACAATGAATTATGTTATTTAGGACTGCAAAGGATCTTAAAAGGTCAACTTCTTACTGCTCTAGAGTAGATCATACTAAACAGGAAACAACAATTATCTAACAAAACCCAACTCACCTCAAAAAGATTCTAATTACATACATAGCCCAAGTCATCCCAAAGTCTCAGAGACAGTAACTGTAACATTGCAAAAACAAATACAATATTTATTATTAAAATCCCAATAGAGGCCAATTACGCAATTTTAGAGGCAACAGTTCAACTTTCAGCCAGTTTTATTGATTCGCAGACTTTTACTAGATCAGTCCAAATGCTGGCTGGAGAAACTAGAGTTTCACTAACTGCAGAACTAAATTGTAAAGCTGTTTCATAGCCTGTTTCCCAAATGTGAAGTCAGCATACTTCCAAAATAGGCCTGCTGCTATGGTTTTGATGCAAACACAATCACCAACCAAACATACTTTGTTTGAACTCCCCCGATTGTGCAGTAAGCAAGCTCCTAGTCTGATCACTTCAATGTTTCCTGAAAAAGTTTGTCTTAAGCATAACATCACAATGATCAGCTTTGTGTCTCCAAAGAAACTGCTTGGTCATTGCTACTTGTGGCTGCCTTTGCCTAGTCCAACAACTAAATCAAGAGCTAGAATTCTCCAAGGTCATCATGATTATACAGGAAGTTAAATTGACTTGTATAAAGCATGGGACCACTTGTCATTTGGCCCCTTTGTACCTGTGCAATTGGGTGCATCCTTTAAAAGATCAGAGGACAGAATGCATTTTCTGCTTTTTGCACCTGTGTAATCAGTGGCATCTGTCCAAGAAGGGATTGTAAGATCTAACTGTAAGAGAAGATGGGTTCATGGGTAGACTCTGAAAGTGCACAGACACACCTAAATTGTAAGTCTCAACTAAAATATCTCAGACTTTTTTGGGTACGTGGTTTTCACACTGGTGGTTTTTACACCGGTGCATACTGACTTCCACTTTTGTGACAAACTACAGTTTGTTGTTACATGTGAAACACAGTCTATAGTTTGGTCTCTCCCTTTCGAATGTAGGTTTAAGCTACGGTTTTGAATCTGCTTTTGGAGAGAGCAGGGAACCACATGAATACAAGGATTCCTCATGCTTGCTCATGTAGCGGAATATACGAAGGTACAAATCAACTATTTTATCTGTTGTCACTCTCCTCTAAACCCATGATGCCCAGTGCTGGATATTGTATGTCAGATGAGACTTGGTATTTTCAGAATCAGATTTCAGGAAGGGCATAAATAGTATCCAGTACCTATGGAGAGAATTTGTCAAGGGGGTCTGGTATGGCTGTTTATCATCATCATCATCACCATCATCATCATCATCAACAACAACAGCATTCAATTTATATACCACCCTTCAAGGCAACTTAACACCCACTGAGAGTAGTTTACACAGTATGTTGTTATTATCTCCACAACAATCACCCTGTGAGGTGATTGACACCAAATGACACCAAAATTTCAGGGAAGCTAGCGCTGCCTGTCCGCTAAAAACTCCCCTGAATTTCAAGACTTGGACCAAGGGGTCCAATTCCATGGGTTCCTGAACATGCCCCCCACCATCCTACTTATACAGCTGTGAACTGGGAGGAAAAAAACTGCCCTGGAAAAGTAGACTGCCCCTACAAAGGAGAGAGGGAAGGAGAAGGAGCCAACCAGACCAGCAGCTCTGCCACTATTCCCTATGGGGGATATTTGGGGGGAGGGGTGCTGGAGTGGGTTGTTTAACCAAATGACACTAAAATTGCAGGTGAGCTAGTGCTGCCTGTCCACTAAAGACCCCCAAGTTTCAAGCAAATAGGTCTAAGGGATCCAATTCTATGGGAACCTGAACATGGTGCCCTCAACCCTTCTACCTGCATAGCTGCAAACTGGAAGGGAAAAAATGGCTCTGCTTTCACAAAGGAGAGAGGGAAGGAAAAGGAGTCAGCCAGATTCACTGCTCTGCTGGAACCTGCATCTGACAGGCACAAGCCATAACTACCTTCTGCCACACAGCCAAGTTAGTTGAGTGTTGGACCTCAAATAAGTTAACTAAGCAGAAGGACTGGATATAAAGGCATATTCATGAACACATGAAGCTGCCCTATACTATAAATCAGACCTTTGTTCTATCAAGGTGAGTACCTTCTTCTCTGGGAAGGAAAGTGGCATGGTATAACCTAAACTATGTGTCCCTGCCCCTCTACCACTTGGCAGAGTCTCTGATGGGAATTGTTACCACTTTCGGCTTGGGTAAGTCTCGATGGTGACACCGGGACAATCTAGTTCTCAGAAGCTGGGATATGTGTGTGTTTATTTGCAGATGCTCTTACTACCGATCCACCATCTGCTATGGTTCTTGTGTTCTGTTTCTGTGTCTCTCAAGAAGAATCAGCACTGCACTGCCATACAGGCATGACTGTTGCCCTTACTGTTCCACTTAGCTCTTGATATCCTTGACCCTCTAAAGAATTTTCTTAATGTACATACTACAGTATCAAAATCATATAATTGAGAATAGGCTTACGCACACACACACTTCATTCAACCAAGGCACTCCTTAGATTTATTATTCCCACTGAGTTATTGATAATGCTGCTTTGTAGCGGCAGCACTTAAGAGGGCTCCACCACATTCCATGTGTTTATTATTCAGTGTTTTCATGCATAATCTCCTAAAAGCATTGCAGATTAGGAATGTATTACTAAATACAAAGCCAAATATCCCCCCTTCTTAATCCATTTATGGGCAACATATTTGTTAGTTAAGCCACTTATTACCACTTTCTGGCATTCTAACCACAATACAGCATCTCGCATGTATGCCTTATAACAGGAGTCTGATTATGTTGGGAGTTTTCTGATGCTGGTTTATGCATTGTCTTTTGAAAAAGGGAAGAGGGGAAAAAACCCACCAGTATCCATTTAACAATTGAAACAAGCTTAACCTAGAATGCCTCAATTCTTAATTTTATTTCATTAACTGTAATAGGTTTTATTTCAATTAATAGTCTAATTGCTCAGCACTTGGGCAGGGGAGAGAAAAATGGGCTAAAAGCATCCATTTATTTTGTAGTGAACAGAATCAATCCTGGATAGTTAATAATTGGAACAGCAATGCTTGTTGAGAACAACTTAATGAATTCAAATTAATGAATAAGTAATTCAACTTTTGATATATTCTTTTGGACTGTTTTGCATGATGTCCACTGGCCTCATAGTAGACTCTTAACCAATATTATTTGGATTTCCTTGCTATATTCCTGATCTAGGGTTGCCCGCGCCCGGGGCAACCCTAGGCTGACCATCTTGCATGCACGCGCAGCGCGCACCCACTCCCTGCACTGTGTATTGACGTCAGTTTGGTGATGTCATCATGCAGAGCAGAACGGTGGAGGCAGCATGCGGGGCTGGGAAGCTGCCCGCGCCATTCGCCTCCCCATAGGCAAATGGCGCGGGCAGCCTCGCAGCTACCCGCGCTGCCTTTCGCCTGCCCCGCGGGACAGGGGGCAGCCGGCTTGCCGTGCACCCCCTTGTCCTGCAGGGCAGGCAAAAGGCAGTGCAGCCACCTGCACCATTCACCTGCCCCACGGGACAGGGGGCGGCCGGCCGGCCCCTGTCCTGCAGGGCAGGCTAATGGTGCAGGAGGCCCCGCAGCCCCCCATGCTGCCTTTTGCCTGCCCTGAAGGATGGGGTGCACAGCAAGCTGGCTGCCCCCTGTCCCGTGGGGCAGGCGAAAGGCAGCGCGGGGGGCTGCGAGGCTGCCCGCGCTGCTGCCTGCACCCTCTGGCAGCTGGCAGCTGCTCCTAGCTCCCCCTCCCTGGTGGCACCGGGGGCAGACTACCGCCCTGCCCCCCCTCATCCGGCCCTGTTCTGATGAAATGATGCATTACTGCAGAACAAGAAAAGAAATTTTAGCTGAAGCTGGGCAGAAGGCATTCTTGTCTGCAATCAACAGACTGATGTTCTGATATGTACAGAGGTCAGCACCCTTTTTGTATAGCTGTGATGTGAACTATGTAATACAGGCTGTCATGTCCCGTATTAAGAACCTATTCCCACTCTCTGCACCATTGGGAGTGCCAGCTGGACAAGAGAACTGCAAATATCAAGGAGCATCCCAGAATCACCAGGACGGTAAGTGCAGGGGTCCCCCTCCTCGCAGGGAGGGTAAAGGGACCTGACAACCCTATCCCTGTAAGTCTTTGTGGGACCTCCACCTGTACTGTATAGTATGAATTGTATATTGTTATATTGTTTTTGCATTTTTATGTAAGCCTCCTTGATTTTGGAAAAGGCAGTATATTAATATTTAATATAAGTACAACTAGTTATTAAATTCACTCAATTGTGCACTGGATATTGGGTTGGATTCAAACCACTGTTCCATGGATGAAAAAGGGTGGTAGCAAGTAGAAACCCCTCTGACCACCAAAAAAATGATATGCTGAAGATCATAGGACAAAAGCCATGTGGGACGAGAGCTAAAGCAAGGACAGGAATAGCAAGGAGGGGAATTTAGTGAGACTGAATGAAAAAGCAGGCTGGATCCAACCCATTATTTTTCACATGTATATCTTGTCCTTCTGCCAAGGAGATCAGTGCAGTGTACATGGGGTTTACCCTCATTTTTAACCTCACAAAAACCCTGAATGGTAGGTTAATAGTGCAATCCTATGCAGAGTCACTCCAGTGTAAGCCTATTGAAGTCCATTGACTTCAATGGGCTTAAACTGGAGTGACTCTGCATAGGATTGCACTGTAAACCAAGAGAATATATCTCACTCAAGGCCACAGAGTGAGTTTTACAGCCAAATGGGGATCTAAACACAGGTTAAATAGGCAGAAGTCCAACACTCTATCTACATTTAGGAAGCTGAGGAAGTAAGGTGTAATTATGTGCTTAAGTGTTCCTACAAGTTAGATCGGGGGTCCTCTCATCCCAGTTAGAACACACATGGGTGCTTACTGACATCTGGCAAATGTTCTGTTTACAGAACTATTTTCAGTAATACTGATGTTATTGTCAGAGATGTTTTGCTATTATGATTTCATGAGCTTGACATTTTTCCCTCTCATAACAAAATTGCCATCTTTATTACATGGTAGGTTATTTTGACCTGGTTCAGAAACATGATAAATAATCAGCTCAATGAAATATTATTAGGAGATCAAGAGAGACATGCAAGCTTCTCTTGTCAGGGTGAGACTGAACTGTAGAAATTGCGGATGGCCAAACGTCATATAACATTCATCACTCAGAAGGTAAGTGACTTTTTTTGAATTCAGTCAGGCAAAAAATGAACAGCTGCCAGTGCTGATCAGAGGGAAGGAAATACAGCTTCTAGGGATGAAGTTTCCCCCTTTGTTTTCATCATCTTTGGTTAAAACAACATTATTTAATGTCATGACGCCCCCCCACACACACACACTGGGCAGTCCATGAACTCAGAATTTTATGAACAGGAGCCCAAGGGCCCAGGATAACTGCCTGAGGAAGAGAAGGGAAGTCATGGAGATCTCCACACTGTAGCAGCCCTTCAGACCCTGACCATCAGCTTCAGAGGCTGATCTTGAGCAGCTCGTTGTTTTGCCACTTCCACCAATATCTCCAGATCCTGGGACAGCTATGAGTCAGCCAGTTCACAGCCCAGACCACCAGCGCTCCAAGATTCTCCCTCACCTAGCTGGAAAAGCCAAGGCAGTGGGCTCACACAGAGGCAGCCAGCAGAAGACACAGTGCCAGACGAGCAACCTGTGCTGCAGCTGACTTAATCCCCTACAGAATTCTGGCCTCACTAGGACCTAGTTTGGGAAATTCCAGGATTCAGAACAGCCGGGGCTGCTTTACTCCCAACCTATTTAAGCTGAGGATGTCCAAGGACTCTTTGGTGGATCAACCAGATTGCAAGGCCACTAACCTTGTGCCACAGGCCTTACCGGTGCCTGTGCTCAGACTCTGCCAAGCTGTAGCTGGCAGGTTAGGTCCATGCTCTTGAGGAGACCAGTGGGCTTGGAGGCCTGAGGCCAGAACATTTATCTACAGAAAAGAATGCAAGCACCTTCTATTCTAACAAACAAACAACTAGAAGCTCTTCTATCAGATATGTCTTTAGTTGGTGTTTATATTGTTAATTCTGGGAAGTCAGTGTAATTTTAAAAAAAAACAAATGAGTTTTTAAAAGTCTAAATGATAGGAGAGAAACTCCTGAACAAAGCAAAACCAGCTGTAAAAGAAAAATTCACTGTAAAGTCCTGTAGTAGAAATCCAGAAGAACAATGCAGCTCACTATGAACTTTCATCAAACTTGGGCTTGGTAAGAACACTGCTGTCACTATTTGAGATTCCTCAGAAGATCAGGAGTAAGAGTGTTCAAAACTAATTCAAAATTTTGATTTTTTTTTTTTGTAAAGAAATTAAGAAAGCCCATGGAAATTGGAGCACAGAAAAGAGACAAAGGCAGCTGATTTGAACGGAATGAAGCAAGAGATGGAACAGAGGCAAAGAGCTTAAAATGAGCAAATGGAATTCTGGGAGTTGTGATTTGGCGTGACACCAGAAAGTTCAGTCAAACACATCATTATCAGGAGCAATAGTTTCCTCCTGCTAATGCTCAAAAGAATAGAAGAAAATGCAATGTTTGAAGGAAAAATGATACATCAAACAGTGTCGGGATAAACTTGATACGTTCATTTTCATAGTATCAGAAGCTATTTTTTTCTCCTCTCCTAGAGGCAATGCTGTAACTTAATCACTTAAATGTTATTTTCAGGAAAGCTACAAAAGAATGTGTTTTCCCCCCAGCTTACAGTATTCCGAGGCAAATTTATTCAAACTATATGAGCAAACAACTTTCAGCAATACTAAACCACCTTTCTGCTGTTTGTCTGCCATGCAGTTCTCATCTATTTAATTCCTTTCCTAGAGTCAATTATTTGATGTAATAAAAATAAATGTCAATGCAATTATATGATGTGACTGGAGAATGCTCGTAATGGAATATATTTTAATGTGATGTAAATCAACCGAACCTTATATAATCTGCAAATTAGCCTGATGCAACACTGGCAAATGTGGTGAGATGAGAATGAAACGCTTTTGCGCCCGTGCAGAACCCTGGATATAAAACCTTTTTTAAAAAAACAACCAATATTTTGAATTGAGCGAAGTCTGAAGGCTCTAGCATTCTTTCTTGTTGATCTCATGCTGCAGGGAAGCACATGGGGATAAATAACATAGCTAGGACATAAATCACAATGGGGACCCTACATTGTGTGGGAAAGCGGCTTTGAAATGTTTTAAATAAATAAGTCATTCCAATCAACGTACTGCTAGGACAGAACCAATCAGATGCGAAAGACCTACATAGCAACCCCACTCATGTGGTCATATTATAACATCCTCCCCCTTAATATAGTATCGCATGATGGAAATGGATTTTTCCCTCCTGGCAGCATGTGTGAAGGGGCTTTGTTATTGTGAGCTTAAAATGCAGCCCTTGGTGTGATGTAAAGTCCCTATTATTTTGTGATTTCTCAAAGCTCCTGAAACACATGGTATCTTTAAGAAAAAGCCTTATCATAGCTAATTAATTACATTCACAATGGCAATTCAGATTTGCTTTGTCTTTGGAATAATTCATGAGAAACTTTGGATGATCTAATGCATTGCAATTGAATCTGAAAATGGCTTGTTCTCTTGGCTGATTGAAAGGAATTTTTTAAGATGTTTATTAGTGCAGTAGTATTTGTGAAAATCTTCTATATAACCTGTGTAAATTTGAGAGAAAGTAGGAGGGAGGTCTCAGGTGCTTATGGATATTGATTCTGCAATGCCCAATGTAGTGCCTCTGTGTGTCATGACACCACCTTGTCCTGCTTCCTGACCCCTTGATTATCCCTTTTAATGTTTCCTTCTTTTTGTCCTCCTCGACTCCATTTTCATCCCCCCCTTTTCTACTATTTTCTTTGCCATCTTTCACACTACTTCTTCCCATTTCTCTGTCCCATTCTTGTTTCTCATGTCTCTCTTTGCCCTTAACTTCCAACCAGCTTTGAAATTTGCTAAAGTTAATGGATGGAATGGTTGTAGCGGTGGCAATGGAACTGGGGTGTGTGCAGGGTAGAGCGGGGGATGAAAACCTTCTGTCACTTTCTATGTAATAAAGGATAAGAGTTTCCTAAACTTCACAGCTTGGTGCCATTTGTCTTTATAGGTGTGTGGAACTGTTTGAAACTGTTTCCCACAACCGAAGCTTCACCACCAGCAGAAAGGAAGGAGGGGAGAGGCAACTTTACTAAGGGTACAAGGACCCTCACCTACAAGAATAAAAGTAAATATGAGATGAGCTGGGTACCTGAATAGGTACCAAGAGAAGGAAATGAGATGGATGAGGGCAAATGAATGGTTCAGTCCAAACAAGACTGAAGTGCTGTTGGTCAATGGAGAAATACAGAGCCAGGCTGTCTTGGGCCGATTCCAGATGGCTAACGTTCACGCGGAACGTTGCGCCTCGTTGCGGGGAAAATGCAAAATATCGCGTTTCCTCGCACGAGTTTTGCATGACGTCACGCAAAACTCGCACAAGGAAACGCGATATTTCGCATTTTCCCCGCAACGAGGTGCGACGTTCCGCGTGAACGTTAGCCATCTGGAATCGGCCTTGGAAGGGGGTTTCTCTTCTCACAAAGGAGCAGATTCGTAGCTTGGGTTCTGGCTCAGGTCTCCTCTGTGGCAGATAGCACTTTTTATCAGCTCCACCTGGTTTACCAGCTATAGCAGTTCCTTGAAAAGCAAGATCTGGTCACAGTGATTCATGCTCTGATTACATCCAAGTTACATTACTGTAAAGTGCTCTTCATGGGGCTTTGAAAATGGTTTGGAAACTTCAACTGATCCAAAATGTGGCAACCAGGTTACTCTCAGGGGATGGTTACAGGTATTAGCCCTGTGCAGAAAGATTTGCACTACCCATTCATCTGTTTCCTGCCACAATTCAAGTGCTGCTTCTTACCTTTAAGGCCCTAAACTGCTTGAGGCCAGCTGGGGTCACTACATGGAGGAAGGCAATGCAAACCTTCTGTGCTCATGTCTTGCCTTGAACACCCCACGGTTTGGGTCAGCATGAGTTGGTTGTGACCTGCACATTCTTCTTCTTCTGTATCTTATCAGCCTTTAAATAGTCTGTTTCTGTTTTATGGATAGTTGTTATGCAGTTTAATGGCTTGTGTTTTAATGGCTTTTGCAACAATCATCCCCAAATTCTCACCTATCCTCCAGAGCACTGAACCAGTCATGGCAATTTTGGACCTCATGCAAATCCACGTGATTGTCTGAGCCCATGGTACTCCAAGGGATAGACGGGGGTAAGCCAGCCTCATCTTAAGAGAGGGAAAACAGATACATTTTCCTCAGATTGGGAATTGCAGATCTAGATAAGAGCACTATCTTAGATAGGATTTTTTGTTTTATTTTGGCTTTTAGCTAGGATTTGGGAAGGTCGGGTTAGAAAAGAAAATTCATTTTAATGAGACAAACAAGCACTCTGTTAAGGGCCTGTCAAATCTAACTTGTATGTACAGGTTCTGTGAGTTAAAGGAGAAGCCTAGGACTTGAACAGAAATCCTGTCAGTTGGGGAAATAGATTCCAGTGAACCTTGAAGGATTAGGGAACCTATCTGGAGAAAAAGAAATCAAATCTTCCCTTAGTATGCATGTATGTTAACTGAGGCTCAATTCAATATGTTAGTTCCCATTGGGAAAACTTACAATCTCTGGGGAGTGAATTAGAGAGCCAGCTGTACTGAAGTATTCCATACAAAAACTTTACCTTGTTATACATGTTATTCCCTGTAAATAAACTGTATTGTTTATCACCATCTGTGTCTTGTCTGTCCAGTAAAAACTTCTGTGAAAAGAGGATTTATACTTACTGCACAATTAAGTGTATTATAGTAGTATCCCAAATGAGAGACCTTTATGGAGCACACAGCTGACACATTACCAACCATTTAATTAAGTCTTGTGTGGGAGTGGACAGTTCTCCTCTCTCATTCTCCCTTCCCATCATTAGCCACCATGGCTTGTATTTTAATACTGTGGTTTTTAACTGTGAGCCACCTCAAGCTGTGCCACCTCTGTGCCACCTCTGAAAAGGTGGCACAGGAATATCATAAATAAATAGCTGAGAATGTAGGGTTTACACTCCTCCAAAATACACAGAATGAGAGAGAGAGAGAGAGAGAGAGAGAAGTATTGGCTTCACTTGAATTTCCCATCAGACTTGACAATTCACAAATACTTGCTTATTGTAACTAAGGCTAGCAAGTACAATGTATTTCAATTGTATAAATGTTAGTAATTACCTAAAGCTTTTATTATCACTCTTCAAAAACTGATAGGCATACATGCATAAACACAAATAGTGAAGTGATTCATGCATAGCAGCCTTTTAGGAGTGTTACCTGCTGTCCTCTTTCACAGGATGCAACAAAATTGGAGACCTCTGCTCTAACGGAAAGACATTTTCAAGCCTGAAGAAAGTATCTAAGGCACAGTTCCAAGGGGAAAAATAATCTTTTAAATTCCCAAATCCTCATGACATTAAAATATTAATAACAAAACCACCACCTAATATGAGTCTGTCAAAAATGACAGACTCAATCCAACCACAATCAATGCTAGCTTTTCTTTCTTGGTCTGTGAACCATCAATTCTTGTCAAAGTATTTCTCACTCTCCCATACTTCTTATTCACATTCATTCTCCTTGTGGTCAACTCATGACAGTTTGACATTTACCCCACGATCCAGCATATATATTTACCCATAGTAGTAAAGGTGGTGAGGTCTGAGGCTTTCCACATCCTCAAATGCTTTGGTTTCCAAATTTTACCACATGAAAAAATGTGCAGGAGAAATGCTGCCCCCCCCCCCGCACAAGAATCAGGTGAAAGTCATGAGGACTTTACCATGTGGGGTGGTCACAATGCATGGCTGACAGGCTGTTGTTTCTTCTAGAGGGATGTTTGGAAGAGGGCTATGGCTCAATCCAAGTTTTAATTCCTGCCATTACCATTAAAAGAATCTCAAGCAGCAAGTGCTGGAAAAAATCTCCCTCTTCTTAAGACTCTTAAGAGGAGGTAATACTGAAATAGATGGACCAAAGATGGACCTCTGTATGAGGCCATGTAGTCTTCTGAAAATAGATAGCTGCTGGGAGGTTTTGCTTCCTGACAATAAACTGTTCACTAAGAGGGAATGCCAGTGTAAAGGCCTTAGAATCCCATGGTGTACATTCTGGATTTAAGAACCATCTTACAAATAGGTTGAGCTTTGGCTCAAACAATTATCCATCAGATGGTCATGCACGACCATGGTTCCTGTCAGAATACTGATCTCAGAGTTTTGTACTGCAGCACTAACCAGCTGGCAGGTTTATACTGGCTGGTGGTTTATCAACATATTTCTCCTCTAAAAAGAAATGGGACACCATATTCAGAACATTCTCTTTACCGTAAAGTAGTGGGAGCCCAGGAAATTAATTAGAAAAAGATGGGCAATAGCGATAACTTTCTCCTCTTGGACTTCCCTTTTATGAGCTTGTCAGCAATTGATATAAAGAGGCTCAGGAATCATTACCTCCATAAAAGGATGCTGAAATATTCACAGAGCTTCATAAAGAAATGTTTACATTAGAAAGGAAAAATGATAAGGCCACAAAAGCTTTCTGTACACCTCTGATAATATGCCAGGAACTGCTAGATTTTACCTGCTTGTTCAGCACATTTCTTAAGAGTGTCTTCTGTTCTTCTGATATTGTACTATCAAAATAAATATCCAAATAAATCTGAAGCAACAAAGTGAGTTCAGACACCAAGTGACCTTTAAAATCAGTACCCATTTTGTTTCTTTCAGAGGAAAAAAAGTTGAGTTGACAGGCATCAAATGCGGGGTGGAGGGAGATACATGTACTGATTCCCAACAAAGAAGTAGAAACAAAATCTGTTGTATTACACAGGATAATGTGGCATACCTAAGGATCTCAAAAATGGTTTCCATACCACCCTCCCCTCTATACACAGACATAGGCTACATCAGATGGATCAGAAAATCACATTCCTGATGCACCACTTTATACTGCAGGTAAAGACTGCATGTTGAAATAGCCTTCTACTCACACAAAAATCATTATACATTTAAAAAAACCTAGGAAGTAATTGACAAGGGCTCATCTACTATTATTCTCTCTGACATTTAATTTGTTCATGTCCAAGTTTATAGAACGCCTTTACCATCGCATATGCTGTTTCTGAAGAACAGTCCACAGATACCTGTCCACCCACCTATTAGAATGAGAGGAGAAATGAATGCAAAGTAAACTCAAAATTATTTTGATTTCTGATCATGAATTGAAAGGCAAGTGTACTAAAAAAACCAGTAATATGGCACTTTACATTACAATTCACTGGAATCTGATTTCAATGAATATGAATGCAGTGTTCTTGGATGATTATGCTCCTAGAATTTAAAAATTAAGAAGGTCCTGCTTGGATGAGACCAAAGTCCCATCTAATCCAGCATCATCTTTCTAACAGGGAACAGCCAGATGTTTCCCAGAAACCCACTTGCAGAGCGTGATGGCAACACCCAACCCATATTGTTGTCCCACTTCCCACAACTGGCATTCAGAAGGACATTGTCTCTGAACCTTGAGGGACCATTTATCATGAATAACAGATCCATACTCCATACAAGTGTTTAACCCCCATTTAAAGCCATTTCTAATCAGTGACCTCTACCACACCTTTAGCAATGAATTCTTTAAGTTTATTATATATTGCATATATTCTTTTGTCTGTCCTAAATTTACCGTCAATCTTACAGAGTGATGATTAGCAGTGCAATCCTATGCTTACTCCAGCCTAAGCCCGTTCATTGCAATGAACTTAGACTAGTCTAAGGTCGTTTCCACACAACCTTAATGGGATGGCCTGCTAACAGAACTTTGGTCATGAACTCAAAAAAAAAAAAAAAGGAAAGTTGGGCAGGAATGCATCAACATCATTTGTGACGAGGTGCAGATAAAGAACACATTTTCTGTTTTGGGACTTTTTTCCGCAACAAACACCCACAAAACATGCATGAAGATGATGCATGTGAAAGGTGAGTTCTCGAAGCAGATTGGGAAGACACGGCTTTGGGATAGGGAAAACCCGAAAAAATTGGAACATGTGGAAGCAACCTAATTCTGCAAAGGATTTCATTGAGCTGAGAGTAGTAATTTTACGGGGGGGGGGGGTGTTCTCTACATACATTTCCTGCATACTATACCTAATTTTAACAAATCTGTATCACATCCCCCCCTTAGATGTCTTCTCCGACCCAAAATGCCCCAAATACTTCAGATTTATATAAATACTTTATACTGTCTTCACAGGGCAGGGGCTTCAACTCAGATAATAAGGGTGATTTATTATAAAAAGTAGTAGACACTACTACTTTTGAATCTGTAGTCAGTTCTGCAAAAGATATTCTAGAAAGAAATAACAACACTATACATTGGTCTTAATGTCGGCTTCATACCAACTGCATGAAATTCTAAGGAGACTACCAATGCAATCCAGTATATATAATTACTGCATAGAAATCAAAGGGCTTAGACTGGAGTAACTCTGCATCAGAGTGCACTCGAAATTGTATAGACTAACTGCAATCCTAAAAACACTTTCCTGAGAGCAAGCCCCACTGAACAGAGCTGAGTAGGAATCTGAGTAGACCTGCTTAGGATTGCTATCTAACTGATGTACTTACAACTAGGCAATCTTAGGCAGAGATTTCCATGTGCTTACACTGTAGTAACTCTTCAAAGGATTGCTCTGTTAGCCCATCAAAAACTATTAGCCACAATACCTAATGGAACCTCAATCTGCAAAGGCAAATTACCTTTAAATATCCAGTGACTAGGGAGCAAACAATAGGAGAGGTGTGTTGTCTTTGCACCCTGCCTATGGACTTCCCAGAAACATGTTAGCCATTGTTACTAACAGCATACTTAATTAGATGGACCCTTGTTCATAGACAATATTGTTCATAGACAAAATTCCGCTTCTTCGGACACATAATAGAGCAACTGCATCTGGTAATCAGAAGATGCAGCAGCTGGAAAATGAGGAGAGAGCTCAGTGCCCACAATCAAGGAGTTGAGTACATAACAGGGAATCAGTAAAGCCATTCAGAGGTCGATAATGGTTGAGGGGAAAGAAAAGCAACTGCTGCTGGGAAGTACAATACACTTCATAGATAAAGACCAGTCTACTATTGATGTAAACCACTCTACACTCACATAAAGGCCCCAAAAGCAGTATATATTTTACTCCTCAAAGACATAAAACATACTGCCAATCCAAAGTTATAATAATACTTGGGACTGACAATGTGAGAACCTTGTGCACTTCTGAGTCTCCACTAAAAATGTAATCTCCAAAGTGCAGTCACACTGATCTCACTGATGGACAGATAACAGACCTGAAATGGACTCAAAAGCACATAGATCTAACCATATGTATGAGGCTTGTCAGAGATCTGCTCATTATGGCCATGATCTAGCGAATCACAGGTTGTGTTACGTGTATCCAACTGAAAAGCCCTCCTCCATGCACATTACCACCCCCGCTCCTCATGCGGTCAGAGGTAGGGGTGTGCGCTTCGAGTTTCCGATTTGGGTAAATTACCCGAATCAGACCCGATCCGTAAAGATTAAGGATATCTGAATTGGGGCCAGATTCGGAAATCCCTAATCAAAGCTTTCTGAAGCATTCGGAATGCTTTGGAAAGCTTTGGGGCTGAGTTTAAAGGGCCCCGCCGCTGCTTGCAAGCAGTGGCGGGCCCCTTTAAACATCATCTCACCCCAACCCCCAGCCGCCCAGTGCCATCACCAGCCCTCCACCCCCACCCCCACCCCCCCACCTACCTTGTCGGCAGCAGAAGTGGCTCCGGCTCCTCTGCTGCCGTGCCGCCACCTGAGCCTGCCGCCGCCGCTGCCACCTCCAGCCCTTCCTGCCCCTCAATTGTCCGTGGCACGCCGGCAGCCATTTGAGGGACAGGAAGGGCCCGAGGAGGCAGAGAAAGCTCTTCCTGCCCCTCACATGGCCATTGTGGCACTACCGTGCTGCGGCCAATTGAGGGGCAGGAAGGGCCGGAGGAGGAGGAGGAGGTGGCGGCCTTCCCCACCACCCCACAGGCTCAGGAGGCAGTGTGGTGGCAGTGCAGCAGAGGAGCCGAACCAGCTGGCTCCAGGCCATCGCAGCCTCGTGCTGTCGCTGCCGCCGCCACCACAGCAGTGGCAATGGCCCGCCGCCCAGCTGTCAAAGACCCTCCTGCCAGGTAAGTGGGTGGGGGGTGGAGGGGTTGCCCCGGGGGGGATGGGGGAGTTCCCCCCCCTCACTTCAGTATGCTCTTAATATTTACGGAGCATACCGAAGCGAGTAAAATACCTTAATTCCAAAGCTTGCTGCTTCAGAATTAAGGTATTTCTGGATTTTTTTCCCGTTTCGGGGCTCTGCCCACCCCTAGTCAGAGGGCATTTCAAAGAGGCATTAAATGTGTTAAAAGAGGCTGCAGCTGGAAGGGAAAACTAGAGATCTCTGTATGCATACATGGAAATGTCTAAGATTCTTGCACAGAATACTTTGGTTCCATGCCTAACTTTTAAAACACTGTTCAAGAGCAAAAGCCTCTCTGACTGCAATAATTCCTACCATGTCACAACACCTGAATAAGTACATAGAACTTCTATAGTGCTCATGGTCCTCCACAAACTCCATCATATCAAGAACAAAATCCTAGCAATTTTCTTCCTGCCACACTATTATTATGGTTTTCCCCTTGGGCTTTCCATTTTCTTACTGTGATGTTATATCAGTATATCAGTTCCTGCTTCACTCTCCATCTTTTTAGAGTCTTCCTATAATTTGTCCACACAATGGCACAAGATTATGATCCACTGTTATTGCGCTATTTTCCTCCTCTGGTTTCCATTCCTTAATGGACTGTTTTCACTGCTACGTACTCATCTCAGCAATAGATTCCAAGCGCACAATCTATAGATAAACATCACTGGCATTGAAATGCCAATAAATAGCTGTCTCATCAAGCTCTGTTGTGTAAATGGGGCCTAACAAAATTATATTTCTTAAAGAAAAGATTAAAGTTATAAGATTTGGTGGCAGAGGGCGGAGCGCCTTTCACAGCATTTTAAATACAAATGAGGGCTTGCATTCAACGATCACTCAGCAGCACAAGACAAGAAAAATATCATTTCAAAACACAATAGCAGTGTGGCAAGAAGACATTCAACATACTCAGAATTTACTTGTTCTATTTAGAGCTGCTGATGAAATCCTCCCTACCTAAATTTCTTGTCAGATGTTGAGATTCCAAACTATCTGGTCTGGTTTATGAAGCAGTGCCAATGCGTTTGGAATTTGTTTTCATTCCGTATTGATTCCTGGACTTTCTTGAGACCAGTACACATACAGAGTTCGCCAAGCCTTTAATTCCCTTTTGCTTGCTCTCATGTTTTGTCCCACTACCTTATGAATATATAGAAGTTCTTATTAATAATACACAGAACCAAAAGTACTGGAAAAGGGAAAAGTGAACATATTTAAGGTTTGCTGTGACCTGGATAGCCCAGGTGAGCCTGATCTTAACAGATCTCAGAAGCTAAGCAGGGCCAGCCTTGGTTAGTAATTGGATGGGAGACCTCCAACGAAAAACAGGGTTGTAGAGGCAGGCAATGGCAAACCACCTCAGTTAGTCTCTTGCCATGAAAACCCCACCATGGGTTGCCACAAGTCAACTCTCACTTGAGGGCACTCTCTACCACCATACACAGAATACAGAAAGTGGATAGAGAGATGTTTCTTCCTCTTACCAGAACACTAGAATATGGTGGAACCCCATGAAATTCTGCTTTACTCAATGAGTAAATAAAGCATGGGATTCACTGCCAGTGGAAGTAGTGATGGCCATGAACACATATCACTTTAAAGGGGCTTACAAAGATACATGGAGGAGAAGTAAATTAATGGCTATTAACCATGTTTGATTAAAGGGAACTTCCATGTATAGATGTAGCAAACCACTGAATATCAGTGCTAGAAGGTCACATCAGGGAAGGCTTTGGCCTCTCTTCTCTATGCTTTGGCTGGCCATCCAAGGCTACTGGTTGGCTGTTACGTAAAACAGATGGCCCACTGATCTGATCCAGCAACACTCTTCTTATGTAAATTATGTTCAGTTCAGACAAGATGAAAGAAACAATAGGCTAGAGGAGAAGAAGATTGGGCTATGCTGTCCTTGAAAGATAGATTGCAGCTTGAAGTGCTGCTGGAGTCAGCCTTCCTTCTTGGTTCTCAGATGTCAGCTGTGGCCCAACTGTTTCCATGAGCGAGTATTTCATTCTTTAGCTATATCCTTTACTGGAAGGCAGAGATCAGGACATTGTCGATTTTGCCTTAGTGACCTCTAGGTTAATGTGTTCTATATGAAGCTGCCCTTGGTGACAGCTCTGAAACTACAAAAAGCTGCAGCCAAATTAATTTGAGGTGTAAACAGACAGCATCACATCACACCTGTTCCACAAAAAGACTGCACTTCCCACCAATACATTTTCATGCCCAAATCAAGGTTCCGTTTTTTAGTTTTGTATGTTAAAGAATGAACTGGGGAGGGATCTATCTTTCGGGGTCAAGCGTTATAAATGTGATACAAGTCATGCATTTTATTTATTACTGTAAACATCAGGAATATCGAGGTGCTTTCAACCAAATAACATGACCCTTACCTTCTGTGTTGTAGACTAAGCAAAGTTACACCTTTCTAAGTTCATCGACTTCAACAGACTTAGAAGGATGGAACTCTGCTCAGGATGGCTATTTTAGCATACTTACAAGCCTGCTTATATGTCTACAGGGAGAACCAAACAGAAATTCTTAGTTGCTCCCCTAAGCAGATGTAGTGCAAAAAGCATGTGGAATGAACAAAGTTTCTATATTGTGATTTTAATGGTAACCAATTAGTATTCACTGTTGTTCAGGAAACATATGAATTAGAATCTGACTTGAATTTGCCCCTTGATTTAAATCAGCCCATGGGGGGCAGTGATTTTTTTTAAAATGTTCCCTCATATACAACGCTCCCAAAATGTGTAAGACCATGTGGGAGACCTCCCCTCCCTCAATGGGTTAGTTTTACTTCTTGTAGGGAGATGTGTTTGGTTTTTGTGTTTTACATATGGGAGCATTCAAAATTATGGAGAGACTTACTGCATCTATTCATCTCATTGCATTTAAAGTTAATTATAAAATATGAAGCACAGGACTCCAGTGCCTATTGAAATTATTATCTGACAGTTACCTGTGCAAAGACTAGCATGGGGTAACTTGAGTGGGGAAGACAGTGGTATGCATTAAAACATGGACGTATTTTATTTCCTTCAGTATCTTAAAAATCCTTATATTGATGTTCATTAATATGCAGTTTAATGTAATTGACTAAAACTGGACTTCTCAACGAAACACTTTTTGATACCCAAAACAGAGTTACAAAGTCCACTGAAATCTATGGACTCTGAAGAGTGTAACTTTATTAGGATTGTTCTGTTTGTTTCTATACAGGACAGTATTTCACAGGACTCTTTTTAGCATTGCTACTTCCCCATCTGTCTCCACTATGCCTCAACTCTGTTCAAGTTTGACCTGTCAAATCTTTGCACAGATTAGCTGCACCAAATTTGAGTGGTTTCACCAACTCGATCATCACTGTAATCATGTAATACTATGATATGGGGATGTTAAACTAGTGCAGTTTTCTTTCTGGAACAGACTGTAAGGGCCTTACCTTAGGCTACTTTGGTTAGACTCTCCAACATGAATGCATCAAGTTTGGGGGTGGGGGGGAGAGGAAATTCCTTTGATCTGCCTGTCTAGCCAAAGTGATCCCATCAATAGCCTAAGGGCTAGCTCTAGCAAGGGACTATACTTATGATGCCACACATCCAGCTGCAATAAAGTATATATACACAACATACGTGTGTACACACTGAGTACAGTGATAAAAAGTCAAGGGTAACTATTGCTGATACACACACACACCCCATACTTTATTGGTGTGTAAAGTCAGATTTACTCTTTTCTTCCCCTAATAGGAATAAATAGCAACTCAGTGTGACAATTTTCACTAGTCTACCACTACCACAATTTTTTTTTCAAATTATCCCTTTTTTAGACTAAATATTTCTCCTAATTTCTCTTGCACAGAAGTCCACTGATGTATAATGCACAGATCCTGGTGAGGAAGCATCCAAAGAACCATAAAAAAGAAAGAAAACAGCCAAAAAAGGGGGGGGGAGCAGTTAAAAGGAGAAATAACGAGTGACAATTTTTGATCTCAAGCTACATCCACCCTCTCCTCACATTTTCAGACCTTATCTGCACATGGTGCCAAATGAGGGTTTTTACTAGGAAAGAACCATTATATCACCATTTTTGTTTACTTTTGGGTCTATATGTTGCCGTTGCTGTTGGTGTGACTCAATCTCACTTACATTGCTATCATTGATGATTTGGGTTTTTTGTTTGTTCATAGCATTATAAGCCATTTTTACACCGTTTATAACCATTGGTATGGCACCTACAAGTCATACCCCTTTGTATGGCCAATTTTAAGCCACGTATATGCAACTGACACAAAAATAATGTTGATAATTTCATGAGGAAAAATTGGCAATGGTGCAAGCATAAAGTTTCATGGTTATGTTTCTCACAATCAAAATGGGAATATTCAAACTGAACAAGCCAGATTGCAAAATCTGGTCTTGTTCCTACTTCCCACTCATGATATATTATTTCCCTAGTTCATGAAGGTAATGGCATACACCCAGGATATGAAGTATCAAATGAAATAAAATGCACATTCTTCAAGGCATACTGTAGACCTTTCCCCCTTCTATCACACTAGAGTGCTTTTTGGGTTCCTGTGTCCCCCAGTTACAGAAGGGGATCCCTTGCTCCCAGTTCTGCCCCCCCCCCCCGCTGCCTCTAAGCTGACTGGTGGGGGAAGAAAGGCGGAACAGGAACAGGAACTCTGGAGCATGATCCTTCATGCTCCAGAGCCTTCATTGTTGCACCAGGAATAATAATAACATAACAACAATAATAACATTCGATTTATATACCACCCTTAACACCCACTCAGAGTGGTTTACAAAGTATGTTATTATTATCCCCACAACAATCACCCTGTGAGGTGGGTGGGGCTGAGAAAGCTCCAGAGAGCTGCGACTAACCCAAGATCACCCAGCAGGCTTCAAGCAGAAGAGTGGGGATTCTGGGGAATCAAACCCAGTTCTCCAGATTAGAGTCCCACCGCTCTTAACCACTACACCAAACTGTCATTCTGGCCAATTCTAAATAAAAATACCATTACCACCACCCCCGGGAGGCCTTCCCTTCTTTGTCACGCTGGGAATGACGTTATTCCTGGCATGAGAATGAAAGCTTCGGGGCACGCACACAGTATGTATCCTCTGTGTGTGACCCCCATGACTCTCCCATTCCTCAGTTGGGGCCTTGGGGGTCCTGATACCCCTAAGTGCTTGGTACATTTTGGACATAATTATGATAGGCACTTGGAACCTATGCTCCTAATCTTTATTTTATAATTAGGCATTAATAGTATGAATAAACATTTGTTACTATTGATCGTTAGTCTCCCCCCAGCTAATCTTAAGCACATCAGCATATCAGTACAGAATTCTGCTATCAGGGTCTACCGTATTCTTACAACAGGGACTACTCCAGCACAGCTCCTTCTTGTACCACTGGTCATGGGAGAACCTTCCATATACCAGTGTTGTCCCAGTTTCCAGGAAAAGCCACTACAATATTGGGAGAGGCTATATGAAGAGGACCCTAGTCACCCTGAAAAAACTCTACAGTCAGACCAAATTATATGAATCAACTGCCTCATTTTACCACTGTCCATCTTACCAGCTTGCTCACTTCTTGCCTGCCAGTCATCCCATGAACACTCCACCCCACCCCACCCTTAGTATTACCACTAATTCCACCCTATCTTACAAAACACTGAACTTTTCTTCAACTTGGTAAAGACAAAAATAGCCCAATCAATTTTTTTTACAGTCCACAAGATATACCAAATGCATATAAGGCATTCAATTCCCTTTGTAATTTTCTTTAACTCTGCATATTTGGTAAATCAAGTATGAGAAGAAAAAACCCAAGTTATCCTGATGTTCATGTAGTCAGTAGAATCACTGGAGACAGCATATTTGGCTGCAAACTGTAGCCATTGATTTTAAAAAAGGAAACTGACTCACCTGGAGAACCCTTACAATTCTTTACAAGCAGGACCATCTATAAAATGTTTAGTACACTAAGGGGCTTTCTATTTTCAAGGAAGCCTTTGTCCTAAACATTTCAGAGGATTTTGGGTGAGGAAAGATTTTTATTAGCAGCATCCTCAGCTCAAACAGTGCCACTTCCCAATCCTAGAGCTTCCTTTTGTGTTCAAATATCTTGCTGAATCCAGATAGAGCGTCTTCTGTCCCACTCCTATTCCCCATTTTACCAGTCAGTCAAGTGGGACTTAGAAAGCTACCAGAATCACAAATCCAGACTACGGCCGTCAGTTCCTCTGGAGAAAATGGCTGCTTTGAAGCAGGGCCGGATCGAGGGGGGGCAGGGGGGTAGTCTGCTCCTGGCACCACCAAAAAGGGGGCGCCGGGCACAGCTGCCAGCCGCTGGGAGCGCGCCAGCAGCAGCGCGGCTGGCTGAGCGGCCGCCTGCACCATTTGCCTGCCCAGCAGGACAGGGAGCACAGTGCAAGCTGGCCGCCCCCTCAGCTGGGCAGGTGAATGGCATGGAGAGCTGGGAAGCTGCCCGCGCCACTCGCCTGCTCCGATGAGGGGGCGGCCGGCTTGCCATGCGCTCCCTGTCCTGCTGGGCAAGCGAGTGGCATGGAGGGCTGGGAGGCCGCCCACACCATTCACCTGCCCCGCAGGACAGGGAGCGCACGGCAAGCTGGCTGCCCCCTCAGCAGGGCAAGCAAGTGGCGCAGGCGGCCTCCCAGCTGCCAGCACGGCTGCCGCTCTGCTGGCGGCATGCCCGCCCTGCGTGATGATGTCATGAAGTGACATCATCATGCAGCGTCGGGAGCATGTGCGTGCTGTGTATGCGTGCGAGGGTGGCTGGACCTGGGTTGTCCTGGGAGCCAGGAACCCTAGATCTGGCCCTCCTTTGAAGCACGGACCGTATGACATTATACCCTACAGAGGTTCCTCCCCAAACCCCACCCCACACTCCACTCCCAAAGCTAGAGGTGGTAACCCTAGTCAGTCACCTGCTGTTTAGTGTTCATTTCAGGGATGCTTAAGATATGTAGTTAGCCCTTGGGCATGATCCTGAAGTACAACAACAACGCATGCATGGCAGGTATCAATCTGAGCTATAAACATGTGCTTTTATTAATTTTCCCTCTTATATTCATAGGACTGAGACCCAGTCACAGCAGCTTTAAAGAGACAGGCTGCCAAAATATGTGCTGGTTGTTGTGGATTTTCCGGGCTGTACAGCCGTGGTCTTGGCATTGTAGTTCCTGACGTTTCGCCAGCAGCTGTGACTGGCATCTTCAGAGGTGTAGCACCAAAAGACAGAGATCTCTCAGTATCACAGTGACACTGAAAGATCTCTGTCTTTTGGTGCTACACCTCTGAAGATGCCAGTCACAGCTGCCGGCGAAACGTCAGGAACTACAATGCTAAGACCACGGCTATACAGCCCGGAAAATCCACAACAACCATCTTTCTCTGGCCGTGAAAGCCTTCAACAATACATCAAAATATGTGCTGTTCTAACTGACAGCTATGACATGCATATTTTGAACTAGTGTACAGAAAAAGCCTCATCTGAAGCAGCCCTTACCATGGTCTTTTCTACACGTCCTTAAAGGGATGGCCCACTCTCTGCATGCTGACTGCATATGTCTCCATTTTCAAAATGGTTGCAGGCTGTTTGGAGTCCATTTTTTCATCGCCTTTTCTGGGAGCATACTTTCCCGGGTCTCAGAAAGGTACTGAAAAAACAGAACCCAAACAGCCTGCGACCATTTTGAAAATGGAGACGTCTGGAGTCAAGGGGAAAAGCCATGAGCATTCAGTGAGTGGGTCATCCCTTTAAGGACATGTGGAAAGGATCCATATCAAACCTACTATATTCCTGTTCCTTGGCAACTGTTACTTACTCACTTTCCCCTTGAATGTCTACCTACTCTTGCCTCTTTTCCCCCTCCCAGGCCCCTTGGTTATGCCTGGTTATTTTGCTACTGTCTATGAGCAAATGAAATCCCATGAGACAGTTAGTGAGGCAAACAGAGCAATAGTGTAAATTTGTTTGTGAGATCATGTGGATTAAAAACTTTGAAAATAGATGAGAGGAATTACTTAGAAAACAAAATAGCACCCTATGGTTCTATTAAACAAGTAAATAAAACATATTTGCTAATATCACTAAATATGGATTGCATGGTATCAAATGAAAGATTGCAGAAATCTGTGATCTGGATGATTTAATAAACAAAATTAATACTACTCCCATATTTGTTTGACCAACAGTCCCACAAGACACTTAAAAAAAAAATCTAAATTTACTGACAGACTATTTGTTCTCTGGTTAAAGTCAATGAAGCTCTTGACTAAAACTTTGCTGAATTCTATTTGAAATCCAGCAAACCTCATTCAATACAACAGTGACCTCATACCCTCTAAATCCTTAAAACAGTAATTAGGATTTGGGGGATGAATCCCTAAAGTTCGAGATCAGGTATCACCAACTCTTTCTTTAACAAGAGTTATTTCTGAGTAATGAAAACTATACGGAACCACACCCCTCTCCCCAGCTTGTTACTAAGCTTTGTTCAGTCCTAGAAACAGAATATGGACTAGAAAGAGCACTAGAAAAGAAGGTAGCTGCTAAGTAGTCTAGAGAAAAGTCCTATTAAATAAACACTTTTTGACATTGTTGACTTTTTTGTGTGTGATTTTTGGGGTGTTTTCTAGGGGGAATGCATGAATTACTCTGCAGCAGCCATCAAACTACCAGGTAAATAACAGCCACCTGCTGGAGACCCCTGTCCTAGAAGCTAGGGTAGCCATATTATTGCAGCCTATGCTGAGGGAAGAGAATTTACATTTCAATGAACTATTAAAACTGGAGGCAAGTAGGGAACAGAGTATATTTTCTCCTATGCTCCCCACAGCATATTTTCTCCAGAGCACTTTTCTCCTATTTTAGAAGCAGAAAGATGAAAAAAACACTAAGAAAAGGATGAGCAGTCACAGTTACTTCCATCTCTCACTATATAATTGTGGTTGAAAATAAGCACAGGAGAACTATCTGGACAATGATGCACTGTTAATGTAGGGGCCCCACACACTAGACATAGCAACTCTCTTTTTGCTGTTAGGATCCTTTACTCAAAGAGGTCAGAGGAAAGCATTGCAGTCTTGCCAGAGACTTGAAACTCTCAGCTTACTACAACTAGACATGGGCATGAATAGCATTACGAACGGAAAAAAAACACAAGCACCCGTTCGTCTGTTCCCGAACAAGCCATTTGTGAGGCCCCATTCTAAATGAACAAGTGGTCGTTGCAAGCCTCGTTTGTTGCCTTCTCAGTCGTTTGTCAAACCAGATAGTCTGGCACCTGCAATCAATTCCCTTGGCAACCGGAGGCAGGGACTGAACTCTGTCTGAACTCCTTCTGACTTTCCTTCTGGCTTTAGCCCTTCAAAGTACTTCCAGCAGAGAGTCCTGTTTTTGCCACTGTGAAGAGAAAATGACAGCCAAGGGGGAGACCCATGGGTCATGCCTTTCCCAGGGTGCAATCTCTCTGAAAGTTGGGGGGGGGGTCCTTCGGAGGACAGTGAGGACTATGCCCCCTGACAATTTGGTGGGTATTGGACATTGGGAAGGTCAGTTTGTAACCCCTCAAAGTAGCTGCCTTCCAACAGGCAGTCCTGTTTTTGCCACTGTGAAAATGACAGCAAAGGGGGGGCACTCATGGATCATGCCTTCCTGGGGTGCAATCTCTCTGAAACTTGGGGGGGGGATCTTCAGAGGACAGTGGGGACTATGTCCCCTTCAAATTTGGTGGGTATTGGACATTGGGAAGGTCAGTCTGTGGGGTGTTTAATGGGCCCTGCCCCTTGCACGTGGCAGGAAAGGCCCTGTAAACTATCAGCTGGCCGGCAGCAGGGGGGAAATACCCCCTGCCACCTGCCAGCTGATAGTTTAAAGGGATCTTCAAAGGGCCACGAACAATGAACAACGAACATGTTTGTGAACAGGGTCATGTTCGTTACTGTTCGTTGTTCGTTGTTCATGGATGGCAATGAACAACGAACAGCTTGTTTGGGTTTTTTCCCGTTCATACCCATTTCTAACTACAACCTCACATGTAGCCACACACTTTATAAATAATTCAGACGTTGAAGCAAGATGAAGATTTTCTATCCCCAGGATATATTCGTGGATTGTGGATAAATGCCCCGAACCTCCAAAAGCTTCTAGGTGGATTTTCTGAATGAATACATTTGATGTGTGACTTTGATTATTTTACTGTGTACTCATAATAATAATTTTAAAAACACTCCTATTTTATGTCATCATTAATATTCACGGCCATAAGCACAGGAAGCAGGGAGAGGGGAGTGAGGAAGGCAGAATCAGATCAGAGACTTTTCAGGGATCGTTCCACAGATCAGTTTCTCGTGTCCAGAGGATTAAATTAATTCAGTAATGCATGCAAATAATTATGTACAAACTGATTCTTAGGTTTTTGTTCCTCTGAATTATGCATTACTTCTTTCAACTCAGAATATAACTTGGATTTTGATTAGTGTATTTCAGGATGTGTGGATTGGGTGGGGATCTGTCAGTATATGTGTGGTGGTGGTGTGCAAGTGTGTTATAAACTTTACAACCCATTCCTGACTTATTCAGTAATTGTCTGAAAATCATCTAAAAAGCTTCAATTCTCTGTTAGCTTTTCACGTGTCTCTATAAAGGTACAGGCTTCAGAAGAGAGGACGGAAGCAGAGCCTTTAAAAATGTTTACAAGCCTCTCTTATTATAGGGTAATCTCTCAAGGACATCCCATCACACTGAGTTATGTTTGTAATTACCATCCTGAATCTCCTCTCATGCTCGGAGGCTCATGAAATCTGGCACAGGGTTGGGTATACCGCATTGTGTTCCATCCAAAGCAGCTGCTTGGTACTTTCACAATGGAATGAGTGCACTCAAAGATTTTATATTATAGGGGTTTTGCTTTAGAGTTTTTTAACTGCAGAAATATATACCAACACACTAGTTCTAAAAAGTGTGAGGGACAGGTTGCCTTGTGGAAGCACGGACCATTTCCCAGAGAGATCCAATCCTTTTCCTGGAACAGGATTTTCCTGGTTAGGCACTATGGTCCAATTCTAAGAATCAGTGGAGCAGCCATCCTTTTTTTTTTTTGCCTGAAAGAACTTTCTTCTTTCACTTTAATAAGGATATTGTGGGCCTAGATGCCTTTGTGTGTTCTCTTTTCTTGCAATCTGAATTCACCCAGGCTGAGGGCAAAAAGTTAATGTTTGCAACAAGCAGGGACATGGGAGGCATAGCAAAGTATGCGATGATATGTCACTTCCAGGGAAAATCCAGAAGTGATGTAGAGACATGCACAACATCTTTAAAAAAAATTCTCCCGGCATCACTGCAATGAAGGCTGCCAGTAGGTGGCTTCCCAACATTGCGGGAGGTCCAGCAGCTCCAATTAGTAGGTCTGGTGTTAGGCAAGCCTGTTCTGGATCATCCAGCGAAAGTGGGTGGCAGGAAGTTCAGAACAGAGAAAAGCAAGCAACTTTTCATACACAATGTTTTTAATGTATGGAATTCATTGCCTCAGGATGTTCTGACAGCTACTAGTAGTAACAGCTTTTTTTTTTTAATATAACTTCTTGACAGATACGGGTAGTGAGAGAGCTGTTTGCTTGGACAGCATAAACAATACAGACAGCACGCTCAGATACTGTGGAAACTCAGATGCTAGTAACCAGCAATAGGGAAAAGCTATCTACGTCTTATAAAAGTCCCTTGAAGCATCAGGACACAGTGCTGAGTTAGATGGTCTTTTGGTCTGACTGCTGCAACCATCAAGTGATGAACACTCACGTGTACAACAGCCCACAGTTATTGATTTCACTATTTCAGTGACTCCCAACACCTATACAAATAATGCTGAAGAAAACACATAACAGGATTCGTTTATCCCAACTAACTTGGGGTGCATCCATAAATCACTATATACTGTGGCTAATGTTATGCCATAGCTTCTTGTCCACGCAAGAAAGTCTGAATTATGGCTATTGTTCAACCATTGCGAAATATTCAACAATGTGCAGGTGCAGCATTAGAAAAAGCTCACAAATACTCTTTCATTATGAGAAAATGTTTCTCTCCAACCAACCTTTTTCCAGAATTGTTAAACAGAGAGCCAAATTAAATTTGATGGCAAACCCATTTTAAAGTGATTGCCATTTTAAAGTGATTTGAAAATGTCATGATCAGCCTGTGGCACGGAGCTTTTTCTCCCCCACCCCACAACTTTTCAAAAAAGTCAGAGGGCACACACACAACCTGTGGTTGTCAAGGCATATGAAAACTTAGAGACCCCAGTTGCTGCAGACACTGCAGCTCACCTATTATTAGGAGCTAGGAGAGCATAAATATTACTCGCATTCTGCAGTCACTCCATTGGCTACCTATCAGTTACAGGGCCCAAATCAAGGTAGTGGCTATCATATACAAAGCTCTTCATGGCCTTGGTCCATCATATCTATGAGACTGCTTATCCTTCCTATGTTCCAGCATGGCAGCTTCACTCATCTGAACAGGCCCTTTTGCAGGTGCCACCTTGCACATGGGCAAAATCAAAAGCTGCTCATAGATGTGCATTCTCTGTGGTAGCATCCATCTTATGGAATGGCCTACTTGAAAAATCTCCTACATAGTAGGAAAGCTCCTACTATGAAAACCTAATTAGTCAAGAGGGCTTTTTACTCAGATAGGAGGACTATAATATAAGGAAGTGATCTCAAAGAGATGTATCAGTAAGGGAATAGGGAGTAAATAACTTTAGTCTTTATTGCTACTGCTGTACATACGATCCTATTGGGTAGATCCTATGTTGTTTAATATGTCAGTTTTAGAATTCCTTATGCTCTGTTTCAACATTTCTTGAAATCTGTATTGGATCTCTGCTGGTTTTAAATTTTTGCAAATTTACATTTATATATACTCTTTTACATTGTTTATGTAGCATTGCAATATCAGAAGAACGGCCTTTGAAATGTCTGAAATTGGCTGTGCTAACTCGTACTGTGTAATCTGCCTTGTGTCTCAGTGAGAAAAGTGGACTATAAATAACCTAAATAAATAAAAAAAAATAACATGGTGGGAGGAAAGAGTTCCATGCCATAGGCATTTTCAAGTCAGTTTAAATGGAAGCTGTGAACCTGCAGCAGCTTCAAGTTCACCACCATGATTAGTTTGGCCCAGATTAAATTTCTGTTTCAACATTAACAAAATTAGTGGTGTACTTGCCATGATAAAAACAATGTTTAACAAACTGTAAATTCCAGTATGAACACAGTATCAGCTAACTTCATACTGACGCTGGTGATCATTTTGCTCAATATTCTCTGAAAACTATGGCTTGGGTCCCACCTACATCTCCACAGGCACAAGGAGGGGGTGATGCTTTTCTCTGATACCCCCACCCATTACACAAGAGCAAGCAGCATTTTGGGGTCTGTTTTGGATTACTGCCAAAGTGAGAAATTGGCAAAAACTGTCTACCACTCCCTGTGCCCATAAAAATCTAGATGCGATCCAAGCCATAGTCAATGCACACGTTGCAATATCCTTTAACTGATTAATCTAGTAGAACTCTCTAACTTTATCAATGTGTGTGCCCAAATGTGGAAAGTTTCAGGTAGGTAGCTGTGCATCGAAACAGTAGGATTTGAGTTTGGTGTAGGGGTGTGCGCCAGAAAAAAATTTGGGTTTCCTGCTTCGGGTTTACCTGAAGCGGGAAAAAGCTTCAAAAAAAACCTTGAAACCCTAAGCGGCAAGTCATCAGCTGTAAAGCAGCTGGCATTTAAAAGGGCTTTTTCCAGCTGGTGAGGATGGGAATCCCCCTCTCAGCTGAAAAAAAAGCCCTTTTAAATGCTGGCTGCTTTACAGCTGATGGGAGGGGTTTCCCCTCTCATCAGCTGTAAAGCGGCCAGCATTTGAAAGAAGGGAGAGGAATTTAAATGACCCCTTTCCCTGTCCCTGTGAAGCAGTGGGGAAAAGGAATTTCTCCCCCCCCCCTTGGGTCAGTTGCCTGGCCAGGCAGCTAATCCAAGGGGAGGGATGCTCCTTTGCCTGCGCTCAGGGCCTGATCTACATATTTTTTGAGGGGGGGGCAAAAGTGAAAAATGGCACCCCCTTATATTTTTTCTTTATATATACATATATGATCAATGTTTTAATATAGATATATAATAAACAACTCTTAAACCACCAAATAAATTGTGTTGACTTCTATGAATTGTTAATAATAACAACTTTACATTAGATGGTTGTTGGGGGTTTTCCGGGCTGTATTGCCGTGGTCTTGGCATTGTAGTTCCTGCCGTTTCGCCAGCAGCTGTGGCTGGCATCTTCAGAGGTGTAGCACCAAAAGACAGAGATCTCTCAGTGTCACAGTGTGGAAAAGATGTAGGTCATTTGTATCTACTCAGGAGGGGTGGGGTTGAGCTGAGTCATTCTGTAAGAGTTTCCCAGGGTGTGGAATGCTAATGGCGGGAGGCTTCACTGTATCCTGAGGAGGTTCTTTTGCATATGGATTGGTGCTTGATGTGCTAATCTTCTCTGCAGGGCTATTGTCGGGTGTGGAGTGTTTTGTTGGCCTGGTGTTTTTCAGAACTGGAGCCCATGCTCTGTTCATTCTTAAGGTTTCTTCTTTCCTGTTGAAGTTTTGCTTATGCTTGTGAATTTCAATGGCTTCCCTGTGCAGTCTGACAAAGTAGTTGGAAGTGTTGTCCAGTATTTTGGTGTCCTGGAATAAGATACTGTGCCCTGTTTGAGTTAGGCTATGTTCAGCCACTGCTGATTTTTCAGGCTGTCCAAGTCTGCAGTGTCTTTCATGTTCTTTTATTCTTGTCTGGATGCTACGCTTTGTGGTCCCGATGTAAACTTGTCCACAGCTGCAGGGTATACGGTATACTCCTGCAGAGGTGAGGGGGTCTCTGCTGTCTTTTGCTGATCGTAGCATCTGTTGTATTTTTCGGGTGGGTCTGAATACTGCTTGAAGGTTATGCTTTTTCATAAGCTTTCCCATCTGATCAGTAATTCCTTTGATATATGGCAAAAACACTTTTCCTGTGGGAGACTGTTTTTCTTTGGTTGTTTGATTCATCCTGGGTTTGATTGCTCTTCGGATTTCATTTCTAGAGTAGCCATTTGCCTGAAGTGCGTGGTTTAGATGATTAATTTCCTCATTGAGAAAGCGCGGCTCACATATCCGTCTTGCACGATCCACTAATGTTTTCATTATGCCTCTTTTCTGTCGGGGGTGGTGATTGGAGTTTTTGTGTAAGTACCGATCAGTGTGAGTTGGTTTCCTGTAGACCTTGTGACCTAACTGAAAGTTTGCTTTGCGGATGACCAAGGTATCCAGGAATGAGAGTTTTCCCTCACTTTCTTTCTCCATTGTGAATTGTATGTTCAGGTGGATGTTGTTGAGATGATTCAAAAACTCCATCAATTCTTCCTCCCCATGGCTCCAAATGATGAATGTATCATCCACAAACCGGAACCATACACTGGGTTTGTGGGGTGCTGATTCTAGAGCTGTTTTTTCAAAATGTTCCATGTAGAAGTTTGCTATAACTGGGCTGAGTGGGCTCCCCATAGCCACCCCATCCATCTGTTCATAGAATTCGTTGTCCCATTGGAAGTAACTGGTTGTCAGACAATGATGGAATAAGGCTGTTACATCCTCTGGGAAAATCTGATTAATCAGTGCAATAGTGTCTTTTACTGGAACCTTGGTAAACAGGGATACAACATCAAAACTGACAAGTATGTCTTGTGGATTGAGTTTCAGAGAACTGATTTTGTTGATGAAATCTGCTGAATCTTTGATGTAAGACGAGGTTTTCCCGATGTGGTCCTGCAGGAGATCTGCCAGATGTCTAGCTAATTCATATGTCGGTGAACCAATGGCACTCACAATGGGTCGGAGTGGGACTGAATCTTTATGTATTTTGGGGAGTCCATATAGTCTAGGTGGCTGTGCTTCTGTCTTGCATAGTTTGCTGTGCGTGTCGGGATGTAGTGAGGAATTCTTGATCAGCGCATTTGTTAGCCTGGTGATTTTGCAAGTGGGATCTCGTTTTAGTTTTTTGTAGGTGGAGGGGTCCAGGAGTTCCTTAATCTTCTTTTTGTATTCCTCCGTTTTCATGATCACTGTAGCATTGCCTTTATCAGCTGGTAGAATGATGATGTCTGGATCTGCATTGAGGGTCTTGATGGCATTTCTCTCCTTGCGTGTTATATTGCTGGTGGGAAGCTTTGCCTTTCGTAGAATCCTGGCTGTCTCTCCTCTTATTTCCTCAGCTTCCTCTTCAGGTAGATGACGGATGGCAGCTTCTACATTTGCAATGATGTCTTCCACAGGAATTCTGGTGGGGGTGACTGCAAAGTTTCCTCCCTTTGCCAAGATGGAGGTTTCTTCTGGTGAGAGTTGACGGTCTGTCAGATTGATGACAATGCGTGCATTGTCGAGCATTGGGCTTGTCTGTCTTTTTTCCTGTAGTTTGTTAAACTTCTGCTTCTGTCTGGATGTGTGGTTGGTAAACACTTGTTCCATCTTCCTGTAGGTGAGATTATCGACCTTGTCCCAATCCTGACTTCTCATTTTATGGCTGGTGTTGATATGCAAGCAAAATAGCTCCTTGTCTGTGGCAGCAAGTTCTCTGCGGGTAGTGTGGATTCTCTCACGTAAGAGGGCCTGTTCTAGACGGTCATAAATGCGGTTCGCCTGTGTGGTTTTGAAGATTCTTTTAGTAGACCACGGCAATACAGCCCGGAAAACCCCCAACAACCATCGTTCTCCGGCCGTGAAAGCCTTCGACAATACATCGAACACCTCTACGGGGAGGAAACATTCCAACAGACCCGAAGATTGGAAACACTTCGGAACAAGAAAGCACATCTACTCTGTTCTTTGACCTTTCTTCTACGCTGCAGGGACACAAGAACCATTCCATCTTTTCTCACAACTAAAAGAATCTTCAAAACCACACAGGCGAACCTGTGAAATTCACAAGCATAAGCAAAACTTCAACAGGAAAGAAGAAACCTTAAGAATGAACAGAGCATGGGCTCCAGTTCTGAAAAACACCAGGCCAACAAAACACTCCACACCCGACAATAGCCCTGCAGAGAAGATTAGCACATCAAGCACCAATCCATATGCAAAAGAACCTCCTCAGGATACAGTGAAGCCTCCCGCCATTAGCATTCCACACCCTGGGAAACTCTTACAGAATGACTCAGCTCAACCCCACCCCTCCTGAGTAGATACAAATGACCTACATCTTTTCCACACTGTGACACTGAGAGATCTCTGTCTTTTGGTGCTACACCTCTGAAGATGCCAGCCACAGCTGCTGGCGAAACGTCAGGAACTACAATGCCAAGACCACGGCAATACAGCCCGGAAAACCCCCAACAACCATCGTTCTCCGGCCGTGAAAGCCTTCGACAATACAACTTTACATTATCTTATCCATCATTAGCTAAGCATTCCTCCTAGAATTCCTTTTGTTGTAGGGAGCCAAGGGAGTTCATAGGCAGACATGCATGTTAGATATTAGGAAAACTGAGTTTAAGGAACTCAGAGGCCTGATGAGAGTCATTCCATGGCAAAAAATACTGGAAGGGAGAGGAGCAAGCGAAGGGCGGGCTCTCCTAAAACAAGAGCTATTGCGAGCTCAAGCTGTCAATGTTCCAGTAAGACAAATGTGGTAGGGAACTCACAATGACAGGGGAAATTTAAAATCCAACAACGGAAGCCCACTACCCAAATAAAGAAAATAGATTCAAATTCTTAATTCTAGAAAAATAACATTTATTGGTTAGCCAAGGCAAGTTTCTGACACCCAAAAGAATCCACAGCAGATGCAAAGTAGAGATATATGAAAAGTAAACTCTCTTGCTAGGATGTCCTTAGGAGAAAATGCAGATAACTACTTAACTTCAACTAAAAGTAAACTTTTCTGGCTTTTTTTCCCACAGCATCATCATAATTTATGGTATTTGCCACACCACTTTCAATAGACAATATAGCCAGTCTTGACAAACACTCCTGATACATTGCTGACCTGAGGTAATCTCTTTTGGCTGGAGATCAGATCTAATTCTGGGAGATTTCCAGCCTGGAAGCTGGCAACCACCATACCATAAGGCTGGATGCTAAGGACTGTTCTTACTAGTGGTGTAAAATTTCCACAAGTTTTGAATCCATAGGAAAAAGGTCCCCCCTCCTTTTTTTTTTTTTTGCTACATAACCTGGGAAATTTGGGGGGAAATTGATATGTATGCAATTCATTAACTTACTTTCCTGACAAATCATGTCTTATTTTATTGATTTAACAACTTAGCATATAGAAGTGTGCTATGTGGAATAATTAAATTTAAAAGTATAAAGTATATTAGTATTAGTATCCCACGCCCCTACCTTCCTGCCTTGGTTTGATCATCTCCCTCTGTGCTGATCTCTGAGCAAATACAGCAAATAGAATGGTGCCTGCCAGCTGGTGGGGTGATGGAGGAGCCCCCCCTCCCCCTCCATGTGCACCTTTTGGCACGGTGGCACTTCAAGCTCTTCTCATCCCAGGCAGCAGCACGCACATGCAGAGACAGGAAAAAAGCGAGTGAGCCAGGCACAAGCGCCTATTTGCTGGGAAGAGAGGTGAATGCAGATCCCCCTCCTTGCCGGCGCGCAGGCTGCTCTCTCTTTGATGGAGCAAATGGAGGGGGCTGCTGGCTGCCAGGGCCTGGGGGGGGGGCGGCAGTGGAGCCCTTCCCCTTCCCCTCCCCCTTCACACACACATGCCTTTTGCTGGCTGTCCCACCGTTTGGTGTGCTTTGCTCTTGAGAGTTGAGGCAGAAAAAAAAACAAGAGGGAGAGCTGGGCACGAGCGGCTGTTTGCTGGGGAGGAGAACTCAGATTCTTCTCTTTACCCATTTGCCGCCCCCTCTTTGATGGTGCCCGGGGCAGGCAACCCCCCTGCCCCCCCAAGATCCGGCCTTGCCTGCGCTTCAGAGCAAAAGGGAAAGGAACATTTAAATGTCCTTTGCTTGTCACAGCAAAGCGGTGAGGAAAGGGCATTCGTCTCCCCCCCCTCAGATCAGCTGCCTGGCCAGGCAGCTAATCACAGGGGAGGGATGCTCCTTTGCCCACTGCTTCACAGTGACAGGGAAAGGGCATTTCCTTCCTCCTTTTGATCATCTGCTTGGCGGGGATTTCCCCATCAAGCTGTTGATCCTGGGGTTTACAATGTCCGTTCCCGTGCCACTGCACAGTGGCATGGAAAGGGGTATCGGGCTTTTAAATGAACCAAATTAACTGGCAGATCAGTTTGTGGAAAATGCTTCCACGAACTGCTGGTTCGTGAAGCACAAACCGGCCCAATTCTTGACAAACTTTAGTTTGTCTTGCAGTTCGTGCCCATCTCTACTCTCAAAAGGTCATACCCTGGAAATGTAGTTGGTCTTTAGGGTGCTACTGGACCAATATGTAGTAGTCTCCAAACAACCAAAATGGTAGTGCTCAATGCAACAAATATTAAAAGTTCAAGTTTTATAGTAATATCTAATTTGTTTTTTTTTAAAAGAGGTCAACTGATTTTATTATTTTATTTTTAGTATCAGTTGTGTCCTAGCCACAGGACCTTTCTCTTGGCTTCAGAAATTACACCACAAAACAAATTGCACTGTATGTATGATTTGAGAAGTCCCATAGTCTAATAGTTTTATATGATTCTCAAAATTTTAAAACTTGGCTCTTGCCTATGTGGAACAAGGAATTCCATTTCTTACCAGCATAAATCCAGTTTTATATAGAATAAAATAAACCCTACAGATGGTCCTTCTAGCTTCAACCAAGCATTGTTTCTTTAGTAAGAGTGCATATCACAAATGATGTTATTTTTCTGCCCTTTGATGCTGACTCCAGGTGAGGTAATTCTCTATTCCAGGCACAATTCCCTCCTGAGACTTTTCATCAATAAATAAAAAGACATACTGCTATCACAGCTGCTATGTGTCTACCAAACCCCTCATTAGCTTGTAGTCTTGGAAAGAGATAGAAAGAGGAAGGGGGTCTTGAGAAGGAACAGACAGGTACAAGCACATTCTTTAAAAGTGGAGCATTCACATTGAAAGTTGAAATATTGCTGGTGCTCAACACACAAAGGAAAGTTAATATGTTTCCAAAAACAGGGATGGTAGGATAACGCACAAAGAATCCAACTGAAATGCAAAACATCTGTGTATTATAACAACAACTTCAGCAGGTTGTGCATGAATGTAATGCTCAAATATTACCAGCTTTGAAAAATGCCATTCTAAGTTCATATGAGATAGACTACCATGTAGCTTATGCAGAAAGATAAGTAGAGTAACAAAAGCTGCACACACAGTCCACTAAAAGCCAGACTTTCCCTTAAGGACAAAGACCGTCACAGCTCTTCTGTCAGTTGATTAATGAGAGTATGTGTGAATGCTGAACATGCCTGGTACATAGGGTTCCCAGGTCCCCCGGTCAGGGTGGGGGATTCCTCGCTCCCAGCCCCTGCCCACTGCTGCCTCTTATCTGGCCAGGCAACAGGAACGGCAGCTCTGAAGCATGCTCCTGTGTCATTCATGGTTCAACAATGAAGGGAAGGCCCTTGTTTGGGGGTATTTTTACTTAAAATCAGCCAATCTGTAAGTTTCTCCCATGTGCCCACCTGGCAATCCCCTCCCTCCCATCAGTTTTACTGGTACAGGTAGAACTGGTTCTAAGAGGGGAAGAATCTCTGCTTACAGTTGGGGGTGTTAGTTCGGGGGAGACAGTGCATCCATAAACATCCATTTCATTTTATTTATTTAAAACCAAACACCAAACCAAACAAAAAGGTCTTCACCTACATCAGAACTTAATCATAATAAGGGACAGACAAATCTCCCTGGAATGGGAATTCCACATTTTGGTCCCCTTTCTCAGGTTGCCACCCATCTTACCTCAGATGACAGGGGCACCCAAAGCAAAGCCTCTGAATAAATGGACATACATCTGATATCAAAAATCACAACATTCAAAAATCAGCCAGAGAACATTTTTATCTTCTAGGGTATTCCATCGCTGACCAAAGAGTAGCAGTTATTAGGCAGTGAAACTTCAAAGGAAAATTGTGATGTGAGATTGCTGAAATTGGGTTTATTTGCAGATTTGGAACAATGGAAACACCCCCACCCCACCCCAAGGTTGAATCAGGTCATAGGATTCATAGGATTTTTCTCATGCTATAGATGCTAATGTTCTGCACTTCACATACTTGCACTATCAAGCTAATTACAATATGTATTTTAGCTAGCTTCCTGACACTCTAATTTACAATACCTCTTCCACCCTTTGCCTGGATTATAAAGACTCCCACCTTTTCCCATTTCTTGTATCTGATAAAGGGAACTCTGATTTTTGAAAGTTCATACACTGGAAATCTAGATGGTCTTTAGGAAACAATTCAGTGGATCTGTAAGCTGTATGCCAAAGGAACAGATTAGTTTGAGTAAAAGTAAGGGCTATTTTTTAAAAAGGAAAATACACTGTAACAAATGTTCTTCATTGAATCTTAAACTATGAATGCGTCTTTGAATTTTGCATCTTCCTGTACTGCAATTGATCCTGCCTTAAAAACTGAAACAGGCTCCCTCATCTTCCCTTCTCTATGCAGCCATCTGTCACAAGTGGCAGGGGAAGAAGTGGGGAAGATCCTACTTGCAGCAGCTGAAGGAAATGTGGCTGAGTTTGATTGTTCTCTGCCTACAGGTACTTAGTGTGGCCAGAGCTATGAGTCAAAGTGACTGAGGGTCATAGCCTGGAGCTGGCAGGAAGATCTGTTTGTAGAAAGAAACATGAGACAAAAGAGAGGGACGAAAACTTGTTATGTAGATAGAAGTATTTTGTAAACCCCTTTCCTTTGTCTGTTTCTATTGCACTTTCATATTTTATTTTTGTACTGTAAACAACTTTGGGTCTCCACTGTGGAGAAGAGCAGGAATAAATGAATGGATGCATACAATGAGGTGACATGCTCAACTCATTAAGTTAGTTGTATGCGGACTTTGCAGAGGACTTATCAAGTAGCCTCTATGAACCATGAGTAGGACCCAGATTAAATTGGCGATTTAAATTGGCCACTGATTCCCTTTTCCCACTGCAGACTTCCTGCATCTTGTTCTTCAGGGTCCTCTATCCCTTAGGAACCACATTTGATGGAGACCATGGACTGCAATAGGAGGGAAGAGGAAGAAAAGTTCTATTCTACTATTAGGAAATTTGTTCTGGATCCAACCCTGTAATGCACCGAGTGGGACTGCTCGTACCCTATTTTTATACCATCCATACATCACATTTGAACATGAATGTGATACACAGAGGTACCCTCTGTTGCTTCTCTACTTATTTCTGATGGAAGGCCACCAGAGTCCTAGCCTGAACACATTTTAAAGCAGTATAAAACTTTTGTATTTGAATAGGCATTGTACAGTTCAGTATTTTATTTTAACTACTTTCCCAGATTGTCTAAAATATGATAAGCAATAAATATAAAAGACAAACTGCTCTTTGAATTTTCTTGATAAATTGTCATTTTTGGTTAATAAATCACCATAAACACAATCCATTAAATTAAAAGAAAATTCCAAACAATCAGCCCAGCTCCTGCATCTCTTTGGATCTGACCAACAGCTGATGCAAATAAAATTAAATCTCTGTAAATGTGTTGTTTTTAATTATTATCATCATCTTTTTCCAAACAGGCCAAATGTTCTCAGCAGCTCTGAAATATGTTCTGCGAATTCACAGCAATGCTGCTAGCTACATGATAAAAGCAAAAAGCATTAAAAGACAACCTCTTGATGGCCAAGCACTGATAATAATCCCTCTATTTCTCATTTTTATGAGCATATGTTTTATGAATGAAACTCCTGCTCATTGCTGACAGTTATAAATAACTGGATTTAGAAATGAGACTGTGCATCAATACACAATAGATTCTGGAAACCAGCTATAACTAAAGAGTCATTAAAGTGTATTAAGGCTTTATTTCCAGTATGCACACACTGGGAAAATGAACTGATAGTTTCCTGTCCCAGAACATACTTAATATCATTTTCTACTGTCACATACTGATTTTCATCAATTACCCAGAATTGTAATGAATCAACTAGCTTACAATATTTTTTCCCACTACATCCCTACAGATGCTAGGAATGAATACTATATTACTACAGGGATTATATACTTGGCCAGGGTACCTGATAGGCACATCATGCCATATTTGCATCTGAAGTTACCTTGAACACTTGGCAGATTTTTGTCAGCATTTACAACATACTTATATGTGGTCAAGGATAATTACAAGAGCACAAGGCCACAGAATCTGCAGGAAATAAATGTACATAGCAGCTCTACAAAAAACTTCAAAAATTCAAAATTCTAAGTTGCAACACTCATGTAATCCATGAAGTCCACAAAAATGAGATTGATGTAAAAATAATAATATTAATTAAGGCTTTTGATTGACTAAACATTCATCATTGCAGGGGGGAAACTTTTGGCTGATGAAAAGCTCAACACTCCTATTAACTAGACAACTTTTTAAAAATATTGGTTTCAGTATCAATACAGGTGGCAGGTACTAGCTGGGAAACAGTAAAATGGTAGAAAGCACGATAAAAGCTATCATTATTAAAAGCTATCATTATTAAGTTCTGCTAAGGAAGAACCAACATGACTTCTGCACAGGGAAGTCCCGTCTCCCAGGACGCAATTAGCATGGAAAGGAATGTTTGGGTTGCCTCCATGCTAATTGCATCCTGCCCCCTTGTGATATATGTCCCCTTCTTTCCCTCTCTCTCCCCTCCTCTTCTGTATGTGGCCAGTTGGGATCAGGCATCTGACGAAGAGAACTTGATTCTCGAAAGCTTATGCTACAATAAAATTGGTTAGTCTTAAAGGTGCTACTGGACTCTTTTTGATTTTGCTACTACAGACTAACACGGCTAACTCCTCTGGAGCTAATAAAAATAGTGTAACTGATAAAGTGCTAGACATGAATCAAGGGAGAGCTGCATCAAAATCCCTGTTGAGAAGTGTACAGGGAAGGGAGCTCATGCTTATAGAGATGGACACTAACCGGAAAAAAAGTGAATCGTGCAGTTTGTGGTTAATTGCATTTCACAAACCATGAACTTTCATGAACTTGCCCTGGTTCCCGAACTAGTTTGTTTGGCTCATCAAAACATCACATCCAGGTCAGTAAATCGTCACTTCTGGGTCAGCAGGTCATTTCTGGGCCAGCGGAAGGTCTGCAGAAAGTCCATCCCTTGTTGCCTAGGAAACTGATTGATCAGTGCCAGGCTCTCTGCAGTGACGAACCAAAAAACGAACCAAATGAACCAGCCTAAAGTTCGTGGCAGTTCATCAGAAATGGGCTCTGATGAACCGCTGGTTCGCAAACTACGAACCGGCGTGGTTCGTGCCGAATTTTGGTTCATATTTCAGTTCGTGCCCATCTCTACTATAATTACAGCCTGACTGACAGCTAAACTACAAGAGATGAATTACATGAGGACACTCACGTGAAGGGAATCGTGAAGGAAATAAACAAACCCTCTGAGCAGCAATCTTTGCTGCTCTGTAGAGAGGGGAAATTGACAGTCTTCCTTAGAAATTATATGGCTAGAGTTCCGATCACATACTTACAGAAATGTCCCTGCATTAGACTTCAGTATCTAGTAAAATGGCAACTAAATGAAAGCCTGCTAATATCTAACATATTCCTTCCAATGTCCTGTGCTAACTTTAGCAGCTGACATATCCTTAGATAGGAATCATATGCAAGCACATGGGAGCAAAATCTAAAATATCAACATTAAAGATCCAATTTTATACCTTTCAGAATATTCCCAGTTGCTGTCAATGTGCAAAGAATACAGTGAGGAGGTACAAGATTAATGAGAAACCCTTATCTAATTCATAGTAATACTTCGGACACAAATGGAGAATTAAAGGAAGAGCTATCAAGCAAAGGTTACTTTGAACTGAAAAATCAATGGCATAGTCCCTTTTAACATAAATGTGAGCAGGGGTCTGCTGTGCTTTCCCATGCTTTGGCCCATAAAGCTGGTGAAGAGGCATGGAACAGATGCAGGAGCATACTAGCTTCTGCCTTAGCTCCATATATAGAAGGGTTTTCATACCCTGGTTTAGTTTAACTTACTTCCAGTGCCATATATCCCTCTTCTCTGAAACGTTCCTGTTTTTATTCCATATCATCTTATTGTTTCAGAAATATTCATACCATCCCTGTGGTCAAACCTACTTTGTGGCTCTAATTTCTGGAAACCAATGCTTCAATGCTTCATCTTTTACCTGGAAAATCAGTTACCTCATCTCTGAGACTAAAGTCTGGACTCCTGATATTTTAATGTATTTCTTTTCTGTAAATGTTATTATGTATTTTTCTTATTCTTGAAGTGCCATTTCAAAAGCTGAATAACAAAAGGCCCATTTCTTCCCTTCCCCTTGGAAAACTCTCACTTGTTCTCATTACTCTGGACTTTTGATTATATCACCAATGTTCCAGCCATCCGCCATTCATTAGAGCCCCAAGAGAGCCTATTGAGAAGGTTCTGATGGAGGCCTGACAGCTAAAATGGGGCCAATACAATCATGAATAATATACAGTACCTGAAGGCTAAAAATAATAAAGACTGAATGGACATTGACTTTTTAAAAAAATGCATGGGGAACCATAAGTACTACCAACAGAGAATCTAGGCACAGAGATGCAGTAAAAATAAGCACCAGTCCTCATGGTACATGTCAGCAAATACAAAAAAGGAGGTTAAAACGGGAAAAGGAAAGCGGGTGGAAAATGAAAAGCAAAAATGCATTGCAAAGTGCATGGCAATAGAAAATTGCAATTCCTTTAGCATCTAATACGCTTGAGACATGAGTATAATACATGCTCTGAATCCTCTAGGGAGGCTTATCAAAGGAAATTGTACAGGGTATGAAGGGATTTTTCAATAAGAAATGTTTTATTCACGGAACTGCTGGATTTTTATACTTGTGGCGGTGCAGTTTCAGACATCCAGGCTTTTTGTCAATGAAGAGCCTCGTAAATGAGGCTGTTCATTCACAAAATACAAAGGAGCACAGAGCATACAGCCTTTTGGCATGAAGAAAAGAAAAATTGACCTGCTGTTTAAGGGCTGGTTCCAAAGCCATGTCAGTGGCATGCTGGCCCCTGTAGTGTGGTGCTCTCTCATGGTGCTCTGGCACGGCAAGAAACATGACCGTTCACTGAGATGTTTTCAACACAAATCTGTCCTGAGGGTTTGGGAGGGCCAATGCAGATGTGAGAAGAGTGGCCAGGTCATTGTTTTCTGCCCCATGACTCAGGAGTTTATAAAATATATAACGACCAGCACTTTGAACTATACTCAGCTTCCTCACTATTCCATCAATAGCCAAATCATTCCTTAGAAATTATGGTTTCAGATTTTTCTGTCCCCAAAAGCAAACAGCTCTGTGACAGAATGGCTCACAGGGTCATAGCTGTCATCCTTTCCAGACTGCGCCCCCCCCCCCCAAGTCAAGCCCAAGCTCCATGCTTCCTAACATCACTGCTGTGAAAGTAGCTCTTTGAGATCACAGCACTAATCTGTTACGGGCGCTGTATTGATCCAGGTTTCTCCGTAATTGACCCAGGTGTTGACAAACATCAGGCATACCAATTAAAAAAATGAACTTGGGTGCCAACCTCAGTAGTGGTACCTGATAGATTTCATAGCTGTTGAGTTTTGGCTTCTGAGTTTGGAGTTTGAATAGATTTGGCTGTGGTGTTCACTCCTAGCACCAGCTAGCTCTTGAACACATGTGAAGTTGCTTTATATTGAATCAGACGATTGGTCTGTCAAAGTCAGTATTGTCTCCTCTCAGGCAGAGGTCTTTGACGTCAACAACTACCTGATCCTTTCTATGCCCAGAGGAAGGCAAACAGCCTCCAGGATAACCAGCCAATCTGGCCTGGATGAAAATTCCTTCCTGATCACTAAGTGGCGATCAGCAGTATCCTGGGTCTGTAAGAAAGGCCTATGAGAGCCCAGCACCGGCTCATTCCTTCTTGCCCTCCTTCTCCCAATCTGTGTACATTCATACTGAGTCATAGAATCATCACTTCTAAATGTTCTCGTCAGACAAAACCTAGTAGGTTTGATCTAGCCAGCTTTTCTTACTCAAACTCTTTTAATTCCCCTCCTTACCACAGACCCAACCACACATAGCAGGTCCTATGATCCCATAGTCTGTTTTGTGGAGCTCCTCCTTTTTTCATCAGCAGAACTGGTTGGATCCAGCTCGATGGCTTGATTCTTACATAACTGTGAGCCATGATGTGATGCTATGCTAACAAGCTTAGGGGATTCTCAGGCTCATGTCTCCCTCTTCCCTTTCTCCTTATACAAAGTGAGATACTTAATTCGAGGGTTTGTACCAAAGAATGGATTGCTGTTATTTCTAAACCAGCACATTATGGTAAATGCTTGATCTGCAAACAAGAATTACCAATTAGTAATAAACCACTCTTTAGAATCCTGATTGGTTGGACAGTTACAAATTGTAATTGGACAGTTTGGAAGTTATCAGTAAGCTATCATGTGCTACAAATTAATTATGCTGCCATATACAAAGGAGCGCATACCCCAAAGATCTCTCAGGTTGGTACATGTAGCAGAAGATCCTGGTCAGCCATTTCGTCTGAACCAAGCCACTGTGACAGAACAAAATGCTGTCAATCAAAGCCATTTACTATGGTTGTTGGGGGTTTTCCGGGCTGTATTGCCGTGGTCTTGGCATTGTAGTTCCTGACGTTTCGCCAGCAGCTGTGGCTGGCATCTTCAGAGGTGTAGCACCAAAAGACAGAGATCTCTCAGTGTCACAGTGTGGAAAAGATGTAGGTCATTTGTATCTACTCAGGAGGGGTGGGGTTGAGCTGAGTCATTCTGTAAGAGTTTCCCAGGGTGTGGAATGCTAATGGCGGGAGGCTTCACTGTATCCTGAGGTTCTTTTGCATATGGATTGGTGCTTGATGTGCTAATCTTCTCTGCAGGGCTATTGTCGGGTGTGGAGTGTTTTGTTGGCCTGGTGTTTTTCAGAACTGGAGCCCATGCTCTGTTCATTCTTAAGGTTTCTTCTTTCCTGTTGAAGTTTTGCTTATGCTTGTGAATTTCAATGGCTTCCCTGTGCAGTCTGACAAAGTAGTTGGAAGTGTTGTCCAGTATTTTGGTGTCCTGGAATAAGATACTGTGCCCTGTTTGAGTTAGGCTATGTTCAGCCACTGCTGATTTTTCAGGCTGTCCAAGTCTGCAGTGTCTTTCATGTTCTTTTATTCTTGTCTGGATGCTACGCTTTGTGGTCCCGATGTAAACTTGTCCACAGCTGCAGGGTATACGGTATACTCCTGCAGAGGTGAGGGGGTCTCTGCTGTCTTTTGCTGATCGTAGCATCTGTTGTATTTTTCGGGTGGGTCTGAATACTGCTTGAAGGTTATGCTTTTCCATAAGCTTTCCCATCTGATCAGTAATTCCTTTGATATATGGCAAAAACACTTTTCCTGTAGGTGACTGTTTTTCCTTGGTTGTTTGATTCATCCTGGGTTTGATTGCTCTTCGGATTTCATTTCTGGAGTAGCCATTTGCCTGAAGTGCGTGGTTTAGATAATTAATTTCCTCATTGAGAAAGCGCGGCTCACATATCCGTCTTGCACGATCCACTAATGTTTTCATTATGCCTCTTTTCTGTCGGGGGTGGTGATTGGAGTTTTTGTGTAAGTACCGATCAGTGTGAGTTGGTTTCCTGTAGACTTTGTGACCTAACTGAAAGTTTGCTTTGCGGATGACCATACATACAATTCACAATGGAGAAAGAAAGTGAGGGAAAACTCTCATTCCTGGATACCTTGGTCATCCGCAAAGCAAACTTTCAGTTAGGTCACAAAGTCTACAGGAAACCAACTCACACTGATCGGTACTTACACAAAAACTCCAATCACCACCCCCGACAGAAAAGAGGCATAATGAAAACATTAGTGGATCGTGCAAGACGGATATGTGAGCCGCGCTTTCTCAATGAGGAAATTAATTATCTAAACCACGCACTTCAGGCAAATGGCTACTCCAGAAATGAAATCCGAAGAGCAATCAAACCCAGGATGAATCAAACAACCAAGGAAAAACAGTCACCTACAGGAAAAGTGTTTTTGCCATATATCAAAGGAATTACTGATCAGATGGGAAAGCTTATGGAAAAGCATAACCTTCAAGCAGTATTCAGACCCACCCGAAAAATACAACAGATGCTACGATCAGCAAAAGACAGCAGAGACCCCCTCACCTCTGCAGGAGTATACCGTATACCCTGCAGCTGTGGACAAGTTTACATCGGGACCACAAAGCGTAGCATCCAGACAAGAATAAAAGAACATGAAAGACACTGCAGACTTGGACAGCCTGAAAAATCAGCAGTGGCTGAACATAGCCTAACTCAAACAGGGCACAGTATCTTATTCCAGGACACCAAAATACTGGACAACACTTCCAACTACTTTGTCAGACTGCACAGGGAAGCCATTGAAATTCACAAGCATAAGCAAAACTTCAACAGGAAAGAAGAAACCTTAAGAATGAACAGAGCATGGGCTCCAGTTCTGAAAAACACCAGGCCAACAAAACACTCCACACCCGACAATAGCCCTGCAGAGAAGATTAGCACATCAAGCACCAATCCATATGCAAAAGAACCTCAGGATACAGTGAAGCCTCCCGCCATTAGCATTCCACACCCTGGGAAACTCTTACAGAATGACTCAGCTCAACCCCACCCCTCCTGAGTAGATACAAATGACCTACATCTTTTCCACACTGTGACACTGAGAGATCTCTGTCTTTTGGTGCTACACCTCTGAAGATGCCAGCCACAGCTGCTGGCGAAACGTCAGGAACTACAATGCCAAGACCACGGCAATACAGCCCGGAAAACCCCCAACAACCATCGTTCTCCGGCCGTGAAAGCCTTCGACAATACAAAGCCATTTACTGCTTCCTCATTACATCTACATTTAATAGCTTCCCTCTTTTCAAGCACTGAAATAAACTAAATTGCACAATAGGGGGGAAATGTAAAATTCATTTTAAAAAAATCATCTGGCAATCTAGATAAAAACGTTATGTGTATGTCTGATTTTCATTACAGGCTATCTCTGATTTGGAACGAAATTTGCACATTTCAGAGTTCATTGTCCAAGACAGAGCAGGATTCATAATTCTCAAGTAGCATTGCAACGGACTACATACCCTTGTTGATAGTTGGCATTTGCTTTTAGGGAAATGAAGGCAGCAAATGAGCAGACTTCTAGATGTGTCAAAATGGTTACCAGAGTTGTTGTAACTTTTCATCTGATCATTGTGAATTACAACTAAATTAGGCACTCAGCTGGGTGCTCAGCATCTGGAGAGGGTAATAATTGTACATGCTGATAGCAATGGAAAAGTGGGGAACTGTAAAAGCAGCCAAATAATTGCTTGGTTGATGCTTGTAGTTTGCTTGGCCTGGCGGTGTCGGCCACATGTCCTATTTTTAATAACTGCACAACTAGGCTTGCAATGGCTGAACACGTACATGTCTCCTGTTTCTTTTTACCGCAAGGGAGAAAAGGTCATCTTTCTGGTTTGGAAAGAAGTTGTTCAATTAGTCTAGTGCAATGGTCCTTCAGGGAAAGCTTTGCATGTTAATACTCTGCCAAAGAATGCCAACATGTCTTCTGTGGGATGGCAGGCCATTGAAGAGGATATGAAGGAACGTTTTAAGGTGTATTTCAGCTCATTAGGGTTGCTGACCAAGCTTGACTGGGCTTGCTGTTGCCTTGTATAACTGAGACGGTGTCTTAGGAAGTATCCAACATTCCAATGAGGCTGCAGGTTGCGGAGGAAAATCAGTAGGCAGTATGCTCAGATTTTTCACTGGGTAGGCATCTGATGAGACCAACTCAAAGTAAATGGATTTGCCTAACTGATTACTTTGAATAAATTAAAATGGATTGGCTGGGGAAGTAGTTGTCTCAGGCCATGATCTTCACATCTGGTCATGTGAGCATCCTGCGTTTAATGCTAAGCAGACATGCAGATTTAAAATCAGCTCTCCAGTATATGTAGAAATGGATCCTGCACCACCAAGGTGCTTCAGGCAACTCAGAGCTATCTCCTTCTGTCTCGAACTTCCCCAAGCTCTGGTGGTACTTGGGTAGGGTCATTGGGGAACCATTTCCCAACAATGATCCCCTTGAAGAAACATCATGGGCCCACTTCCCTTAGGCCAAACCCATTCACTTTGAGGAGACCTCAAACCAACAGCAACACAAATGAGATCTACTGACTTTTAAAAAAAATTGTTTTAATCCACCCTGAGGTGGATTAAAGGTAAATTTCCTAAATAATTAAGGTAACTGTTGTAGTAGTGTACATGTACCATTTCCTCCTTACATTTTTATCACTCTGGACGTTTTCTCATTTGATACTCTTTATTTTTTTATATTGTTGGGTGCCTCCCTGAGACTTTAGGATGTGATAGGTAACAAACCAAGAAAATAAAGAAGCAACCATTGTTCCAGGCTATGGATTGGTCCATACATACACACTTAGATTTCTTTGTCTTACATAACTTAATGACTCCACTCTTCTTTACTTGTAACTGAATGTGTGAACTGCCTCCATCAATTATTTTGTGTCCAAAATAACATGGAAACCTGTAACTGAAGCTAGACACAGACACATCGTCCCTTGATATTGCATTAACACGCACACACACGTACATACGCATTATTTGGACATACACATACAGAAGAAGGAATGGGTGAGGAATCAGCAGAGATTCCCAAATGTGATGCATTTCCAAAGTATTTTCTGGTTATCATGATTGGGACTCAATTCTACTAATAGGCTCTAGCCTTTAATAGATTTTAATGGATGTGACAATATCTATGGCTAAATAAAATGGAACATTTAATAAGACAATGAAGGACCGAAAGATTGCTCAATAGACCCAAATCCACATTCTGTCAAATGTAGTGTCCTCTCCTTCACACTGACGCCTGGTGCTTAGGTGGCGGGGGGGGGGGGGGGCGAGGAACGGCAAGATCTTGAATCATACAGATTTTTTCTTGATTGAACTACTGCAGGCTGTAAGTGGAAAGCTGCGTGTTTCCACGAGGAGGAAAAAGACTTCTCTGTAAATAGAAAAGTAGCATGTGATGAGGGGCATCATGCTCCTCATCACTGATGGGGTCCAGGTGACGCTCTCTGACTAGGGTTGCCATCCCCCGCTCAGGTTAAGGGATCCTCCGAACCCCCCTCCCCCCCATGCCCACATACCTAGCCGGCAGAGGGGGTGCGCTCACTGGGGCGCCCCCTCTCCAGGTGGCGCAGCGCGCCCCTGAGTGTGGGGGGTACTCCCGCCCCATGAGAGCGGGCAGCAGGCAGTGGCGGTGGCAGCGGCAGAGAGAGAGCAGTTGCATGAGCACGCTGCTCTCACTGCTGCAGCTGCTGCTGCGGCCCAGTCTATCACCGCAGCCGCCCCTGTGGTGCCTGCACTGGCAGGGACAAGGGTCACAGCGGTGGCAGCAGCGAGAGAGTGAGCTGTGATGGCCACAGCCAGATCTCTGTCTCATCGCTGCCGTGCCCCTTCTCCCTGCCAGTGTGGGCAGCACAGGGGTGGCCACGGCCACGGCAAGAGAGCAGGCCGTGGCCACCGCAGCTCGCTCTCTTGCCACGGCCACCACTGCCCCTGTGCTGCCCGCACCGGCAGGGACAAGGGGCGTGGCAGTGGCGGTGGTGGGAGAGAGAGAGCTGCCCACTCTCTCTGCCCCTCCCTGGCATGTGTGACATAGTCATGCGTGGGCGCCCTTTGACCCTGTGTGATGACATCACTCCCGGAAGTGATGTCATCATATGCATAGTCATAACAACAAGAGCACCGGCAGGGTAGGAGCCAGCGTCCCAGTCTCCTGCTGGGAGACTTGAGGGACCTGGCAACCCTATCTCTGACTCATCAAGAAAAGTGAAGTATAAAGTAAGTAAAATAAATAAATATAACAATATAAACTAAGAAGGTGAAACTCTTTCCTGACATTCTAATTTTCCATGCACAGGGAGGCAGGGGAGGGGCAGCTGAGTATTCAAACATGAAAACTTCCAACAGCAACCTGAAATGGTGCTGCCCAAGGGAAACTTTACCGCTTGATTCTGCTTATGGTATAAACTGTGTCTAAGTGGGTTTAGACCAGGGCCTTGGACTCTCAGAGATGGAGAATATACACTTATCCTGATGTTCTGGACTGATCACAATGTAAAAGTATTTCCACAATGAAAGACTGTGGACACATCCGCTTTAACAGTTTGCGTCTCAAAAACAGTTAAGGTAACTGCAAGAAAAGCCTACCTTACACTGGAAAAAAAATACATGCCAGGGATCTGGTGATAAAGCAGCTAGGTTAAAAGTTCACATAGTTCTCATGCCTGCTTGAACTGCCTGTTCCTGTTACACTGAAAGCCAGAGGGATGCTATCTGGCAAGACATCGCCATTCCCAGGTTAAGGTGGGGGGGATCTCTTGCTAAGTTTAGATCTTTTTGACAGGTCAGTATGTGCTAGCAACTGCAGCCCTCTTTATTTTTATCTCCGGCTCTTTGTGGCTTGCTTTCTGACATGATTGCATCTAATTTTGAAGTAATTTATGTCAGAGTAAAAGCAAAAATATAAAAACAGGAACGGCCACACCAAGCTGGGCTTCATGTAGGAAAAAAAACACTTTCTGAATCATGAACTCTGTAACTAGGGTAATCAAGTTTTCATCAAGTTGTAACTCGGGAGATTAGGAGATTGCTGGTGCATTACTCTAGAAATCAAATCTGATTAACATTTAATTGCAGCGCTGCGCCTAGGTATTAATTAGGTGTATTTTTCTAGGAGTCATAAATAGTTATTAAAGCAAAAGCAGGAATAATTTGGAAATTAGCATAAACAGAATGGCATACTCAAATAGTAAGCGATGGCAATAACAAATGGACCTTGTGAAAACAGAGGAAATTTGCAGCTAATTAACATGTTAATTCCAGCACGCAGCTCCCATAAAGCAATGTGCATATGAGGTTGCATTTATACTGCGAAGCCGCTCCTCTGAAATCATTATGTGGGGTTCAAATTTAATACTCAGGAAAGCACAGCGAGCAGGAAATGGGCATCCCGCTATACATTTTTTTCTTTATGTGCTGACACAAACCCCGCTGGTGAGTATCCAGATACCCATTCTCAACTACCCATCATCATCTCAAAATTCTTGGACTTTCCTAAGTGGTCCTTCCTACCCTCTCTCTTTCCTACCCTCTCTCTAATGCTTGGGACACCTATTCAGAAAATCCATGTGGTATCATCCCTCTCTCTCTCTCTTCAGATTATTCCTCAAAATTATTTGGCACAATACCATAATCCTCACCCTCAGTGAAAGGAAATCAACAGACGGATGTACTGGCCCATTCAATTCTTTTATTTCTCTGTGCTCTGTATTCCTTTCCTCTTTAATGGCAGTTTAACTAGGTAAATTTCTAAAATTAATTCAAGAATTCCAATTGCAGCTTCAATTACTTCAGTTCATTTACACATTTCCCCTCATGTTACTGATCTGCACAAGGGCACTGATAAAACACTGTAAAAACAGTTGAAATTTTATATGATTACATCAAGATTTTGGGCATGTGTTCTACTGATACACACATACATTCCTTCATATTCATGAAGGAAAACACAATCCAAAAAGATTGTTGATAAACGGTATGTACAATTGTATTGAGATTGCCTTTTTCAATATTTTATTCGCGCGTTGATAACATTGAGTAGCAGTTGCATATGGACTGAAGGTAATGTCAGTTGCCACATACAAATAACAAAAGAACAATAGAAGAATTCCATTCCATTAGTCCTACTTTGGAAAAAAGAATAGGTCATTTGAAATTCTAAAACCTAAGTACAAGTTCAGGATAAAGAAAATTTCAGAAAAATCCCATTATGCATATATTTGGCCTATTACTTTTTCTGTCTTTTATCATCTTGCATATACTCCATTGTGTTCATATACTCCATCCTCAGTTGCCTCCTTCTGTATTCCAAAATACTCTAGGGGATTTTAGAAGTCCAAACACAAGCTCTGTTGAGGCTGCAGTGGGAGCATGAAATGAAGCTCTTGGAAGCTATTAACAAAATTGCTCCTCATCTACCTCTCCCATCCTTGGGGCTGACACCAGCTCCCTGTGTTTACTGTGCACCAGCTCCCTGGTTTACTGTGAAGACATCTGGTGGAAAAACTTAATATATCACCTGGTCTGCTATGGACCATTTTGACCCAGTCACTGTGATATATATTGACAGGATCCTGGGATTTGTGAAAGCTACCACTTATGCACTGGAACCTTGCCCATCCTGGCTGCTAAAATCATGTAAGGTCAACATTAACAACTCGTTGATGACTATCATAAATCAGTCTGGGCACCTTCCCTTTGTCACTCAAAGAGATGGTTATCCCTACACAAAAATGGTTGGAAAGCAGCACAGTAAAGCACAATTTTGTCAGATGTTAGAAGCTAAGCCTTAAGTTGGTTGTAACTTGATAGCACACCCATACATATATACACAAGAGTGATGTGGCCAATTATTGCCCTGTTTCTAATTTGCCTTTTTCAGCAAAGTGATTGACAGAGCAGTAGTAGACAAAACTCTTGGATAATTCATGTGCTCTGGACTCTTTTCAAGTCTGTTTTCAGGCTGGGCCATGGGACAGAGATGCCTCTGGTGGTGTTAGTTGACAACCTTCATTTGAATGTAGACAAATGTCTTGTTTCTTGGTTGCTCCTCCTGGATCTATCTGCAGCCTTTGATACAGTAAATCAAGCCATCCTGTCGAAGGGTTTGGAGGCAGAAGTAGGTATTAGGGTAAGTGCCTTAAACTGGTTTAAACTGTTTTTCATGAATCAGACTTGGTTGTAGTTGGAGACCAATTGTCTTGAATATGAGAGTTGTTTTAAGGGGTTCCATAGGGTACAATGTTATCCCCCCATGTTAGTAAATCTCTATATTAAGGACTTAAGAGAAATCATTCACAGCTTTGGAATTTCATGTCATCTATATGTGTATAATACCCAGCTTTGTATTTCTCTATTCAAATCTCCTGGTGATGCAGTATAGGTCCTAAGTCACTGCCTGACTGCTGTTGTCAAATGACTGAAAAAACAGGGTTAACATACCTGTAACTTATGTTCATCGAGTTCTTCTGTGCTGACACACATGGGGACTGCGTAGGCGCAGGCCAGCCGCCGGAGAATTTTCTAGAGCTTCCATGGCTCCGAAGGGGCCGTTTGTCGCGCGCCTCAGCGACCGTTTTCCCGCCCAAACGGTCACGTGATCCTCCAGCGACCAACGGCCCCTTCCCTCAGTTCTCCCTTGCCGCCGCTTGACCAACACACTTCAGCCATAACACCTTAAAAACACCAATTTCTGTTACAGCCATCACAGTATTGTGCATTGGAGTTCACAGCGGGGTAGGAGGGAGGGTTGTGTGTCAGCACAGAAGAACTCGATGAACATAAGTTACAGGTATGTTAACCCTGTTTTCATCTTCGTTCTTCTGTGCCTCCACACATGGGAGTGTACCAAGCTTCACACAATAAGGAAGGCGGGGGTGAAGTCCAACACAATTTTATTAAGCAAACAAGAACAACAATAAATAGATATGCATATATACATCTATGTAAAAATACTGTGTAAGGACACATAAATACTCAATATTTGCATATATACACACCCCCAGGTACATATATACACTTTCACTCAAGGGTACCCAACAGGCACGCCAAGAAAGTCATTCCAAAACTCCCTCAGGAAAAAAGGGAGTGTAAGACAGCCTTGGCCACAGATACATCCTGCTCCGCATTGACATCAATGGCGTAATGTCTGACAAAGGTGTCTGCAGAGGACCATGTGGCTGCTTTACAAATGTTAACCAGGGGCACCCCCCTGAGGAGTGCCGAAGAGGATGCTTGGGACCGCGTGGAGTGGGCCCTAACATGAAGCGGGCAAGCTACCCCTGCCAGGGAATAGGCCCTGCTAATGGCCGCCACAATCCACCTAGACAGGGTCTGTGAGGAAGCCCTGTTACCCTTGTCCTTGGCCCCAAAACACACAAACAGGTGAGGACTGGAACGGAATCCCTTCGTCCTATCCAGGTAATAGGCTAGGGCCCTCTTCAAGTCTAGGGAATGGAGGGCCTTTTCCCCCTTAGAGGAAGGTTGAGGAAAGAATGCAGGCAGTGAGATATCCTGCGAGAGGTGGAAGGCGGACACCACCTTGGCAGGAACCCGAGGCAGGGACGCAGGACCACCTTGTTGGGATGAAACACAAGAAAGGGAGGGTCAGACCGCAGTGCAGACAGCTCACTGACCCTTCTGGCCGATGTGACGGCCACCAAGAATGCTACCTTGTAGGATAGCATATCCACGGGGCATGTAGCCATAGGTTCAAATGGAGGCAACATGAGACGTGAAAGCACCAAGGACAGCGACCACTGAGGCACTGGCGCCGACACAGGTGGGTAAAGATTGTACATGCCCTTAAGGAACTGGCGGGATTGTGGGTGAGAAAACAGTGTAGCACCCTCAACTCGGGTGTGAGCAGCTGATATCGCTGCCAAGTGTACCTTGAGGGAGGACACCTTCAAGCCCAGGCCACGCAAGTGGCACAAATACTCGAATACAACCCCCAAGGGACTGCTGTCAGGCACCACTCCTCTGGCAAGTGCCCAGAGCTCAAACCTGCGCCACTTGGCCGCATAAGCGCGCCTAGTGGATGGCCGACGAGCATTCAGGAGGACCCTCTGTACCTCGTCAGTAAAGCCTATCGGGGAGGAACGATCCGCCAAGCCGTTAGGTGCAGCTTCCTGGGATCGTGGTGGACTAGGCTCCCGTTTAGGAGAAGGTCTTGCCGAGGGGGCAGACTCACATACGTCCGTTGGGACATCCGCAGGAGCTTCGGGAACCAAACCTGCCGTGGCCAGAAGGGGGCCACTAGGATGCAGTCCGTCCCGTCCTCCTCTATCTTGCACAGGACCCTTGGAATCAAGGGGAATGGAGGAAACATGTAGTGCAAGCCCTGCGTCCACGTAAACTGGAAGGCATCCCCAATAGAGAGGGGGTCGCTCCCTGCCCTGGAACAGAACGTGTGGGCCTTGGTGGTCGCCGCAGTGGCGAACACGTCTATCACTGGATGACCCCACATCTGGAAGATCGGCCCAACGCACTCTACGTTCAGTTCCCACTCGTGGTCCAGTAAAGGGACCCTGCTGAGGGCATCTGCCCGGGCATTGTCTGACCCAGCCACGTGTATAGCACGGAGCGACACGCCGTTCTTGATAGCCCACTGCCAAGTGAGTGTGGCTTCCCGGCACAGGGCCATGGACACTGTGCCCCCCTGCTGATTCACGTAGTACATGGCAGTCGTGTTGTCCGTCTGCACCAACACCTGACGATTTCTCAGCAGTGCTGTAAGAGACACAAGTGCGAAACGAATGGCCCTTAGTTCAAGCACATTGATATGGAGGGTCTTTTCCCTGTCAGACCAGACATCTTGCACAGACACATCACCACAGTAAGCCCCCCATCCCAACAGAGAGGCGTCAGTGGTAACCGTGACGTCATGGTGCTGATACCCAAAAGGGGTCCCTTTAAACAAGTTGTCATCAGACAGCCACCAGTCCAAGGAGGAGAGGATGACCCTCGGGATAGAGAATTTGAGGGACGGAGGGTGCAGCAGGGCATCGTACCTCCGCACAAACCAGTTCTGGAGAGGGCGCATACGCAGCCTAGCGAAAGGCACCACAGAGGTGGCCGCTGCCATATGCCCTAGTAAGCACTGGATAGTGCGCACAGACTGGAATCGGTTCCTTTTAAACATGGACACTAGACCCCTTAGGGACCGAGCCCTCTCCAAGGGGAGCAGGGCCTTACCCTCCACAGAGTCTAACAGTGCACCAATGTAGGACACCTTGCAGTTGGGCACCAGCTTGGATTTCTCCAAGTTCACCAGGAGCCCCAGGCGTTGGCAAGTGCTAAGTACCAAGGCAATGTCCTGCACCAGCCTAGACTCCGATTCAGCCACGATGAGCCAGTCATCGAGGTACGGAAAGATGGTACAGCCTTCTTCCCGTAGGAAGGAAACCACAGGGGCCACACATTTAGTGAACACTCGTGGGGCAGTGGACAGGCCAAAGGGGAGCACCTTATACCGGAAAACCCTTTGCCGGTAAACAAAGCTCAGGTACTTCCTGTGCTCCTTCCGTATGCCCACGTGAAAGTATGCGTCTTTTAAGTCAAGAACCGCAAACCAATCTCCCTGTTTCAGCAAGGCGATCACAGCCGCCAACGTAACCATTTTGAATTTGGTCACCTTGAGGAAGGCATTAAGGCCCCTCAGATCTAAAATGGGACGTAAGCCCCCATCCTTCTTAGGGACCAGGAAGAACCTAGAGAAGAAACCCTTTACAGAGTCCTCATAGGGCAATTCTTCCACAGCACCCTTGGCCAAGAGCGACACGATCTCCGCATCCAGCTCGGCCATAGTGTTATTAACAGCTGTCAGGGGTGAACTGCATCTAGGCAGCTCAACAAACTCCAGCCCGTATCCCAGTTCAACAATCGTTAAGACCCATGAGTCAGATGTTATTGACTCCCACTCAGAGAGGAGTGGACTCAGTCTGTCCGAAAAGTTCGGGGATACGGCTGGCGCGACCCGTCAGTACTGCCTCCCGGCGCCCTGCTGATCTTTCTGCTGGGCCGGTTGCTGTGCCGGACGAGGCTTGAAGGGCCGACGCCTCCTCTGCTGTTGTGCGGGAGGGTAAGGCCGCTGCTGGTAGGCAGGATACTGCTGGTAGCCCGGCCGCTGTTGTTGGTATCTGCCCTGGTAATGGTAAGGGCCAGACCGGGGAGCGTACCGTGACCTGGAGGAGGGCTTGTCCGCTGGAGCCAGACCCAAGGACCGCGCCGTCTGCCTGTCCTCCTTTTTCTTCTTCAGGGTCTCGTCGGTGGACTTGGAGAACAGCGAGTCCCCTTCAAAGGGCATGCTCTCCACCCTGGAACGCACCTCTTGGGACAGGGCCGTCGACCGCAACCAAGAGTGGCGCCTGAGGACCACCGCCGACGCCATCCCTCTAGCAGCAGTGTCAGCAGCGTGACTCCCAGCGTTCATTTGCTGTTTAGACAGCCGGACAGCCTCTGTTTGCAGCAGGGACACCACAGCCTTCTGCTCAGGAGGGAGGTCTCGGGTATAGGATGCCAACTTCTCCCAGAGGTACAGTTGGTACCCTGCCATGATGGTCTGGTAGTTGGCAATCCTCAGACCCAGCGAAGCTACAATGTACTGGTGCCTGCCCATGGCATCCAGCTTCTTGCCCTCTTTATCGGCAGGCACCGAGGAGTGACCCGATCGTCGGGGGTTGAACTCCTCTGTGACCAAGGAGGAAGGTGGAGGGTGCTTCACCAACGCCGGCCAGGTGCCCTGCTTGATCTTGTAAAGCTGCTCGATGCGCTTGGATGTTGGAGGTTGATCACAGGGCACCTGCCACACCTTCTCCACAATCTCCTCAATACCCTCGAGCATGGGGAAGCCAACGTACGCCGGATTATCCCCATAGATACGCTTGAGGAGCTTGTCCTTGGTCTGGGGGACTGCTGAAGAGATATCCATCTCGAGAGCCTTGGCCATCCTTGCCATCTGGTCGGCGTAGATGCGGAGGTCCTCGAATGGCGAGTCCGCAGATGGCACTAGCTCCTCAGCTGGCGATGGTTCGGACCAGGACTCCGACTGGTAGCCAAAACTCCCCACTTCCTCCTCATCGGAACCGAGCTCGGATTCCTGAGCCCGGAGTGGAGGGGGAGCCCACGCCGACCTCGATGTCGAAGGCCTCGGTTCCGACACGGAGAAGCCCGCAGGTGCCCCCTCCCATTGGCAACGGTATGGCGAGGGGAGGTAGGAAGCCTGTCGATGCCGGGACGCAGTGGACCGGACTGATCGGACACTGTCTCCGGAACCATGCCGCTCACGACCGACCGGAGGTGGAGACGGACGGACAGGCGACGGACGGCTCCGACGAGGAGACGGGCTCGGTTCCAGCCTCGGCGACCGAAGGGCAAGCAATGGTCGGCTCCGACGGCGCGGGCTCGGCTCCGGCCCCGACGAGAATTCTGCGGGCACCGTCTCGAAGGCCATCGGATCCGGCACCGGCACGGAGATGCCTTCTGGCTCAGGGGAGCCCAGATGAGGGGAAGGCGTGTGAGGAAGCACGATGACCTCCTCCTGAGGAGCGGGACGCGGCGACCGATGATGCTTGGTCTTCTTCTTCTTCTTCGCCGGTTCCGAAGAAGACCTCGGAACCGACGCGCTCCTCGCCTTCGAAGGGGACCTCGGCTTCGACCTCTTAGGCTTCATCGGAACCGATCCCGACGTCGGTTCCGACCGGGGACTCGGTACCAGGATCCTTGGTTCCGACGTAGGTCTCGGATCCGACCTGGTAGATGACGCGCTACGGGGCGGCCGCACCGGTCCCTGCGCTGGAGAGGCCGCTCTCGACGCTGAGGCACTCGGGGGACGCGGTTTCAACCCCGACCTCGCGGAGGCCACTGAGCCAGCTCTTGAATGCCGTTCGGCAGAGGGGCTAGGGCCGGCCTTGGGGGAGGGCAACGGAGCGCCTCCAGACATGACCTTCTGCCACAGGGAGGAGTTCAGTCGGGCCTTGCGCTCCTGCCGGGCCTTGCTGGTGAAGCCCTGGCAAATCTTACAGGCCGACACGTTATGGGTCTCCCCCAAACAAAACAGGCACAGTTCATGGCCATCGGTCTTGGCCATTTTCGTGTGGCATTGGAGGCAATGCTTAAAGAGAGCCTTTGAGGCCATCTTCAGGGGCACGCGAAAGGAAGGTCAAAAACAGTCCGAGTCAAATTACCGAGTCCACAACAAAGTCCAAAACGAGATCCGAAGAGTAGTCGAGGTCACGAAGTCCGAAGTCAAAAGCCAAGCAATCAGTCAGAATAAAGCACGAAGCACAAAAAAGCACAGAGCAACGAAGCTCACGTTCTCTCCAAGCGGCGGCAAGAAGAGAACTGAGGGAAGGGGCCGTTGGTCGCTGGAGGATCACGTGACCGTTTGGGCGGGAAAACGGTCGCTGAGGCGCGCGACAAACGGCCCCTTCGGAGCCATGGAAGCTCTAGAAAATTCTCCGGCGGCTGGCCTGCGCCTGCGCAGTCCCCATGTGTGGAGGCACAGAAGAACGAAGATGAACAAACAAATTGAAACTGAACCCAGACAAGATGGAAGTGACAGTGGGGGAGGTCAAGTTATTGAAGAACACTGTGCTTCCCACTTTTAGTTCAACTGACCCTTGTTGACTCCTGCAGGCAGTGAGGCCTACCACATGCCTCCTGGACCCGTGTCCGTCATGGCTGGTGAAAGCCAGTGTCGACGGACTATGGGATTCCCTGGAGGCTTTTATCAACTTGTCCTTGGGCTCTGGGGTTTTTCCCGGGGCACTAAGAGAGGCTGTGAGGCCTCTTTTAAAGAAACCATCATTGGATCATGCCTACCCAGTCAGTTACCGCCCAGTCTCGAACCTCCTGTTTCTGGGTAAGGTGATTGAGCAGATGGCAGAGGAGCAGCTGCAGGGATTCCTGAAGGATATACCAGCCCTGGATCCTTTCGAGTCTGGCTTCCGCCCAGGACATGGGATGGAGATACTGCTGGTCACCCTCACTGACGATCTCCACAGACACCTGGACCAAGGTGGATCGGCGCTGCTGATATTATTAGATCTTTCGGCAGTGTTCAATACAGTCGACTACGATCTTCTGACCCACTGCCTAGCCGATGTGGGGATACAAGGGATGGCATTACAGTGGCTTGTCTCTTTTTTCCATGGTCGGGGACAGAGGGTGGCACTGGGGGAGAAGCTGTCATCCTGCCATCCACTGATATGCAGTGTGCCGCAGAGAACAATACTCTCCCCATTACTGTTTAACATCTATATGCGCCCCCTCACCCAGTTGGTGCAGAGCTTTGGACTTGGGTGCCACCAGTATGCTGATGATACCCAGTTAGATCTGTTGATGGACAGCCAGCCTGGCTTGGCCCCGGATGTTCTGGGGCATGCTTTTGAAGCTATGACTGGATGGTTGAAACAAAGTCGGCTGAAATTAAACCCCACGAAGATGGAGATCCTGTACTTGAGCCAGTTCTGAGGGTGAGGAGCCTGGGGGTGATCCTAGATGCCACCCTGAAAATGGAGGCTCAGGTTGCAGCGGTTGCCAGGTCTTTTTTTCATCTTCAACAGATCAGGCAGCTTGCCCCTTATCTCTCGATCCGCGACTTAACAACAGTGATCCAGGCAACGGTCACCTCTAGGTTAGACTACTGTAACATGCTCTACGCAGGGCTTCTCTTGGGTCTGATCTGGCAGCTACAGCTAGTTCAAAATGCAGCAGCACATGTCATCACCGGAGTGCCTGGCAGTGCACATATAACACCAGTATTGCTCCAGCTGCATTGGCTGCCAGTGGAGTACTGAATCAGATTCAAGGTTTTGGTACTTACCTATAAAGCCCTATGCAGACTGGTACCGGTGTATCTGTGGGACTGCCTCTCCCTATACGTACCCAAGAGGATGCTTAGATCAACTGTTAGTGGTCCCTGGCCCTAGAGAGGCCCGCCTAGCCTCAACCACAGCCAAGGCCTTTTTGGTCCTGGCTCCAACCTGGTGGAATGCTCTGTACAACATGACCAGGGCCCGGCAGGATTTGTTACCATTCCGCCGGGCCTGCAAGACAGAGCTGTTCTGCCAGGCTTATGGTTGAGGCTGAGCTGGGCCCCTACTGGCCAAATAGTGGTGAACACCCTCCCTACCAGAGGCATCCGCCATCTAACTGTTTTAACCTACCACTCAGGTAATTTTAATATGGTGGAGTAGGTGGCAGACTGATTGATCAACTGACTAATCCTGCGCTGCTTTTTTGTACCCTTTAAAATATTTATATTGCACTGTTTTATATGGTTGTTTTAAAATTATAAAATGTAAATTTTTAGTTTGTTGTTTTGCAGAGTGTAATCTACTCTGAGCCTGCTAGTCGGGGAGGGCAGAATAGAATGCGAAAGTAAATAAATAAAAATAAAAATAAATTAGTTAAGAGCATGGGGGTTATACTGGATCCAGCACTGTACCTGGAAAGGCAAGTAAATGCAGCTGCAAGATATGATTTCCTCCAACTCAGTCTAGCCTGCAAAATGGCCCCATATTTAAACATGGCTGATCTGGCCACCTATATCCACACCATGATAACATTGAGACTAGAATACTGTGATGCACTCTACATAGGTCTCCTATGTCAGCTTGGAGACTCCAGCTGGTACAGAACATTGCAGCTTGGTTATTATCATGACCTAGGACCATGCATATTACAATTTTGAAATCACTTCATTGGCTGTTCATCAGTTATCAAGCACAATTCAAGATACTGGCTATCACATACAAGGCTCTTTATGGCCTTGGTCCACCATAGCTGCAGGATCACCTCTCTCCCTATGTTCCACCATGATAGCTTCACTCATAAGAGCAGGGCCTTCTACAACTGCCTGTACATGTGCTTTCTCTGTTGTGGCCCCCAAATTATGGAATGGCCTGCTTGATGACATTAAGAATGTTTGCACTCTTCTGGCTTTCCACAAACTGTGCAAAACTGAATTACTCAGGAGCAATTTTACACAAGTAAGAGGGCTGTACTGTAATTAAATGGTTCAGGAAGATGCTTTAGTAAAAGGACAGGGACTGTGGACCATACTACTATGTTCTGTATGTTCCTACTATGTAATTTCTGCATTGTTTAACATGCCATTTTTAAAAGCGTATGCTTTGTTTCAGGTTTGTTTCAGCTCTGTTTCAGATTTCTGCCATCCCAACCCTACTGCAGTTTATTGGATGTCCCATCCAATTGATTGTATGCTTACATGCACATTCTCTGTGGTGGGTCTCACCTTATGGAATAGCCTTCCTGCAACCCATACCCTATTGTATTGTTTATTGAATGTTCCAACCATTGGCATATTGACTTACACTGTGTAATCCACATTGAGTCTCAGTGACAAAGGCAGGCTATAACTGAAACAAACAAATATTGATTGATTGATTCGATTTATAGTCTGCCCTCCCCGCGAGTGGGTTACAGCAGCATAATATTACATAAATAAATAAATAAATAAAAATTGTTGAAATTTTTTAATTCTAAGCTTTGCAGAGCAGGGACTTTTCTTTTTCTATATATTATTCTGTGAAGCACAGGTCTTTTTTTAAAGAACGGACGCTAATTAGGGACAGGAAAGAATATCAGTCTGTTACAATGATCTGCAATGGGTGATTAAATACTTTTTAAAAAATGCATACCAGATAGCATGCTCAAATTATATAGGATTTGGTGCTTTGATTTGTAACTGCACTGTTTGGCCTATAATTAATTACACAACAAAATTCAATATAAAATGCAGTTGTTAATTCAACGCTGCAGTATTGGTTTTATGAAGATCATTCTCTTTTTGCACCCCAACTCCAAAATATACGGCATATTGATAGAATGCAGTAAACCCATTTACAGCTTGCCACTTCCCTATAAAATGAAAATATTTACTTCAAAGTGTAAAGTGGAAGATTAAATCAGGTGTATCCATTGGATTACAATCCACCAACTCAGCCCATTTATGATTTGTGGCACAATTGCAAGCAACAAGCACATAATCGTAAATATCTGTTTTCAATAACCCTTGGAACATGCAAAGCTTTTTATGGCTGAGGGCCCCATTACATGTCAACGTGAGGGGAACAAACAGTTTTCACAAAGATTAAATAATATAATGGAGCAGAGAGAATTGATATATTTCTCAGAGGAGAGGATACACGAATTACTGAGAGTATCTCAAAGGTTACAGACAAGTGTAACTATGTATGTTTTGCCACTGTTGTATTTATCAAAGAGGTTTGCACAATCTATTCACACACACTTACACACACACACAAACACCAACCCAGGTAAAGCTTAGGACAGGCCATTTTATATCTGCATACTGGAAATGAAAAATAAACACAGAAGAGCAGAGGATGCTGGGAAATGGGAATGGTATGACTGCTATCAGGAAGTGCATTAGACAGGGGAAAGGAAAGGCAGGATGAGAAGGAGCTCTGGAAGAAATATGGGGAATGCTGCCTAATCTGCTACCTTACTTTCATTACAGACTGGAGTAAGTGCAATTTCAGCTCTTCTTACTGTTGTGTAATGCAAAAATAATGGAGGTCAATAGAACAGCAATACCGATGCTTGTCAATGGCTCAGGTCTTGCAAGTAATGGGAACAGACAGAAATAGGTGGCAGACAGGCTCACAAGAATGGCTTGGCCGCCTACCTCAGTAACAAGTGGCCCAGATTGGAAATCTGGGAGCCACAGAGGAATGGCGCTCTCTGGAATTGTGTAATTCCAAGAACTAGAAGGATTCTGTCCAACAGGCCCAGTGATGTAGGAAGCAGTGAATCAGTGCTTGACCTGCAGGACTCCTAGTTTCATAGTGTGCAATAATGTACCAATTCAGGATGAGACCATGCAAATTACCTATCATTAAGATCTAGCTAGGTTAGCCATTTAGGAGCTGGCTACTACTGGAAGGAAAAAGTAATAATAAACAGAAATAATAAGCTGAAAAAATGCAGATATCACTTCATTTTCAATAACAGTCTCAATATCATACATCCATCTGAACCTGAAAAAGAAACTGAGGGAAAAGGCCAGCAACAACACTGTGACATCACTTCCAAGGAAAACCTGAAAGCAATGACACTGAGGGTCAAGCTAAATATGCAGGTTTTTAAAGAGTTAGGTCTGGGGTTTGAGTTTCTGCAGCCACACAGCAGTTAAAAAGTGAATGGCTGTTTAAAAATAAGCGAGAGCCCAAACAGCCTCAGAATGCCTCCACAGGGGGAGGAGGGGCTCCCCCTCCCCCCCTCAAGCCATTTCTCCATGTCAAAATAGCACAGAGAAGTCCCCCCACCCTTGTTTTTACTGCTCCACATGCACAGGACAGAGCAGAAAATAAGGGAAAAAACTCTCTCCCTGTGCTATTTTGACAAGGGGGAAAAGCTTGAGAGGGAGGGAGGAGACCCTCCTCTCCCCACAAAGGAATTCTGAGGCCATTTGGGCTCTTTTTTTTATTTTTAACAGCTATTCCCCAAAGTTGCTATGTAGCTGCAGGGAACTTGAGTTGGGTTTGGGGAACCTAGACCCAACTATTTAAAAACCGACATGTTTAGCTTGACCCTGAGTGTCACAGAAGGAAGACACCAACTGAGGGAACATCAGCCAGGAACAAACCCAGAGTCAGTAACAATAGTAAAGGAGAGCTGGAGCAACTTCCACTACTGCCATGAGCTCTGCAGGCTGCCTTGGGTAAGCCACTTGTCTCAGCCCCAGCTCCCTAGCTGTATTGAAGGGATAATAATAACACTGACTTTGTTCACCACTCTGGGTGAGGCACTAATCTGTCCAGAAAGGTGGTATATAAGCGCACTGTTGTTGATGATGATATACTTTCCACAAATGACTAACTTCAGATCCCACTTGGGAATACCTAAGAAAACTAAACAGGATTTTAAAGGAATTGCTCGCACACATACAGAAACAAATCTATATGGACACATCACAGGAACCGCAACCAGGCACTTTCTATCTTCTGTCATCTCAGGCATAGGCACCATCACTGTTAGGGTGTCTGGGTACATGGATTCTCAGACCCTATGCCCCCAGTGATGTGCAAGATACCACAGACTTCCTGAGAAAAGTACAATCAGTCAATAATCTTCCAGGTAACACTATTTTGGCAACCATGGGAGTTGAGTCTCTATACACTAACATCCCCCACAAAGATGCAATCCATTAGGAACACCATCACTGACAACACACAGCTAACCTCACGACAAAGCTCTTCCAGTTTGTCCTCACCCACAACTACTACAGATTCGGTGAATATTTATTTCTTCAAACCAACAGTACAGCCATTGGCACTCACATGGCACGACAGTACACCAATATTTCCATGGCTGACTTAGAACAGCACTTTCTCAGCTTCCACTCACTAACACCTTTCCTATACTTGAGATTTATCAATGACATTTTCATCATCTGGACACATGGGAAAGAAGCACTGGAGGAATTTCATCAGGCTTTCAGCAATTTCCACTCCACCCTCTACCTGACCATGAATCAATCCACACAAGAAATACATTTTTAGACATCACTGTACAATTACATGACAAGTGCTTAAGAACAACCTTATACCGAAAACTACTAATGGGCAAACATATCAAGATGCCTCCAGTCACCATCCTAAACACACCAAACAATCCATCATCTACAGCCAAGCTCTACCTTACAGCTGCATCTTTTCCAGTCTCTCTGACAGAGAGTCTCACCTGCAGGATCAGACATTTTTACACTACAGTACCCACCTGATGTAGCAAGGAAACAGACTGACAATGCCAGAATAATGCCAAGGGATAACCCGCTACAAGACAGGACCAAATGAAACAACAATAGAACACCACTGGTGGTCACATACAGATCTCAGCTCAAACCAGTTCAATGCATTATCAATGACTTGCAATCTATGCTGGACAATGATTCTCTTCTCTCACAAGCATTGGGCGGTATTGCCCACATAAAGACCTCTAACCTTAAACAATTTCTCACTCATAATAATGTACTTCCCAACAGGACCAGAGCCTGCAGTAAACCAAGATGCCAACTCTGTCCCCATATTTATTCCTTAGCACAAAATATGGAGCAACACGGTAAGTATGGCAGCAACAAAACACAATTTCCCGTGCAATAACAATGTCTCCCTATTTTATTTACAGTAATTGCATAATTTAACAGAACTATACCACATGTAACCAGTTCTAGGAAAAATTATTTTGCAGGCGTCATATATGCTCCAAAGTCCATACATAAAGTGTCCAGTGCTTCAAGTGCTCTATTAATATTGCAACAGGTATTAAAGTCCAGATCATCCAGATGGATGGTGATCTGGACCTTCCGTTAGAATAATGATGTCACAGAATTATCAATGTACACCTAAAGAATACACGCAAAGGTCTACTTGTAATCTGTGAACTACACAGTTTATTGGAACCACATCTTGGACTATACCCAACTCCAGTTGGAATATAAGGCGAGCTTGTATGAAATAATTAATGTGTACATGGTGCTAGGAAGCATTTGCACTTTAATACCTGTTGCAATATTAATAGAGCACTTGAAGCACTGGACACTTTATGTATGGACTTTGGAGCATATATGACACCTGCAAAATAATTTTTCCTAGAACTGGTTACATGTGGTATAGTTCTGTTAAATTATGCAATTACTGTAAATAAAATAGGGAGACATTGTTATTGCACGGGAAATTGTGTTTTGTTGCTCCCATATTTATTCCGACAGCACCATTACTGAATCTAACAACATCCATTTTGCCATGTTGGGTTCATCCGCTTATTCATCTTCCAGTGTTATATATGCTATCAAGTCAAGTGTAAGCAATGCCCTTCCCCTCACTACATTAGACAAACAGGTCAGACCCAGCATAATATACGGACATGAATTTGACAATAAACATCACAATGCTCAAAAACCTGTGGGAGAACATTTTAATCTTCCAGGACATTCCTTTGATGACCTAAAGGTGGCCACAAAGTGAGATTACTGAAATGGAGTTCATTCACAAATTCAGAACTAGGGCTGAACAAAGACATAATGTTCCTATCTTACTACAGATGCTAATTTCTGCACTAATCGAGCTGCATTGTACTTTTACATCCTGACTCCCATCTTGACTTCACCCCACCCATCTCCAGATTGGGATATAAAGGCTCAGGGTTTCTTCACATCTCCCTGTATCTGATGAAGACAGCTTTGACCCTCAAAAGCTCATAGCCTGAAAATCTTGGTCTCTAAAGTGCCACTGGACTCAAATCCAGCTGTTCTACTGCAGATCAACATGGCTACCAACCTAATTTTTTTTATTTAAATCTTGATCAGGGAACTAAACTCAAATTATTTTTTTTCCTGTTGGCAATTTTCAGTTTTTAAAAAATGAATTTTGAAGTGAGATTTCAACAAGAAATTTTAAGTTTGAATGAGCATTCATAACAATTTCCCTTAAGTTTCTCCTGATGTATCAAATCACACTCTAAAAAGAAGAAAATGTGCCCATTCTTATTCCATAATATTTTTATAGATGTTTCAAGATAGAATAATTATCTATAGTAGCACAAACTTTTTAAAATGGTGTCTGGGCAAACACCATCTTCTCAGTCTTAAAAATCACCTTTGTTAATAAATACCCTGCATATTGTTCACAATCAACTTATATGTTTAGTATCCATTCAATGGACATAAAGATGTTGTAATTTTAGAGATCCTTTCTATATGTAGACACTAATCATAACCTCTGTCTTCCAGCTAAAAGGGATCTGTCTTCCATTAATCAGACAGGTGCATATGTTGGCCAGCAAGGGATCCAACAAACCAGATAATACTTGACAATTTGTTTCAAAAGGATGTCTAAACAGCTGAAATAGGAGTGACAGAAGGCCATATGGGAAAAGAAGGATCTAACACACACTCTCTCTCTTGATAGACTTATATCTATCCCCATCAAAGAAATCATCATACAAAGAGGAAAAGTATTCTACCCAAGTTTTATTCGGTAGAAGAGCCTGACCATTAACTGTAACCTCATCTTGTCCCTAGGCTACCAATTTTGCACAAAGCAGAAGAATTCTTATCTTCAGCCACCTGTTCAAAATCTCTCCACAAAGAACATCGATGTTCCATTTTTTTCCCTGAGTAGCGCTTTATAAGTCCTCCTAGAATTAATAAAATCTCTAATCAAATCTGGTGCAGGTTTCGATTTAATATCTCTTGCTGGCTTAACTTTGAAGCTGTCACTAGTGAAGGGCCTGCAAATTAAGCGGGCTGTGCTGGAGAGGCTGAGATAATGGGATGGGGGGGCCTTGAAGAGGGCTTCCAGTGGCAATGAGGCAATTCTTGCCTTCCTTGGCTATTACAGGAGAAAGGGGGCAGGGGGATGAAGCTTGACACAGCAGGTTGGCACCGCTGTGGAGAAAAGGCCTATGAGTATCAAGGATATGGCAGAGCTACTCTCCCCCCCCTCCCAACCCCGCAGCTCACAGTAGTGTTTCCTCGTCTTTCTTTTCCTGTGACAACAGCATTAGTGTCTCTTGAGGAGTCTGTCTCTTACAATTCTGTCAGGCAAGTAATGGGGAAGCTGCTGAGTATTCATACATGGACCATTGCAGGGCTTTGGCCATCTCTTTGGGCAACTGCCTGGCACAGCATGTTCTTCCCTTTGTGCTGTTGATGATACTTTTGTCTTGGGGATTGGCTGGAGCAGACTAAATTTTGAGGGGAGAGCGGCTACTTAAGAAAAGCCCCACAGCTTCAAAACAATACGAATAATCACCGCTGCTCTTGTCCTCCTTCCCTCCTGCTCTGCTACTGCAGGCACCCATCTCTGCAAGCCCCCTGCCATCACAAAACAGCTGATCTAATAGTCGACACAAGTTCAGTCTAATCAACTGTCTTTATACAGATCAGCTTCATCTCACTGAGTGATGTCAACAGGGCCCTGGGGAATGGGAAAGTGTAATCGAGTCCCATGAGACCCAGTTAAGAGCTTAGGAGTCTTGGTGAATCCTGCCTCCTGCTGCAAAAGTGAGTAGATATGGCAGCAAAGATGCACTTTTTTCAGCTGCTACATGACTCGGGAGTGCACTTCTCTTCAGACACCAGATCCAGATTTTGGTAACCTCAGACTGTTAACACACTCTCTGAGGGACTGCCCTCAAAGGTGACTTGGAAACTTCAGCTGGTGCAAAGTGCAGCAGTCCATTTATTTTCTGGGGCTAGCTGGTGGGAACATACTTCTGCCTATGTATTTCTGGATCCAATTCAAGGTGTTTGTGCTTATCTTTAAAGGCTCTTCATGACTTTGGACCCACATATTTGAAGAACAAATTTGAAAATAAAACAAATACCTATGCACATAGAAGCAAAAGCAAGTATATGACAACAATTTGAAGTTTTCTACTGATGTGATGGGTTTGATTTAGTTTCAGATGTATGAATATATGGGGATATCATAGAAAAGTGGTTGATTCCATTTGCCATTTGCATGCTATTAGATCAGCTTTCTGTTATCCTCACGATGAATTTTTGGGTTATACCTCAATTTTCCAAGGTGTTTGCAGGGAAGTTATGTAAGATCCAGCAACCGCATCTGCCTGCTGTGATTGCTGATATAACACTGCAATCCTAAGCAGAGATCCACCCTTCTAAGACTACTGAAGTAAATAGGCTTAAAAGAGTATAAGTCTGCTTTGGACTACACTTTGGTGTTACAAAAGGGACTGAGTGGTTCCCAAACACGTGTTCTCTCATTAGGAGGGCCAGTCTCTTATAATTTTTATTTAGATTATTTTTCTTCATTTGTTTCATTCCCAGTGGGGATCCAAAGCAGGTTACATCATTAATAACAGAGCAGGGAGGGACTTATTGCTGACTTTCACCAGCAGGTGAAGACTTCTGTTTCATTTGACATACCATCAACAACTGTTATTGGCACTTCTCCCTGTCCTTGATGTTGTGTGATTGTGTTACAGATGTCATCCCTCCCATGCCCCCCCCACTGCCACTCACTGGAGGGGGGGAGGATTAAAAAAATTGATCGCACAAGCACTTACTGTGGTCTTTTTCTTCCATTTCCACTTGCACAAGAGCTCTAGCACAAGTGGAAATTTTGCACTGGATCCACCAGTGATTTGTTCAACACAAATGGATGTGCTAGTAGCCTTCTGCCAAATCACACCATCAGACCATCTAGTTTGATACAGTCTCTTCTGACTAGTAGTGGCTGTCCAAGGTCTCAGGTGAGAATGGTCCCTGCTATCCTTTGATCTGGAGATGCTGGGGCTTGGACCAGGGGCCTTCAGCACGAAAAGCAGGTGTTCTGCTACTGAGCCATTGCACTTGTATCAAAGCCCAACACTCTTCCCACAGTTCTGCATCACGTGTCAAGAACCGCAGGGAGACTGCTGAAGTTTACTCCAGTTCTTTCACTCCTGCCTGCTATAGAAGAATGTTGTCTGGAGGCTCGCTCTGTAAAAAATAGCTATAGGGAGCCAATTAAGTTTGCTGGCAGAACAAAAAAAAATGGTTTGTGACTGAAAGCAGCATCTCTGAGGGTCAAAAGTAATAACCCTGTCATACTGCTTAGATTCCTGATATTACACCTGTGTCAGGAAATAGTGAAGATTAATACAGTAATTAGAGATGCTGAACAACCCTTCTGATGTGAGACAGATAAAAGTGGCACAGGCAGAGAGGCAACTGGATTCATTATTTCTCTCCCATCCTGCAGGCCAGGCAGGATGGGCCAACTGTTTCAAGGCCTGGGGTGTGGGGAAAGAAGTTCAGGGGAAGCCTGCACTCAGGGACAGTTCTCAGCTCCTCAGGTAGAGTGCTTGCGGGAGAAGGACCCGCCATGCCCCGGCTTCTAAAAGTTAGGGGTGTGCCATGAAAGAACTGCTGCTGGGCCTGGAGAAATAGGTCAGCAAGTGCCTACCCTGTTACGAGCCCCAAATGCCTACCTGCTCATAAAGGAGTCTGCTCACAGTATCTCTGCATGATTTATTGCTTTGGCCTTATCTCTTTGCTGGCTGCATTCTCTAAGGTCCGTCATTCTGTTGCATCTCTGCGCTGTGACTTACTCGATCATTCAAGCATCATCTCCCCCAAGCAGAGAAGCAAAGCTGCTCTCAGGAGCTATTCTTTGCATTCCTGCAAAGACTTATTGTCCTGGGCTAGCTTTCTTTCTATCCAGAGCACAATTAGACCAGGACTACATGATACATTTCGTTCTGTGATTATTTTGCTGCTTTTTAGAAGGAGAAAACAGCCTAAGAGAGGGAGGACTCTTTTTTTCTCCCGTCCCAACTGTCCTACCACTGTATCATAGCGTTTCTCTTTTTTCATAAAGAGGACCACAATTTTTTAAAAACAAAATATAGCACTGGCCAGCATTTGGGGGCTGTTGTGCAGATTGCTGAGATAAATAACTTGCAGTACTTTACACCCGCAAAGAAAGCATTACACAGTTATTATTATGAGCCTTGCGATCAGCAATATTATAAAACTTTAAAAAACTGGGCTGGCATTTGGTGGTCACGGTTTGTTTCTATTACTATTATTGCCACGCCTCAAGTTTTGCTCTGTACATAATAGATTGCTTTCACAGATGTGTGCATGACTGAAATTGTTACTACCTGATCCTTTGGGAAGCGAGGGGGCAAACTTAACATTTTAATAAATGAACAAACGAACCGAGAGCTTCTTTTCTGAAAAGCCACCTGGGGAAGTGATAACATGGCTGCTGAGAACAGCAACACAGATTGAGTCAGCTGACATCTCAATATGCCAGAAGAGCCAATGCGACTTGGCATAAGCTTGCTCACCTCAATCAGGCAACTGCTAAGAGCAAATTCCTGGATGGCAATTTTCTATGCATAAGCAGAAAGAGCCAGGTTGTTCAACCAACCACAGGGACCAACACTCACAGATCCCATTACTTTCTTATTTTAAGCCAACCTGTGACTGGCTGAATAATATTGGGGGGGGGGGAGACATTTGACAATTGTGTTTGCTAGTGTTACAACAGTATTTTTCCTCAGCAAATATGAAAGGCTGAGTGTGGAGACATGTCCCAAATCACCAACAATGTGTGTTCACAGGTAATTAAGGGTGTGTGTCTGCCGCTCACGCTTTACATGTTTACTGGGGAAAACCCTCTCATGACATCAGAAAAAAATGAATTGACTTATAAGGAGCAGAACCTCTCTGTGGCACACAGATCTCAAGGGAGGAGGTGTCAAACTAGACATGATGCTGGAAGATCAGAGATTACATCACCTTCTCAGATTACAGCAAGAGGCTAGTCCTCCAGAGGCTGTGGTGCAAGGAAAGGAGCATGCGCTAACCTTTCCCCCTGAACAGTTTGGCTGATCATCTCTCCCCCATTTTACTTAGCCCTGCAAGTGAGGGAGCAGGCAAAGAGTGATGCCTTTTTCTGCCTACCCTGCTAACAGTAGTCCAATGCAGATAGAGGCTTTGTGATTGACTGCTCCTCCATATAAATATTTCCCTCCCCATAGAAAAAGTACATTTCATAGAAAAGGATTTTAGTCAGACTTTCTCCCTGACATACTGGATTTCTATGAACAGAGAACTATTTTTATGGAGAAGCACTCAGTAATATGAGGCAGACACTCTGCGCCATCTGAAACAGTACAGACCAGTGACAGGATTGCCACCAGGGCGAGGACTAGGCGTTTCTGACTATGGGGAGACAAAATGATTCTATGCAATTAGAGTCTTTCTGCCAACTTCCGTGGGATTTATATCCGCCCTTTCTTTAGAACACATTAGGCACAGTGTATAACTGCAAGCATTTCTAAGATCAGTCATTAGAAAAATAAGAATACTAGTTATATTGTGGATAGCATACACACAATATACACAATATATGCACAATACTGTAAATATATATACAATATATAATACATTGCTTTCCCCCATATTCATTCCTTAAAAATGGCATCATTAATCTGATATGAGACATTCAGAACAACATCCTAACCTTGACTCTCTCTCTCTGTCTGTCTTTCTAATTCCATCAGTAGAGAGTTCAAAGAATAAAAGCCTCACTCCCACCCTCCATACTTCCCAATCAATTTTTTAGCTTTGTTTGCAAACCAGAATAATTAAAAATGGACCAGTCTTGTCATTTATATAAATCATTTGTATTTTGTACTTGTGTGAGTACCTTGACCTTTTGAAAAAAAAAAAGGCAGGATACATACGCAAAGTAATATAGAGAAGTAAAATTAACTGAAGTGCAAAAATCCTTGAAACTCTATTTCCTGTGCCAAGCTCTGCTTTTTTACTATTGTGGTTTTGTGTTTCACTGTCGGAAAGCCAGAGTACTTTTCATATCCTTTCCAGTAACCTTTCAGGAGATCTGCTCCATTCCATGATGGTTTAAGACTCTAAGTGCACTGCCATCTTATTTTAGGTGGCAAGCGTATAACAAGTAGGCAGGTATTTTTTTTCCTAGACATAAGCAATTAGAGCATTGGAAAATAGCACAGTGAATGCTCTGAAGAACTGATCCAGAGAGAGCGAATCCAGCAGTACCAAGCAACTGTGCAGTCCCTTGACACTGCTCTGAACAAGAGTTATTGCTAGTTGAGCACAGTAACTTGCAGACATGTACACAAAAGCTTTGCAATTAAAACCTCACATTGCAACATAACTGATGGGTTACCTGGAGGCAGACTGGATTCCCCCCGCCCCTCCTTCCTGCCTGATCTGGCAGCTGCTAAATAAATCATTTAAAATTGTATAGTAGAAATGCAAAGGAATTCAGAGCCAAAATCTATTTTAAAGGAGAGGCTCCTTCCAAGAACAGCATGGGGGCTGCCCAGAGACCTTGAGGCAGCAGAGTCCAGAGGAAGGAATGCAAATATTGTGCCATCTCCACACTTCAGAGCAGAACTTTAGAGTTTTGTGCAACTCTCTTTCTATTGTAAAACAAGTCAATCCATGTTCCTCTGCTTAGTACAGCATCTCTTTCTCAAACCATATAATATTTGTATTAAAGGGTTAAGAGAAGGACGGGGGAGATAAAAACCTCTTTGAAATTCAATGACACCAAATCCTGTTGCTTCTGTTCTGCAAAACTGCATAACACATCAAAACACTACAAAATCGGAGGAAAATTGTGAAGGTTCCACAGGGAAGAAAATGAAACAAAAGCAACTTGTCAGGGGGGCTCCCTGCTGCCAGGTACCATGTGGAGCTCCACTGGTTTGCATATGCTCAGCTATCAAACGTGTTGGCAAATATATTAGCAGCCATGACATTATCAAATATGCTGAACAGTTACTAAAACCCTTTTATAGAAGCTTCTCTTCCTCACCCCAGTTTTGATTTTAATGAACAGAAAGTTTCCCAACAATGGATTTAATGGATGCACCCCTAAGAGAAGAAATAGCAACAGGAACATAAACGCCTAAATGACTGTATTAATAAACTCTCACTGCTATAACAACAACAACAACATTTGATTTATATACCGCTCTTCGAGACAATTTAATGCCTACTCAGAGCGGCCTACAAAGTGTGTTATTATTATCCTCATGACAATCACTCTGTGAAGTGGGTGGGGCTGAGAGAGCTCTGAGAGAGCTGTGACTGACCCAAGGTCACCCTGCTGGCTTCAAGCAGAGGAGTAGAGAATCAAACCCAGTTCTCCAGATTAAAGTCCTGCTGCTCTAATTAATAAACTCTCACTGCTGTGGTGCTGGGAGGAAGTCATCACCCACCTGCTGCGTGCCCACAGCTACTTCTTCAAGTGATACTGAGCTCACATGATTGAATTTTGCTGCCAGACCTCAGACAGGCTTTGGACATGGAGATACTGCAGAGTGAACAGGAAAGGAAACTAACCTGCTCTTCCAAAGTGTGGGTTCTGTCTTAAATACAATTCTCTTATCCTCCTCAGCTAGGAGGTCCATGAACTGTTGCTGTTTTGGGATCTTATCCAACTTCCATGGGAGTGAAGGAGAGTTGACTGCTGCATTTCCCTATTACTGCTGTTTATTATTATCAACTAATCAACTAATCAACCAATCAATCAATTATAATTAATTGATTAATTATATTAGATTTTTGGTCTGCCCTCCCCACCGAGCGGGCTCAGGGGGGAGCACAACATTTTAATTTACATAAAAACACACGAAAGCAGATAAAGCATTACAATAAAATTTAAAACTCTACATACAATAAAAACTTCTCCTCAGATGGTGACAGGAGAGTTACTTCATTTCAGACATGGCCCATATATCCGGGGCCTTGGTTTCATCAAGCAGAGAGTCCCACCAGGCCGGCGCCAGGCTGAGAAGGCTGTGGCTCTGGTAGAGGCCAGGCGGGCCTCCCTAGAAGTTGTTTGTTCTGTAGAACAAGCAGCACTCCTCCCCCACCCCAACTGTATTACTTCTGCCTCTCATACAGTGAATCTAGCACACTTCAAATCTTTGGTATCCCTCCCTCCCCCAATATTCCAGCTGTAGCATTCCAGGCTCCACCCCTTCATCACCAACATAGTTAGGCAATTCTTGCAGAGCAACTGGTCTCAAATGTTAACTGTTATGCCCCCCCCCCAAAAGTTTAATCCGGATTTGGGTATCAGGAATGCCATTAATCTTCAGTATCCCTGATATCTTGGTCAGAATCTCTAATCCAGTTCAGTAAGATCAGAGAACCCCAAATTTATCCAGCCACTATTCCCTATAGAGAAAACTATCTGGGGGAGGGGTGCTAAGGGGGCATTTTCCAAACAAATTCCTCCAATTTTGCATGGGACCTACTCCCTCCTGTTCACAGGAAGACTGGACCCTGTGGTCAAATTCTAAGGGACCCTGAACGAGGTGCCCCTGCCACTCTTTATTGTTTCCTAAGGGGAAATGTTTCCAAGGCTATCCAGGCAAACAGAAACCTTAAGCAAAAGCAACCCCTGGCCAAAAATCAGTCCCAATGCAAGTTCCACTCCCAGTGCAAGCTGAACTAACAAAGCCCAACAGAACCAAACTACAGCAAGGGAACCAATATCAAACTATAGAACTCCAATGCCCCAAACTGAAGCAAGTGGGGTGGGGCTCGCTGGACAAGCCACAGAGTTTAAAAGGCAGTCAGTGATAGTCTGAAGGGCTCTTTTGGAGCATGGGGGATGGGAATGGTAGGATGGGAATTCACAGCCCTCGCAGAGAAAAATTGGCAGCAGAGGCAGAGCAGCAGTGAAGGGCAGTGGCACAAAGTGGCTCAAAGAGCTAAGGCAGGCTCTGCGGCAGAAGAGCAGTGCAAGGCTGGTGGGGGACAGGAGGCAGCAGGCAGAGAGGCTGAGAGAAGCCAGGTGGAAGCACGGGGAGCCATGAGGGCATGGGTCTTTCCTTCCTCTCTCTATGCCTGGGAAAGAATAAGAACATCTTGGAGCGGCAGTGTTTGCTGGATTAAACTAACTAAATGGTTTAATCTCGCCCATCAGGATCTGGTTTCCTGGATCTGATCTGGGATTTTCTCATTTGAAACCACATAGCTGGATTATGCCAGATCAGCATAACTCCTACTATGTAACTGGTATATGAATGCCGGATCGCACACCACTTTTTACTAACTGCTCCATGTAACAAAGGAAGAAAATGGACTGGATCATCCCATATTCACCATTATTACTAGATTAGTTCTGTGCCCAAGAAAGCTGGGACTAATTTTGGTGGAACATTATTGCCTAATAATTTCAGGCTTGCTCTTTAGAAGTTAATACTTGTGCCTGGGAACCTCAGTTGTTGTCTGTTTTTATTTTTGGTTTTCAGTGCTGACTCAGGTACTGAGGAAATATTGCTAATGCTCACTTCACTTGTCACATCCAGATAAACCAGCGAGGCTGAACAACCTTTCCCCCTATTCTTAATAGAACTGCAGTGTTTGGGCTGTAACATGGTGCTTTGTGCACGGGCAAGCACTCACTTGTCAGGGGATTTAATTCCATTCCGCCTTGGTTGTGAACAAATACAAATAGGATTCTAGTCTATGTATTTTATTATTTGCAGAACCTCCCCTATCTCCTATGAGTCAAGCTGGCCAAGGAATATGGCATTTATATAAACAATATGTATTGCATTCAATATATATATTAACAGAAGATCATAATCCAAGAAACTGGTCTGAGAAGGCTCATTAGAAAATTTCAGAAACAGAACAGCAGTTGCTACAGTTTTTAACTAAAACATAAGATCAAACTGACCCAGAGAAGAAAACACTTGGGAAAAAATGATTTTCCAGCATCTGAAAATCTGTATTTCAACTGTCAATTGCTTTGCGTGTGTGAGTGTTTTTTAATCATAGAGTATATTCTGATAGTGATGGGGGTCATTTTTACCGCTGATTGGCACACAGAAGGGCAAATTAAATTAGCATATTAGGAGAAATTGACAAAATGATACTATCTTCGTTTTCTCCCTGTTGTCGCTGTGGTTGTTCTATTTCTTCACTAGCAAACGGAAATACTCAGGAACTGAGTTTACTCTTGGTACATAATGGCATGCTCAATGCAGCTACCAAAGGGTTTTTTTTTCATTTCTATGACTTCGTATGAACTCTTTTTGATCCCCATACTGGATTAGTAAAGTTCAAGTTTTGTTCAATGTTCAAAGTGCTTCACGGACATCAGTGCAGCAATCTTTACCACATTTAAGTTGTTATTGGTGCCCTCTCACCCCGGCTGGGCAGCTGACATTGGGAGAAAATTATTTGCCTAAGGCCACTTACGAAGCAATCATAAACAGAGTTACCCCTTTTCTAAGCCCATTTAAGCTGATTGACTTAGAAGGCTGTAGCTTCACTTAGGATGGTCCTGCTATCCACTTTCCAGCTGAGATCCTCCCAGATGATCAATCATTTTTTTAGCAGTATACTACACCCCCTCTTGAAAAACTGATTATCAAATAGATGATAATTATCTTCAGTTTACATTTTAAAAACTATGGAATGATGTACAGACCAAACAGTGGCATTATCAGATGACCTGACCTTAGCTTAGGCTACACTTGCTTACATGTTTAACTACCAAGTTAAAAAAATAAAAAGCACTCCTCCAAGGACACAATGAACAGTTATCATTGCTGCTTGCCAGGAACAGCAAAAGTGGAGAGGGGGTTTCTAAACTCCTGGTAGACCACAATCCATGGCTGATGGCCTGAATTAAGCATGGTAGGTTATAAATAGAGGTGGGCACGAATCACAATACAAAGCAAAAAAATGCACAGACCAGGCCGATTCATGGTTCGTGAAAATGCGGTTCGTGGGACCATGTTTTCCACAAACTCCACCACTTTTTTGACCTGGTTTGTGCGAGTCATCAGCGGTTTGTAAAGCCAGATAGGCTGCCGGCGCTGATTGTGTGTGAAATTGACAGCCCTGTTCTCCTGCTGCTTGGGCAACAGAAGAACAGGACTGTCAGTTTCACAGACCACGTGCTGGGTTCAGCCAATGGGCTGAAGCCGGTGCAGGGTGAGTGAAGCTGACAGCCCCATTCCCTTCCGCCTGGGCTTGCAAGCAGCGTGGGGAACCTTATTCCCTTCAAACTCTCCCCCTTTCCAGCAGGCTAGAGGAATGGGGGGAGAGTTTGAAGGGAAGAACGTTCCCCACGTCGCTTGCAAACAGCACGGGGAACCTTCTTCCCTTCAAGTTGTCCCTCTTTCCAGCTTGCAGGAATGGGGGGGGGAGTGCTTAAAGGGAAGAATGTTCTCCATGCCACTTGCAAACGTCACAGGGAACCTTCTTCTTTTCAAACTCTCCCCCTTTCCAGCTGGCTGGAGGAAGGGAGAGGAGAGTTTGAAGGGAAGAAGTTTCCCCACACCATTTGCAAGTAGTGAGGGGAACCTTCTTCCCTTCAAACTCTCCAGCTGCCCTGGGTGGCAGGAAAACAGGTGCTGTTAGTTTGACAGACCTTGCACCGGCTTCAGCTGATGGGCCGGCCCACAGGCTGAAACCAGCGCAAGGTGAGTGAAACTGACAGCTCTGCTCTCTGGTCCCCCAAGTGGAAGGAGAATAGGAGCTGTCAGTCTGACAGGCCCCACGCCAGCCTCAGCCCATAGGCTGAATCCGCCGCAGGGTCTGTTAAATTGACAGCCCTCGTTCTCCTTCCGCTCCGGCAGCAGGAGAACAGGACTGTCAGTTTCACTCACCCTGTGCTAGGTTCAGCTGATGGGCTGAAGCCAGTGTGGGGTGAGTGATGCTGACAGCCCCATTCTCCTGCCACTCAGAGGACAGGAGAAGAGGGCTGTCAGTTTCAAACACCCTGCATCAGCTTCCGAAGCCGGCGTCAAGTGTTTGAATTCCACGAATTATGTACTATGAACCGTTTCGTGAACTGGTAAAAGTTCATGAAAGTTCCTGGTTCCTGGTTCGTGGAATAGCAATGAACCACAAATCAGGTGGTTCGGTTTTTTCGGTCCATGCCCATGTCATAAATACATCAGGTGTGATCTAATCTTATGCTAGAACCAATATATCTATTTTTCTACGCTCTTAAGACAGCTCAACCTACCCCAGCCTACTTATTTTGACACTATAGACCCCTCATTAATCTCTACCATTCCCTCTTGCCATTTGTCCCTGAAAAGGGGAGGGGAGAAATCAAATACTCTATTGTATTTTCTTTATTTGTTTCAGTGGTGACATTGCAGCTTCAGAGAATTCCAGGTTAATTAAGCATGACCTCCTTGGCTGACCTTAACTATACTTCTCCTGGTGCAAGAGTGGTGATATGGTCCAGATATTAAGTTCAACAACTATTCATGCAACAAGGCATTGCTGTGATAAGTTTAGACATTTAACATAACCACAAGACATACAGCAAAAGTAAAGCAATAAGAACAAATAAATCCAGAAAAATACACAATTTCAAGATGCTTATAAGCATCATCTATACCTCTGCATTCAATAAGGACTATTCCATTGCACTGAATTGGTCATAAGGGAAATATGTCTTAAAGGACTGTCTTCCTCGCATGCCGTCCAGCCCACCAAAGAAGATCCTCTTTCCAAGCCCTGCTCTTTGTATCTCTACCTGCAGAGGTGAGGTAGGTGGCATTCAGAAATACCACTTTTTCAGTGGTGACTAGAGAGGGGCACGAACCCGGAAAATGGTGGTTTGTTGCTGTTCATGGTTCGTCGTGTTTCATGAGCCACGAACTAGCATGAAATAGCCAGGTTCATGAACCAGTTTGTTTGGTTTGTGAATATGTCACTTTTGGGGCAGCAGAAGGTCTGCAGAAAAACCTCCTCCCCGTTGCCTGGGAAACTGATTGATTAGCACCAGGCTGTCTGTAGTGACAAACTGGAAAATGAACCAAACGAACTGCTCTAAAAATTGTCAAATTTTGGTTTGTGCCCATCCGGTGATGCTTCACTTTTGCAATGCCCTCCCATTTTCAGTACCCAGCATCTCTACTAGAAGGATCTCAATGAGTAGATATTGAGGAAAAAAACTTTCTCTGTTTGAGACCCTGGAAAGCTGTTGTTAGTCTGAGAGGACAGCCCTGAGCTACATAGGCAATGGCTTCATTTGGTATGCAACAGCATCTTTGGAAAGTGTGGGAAATAGGATGCTTATGATAAGCTGTCATTTACTAAAACACACAAGAGCACATTCCTCAAATGTGAACAGTTTCTGTTAGGATACTGACTGGTGAAGAAGGGGGAGGCTGAATGAAGCTTCCAATAACTGCAATGGATCATTATTAATTCATCTTAACAGAGGTTAGGATCCCAGATTTGCTAACTTTTTCCGGCAGAGCCCCTGGGCTTTGTAGAGCCAGAAATAAACAGGTGCAGCCATAGTCACATTTCACTTCTAGGAAAAGCTTCATCAGTTGAAAGTCTGCCTTCTGCACAGCTATTAAAAGTAGATGACTAAGAACTGAAGACCAACTTTTTGAATGCCTGGATCTGGCCATCACAGTTTATGGGCAAATCCCAGTCCATCATATATATGGGAGAAATCTTAAGTGTACCCAGTGATGTTACAAAAACTTCACTGCAGTTGACCAACCACCAGCAAAACAAGAAAACTGTTTTACCATATAAAATTGTCTTGGCTATTCAGCAGGATTCAGAATTGAGTATTTGCACATTTCTAACCTGCCTGTGAATATATGATGCAATTAAGTACTGTGGACCTTCAGTGCAATCTCCCCCTGCCCTGCCCCAGACCCCAAAATACAAATCCTAAATAAGTATTGTAAGGAAACTATGTATGAAAATTACATATACTTAGAAAATTTGTATAACAGATTCCAGTTGCAGAATCTCTGTTTGCAAGTCTCAAAACCTTTCAGATTAACACAGCACAACATTTCAAGGAGTCTGCTAATAATGTGACATTCTTAGCACATGCTAATGTCTCTTCTTGTGAAATTTAAGGTGCTTCTGTACACTTAGGGAGCTGCTCAGAGACACAATTGTTTCAGACAGAAATTGTTAAACTCAAACTGCTGTATATCTGGCAGAGACACAAATTACATGGCATTTTAAAATGGTCCCTGTATTAGCAACGGTTAATCTTAAATATTGCTATGTAAGTAAATTGTGTATCTGCTCTAACATTTATGGCTGATTCAAATGGTCAAGTAGCAATTTTCTGCACCAAGATAGGTCATCAGCCTGGATTCTATTCAGTTCACATCAATCTTAGTAAGCTGGGTAATATGCCTGAGCTAGCCTGTGTTTTATTTCTCTGATTAAACCCGCCGTCTGCTTCCAGAATGAAAGGCTTTTAAAAAGAAAACCAAATACATGAAGCAGATACACTGTGCTCTTGAGAAATTTATTTCAGGGAAGCTCTGATACACTGGCTATAGACACTAGCTACTAGGAAGACTCTCTATTTTGGCTATTCAACTGTTTCAAAGGAGAATAACCTCTTTTTGTGTCCTCTTTCCCATGATTAGGATTGCCAGGTCACTTGAGTCCCCTGGCAGGGGATTGGGAGCCTTGCACTCACTCTCTGCTGTCTTCATTGTGTCTCCTTGCACATGCATGTAGTGCATGCGCGCTCCTGGCATGCGTGATGATGACACTTCCAGGAAGTGATGTCATCACACGGGTCAAAGGGCAGTCTGGTGTGCACTTCCACACTTGCCAAAAGTCTGAATTGCCCCCTGTGGGCCCAATGCAGCCCAAAATGGCCATGTTGTGGGATGCGGGAGCACGCCGTGGTGGGGTGCGGGGGTGCACCGTGCCACCTGGGGGGTGCCGTGTCGCCAGGAGGGGCCCCTGAGGGGGCACGCCCCTGCTGGCCAAGTAAGTGGGGTTGGGAGGTAGGAGGTGGGAGCAGGGGATCCCCTGCCCTGGGCGGGAGAATGGCAGCCCTACCCATGATTCATACTAAAATGCGAATGGAAACTATAAATCTGATTTTTATTTTTATTTTTACCTAGAGAAGCAGGAGGCTGGTCAGGAAGGATTGCTCTTAAATGCTATGAGCAAGGGAGAAAGTAACAATTTTTTTACTGGTACTGGTTTCCTTGGAGGATACTTCACTTGAAACCTCCCAATAATTTTCGGTTGGCCCAGAATCCTATAGCATTCATTTTGTAATCACCATCCATGACAGCCATTTTTAGCAGTGCCCATTACCAATCTTCAAAATTTCTTAAGTGCCAACAGATTCAATAAGTTTGGGAACCTCTGCCCTAGTCATTCATGACTGACTGACTGGTTACATATGACTAGGGTTGCCAGGTCCTTCAGCTCCCCTGGTGGGAGATTGGGAGCCTGGCACCTACTTTACTGAGCCCCTGGGTCCTCGTTTGTGTGATGACATCACTTCTGGGAAGTGACTACATTGCACGGGGGTCAAAGGGTGGCTGGGAGAGCACCCATGGGCTGGATCGGCCCACTGCAAGGTACATATGACAACTGTGGTGGTCAGATAGTAATTGGCTTGGACTAAACAGCATATCATACCAAAACAATTCCAGTATAAAAGCTGAGAGAACTCCTTCTGCCTGTAAGCAGAGGCCTCAATAATGGCCATCTTGCAGAAACTAACCCTGGTTTTATTTATTTATATTTATTTAATTTATGTCCCACTTTGGGTCCCCAATGGGGACCCAATGCGGCTCACAGCATCCTCCCTTTTTCCTCTCACCCCAAAAAACAATGCCAAACTTGAAAGGTTGCAATTGCAGCAGTTATTTTGCGGCAGCTTTGCAGGAGTTGAGTCAGCTGTGAGCCAACAGAGACAGACTACTTTGAGTTTCAGCCAGGCTGCTACAAGAATCTAAAGTAACTTGGGAGGGGGCAAGGCTCACATCGTGCTGGGCAATGATGATTGTTGTCTTTACACATTCTAGGTTTGCTTGCATCTTTCTTTCTTATTTATTTATTTGGAAAAAGTACGTGCTGCCTCTCCAAAGCCCTGCTCAAGATGGCGTACAAGGAAAACAACAGAACACAGCCATTGAAAACAAGCCAGGTCATAAAAACGGCCTAAAATAATATTGATAAAAGTCTTCAGGCAAGAAGCAGACCATAAAACAGCTAAAAGAAATAAAACTCCTGGGTAAAAAAGAAATGCTTCGGCCTGACACTTAAAAGAAAGTAAGGGAGAGGGTATTCCAAAGGTGAGGTGCCACTGCTGGAAAAGCCCAGTCTCTGGTTGCCACTAGCCTCACCTCTATAGGCAGTGGTGCAGAGAGCAGGGTTTCAGAACATGATCTTAGCTAGCAAGCTGGACAGTATGGGTGCAGTGGTCCTTGTAGATAGAGCTTATGGTTTAAGTACAGAAGTGTTGACAGGTATGCCGTGCCTATAACACATGACTTCACAGTTCACACCAGTTTGTCAGTATCATTGAAATCAAAGAGATGCTTTAGCAAGGAGCACTAGTCAAAAAAAAGAGAGAGAAGACAAAGAGATTTGAATATAAAAGAGCAGACCCCATAATTCACCACAGTGACACAATGTGATTTGGGAATAATCACCGCACAATGTTTTCCGAGGGTGAAATTGTAAATTGCTAATAGATCAATAAGTAATTTCTTGCAAGAGGAACTATTCCTTCTTCAGCAAAGTAGCAAGGTTGTTAAATCAAACTCAGACTTAATATATTAACAAAGTTGAGATTAATCTAAAGCTGCTGAAATTCTCGGCTGCCCTAGTTAAGTTTATCTCAACTGATCGTTTATTTATGATGCCATAAACATCTAGGCACTTTCCATGGTGATTGCAACTTATTTGCTCTAAGGCAACTTGAAATTACCCTGCTGGAGTTTTCAGGGTGACAACTGTGTTTTCTACTGAAAATTTATCACTACATGGTAATGGTGGGATCAGTCAGCTCTCCTGGGGATTAACAACGCGCACACAGCCAAACGGGATCATTGCCATTCCTCTGACAGATTCTTTTGCAAATCCGCTGGGACAAACATACCCTGCCCTGATGTTCATATAAATGAACTGTAATATGTTATTATAACTGAAAGTAAGTAAGTGCGCCAACTTCAAAAATGTGAGATTTAGACAGTAAGATGTGGGTGTGTGTCCCCCAGATTTCCATTTTGAATTGGACTGAGGCCATTCTGACAGTTTGATCCAGTCCAAAATGTATCCAGATTAGATCCCTTAGAGGGCTCTAGGTCCTGGCAAACCATGACCCAGCTGCAATGACAGGCTACATCCCCCCATCCCCACACACATACATTCCACAAACTCTACATTTCTTATCAAAGATGGTAGAGATGGCAAGAAGGTCATGGTTCAAAGACTGCAGGAGATGGTGTCCAGCCCTAGCCTTTCCTCCGCACACTGCATGTATGATGTGTCAAGTGTCATGGGAATTATACTGCCCAAATGCCCAAGGCATGTCCTGAAGCGTTTAACACCACAGTGACTTCATCTGCACTCTCCAATATCACCAACTATCTCATCCAGTTCTCACAAATTGCTGCAACATCCAATAGACAAGTGCAGCTTCGGAACAATGATGAAGAGCTCAATCTGTAGCTTTTTAAAATACTAGTCAGCAAGTCAAAAACAGTTTTAAAATTCCTGAAATTTAGCACATGTGATTTGTTCAGTTTGCTATTAACCAATAGGATTAGGCTCCTGCAGTCAACATCGCTTCCGAAAATTGGATTAAAGTTTATAAATCTCTTAACTACTTTTCAGAAATGTTACTCGATGGCAGAAAATCAATTTCAAGAAAGGACAGTATTGTAATAAAGCCATAGCAAAAGCAGAAATCGAAACACACGGATAAATAGTAACATTACATTTTGCTGACGGTACTTACGATATGCAGCTCTAAATAATCACCGAGCCCAGCAGAGCTATCCACTCGCACCAAGATGGCTTCTTTCTGAACTGTGCTAAACCCTATTGCCAGCCTATCCGCACGCGTGCTGGGCCGATCGTTGGGAGGCCACGTGTATGTGATCTGTCCACCACCTTTGCTAAATATGTATGTTGTTCCAGCTGCAAAACAGAAAGATAAGTCATCAGGCATTTTGCACGTTTTTAAAAGCAAGATTTGTATATACTGCAATAAAACAAACATTGAGTTGGATGCAGCCAGCTTTATTACTCAATCTTGCTCAATATGCTTTCTTACCACAACTTCCATCCCATGTGACTTTTGTCCACGTAAGTTCCATGATCCCCAGCATAGCCTTTTTGGTTGTCAAAGAGGATCTCTTCCTCCCCTTTTCAATAGCAGAAAAAGCTGGTTGGATCCAATCCATTGTCTTGAAGAAGCATTTTAATAATTGTAGTTCTGACATGCCAAACCTTCCAGAGACACATGTGAGTCCTTTGTCTGTTTTGTTTTCATGCCAGAGATGTTTCAAACTTTCAAGTACTAGTCCAAGCACCAACTAAAGTTTTTGGCATAAATCTTGCAGGACTGTAGCCCCCTCAGGTGTACATGGGAGTGACTACCTATTATCTCAAGTTAAAATCTTTCTGAATGTGCAAAAAAGGCTTGGCAAAGACCCTGTTATTTCTAAAAAGTGCAGTGTATATTCAATCAAATAGATACATCAACTACCATGCAACAGGTATTATTTATTTATTTATTTATTTATTTATTTATTTATTTATTTATTTTTAATGTAAGTGGAACCAATGGAGCCAGAAATCCATGGATGGAAGATGCTTAGAAGCGGCTTCCCTCCTTTTCTTTCACACAGGATGCTTCTTCTGAGATGGTGCCTGCATGGATCTACGTTTGCACATTCATACACTGAAATGATTAAACAGTTGAGCCATTGACTTTTGTACAATTAATTAATTACTACTTTTCCAATTGGCAGAGAACTCCAGTTTCTAGCACACACGTCTCCCTGATACAGTTATTTAAATCCCAAGGAAGTCAGTAATTCAGAAGTCTTAGGACTGGGGCCCATACTTTCATGCACGCAGGGAGATTTTGTCCTCAAAAAGCCCAAAGCTGTTTTATACCAATATTCAGAATTAAAGGATGCAAATTGTCAGTTATCCAATTCATTTTTATATTTTTACTGTATAGTCTTTGCTTTGCTATTTGCTTTTTCTGCCTCAGGCACCGAAATGTCTTGGGACAGCCCTGGGGAGATCAAACAAGTGATCTTCTTATCTAAAGCGGTAACGACTGAACAATGTGCCCTGCTTAACATCTGAATTACTGAACTGCTCCAATTATGACATGCATGAGAACTACCACAGCAATAGCTGCTACCGAGAGATGAACTGGTACCGCCATGATGATCTGTGATGGGTCCTTCAGTTATCCTAATGATTTCTTGATGTTGCAGTTCTTGCACAATGAACATGGCTGAACCAGTCCCTGAGGACTTGCAGCTGTGTGTGTCAACTTATTCAGTTGAACACTGATGATTTTGAGCTGATGTGGTAAGTTCTCTCTGTAGCAGTTAATATGTGAAGAGCTGCCCTACATATGGTAGTTAGTTACTTCTTGAGGTCAAAGTAATCACCGTGCATGTGTGAACCAGCCTTTAATCACAGAACACCTCTGTGACCTATTACAAGTGGTCTTAAAGCTTTCCAGACCCAGGACCCACTAAGCTGCAAGCATGTGATAGAAATGTATGTGGCAGGAAGAAGCAAAGAGAGGCATGATCTCACCAGAGTCAAAACTAGGTCTTAGGACCAAAGCAGCCAGGCATAAGAAACACAAGCTTAGCACCAGAAAGTGTACCATAGTGAGAAGCCAGACAAAAGTCAGAACCGTGAAGGAATGCTCTCCCCTGCTGAATTATGTTGCCTGCTGTTCCTCTCAGAGTGCATGCAAAGAAAGGCTGGAAGCATGGCACCCTTGCTCTTTATACATGTGCATTAGAAGCAGGTTGTTCCAAAAGGCAGCCAAAGAGAGATTCTGTTAGGATTCATGACCCAGCATGGGGGTCCAAACTCATGGGCCCGGACTCGATGATAACAGGATTTGATGTTCCGTCTGTTACCCAACAGTTCAAACAAATTATCATGAGAATATCAACATTTTCAGGGGAAAGGATGAGAAAGGTATGCTCAAACCTTTCACCTTGACAATTCTAGCCTAGGGAGCTACATACATGACAGAGCATCCAAACATACAACCCCCACCCACTTCCATGAAGTAGTAGAATTCTAGGAGGACTATATTCAGGGCTTTTTTTCTGGGAAAAGAGGTGGTGGAACTCAGTGGGTTGCCCTCAGAGAAAATGGTCAGCAGCACGGAGGGCAATCTAAACTCCCCTCTGTCTGGCGATCAGGGGGCGGGGCCACCAGCCATGTGACCATTTTCAAGAGGGTCCGGAACTCCCTTCCACTGCGTTCCAGCTGAAAAAAAGCCCTGACTATATCATTTTTGTATTTGAAGAAGTAAGATTCAGAATGTAAGCAAAAAGGAAAAACAAGCAAAACACTTTCTGAAAGGTATCTAAATAATATAGCTAGCTGTAGTACTTTCCCTGTCTCTCCTCTCAGGGGACAACAGAAGACCTAGAGGAAAAGACTCATCCACCCAGGATAGGAGTTCAAACCCTCCTCCCACAATGTTTCCAACACGTTAAGTAAAGAAGAAGCAGGATGATGCCATAGGAGCACTGGCTCTCATCTGTTTAATTGTATCTTTATCTGTATCAACAAATCTCCTGCACAAAATCTCTGGGCAAGGTGGCTTACATAAAAGAATAAAATCATCCATAAGATAAACACACACACAACAAGGATCAACAGCAAATAAAACAAACAAAATGTCTTATTCTTTAGGGGGTGGGACTTGCTATGCCTTGCCTATAGCAGGGAGGGAAATGTGTGAGAGTCATGGTAGAGAATTCCTTGGTCTTCTATGTCTCAATGATGCTTGTGTTACTCCAATTAGAAAGCAAAACTGAACACACACGAAACTAAGCACTGGAGTCCAAGGAGAATGTTGTTTAATTGCATACTGTTCCCATAGCTTCCAACAACCAGAAACCTCTTGTCCTGAAGTTATTTCACACTTGATGTGGCCACCTGCTGTCCCAAAATAAGGGACTAAACCAAGAAGATCATTTCTAGTGGAGTGAACTTTTGAATTGACCCTGTAGCTTTCACTCCTGTAGCTATGACCCTTTAGTTGTTGATCTGCAACAACTAAAAAAATGTCCATATTTAGATCCATGAAATGCCTCACATGCTGATTTCTGCAGATCAAACTTCAGGTTTTGTTCTGTCTGCGCACACACACACACGCGCGCACACACACACACACACACACATCCTGAAAATAACACCCTGTCATTTGCATGCTCATCAAAGGGAGCAATATTGAACATTAATCTCAGAGACCTGGGCAAATCTTGGCCTACCAAAGTGAATGCAGCCAACCTGCCAGCCGTTTGATGCCCCCTCTGTTTTTGCATTACTTTGGGAGAGATGAAATAATACATGGAAGGGCAACAACAACTTGCTTCAGCATCATGTGCTCATACTCTAGATACGCAGTCTATGACTGATATATCTGATCTGGTATAGGTGCCAAAATGTCAAGAAATTGGAAGGTTCATCAAGGGAAGAGGGGACAGTAAAATTGCCCCTGTCCAGCAGATTCTTCTCTCTCTAACCAGACCTGGCAAGAAGATAAAAGATATGATCTAGGATCCCCACTCCCACAGCAGAAATGCATACTATACATAGCATGAACCTTCGTGTCCAATTCCCTTCTCCTTCTCCATAACTTGAAGGATTTTTTTTTTGTCCTTGTCCTTGTCTTATGTGGTGTGTTTCTCTGCCATCACTCCATGTCACCGGCTGATGCTGACAAATGAAGGAAATACTCTCGGTAACAATGTCATGGTGTGATCAGAGGTCTGACAATACCCTCCTTAAGTCTTATTTGCATGACTCAACATGCCTTCCAAGTTCATAGAGAACTCTCTTGTCCTCCTTTGAAATTTCTCAAAGCTTCCAGTAGAGGAACTGCCTAACAGGCTTCAGATTTCACTGTCAGTGAAATCTGGTGACAACTAAGAACAGATGAATATGCCCTTTTTCTTTTATAGAATATTTGTAGCAAATTGGTTTCATTTGCTTATGAAATATTTATACCCCACCTTTCCCACCAATCACAATGGCTCAAGACAGTGTACAAAAGCTTGCCCAGCAGGCAATAAAATGATTAAAGCTATAAACAATCCAGATGCAACAGACAATATCCTACTTCATGCCTCCAGCATGTAACTTTGCATAATCGTTTGCTGCTTATCAAAAATGTCTGAATAATGCAGCTCTGCATCGCTTAGAAAACCAGGCAAATGTAAGGGGCCCTCCTCACATCTTCTTGGACACCATTCCAGAGACAATCTGAATCCAGACAATGACCAAACAGGTTTTAGCAAGAGGCTCATCTATGAGGAGACTTTGGAAGCATCTGAGATGAGGGCGTAGGACCACAAGCCACTTTTATGCCACTTATATGCAAAAGCAAGCATCCATTTTAATACTAATTTTATTATCATTATTTGCTCTGGAAAAGAGATTACTATAATTTCATCCCAAGTGCTCAGAAACTATAAAAGGAACTCCAGCTTTCTATTTAAACCTGAGTAGCCATCAAATTGGATAACGTTCCTAAAGAGGACCGAGAGATGTACGCAGAGCCCCAGAGAAATGTCACAAGCCCTACTGATGTACAAGTGGGTTTGCTTGAAATAGGCACGGCTCAGTGCTTTGAGGCAGGTTCATGCATTCACCTTAGGCAAAATGCCACTGGAACCAGTAGTCTTCAGAACTAGAGATCAGAACTTTAAGGTGCAGGGAAGAGTTGCATCAGGAGCTCCCAAGTTCCAAAATGTATCCGCTAATCTTCACTCCTTATCATTCACTGTGCCTTTATTTTGGGTACAAAAAAATCTCTTGAACTAGGAATTAAAATTGGCATCTTGTTGACTAAGATCCAATCGTTTCCTACAAGTATATAGACATGGTGTAATATTAGGAGATTTTTATAAAAAATTGTGTTTTGTTTAAAGATTTTAAAACTTGCATGGCACACTGTCAAACATCATGGAATGCACTATAGATTTAAAGTTTCAAACACACACATACATTCTTGTGTTCACTGATTCTGATAAAGCCAGCGTTAGCATGCCACTTCATTCAGTCTGATGAAACTGCAAAGAACAAAACACAAATAAAACCTCTACCACAATGGGACTGGGGTTCCTAGCATAGCCATCATTTTCAGAACCTGGAGCCAACTGCTCTGTATCCTGCTGTGACTGGCTGTATGTCTCTGTGATTCTCTTAACTGGAAACCCTGGTACTGAACTGGGGACCGCCTATACTCGAAGCACATCCTCTAGAATGGGCAAGTTAACAAGTTAGAGGGGTATGTACGTGGCTCTTTAAAGTAACGTTGAACACTAATACACTTTTATTATTAGAGAATGTTGACTGCACGTGAATAAATCTTATAGGTCATGCATGTTCAACTTGATGGTTGTTGTGGGTTTTCCGGGCTGTATTGCCGTGGTCTTGGCATTGTAGTTCCTGACGTTTCGCCAGCAGCTGCTGGCGAAACGTCAGGAACTACAATGCCAAGACCACGGCAATACAGCCCGGAAAACCCACAACAACCATTGTTCTCCGGCCGTGAAAGCCTTCGACAATACATGTTCAACTTATTTTGAAGGCATCAGAGTTTTTAAATTCACACACAAGAAAAAGCCAGAGTCGCACAGTTTTTACAATGGCTATCCTTCACTACACGTGTATGCCAGCTGTTGTTTAAGTGCTGTTATATGTTTCCAACTGTTGCTAATATTTTTGGTCTAGACAAGTCTATCGAGGGCAATGGGTGAAACAGTATGGAGATTTAAACATGGAGTGTTGTGTGGAGAAGCCACTCTCTTGCCTTCCAAGCGCCATGAGCTTTTTGTCTGAAGTGTCACAATAAATGAGCTATGAGTTTTTTGCCTCCATTTTGGCATAGATTTGCATATCACATTCATTACTAAGTCAACTAATTAATTTTACAGCAAGGCAACTTCTGATAAGCCATTTCATAGACCATGCTGTGGTTGGGGTTATTTATTTATTTTTATTTTTTAAAAACAACTCTGGGGGAAAAGAAGTGTGACATCAATAATCCAGTCTGACTACACCACAAATCACTTGACCGGCCTCTGGATGGCAAATTGCCAAAGCACATCCCTTGAAAGCAAACCCTGTCAGCCTCTTTTAAACTCTAAGAACAAGAAGGAAGCTTGATAAACACCCCAGGCAGTTATGGGTGCATTGAGACGTAATGGGCAATTGCATGTGGTCAAAATCACCTTCAAATTGGGCCAGGATGGATGAGGCAACACCAAACCCATTTTGTAATCTAGGTTTATTCACTATTGGTTATACTTTTATGTATTTGTATTGCTTTGTTTTTAAAATTGTCTAATGTGTTTCTTGTGTTTCAGCAAGAAAGGCAAGCTATAAATAAATTAAAAAATTTCTGTAAATCATTACCTCTCACTCTCTTCCTTGCTAGGCACATGCTAAATACATGTGGCATTCTTTAAAGTTTCTGTAATATAAATTGTGGACCCTTGTACCAAGCAGGGTACCTTGTTCTGATGGAAATTCTGCCAGAAGACTATACTTTATTTTGCTTGTTTAGATATTTATATCTAGCTTATCTACTAAATGAGGACCCAAACCAACTTACTACATTGTTCTTTCCTCCATTTTATCCTGACAAAAGTAACCCTGTGAGGCAGGCTAGCCTAACAAGTGTGACTGGCCCAAGGTCACCCAGCAAGCTTCATGGCAGAACAGGATTCAAACCCAGACACTAGCTCAACATTTAAACCACTTCAAGCTGGCCCTCAGGACCTGACTCTAGGGATCTTGCTTTGATGCCCATGGGGCTGCCCAACACCTACCCCTGTCAATTAGGCCAGTACCAATATCCTTGTAGGACAAAGGGGAGCTCAGGTGGCAAGGTAGCAGCTCGCCCTTACGAGTCCACAGCTGAGGTAAGATCTGCATCAGGTTCAACTAGGGTTGCCAGACTCCAGGTAGTGGCTGGAGATCTCCCGGAATTACAACTGGTCTCCAGGCCACAGAGATCAGTTCACCTGGAGAAAATAGCTACTTTGGGGGGTGGACTCTATGGAATTATGCCATGCCAAGGTCCTTTCCTTCCCCAAACCCCACTTTCTCCAGGTTTCACCCCCCAGAACTCCAGGAATTTCCCAACTTGGAGCTGGAAACCCTAGGTTCAACCAGGCTCACTCTAAACTACTACTACTAAGTTATCCTTCCCTTCCCCAGGAAGCATCTCACCCTTGCATCTCTGTAAAGATGGTGGGTAGGACTTAGGGAGGGTCTAGAGAAACTCCAGATACTCTGAAGCCCTGTGATATGACAAAACCTGAGAAACAATATCACATACAGAGTCCTTTCTCTCTCTCTCTCTCAGTCTTCCAAAAGGGAGCATTAACTTTAGCCACACTCTTTTGCCTCCCTGACTTCCCTCATGTGGGAGGAACACCAGCTGAGATTCAGATAACAAGCTAATTAATCTGCACTGATGAACAGGAGACCTTCCTTTGTCTAATCTACAAAGCTGCTATTCTTTGAGCTTCCCATGTTAATTATATAAAAATGGGCTATAAACCATTTGAGAACAGGCTCTCTAGTGTTTATATTTCAGGAAAGGCAAATATAATAATGTAAAATTCATTACTCTGGGACGGATTGGCGTTTATTGTCCAATCCTTCCCATTAACTATTAAAGCTTACAAAGAATGCAAGCAATTGTTCTAATAAGCTATTGGGCTCACTATCAATTTCAGACCTGCAGGAACAAGGATGGGATGTCCCAAACTTTTATCCCCAATTTCCTTCCTAGGATTTAATCCCAATTCCATGAAAGCAATGGCAGAATTCCCCTTCTGATGCCAAATTTAATCACAAGGTTATAAGAGAACATCAGTTCCTGATACCCTGTTTCATCATCATATTAGATCTTGATCGAGGGTTTGCACTTTGGTTTCAGAGCAGAGTTAAAGCACCCAGTTGTAGATCAACCATGTCACAATCTTCCTCACCCCAGCGAGATCCTCTCTCTCTGGTACATTGCCCTATTTGGGAAGCTGAGGATGGGAACAGCGCATTGCGTTCCCTCCAATGACCCTGCAAGGTAAGTGCTGGAGTCTCTCTGTGTAATGTGCTACCAAGAAAAATAAAGTCACTCAAGCTACATCCAGGCTAAAAAAGCATGCAAATTGCAAATTATACCACATCTTATCTTCTGTGTCTTACAAGTAGCAAACATGTTGTATAGTCTTGAATATTATGCTTACATATAAATTAGGCTTCATGCATTGATGTTCAATCTTTCAACTAGATACTGTGCATGCGAATGATGTGTCCAGGCAGAAATTCAACAGGTGCAGCTTCCCCCAAATACCTGCTACATAGAATTTCAAACTACCTGTGTCACAGGATATATTTCACAAAGATTAAGGTAGATATTTAGTCAGTGTGCATAAATGTGTGTGTGTGTGAGAGAGAGAGGCAAAGCCTCACATGATGCACAAACAAAGAAGCTTGCTCAGTTCTGTTCACTAACTCAGTTCTGTTAACTGCCGCTAAGTACGATTTCTGACCCCATCATGATTCCATTTCCTGATGACATCAGAAATCGTGCCATGAAGACACCCTCATTCTAAGAGTTTTGCGTGATTTTGCATGAGAGTAAAGATACATGAAAACGGCCAAGACTTGTTCAGCTTTCAGCTTTCAGCAGCAGATCTGCATCAGGTGCCTTCAAATAATTATCTGGGGCAATACAATTGCCCATCATTCATCACTTCTTGTAGCACAGGTTTTGGCCCTAATAGGTATGAGAAGATTTTCCCCCTTTATTGTTCCAGAATTTAGCCTTGAGTCCCAACTCTCTTGAATATTAGCTTAACTATCAGAATTTCTGAAATGAATTCTGGATTTGGAACATGCACAATTCTGGGACAAATTTCAGTTTAGTTGTACCATTCCCATATATGTTGCCAATGTACAAAAGTGAATAAAGCACTGCAAAAAAGCAATCTTGATGTGAGTTTATTATTCATTTTATTTATTTAAGAGATAAAGGTTGACCTTACAGGTAAAAATTTTTAAATGATTACATTATGATTTCTGTGCATTGGTAAAGCACTAGGACAAAAAGAATCCAGATATAATGACAAGAACAAACAAATGAAGATTGTTTTTTGTGGTGTTTTATTAAGGCACACATGTCATCTGTATGCGGTGGGAAAGATATGGAGGAAACAAAACAGGATGTGTAAGTACAGTGCTCTATTAAAAAATAGAACAATGGAAAATTCCTAAAGCATATGTTCCACAGATCAGAATTTTGGAATTATCCATGGATCCAGAGACTATTTCTGTATATAAAAGGTAAATCTAGCAGTGCCTCTGTTTGTGTAAAACTAAATAAATGAGAAAATTAAGCAATTAACTTTCTCCAAAAACTTAAAGACTGCTATAAAATGCCAGTTGGCAGCCAACATAAAATTCCACTCCATCAATAATTCTATTAAAGGTAACAAGGATATAACATGTCTTTCTCTGAATGCTTGCCAATGCATCAGATGGAAATTAAAAGTCAAACATCTATAAATAAGAAAAGATTTCATCCCTCCTACATCCACCCTACTGTCTTACTGGTTAAGCATAGCTTTCTCAAAGAGGTGGGCATTTTCCTTTGGTGAAAAGCCTACATTATTCAAGCTGCTAGAGAAATTTTTCTCAGGAAAAAAATTACATAATATTCACAGGTGAAATTCAAATATTATATTAACGGCTGCCTAATTTGCTTCTCACGTTAGAAATTAAGAGAGTGTTACCATTGCATATTGACTGAATTGCCCATTACTATAAATGAGATACACGTGAGGGACCAGAAGACTTGTATCGCCTACCGTTTCATTCCTCATGACTTATTAATTGTGCCAGATGCTCAAGGAGTATAGTTAAGGGGCTGGTCGGCACAGCCGAAGGCACAAGCAACAGAATTCAAAGCCAGGAACCCAATTCAAATTCTACCAAGGTTGATAGCAAACAAATGACTTTACCATCTGTTGGTGGTCTACTTGAAACAGCTCAGCAGTCCCACTTCAGGGAGCTTGTTAGCTTCACAGGAAACACCTGGCAGAACTGGATCATTTTGCAAGCCAAAGAACTGTACTTCAAGGAACTTTCAAGAGTTCCTAGTGAAACTAGAGGAGAGGGAGGCCTTTCCTCACTCACCTTTAATGATGGGAAAGCTTTTGTACAATGCTAGGTCTGCTCATAGACCTTCCCCCCATCAAAATATGGACACTTTATCCTTACTAAGTGTACCGTCTCAAGTTGACTGTTTAGTGTATACCTAAACATGAGGCAAATGTGTTTTCAATCATGAATATCATGCCTGAGTCACACATGCATTGGCTTACATGTGTGAGTGGGTCATATGACACTGCAAACAGAAGGTTCATGTTGCCTCACCTCAACATAAGTCACTGCAGCCATTCAGCTGCCAGTCATCAAGATTACAGCAATCAAGTGATGTAACTAGTAGGGTTGCCAGGTCCCTCAAGTCTTCCAGCAGGAGACTGGGATGCTACCTCGTACCCTGTCGCTGCTCTGGATCTCTCCACAGCACGTGCACGCTCTCGGTGTGCGTGATGATGTCACTTCCAGGAAAGATGTCATCACGAAGGGTCAAAGGGTGCCCTGCATGACAACATCACGCATGCCGTGGAGGGGTAGAGAGAGCAGGCAGCGCTCTCTCGCCGACGCCACGCTACTTGTCCCTGCCGGCACGGGCTGCACAGGGGCGTCAGTGGCCATGTCGAGAGAGCAGGCCATTGCCACTGCAGCTCGTTCTCTTACTGCCACTGCCACTGCCACGCCCCTTGTCCCTACTGGCGTGGGCTGTGCAGCGGCATCCGTGGTGAGAGAGCGGGCCATGGCCACCGCAGCTCGTTCTCTTATCACCACTGCCACGCCCCTTATCCCTGCCGGTGCGGGCTGCACAGGGGCGGCGGCGGCAAGAGCGGGCGGCGGCACCACAGCAGCAGCAATGAGAGTAGACTGCTCTTGCCACCGCCACCTGCTTTCTCTCTGCTGCCGCCGCCTGCTCTCACAGCACAGGAGTGTGCCCCACACCCAAGGGGCATGCTGCTCCACCCAGGGAGCGGTTGCTCCAGGGAGCGCCCCCCCACCAGCCAGGTAAGTGGGTGCGGGGGGAGAGGGATTGGGGGATCCCCCACCTGGGGTGGAGGGATGGCAACCCTAGTAACTAGCATGTGTGAATCAGGCCATACCTATCATACAGCAAGGGGAGTCTTCACTGGCCTGTTGAGCACATGGAGAAAAAACAGATGCAAAAAAAAAAGGCTTTTTTGAAAATTAATTTTAATTTCATTTTCAGGTTGCACATATACTCATCAGCACATAGACCCTGGCTGCTTCACCATGGAGATAATTCCCTGGCCGTTTTCACACGCCCTAACCCTCCAGAAAATTGTGCAAAACTCACAGCATGAAGCGTCTTCCTAGCGCGATTTCCCAGCACGATCCGATTTAATGGTGCGTTTTCTGATGTCATTGCGCCATTAAAGGGGATCATGCCAAGAAATCGCACTAGGAAGACGCTTCATACTGTGAGATTACGCACACATATGAAAACTATCCCTGTTGGGTACTCTGTACTGTTACAAATGCAGAGGAGTTAGCAGGAGCAACAAATGGGAATATACCCCCTGCCCTGGTATCTCCCAGGAAAGTGTTGTTGGGATTGCAGCTATGGTGGCTAACCCAGAGGTGGTCTCAGCCATGAGACATCTGGGGAGCTCCCACTGTCCTGCAGCCAGATGCCCCAGCCACTGCCCTGAAGACCCTGTGCATGTGCATTATGTGCCATCAAGTCTTCTCTTAGCCTGACCTAACCCAAGAGCTATTGTGTGGATCAAATGGAGAGAACAGAACCATGTTCCTTGGAGGTGGGTGGGGCAAAAATGTAACGGTTATTACACACAATGTACTAGCTACCTATCTAATAGCCACTGATCAACCTATCCTGACATGAACACATTAAGCTGGCTTATACAAAGTCAGACCATTGATTTATCATCAGTAATGCAGACATAGGCTGGCAATGGCCCTCCAGGGTCTTAGGCAAAGATCTTTTAGATCCACTACTACCTGATGCTCTTTTTTTGTAGGAAAAAAGAGCTTGGGACCTTCTGCAGGCAAAGCAAATGCTTCACTACAAGTCACAGCCCTTCCATGAATTTCACTGTGGCTTCGGGGCACAACATCTATTTTTTTCACTTATATGTTCCAGGCTAATATAAATTTAGTCTTGAAAATAGGCAAAAAGAAAGATCATCTCGATGGACTTAGATATAGCCAGCGTGGTGTAGTGGTTAGAATCCTCACCGAACATCCCTTAGGTTGCCAGTGCCACTTCCAACTCAAGTATTAACATTGTTTTACAAAGCAACCTTCAAGTAAGAGCAACGCAGATCTCCCCATTCTTTATCTGAGCTATGTTACTTGTGAGAACCAGTATGGTGTTGGTGGTTAGAGTGTCAGGCTAGGATCTGGGAGACCCACGTTTGAATCCCCACTCTGCCATTGCTGCTTGCTGGGTTACCTTGGACTAGTCACACACTCAGCCTAACCAACCTCACAGGGTTGTTGTGAGAATAAGATGCAAGAGAGGAGAACAATGCAAGCAGCTTTGTGCCCCCATTGGGAGAAAGGCAGGGTATAAAGTAAGTAAATAAAATACATAAACATGGCAACAAGAAGAAAGAAATAAGAGGGGGCCACATGGGCCGAGGGGAGAGCTTTGGTATTTAAACTCATTATGACTTAAAACCTGTTTCAAATGTGCAGTGTGGCTGAGCCCTTGGTGAATTTCTAAGGGGCTGCGTAAAACCCCTGATCAGGCTGCTTGTTGCAGTTGCAACCATGGAAAGCAGATGGCAGGACGGGGACGGCACGCCCTTGAATTTTTATGAAAGCCACCAAAGGAAAGATTAAACGGATCTGCTAAAGAAACTCAAGCTGAGTGAGAGTTCTCAGTAAGTGTGCCGTTTTGAATTTGTCAAGGAAAACAAACGCTTGCGGCACTGGGGGGAAAGGGCTGGGGAAGAGAAAAAAACAATAATTTTTCTTTCAGAGTTATGGCAATAATAACAACACTTGCCAAGAACAATACAATGCTCACCACCACTCAATGAGATTACAAGATCCAATATTATATATATTTTTGCAATGGCACTTGCCTCACCAACTCTATTAGCTGTCAGGGCAAGCAGCTGAATTCTTTTAATTGCTGTCAGGTAGGATTATATCACCTATCTTAAATAAGCACTCTGGTACAACCACGCTCAGTGTTCACGATTCATTTGATTTGCGAAGCAATAACTGAGGGAAACGGAGCCTTTAAATCCACAATGCTAAAGTTTGTTCATCAGCATTGGGAATTGATTCCGCACTGAACATTCAAAACAGGATGTTTAATACTACAAATTGTCATCTCAGGCTGAAAACTACCAGCAACGGAGGAGACAACTGAATGAAGAACGGCTTTTAAAAATGGTGCTATTGAGCAGTGATTTTGAGGGATCCGTAACATTTAATTAAGACGGTCATTCTCAAACATTCTAACTTCTTTGCATCTCATCTGCTGAGAAATCTCTGTGGTAAGATGCGCACTCAGTCCACTGTGGTAGTGCATGCCACAGAATTCTCCCAGCACTCCACCATAGTTATGCTTTGCAGAGCAAGTGACAAGCAAAGTTTGTCACAGGTAGAGCTCCCAGGTGCCCGCTTATAGTGGGCCATCTCATTTGCACCTGCCTGCCAATCCTCAGTTGATTGGCAGAAAAAAGGAGGCTGACTAAAGGAGGGGATGAAACATGATAATTGTTCCCACATAATGACATCACTTCCAGCACAAAATTGGCCCCAGTGTGATTCTGTCGCTTCCGGATCATGTTTTAAGTGATATCATTGCTTGGGGGTGACTATTGCATTCCCCCCATAAGTTCCCACATCCCAACATCTTCTGCCAATTGCTGGGCGGGGTTCGGGGGGGGGGGACGACATGGCAACCCTAGATATGGAACTTGACGTATTAAATTTTCATCCTGCCCTCCATCCAATATTTATCCCTTTATTTATTGTGCTTTATTCCACCTTTCCAACCAAAAGCTCAGGAAGGTGAAGATCATTCTCCTTCTTTCCTTTTTTTCCTCACAACATCTTTATGAGGTAGGTTAGCTTGAGAAGAATTGGCTAAAGGTTATCCAGCAAGTTTTATAGCTGAGTCGGGATTTAAACTTAACCCTAGTTAATACAACTAAATAGACTAGATTAGTATGTATGATATAGATATATATTATATATATTATTATAGATTTTAAGAATTTATAGTATATATTCTTTAGGTTAAGTTGGGTATGGAAAACTGTTGGGAGTCATTAGATAAGGGAGGGGGGAAAGGATGGGGAAAATGCAATGAGGTGGAAAATGATAATGATTATCATGTTTATGTTTGTTAACCCATCCAATAAAAAGTCTTTAAAAAATTAATAAATAAACTTAACCCTAGTTCAACATTCTCACTACTAAACAGCACTATTTTATATATTTATTTACTTCATTTATAGTCCACTTTTCTTGCGGAGACTCAGGCTGGATTACAACTAAAAGTAGTAAGAACAGAAAACACCATTAATAAAATTAGTGAATACCACACTAAAAGCACAGTATAATATAGACAATAAAGCAGCTGTAGTCATCATCATTAATATCCTTCTCACTGAGATGTCCTTGATAAACATCTAAGGCACATCAAAGTTCCAAGAAACACAGTGGAAAAGCTGCTAGCACACAGTTCCAAAATTGTTCCATAAAGAAAACAAAAGGTAGCAGATTGGTGGGAAAAACCAGATTTGATAACATTTGGAACTTGTCAACAACAGTCCTATTAAACTGAGACATGAGAAAAATCAAACCAATGCTGCTTTTTCCTTCTCCCCTTATGTTATATCAGAACAGTGATTCCCCTCTACCCCCCAAATTCCAGCCTGGCAGACAAAAAAGTGACATGCGGTCTCATTATGGTAATTGCTATCATTCTGTTTTGGAAAAGATTTATCCTGCTCTTTTTGAATGACAACTTAACTGCCAGAGTCCAAGGAAGGAGATCAGAAGTGACAAATGAGTGTATTATGCTCTGAACTATTTGTTTTTCATAGTCCTGGTAATTACTGAGCATGGGCTGGCCTAGTTGCTGAAGCCCGTAATAGTGCTTGCTGAAATGAGTACACTATTTTTTATCATTGCCAAAATTGATATATACTCTGTACCAGCCTGGCATGCTTAAATGTTGCTTCTCACGCAACGCGGACAGATAGTACTGGATCTATCACAGATATGATGAAGAACATATTTGGCTAAAGACCTTTCGACTACCTATCCTAGTCTTGATGACTCTGACTGATGGAAGTTCTCAAGCATCTCAGACTGTGGTATTGCTACTTTAAGGGTACTTCACACATTATTTTATTCAAGTGTATATCCAATGTATCTTAAGCATACATTAAGAATGTAAAGCATGAATGTGACAAAGATGTGTTTATGAAACATGCATAGCATGAGGTATGCTGTGACAAGAGGTATACTTGTCACAGACAGATTGGCTGCACCTCCCTGAGGAATGCAAACTTTGGCAAACTATGGCAAACTTTGATTTGCTTTAGAGTAACATGTGACATGGCCCTTAAATTCTTTTTCAACTGCAAAGGTCAGGGAACAAACCTGAGATAATCTCAATGTAAAGTAATGTATACACAGAGACACAGTAAGCTGCCTTACACAGAAACTACAAGAAACAGGAAAACCTCCCAAGAGCCAAACCAATCACTGGCAATACATATATCTCTATTCATCCATATAATTAAAGTGCTAAAGTGCTCAAAGTCACCAATGGTGGGAACAGCCCAAATATTACAGTCAATCTATAAATACCATAAATCTATCAATAAATAATGCAACAATATAAATACATGCAAAAAGCAGCAATACAATATTTCTCCTTCAAGATACACTACAGAAGTCTTCCAGACGAACTGGTAAGTATAAAACTATATGATAATTAAACCACCATTTGGAACTTTGATAAATACAGAGTCTAGAGACTGTAGGTAAGTAAACATTCATTATGCTTTAAGTGTAAACTGTTGTATTCTTGATGTTATTGCAGAAGCCTTCAAAAGAAATTTTCAAAAGGAGTCGCCTTTCATTCAAATTTCAATACCTATAGAAGTCTTCCATGAATGTCTGCCCAATGGGTTCTGCCAGCATGTCATTGGCCCGTTTTGCTGAACACTTCCTCAAGGGCACAAATTAATATTCACACCATGTGATACCAATGTTCCAGTCTCAAAAACCTAGTTGGTCAGGCAATTATGATCTATTGCTGTCATTGGCAAACTTTTGTTTGCTTTAGAGTAACATGTGAAATGGCCATTAGATTCTTTTTCAACTGCAAAGATCAGGGAACAAACCTGAGATCATCTCAATATAAAGTAATGTAAATGCAGAGACACAGTAAACTGCCTTACACAGAATCAAAGGATCGGTCTTTCAAGATCAGTATTGCCTCTTTTGATTGGCAGCAACTCCCCAGGGTATCAGGCTGAGGTCTTTTGCACTGCCTACTATCTGATCCTTTTCACTAGAACCCGAACTTGGGACTTTCTGCATGCAAAGTAGATGCTTGACCAGTGAGCCATGACCCTACCCCACACTGTGTATATACCCAGACATTCCCACACATGCATAAACCAACATAGACATAAATACAAAGAAGAATAAAAATCAATACAACCCAACAATAAATCCCAAACATAAATAGGACTAGCAGAAGCAATTCAATGCATGGGATAAAAACCACAACCATCCAAAATAAAGGGTACTTAAATGCCATGAAATGAACAGGACAGCCTTTGCCTGATGACAAAATATTAGTGGAGATGTAAATCAGGTCTATTTAGAATCCTAATCAGGTCAATTCAGTGGGGCTAATTCCCATGCAAGTGTTCTTAGGATTGTACCATAAATTGACATCCTTCAGGATAGAGGTTACAAGCCCATGAAGAATGTTTCCAAACCAGCGCAAAAGTAATCCAGTGTAGACTGTCTGGAAAATACTCTGAAATCATTGCTGTAAGCAGTGAAATCTTAAGTAATTTTTTATCTATTCAACTCTCTCTTTGTTCTAATAAGATAAACTGGAACAGCAGCAACACACAATCAGTTGACTGATGCAGTGGAGATATAATCACTTCCAGAATGAAGGCCGCTGGAAAAAAAAAGGCTAGGAAATCTATAAATGACTGCACTGCTTAGCTTTAAGATTTGTTTAAATTAATCTTTACAGTCCATATGGGAGCAACAGCACTGTATCATGGCATAAATGTTTATCTCCAAAACATCAATCAGTAATTAAGCTGAATTATTTAAACTTCTTTTGTGATTTTTGTTGTTTCTGCTACTGCTGCTGTTCATTTCTCAGTTCTTAGAAGATGAAGAGATCTCCCACTCACTCAGACTAAATTCTTGGGGAGATGCTTGTAAAGTTAGAAGCTCAGCTTCTTTGAAGCATTTTTTGATGGCGTTTTTAGCTATACTGCTATCCAAAAAAGCTGCAGTTAAACCAAGAGAGCCGTATTTTTGGAACAGCCGACACTTTAAAAGTGCATTGTGAATACTAACATATTCCAGTAAATTAGTTTGCACTCATTATCATAAGCAATTACTTACTGTTTAGATGTTGCCGGTATTAAATTGGCAAGCAATTTGCAAGAATTAAAATGCAACATTAACAAAAAAATACGGTCTTTTGAATCCCAGGTCTATAAAAAGACAAAACTGTTCTAGATATAGAGGACAAGACTTTATATATAAAGTCATTCATTGGTACCTATAGTAGAGGTGGTCAACAGACATGTGGATTTCCAGTTCACTATCAATACAGACACAATATAAAAAGGAAGGGATAACTTCCATGTAGCAGATTTTGGGCAGCACCCCAGTGGTTCAAATTAGCCTGCTTCATTAGCATGAAGTAATGGTTGAGAATCTATCCATCACATTTAATCCCAGCCTTCCCCCAAACTCAGAGTGGTGTGCATGGCTCTCCCTCCTTCCAGGCACACAACCATCATCCTGTGAAGTAGATGAGGCTGCCAAAGAGTGACTGGTCCGAGGTCACCGAGCAAGCTTCAAGGCAGAGCAGGGATTTGAACCCAGATCTCCCAAATCCTAATTCAACCCTTATTCAGGAGGACAACTACAACAACATTAGGGCAGTCTCAGCCTAGCCTAGTTTACCAGGCTACTGTGGGTGGATGGAAGGAATATGCCATCCGAAACCACTGGGAGAAAGGGTGGGATGGAAATGAATGAAGGTTGCATGCAGTTTTTTAGACCTTCCAGCAATGTTGTTATCCACCGCTACAGGAAAAAATATGTGAACTGTGTGTCTGCTCTAAACTGACAGTAGCCAGCCACTCCTCTGAGATACTCCAAAACAGGACATGAATGCAAAACCCATCTTCTACTGTTTGTCCCCAGCATCTAGTATTAAAAACTTTAATGTTTATTTGGTTGTTTTTATTATGTTCTTTTTCTACAGAGGGCAGACCAGCAAACCTATAACTATAACAACAACAACAACAACAGATTTATATACCTTCAGGACAACCTAACGCACACTCAGAGCAGTTTACAAAGTATGTTATTATTATTATCCTCACGACAATCACCATGTGAGGTGGGTGGGGTTGAGAGAGCTCTGAGAGAGCTCACCTAGCTGGCATCAAGAAGAGGAGCGGGGAATCACACCCGATTCTCCAGATCACAGTCCTGCCACTCATAACCACTACACCAAGCTTACATGATATGACAGGTTGCTGTTACTACTAACTTCATTTACCAATGCTGTTACTACTAACCTGTTTACCAAGGTTCCAGTAAAAGACACTATTGCACTTATTAATCAGATTTTCCCAGAGGATGTAACAGCCTTATTCCATCAGTGTCTGACAACCAGTTACTTCCAATGGGATAACGAATTCTATGAACAGATGGATGGGGTGGCCATGGGGAGCCCTCTCAGCCCAGTTATAGCAAACTTCTACATGGAACATTTTGAAAAAACAGCTCTAGAATCAGCACCCCACAAACCTAGTGTATGGTTCCGGTTTGTGGATGATACATTTATCATTTGGAGCCATGGGGAGGAAGAATTGATGGGGTTTTTGAATCATCTCAACAACATCCACCGGAACATACAATTCACAATGGAGAAAGAAATCGAGGGAAAACTCCCATTTCTGGATACCTTGGTCATCCGCAAAGCAAACTTTCAGTTAGGTCACAAGGTCTACAGGAAACCAACTCACACTGATCGGTACTTACACAAAAACTCCAATCACCACCCCCGACAGAAAAGAGGCATAATGAAAGCATTAGTGGATCGTGCAAGACGGATATGTGAGCCGCGCTTTCTCAATGAGGAAATTAATCATCTAAACCACGCACTTCAGGCAAATGGCTACTCCAGAAATGAAATCCGAAGAGCAATCAAACCCAGGATGAATCAAACAACCAAGGAAAAACAGTCTCCTACAGGAAAAGTGTTTTTGCCATATATCAAAGGAATTACTGATCAGATGGGAAAGCTTATGAAAAAGCATAACCTTCAAGCAGTATTCAGACCCACCCGAAAAATACAACAGATGCTACGATCAGCAAAAGACAGTAGAGACCCCCTCACCTCTGCAGGAGTATACCGTATACCCTGCAGCTGTGGACAAGTTTACATTGGGACCACAAAGCGTAGCATCCAGACAAGAATAAAAGAACATGAAAGACACTGCAGACTTGGACAACCTGAAAAATCAGCAGTGGCTGAACATAACCTAACTCAAACAGGGCACAGTATCTTATTCCAGGACACCAAAAGACTGGACAACACTTCCAACTACTTTGTCAGACTGCACAGGGAAGCCATTGAAATTCACAAGCATAAGCAAAACTTCAACAGGAAAGAAGAAACCTTAAGAATGAACAGAGCATGGGCTCCAGTTCTGAAAAACACCAGGCCAACAAAACACCCCACACCCGACAATAGCCCTGCAGAGAAGATTAGCACATCAAGCCCCAATCCATATGCAGAAGAACCTCCTCAGGATACAGTGAAGCCTCCCGCCATTAGCATTCCACACCCTGGGAAACTCTTACAGGATGACTCAGCTCAACCCCACCCCTCCTGAGTAGATACAAATGACCTGCCAACATCTTTTCCACACTGTGACACTGAGAGATCTCTGTCTTTTGGTGCTACACCTCTGAAGATGCCAGCCACAGCTGCTGGCGAAACGTCAGGAACCACAATGCCAAGACCACGGCAATACAGCCCGGAAAACCCACAACAACCAACTTCATTTATAGCTCACCTTTCTCACTAAGATGCAAGGCAGATCACAAAATATGAAAAGAAATTAAATCAGACAACAAACACCTTCAAGTAAACAATGCAGTAGAATTAAGATTACAGAACTGGAACACAATGCAAATAAAAAACTGTCCAAGGCAATGAAAATAGCCTAAGGCAGGACATATTTTAATGAGCAAGAGGGGTTACATTGCAGCAAAAAGGTGAGCAATGCATACAACAAACATTTCAACAGACTACAATGCTATCCCTTATAGAAGCATTCTCCTGTGCTCTTCCGTTATATTACTATTCTAATCCCTTTGTAAAACCGTCTTCTGAATATTATACATTCTGCCAAATGACAGAAATGTGGGGGCCTTCCTCACTTTTTAGGGCAGGTTGTTCCATGGGGTGGAAGCCACTACAGAGAACAAGTAGCTGCTGATTTTTTACCCATTTGCAGGGTAAAGGATTAGGCTGCAAGGTATTGACCATCTCAAAGTCACCCATTCAGCAAGTTTCATGGATAAATGGACATTTGATCCAGATCTTCTGGGTCAAAGTTTGGTGAACTCTATGGAACGCGACAGTTCTATTTAGCTAGGATGATTAACAGCCATCAATAAACCAATCTTCCATTAATCTTTCAGAACTATTTTAAAGCTATTTAATCCAACATGTGCCAACATATTTTGCAGTAGTGGATTTTATGCGAGTGCTGTAGGACGAGACACTTAGTTCTGCCTGTCCCGAATCATCTCTAATCAATTTCACTGGCTGAGCTCAAGTTCTAGGAGTAGGAGAAATGTGTCTTTCTATGCACTGGATTGTATTCAACCAGCATTTCAATTCAGTCTCAACCAATTCTGCTCCTTCTACAGTCTCCCATGACTCCCACCACAGTCTCTTTTTTTGTAGACAAAAAAGACTACTTCTCCCTTTTTTCACAAGCTCAAAACTGGCTAGATCCAACCAATTCCTGCCAAACTATTAGTTTTTATAAGCACACATAAGATCACTTATAAGTTTTTATATTAGTTTTTATAAGCACACATAAGATCCCCTCACTTAAAAAGCCACTCCCCCAGTACCCCGCCGGGAAGATGTTCCAAGTAACTGGTGATTTTAGTTGCTCTTTTGGATATATTTTCAGCTGTATTACTTCCCTTTGGAGCACAATGCTCTGGACTGTGCTCCTAAACAATCTAAACCTAGCTGAACAGGGAACACCACCAATTTCTATGTTGGTATTTATGATACTTGCTGTTTTATTTTCCAGCCCTGTCCCAATAATTCTTAATATGTAGATGTGAATATGAATTTTTCATGGGAAGAAACAAACACACACTTGAGTAACACTACATCAGAGCAAGGCTATGGAGCGGAAGATTAAGAGGCTCACGGTTGTTGCTGATTCCAGTCTCAAGCTTTGAACTGCCTGAGAGTGTAACAGCAGTATTGCAACCTTAAATGTACTGTAAAAAATCTAGTTGAACAAAGGAATTCCATCTAATTAATGTCATAATCTATATGAGGGTCATGATACTTGCTATTAAGTATGCTGCAGACTTCCAGTGATACTTTTTTTTTTTGTGCATGATCACAAAGGCAGTTCTTTGTTTTAAAGGGATGATTATGTGCTATCATTACTGGGTGCAGCCTTTGTGCGGCTGACACAATGAAGCGCTGCCTGATATAAAGGATTCATTATATTTCCCAAAGCCAGTGTAGGTGGTTTCAAGGAAAGAAAATACTTATGTGTGTGTGTAGGCATGTACACAAGTGTGTGATATTAAAAATCAACTCTTATTATTAGTGTCTTGACTGACAAAATGTTTTGGTGACTTGGAGCATGGGTAAAGCTAGCAACACCCACCTCCTATCTAGCAATGCTTCTATTTTCCCTGCATCGTAAGTGTTCAGTTTATAGCTGTGTTAGAATGCAGAAGGGCTGGAGCTTTGCTCCCGAAGTCTTTCAAACTGCCTCCCCTGGGGCAACTATAATATAAGAAAGATTTGCTCCAAGAACAAGCAAAATGGAATAGCAGTCCAAGAAACAAGCAAGTTTCAGACCTGCTGGTCTAAGGCATTGAACTGTCAAAGGACAGCAGCACCTGCTGATGAGTATAAGGGGACTCAAATTGGCAGTGGCCCACAGCAAACGTCTAGAGCAGACTTGCCTAGAGTCATAGGATTTTCATGTGATATTAAAAATGTCAGGAGAGCCAGTGTGGCACAGCAGATAGCAACAATGAACAGGAGTTAGGAAAGCTGGGATTCAAACACCCATTCAGCTTTAAAGCACGTCCTTGGATAAGTCACTTTCAACCAATTTATTTAAAACAGTTTTAGTCTGTCTTTCTCAAATTAAGGAGGCCCAAGCCTAACTTATCTGTAAATATGCAAGAAGAACATAAGAGAAGCACTGCAATGGTCCTTCTAGCCCAGCATCCTGTGTTGCATAGTGGCCCACTAGATGCTCCAAATGGCCCAAATCACAGGCAGAGGTCAAATCCTCACTCTGCCGCTACACTCAGAAACTGGCATTCAGAGCCACGTTGCTTCTAAAGAGGGAGGTCTCATTCAGTCACTGAATGGATTAAAATAAAATGGGGAAAGGATGACTGGATCAGAACAATGGCTCCTACTAGCACAAGCATTTAATCCTCATGTTACAGTGAAAGTACTATAAAGGAGGGTGTGCAAGTTGAAGGCTCGCTCCTGCAGCATCCCGTGTATATGATCTGCATTCCAGGCCACAGTGTGAATGCAACTTCATTTGCATCCTCAGAAGAATTGTCACAGGGGGATACCAAAAGGATAAACAGATTTTGTCCCATTGACTGCAGATACAGATTAGTGTGCACCTCTGCTTTGGCAGTTTCCCACTCCTTCCCTTCTGAATTTGCAGCTCACCAGCTACTTAATTGGCTTATATGCAATATCCAGGAAAGGAACTACTCCAACAGAAGCATCATCTGGATTTTATATTTTTAGAGGATTGAACCTTCCCTCCAATCTGAGGCAAAACATGTTTCAAGGATGGCCTGGCGAGGCGGGAGGAACGGTCACGTTTCATGAGGCAGAGAATTCTAATCAGCTGCCGAAGCAGGAGAGAGGATTGTAACAAGCAGATGTAGCAGGTGGGCTGCACAACAGGCAACAATGCCAGGGAATCAAAACAAGAGTGTAATGCAGTACACTGCAGGCAGGTGGAAAGAAGCCATCTGGTCAGGGCAAAAGGAAAGAAATGTCGGGAACAGAATCCCACTTCAATATACAAGAATTTATGGTAAGTGGAGGATCTCCACAAAATGGGATAGAGCTAAACATTATGCAAAGCAGTCTATTCTCCTCTTGCTCCAAAAGGGGAACACATTATTAATAATTCCACCAAATTATATGGCCATTTTCAGATGCTTGGCTTGAAATTTTTGAGCTCCTCTCACACTATTCACGTAATGGATCGGCAGCAAGAAGCCCTAAGGCCAAAAAACGCTCCCTGACTACCACCAAGTGCTGTCTCTTCCAAAAAACAAGAGCTTTGGCAATGAGACAATCTAACAGTCAATTTTAGAAAACTGTGTGTGTGTGTGTGTGTGTGTGTGTGTGTGGAGGGGGGGGTTGGGCCACATCTCCCTCCCCCCTCCAAATCTAGTCACTGACTTGAGATTTACATGAACATCTTGTTGGAAAGGAGGCATTTTGTTCACAATGTAGGACTTAGATTTCAAGCAACAGCATGTTTCATGGAGAATTAATTCAGGTGTACACACAAAACATTTGGAGTCCTCTAGCAATGGTGAGGGGAGCCACCATGTTCAGAAGCAGCAAGTCTCTGAAATGCAGTGCTAGGAGGCAATCCACTGCTTAGCCTCTACGGACTTCTCATTGGCCCTTCTTGGCCTCCAGGGCAACTGATTAACCACTGTGCGAAACAAGTTGCTGAAGTAGATATAGCATCCGTCTGATCCAGCAGGGCTCTTATCATCTTCTTCAGTGTTCACCTGCAAATGGCAAATGTGAATACAGAAAATGTGTCTGGAAAAAAACAGTGAATGGAAGCCTGACTTTGGTTGTACTTCTACATTGTTCATACTCCTGCTGCAGTGCAATGTGTAATACATCTCTAACCCTCATGTAGGAAAACACCTAGAGGGGACTAGTGCAAAATTTATACAAAAACAGCAACCATGTTCCAGACTTGCTTCAATCCATAATTCACATGATGGTAATGAACAGGGCTTTTTTTCAGCTGGAACGCGGTGGAACGGAGTTCCGGAACCTCTTGAAAATGGTCACATGGCTGGTGGCCCCACCCCCTGATCTCCAGACAGAGGGGAGTTTAGATTGCCCTCCGCACCACTGCTTTGCCAAGGCTTCTGGCTCCCATGATCTTCTTAGGCTCTCCGGGCAACTTTATTTTGAATTTGAACTCCTTCATAGGGTTTGTGTGCTTAATGGAAATTTTTTCTCTATCGAGAGCTTGTCTACAGCCCCCAGGGGAAATTCAGGACTTGGATTGACCCTTATCTGTTCTGGAGGGAAAATTGTAACCAACCCAGAAGAAGGGGATAACACACTGAAGGAGGGTTTTGTAAGTTTCTCCAGAGTTCAATGCATATTTCTTTGAGTTGCTCAGCAAGGTAGTTGCTATGGGTAAGAAAAGGCACCCTCACACAAGTAAGTGTGTGTTCATTGACTATATCAAGGTAATATATGTAAATTAGTATGGACCAGCTGGTCATATTAAGGGTGCTCCTGCCTTGTTTCCCTTTACTCCATTAATCAGGGAGATGTTTTTCTGTAACCATAGTTTAAGCAAACTATAAGTTGTTAACAACTGTTTGCACCCTTTTGCTCTTCTGTTAAATACAATCTTTAATAAGCATTTTTAAATCTCTGCTGGGGTTTTCAAATCTCAGACTTTGTTGCATGTCTGGGCCACACCCTGCTTGTGAAAGGAGGCACTGTCCAGGGAATTAAAAGAAAGGGGGAATGTACCCTGGCCCTCAGGCAGGGCTGGATCTATGGGGGGGGGCAGGGAGGTCACCTGCCCCTGGCGCCAACAAAGAGGGGGCACCGGGCATGGCTGCCAGCCGGAAGCACGCACCATGCAGCTGGCAGCGGCAGCACTGGCAGCTGAGTGGGAGGACTGGGAGGCTGCCCGTGCACCACCCTGGCTGCCTGCCGCACCTGTCCCACATCTGCCTGCGTCCTGCCTGGAGTGCATGCTGGCGGTGGCAGTGCACGGCAACTGAGCGGGCAGCCTTCCAGCCCTCCCGCTTAGTTGGCCCATGCTGCCACCGCTAGCGCACAGTCTGCTAGTGCCACCAGCACTAGTGCAGCAGCTGCAGGCCAGGTGCAACAGGCAGCCATGGAGGAGCATGGGGCAACAGAGCGGGAGGGCTAGGAGGCCACCCATGTACTGCCCCGGCTGCCTGCCGCACTGATGGGATGGATGGCTCACAGTGGCATACCATGCGTGATGATATCACATGCAGTGATGTCATCACGCAGTGCGAGTGCGTGCACTTCATGTGCACGCACGAGTGCTCAGGGGGTGGCAACAGCCCTGGAGCTGCCCCCGGATATCGGTGATCCTCGCTACAGCCCTGCCCTCAGGAAAATCCAAAAACTGATTGGCAGTAGCAAGTACCCAGTATGCTCCAAGGGTTAACAGGCAGGCAGAAAAGAGAGGTGAAAAGGGGGTGAGAAGGCCAGATCTGTGTGCCACCCAGGAAGGGCTATTTCCATCAAGAACCTTCTGTGACAGAATCCATGTGTTTAGTCCGCCGAGTTGAGTAATCAGTTATTCTTAAAGGCTGGAAGTGGAGCTATTTCCCTAAGGGAAGGACTGATTTCTTACATTCTAGCAGAGAACAGGAGGAGGAGGAGGTAAAAAAGATTAGAACACACTAATTGCATGATATAGAATTTTCGAGGAACGTAGGTGGGGAAGTCATTCATTTCTTTTTTTAAAAGTGAAACTTGCAATAATTGCAGACTAATTATGGCCCTTTAACAACTGGCTATCATGTGTTAAGAGACAGTCTACAGCCAGTTTAATGGAGCTGCAGGAAAGTGATTTAATGTGCTCAAAGTGGCACTCTGCAATGTATATACCCATTCTTGATTAAAGGGACTGTGTTAGGCCATTAAGGACCCACATATCCAAACCATGTGCCACTTTTCCTGAATTCACAAATGCAAGCAAACTAATGACCCAAAGCAGACAAGATTCTGAAAGATCCATGGCATGGGGGTAAGTTAACTTCTGGAGTTAATATCTGTACCAGCAAGATAAAAAACAGGCAGCTTGTATGTTTCTCTCAGTGGGGTAAATATAGCTTTCGGACATCATATGATGTCAAAAATACAGCACAGCAGAAAAGAGTTTATTAAAAAAAATTGCCCCAACCCAAACCTACCAATGGCTGCCATTTAGCAAGTAACACACACAAACACTGGCAGTCCAGTAATAGGTCTTCCAGCATTTTGTCTGATTGGGCCTAAAAACTTCTCTACCCATGGCTTTTTAAGTGTACGTCCAAGATACTTCACATTTATGCCTGAAGTTTAAAAATGTGAATGCAACAAATTTGTGTTTGTGCACATGGTCATATAGTACAAGGATATGCACTGTTTAGATGTAGTTTAGACGTAGTTGAGTGTACACTTAGTGGTTAATCCAGGTTTCTCCTGCATCATGTGTGAATAAACTCATATGTGGAAGCACAAACATAGGATGCAAATTTCCATTTGCACTGGAGCTCTTGTGCAATCAGAAATGCAAGGAAATACATGGTAGCTGCTTGTGCTAAATCAGACTTACTGTGTCTTCTTGTGAATCTTGTGCAACCAATTTCTGTGGGGCAAAGAATAAAACAGTGACAATGGCTTAGATCCACACACCCCCATTCTGCTGCAGCAAAAAATGCCCCCTCCAATGCTGTTCCTGAGGGTTGGGATGTGGAAACAGTTCACCAGATCCAAGCCAAGAGGTGCTAAGAATATGAGTACAAATAATTAGGTGCTAAAGAAAACAAGAGCAAGATTTTGGTGGTTTCCTCAGCTTCACAGTTACAGTTCTTATTTACCTTAAAGCTGTAGGTAAATGTCATTAGCAAATGTGCCCCCCCCCCCACACACACACTTACCCCCTGGTTTTAGCATTTCATAAATGCTCTGGTGGTCTCCATTCATTGAGGAATATGGTTGTGAAACAGATTACTGTTGTTGTTGTTGTGATTGTTATTATTTCTAATCTGCTCTCCGTGCAAAAGGGCTCAGAGTGGAATAAAATATATATAAAACACATAAACATATTACTTTAAAACCAGATAAAAAATCAATAAATATATAATACAGTTTCTAAAAGACAGCAGCACACATATTGCACAACCCAAACAGCAATCCGTGGAGCCAGATGGCCAACTATTAGATGTTAACAGAAAAGGGGGTAACCCGCCCCCAATGGCAGGTAGCCAGTTTCATGGCCCACCTGCCTCAACCACCATATGCCAGGTAGAACATCTCTGTCCTACAGGCCAGGCAGAAAGATAGCAAATCCTGCTGGGCCCAGGTCTCCACAGACAAGAGAGTTTCACCTTGCGGGAGCCAGGGCTAAGAAGGCCCTGGTCATGGTTGAGGCAAGGCAGATTTCTTTGGGGCCAGGGACTAGAGCTGGGCACAATCCAAAAAAAAACCATGATCCAGCTGATCATGGATTGGTGCCGGCAACAATCCCAAATTAATGATCCACACCGATTATCTCCCATTCCCGAGCAGGGCACGCTGCTATTCCCAGCTATGTGGGAAGGTGGGTGGTAGTGGCGGCCGCCGTGCCTGGCGGGCACGGGGAGGCGGCGATGAGCCACCTCCCCTCAGGGGGCAGGGGGTCTGGCTGCTCTCCAGTGGCACCCCCCATGTGCCCACCCGCCAGGCCAAACTGGAGCGCGCTGGTATTCCCAGCAAGAAAGGAACGGTGGGTACTGGTGGCGGCCGCTGGGCCTGGCGAGCACGGGGAGGCAGCGGAAAGCCACCTCCCCTCAGGGGGCAGGGGGTCTGGCCACTCGCTGACTGCTCCGTGGTTGGAAGGAAGCCCTGCTGATCAAGGAAAGCTAGGCTTCCATTCGGGTTTCCAGAGTGACAGAAGGAGGGCAAACAGAGCTCAGGCATTCCCCTGGCTCCGTTGCCAGGGGAATAGATTGCTCGCGCCTGAGTGTCTGGATCCCCAATCCGAGCCCGATCGCCGCGATCCAGGCCTCTCTTGACCACTGGATCGTTGGCTGTGGACGATCACGATCCGCCGGTTCACGATCGCGCAATCGTCATTATCGTAGGGGGTTTTCAATCATAATGCGGATCGTGCCCATCTCGCGCAATCGTCATTATCGTAGGGGGTTTTCAATCATAATGCGGATCGTGCCCATCTCTACCGGGAACCACCAAGAGATGTTTATCCATTGATCTAAGTGTCCTCCGGGGAGCATAGGGTGAGAGGCAGTCCTGTAGATATGCTTGTCCCAGTCCTCTAAGTGCTTAAACCTGATCCAGAATTCCACTGGGAGCCAGTGCCGCTGGCGAAATATTGGTGTTATATGTGACTGGAATGGAGTCCCAGTCAAAACACGTGTTACTGCATTCTGGACCAGCCAGAACACGCGTCACTGCATTCTGTAACTTCTGGAGCAGGCCCAGGGGTAGCCCAGTGTGGAGCAAGTTAAAGTAGTCCAACCTGGAGGTGACCATTGCATGGATCACTGTAGCTAGGTTGCAGGTCGAGAGGTGGGGGGAAAGTTGCCAAACTGGGCAAAGATGGAAACATGCCGATCTGGCAACCTCCATACATAAGGAGGCAACTAGGACCACACCCAAGCCTCTCACCGCTGTCACAGGTGCAAGCAGTGCCCCATCAAGGGTTGGGAGCTGGATCCCAGAACCTGACAACCCAGAGCCCAAGTGCAGGATCTCCATCTTAGTAGGATTCAGTTTCATTTGGCTCTGCTTTAACCATCCAGTAACAGCCTACAAAGCCCCGGCCAAGTTATCTGGGGCAGCCCCCCAGCTGCCCATCCATCAACAGATTAAATTGGGGGTCATCAGCCTACTGATGACAGCCCATCCTGTCACCAAGTGGGCAGATAAATAAATCTAGTTCTCCAAGAGCAGCCCACTCGATTCCCCTAGGCCCTCACAAGCATGATATGACGGTTTAAGGCCATCTAATCTTAGACTCTTTGCCACCATTCGCAATTGCTGACTCACTTGTACAGTTAGAAAAAGCTTTTACATTTCAGACGGATGAATTTGGCAAGAGAATTTTAGAACACTGGGCATCTGAATGCTCTATCATGTGCCTGGACCACCACATACGGGCTAAACTTCCTAAAGTGAACTGAGAAAAGAAAAATGTGGTCTGTTCCAACAAAACCCATGGCAAAATCCATTCAAAAAATCAATGTGTGTTAAAAATCAATGTGTCTAAAAGTGGTCTTGGGAATCAACTCTATGAGAATCTCTGTAACTCCTACCTTATGACTACTGTTTTGCAAGAAACAGGGAAGAAACAGCTGTGCTGCTATGCTCCCATTTAGAGTAAAGAGTCAGACTTGATCAATCACTAAACTGTCTTACCTGAAGAGACCCAGTTACAAATCCAACAGGAATGATTAATGATTGCATTCAAAAGCCTACATGCTAGCACATAATATTATCTGCTGCTGTCTGTGTTTGCTACAAAAAGGAATGGAAAATCAAGACAACAGCCTCTGGGAGAAGAGGAGAAGAAATGTTATTGTCTTGTATCCATGTGTGGATTTGCAAGTGGAACACAAAAGGATTTTCCCTCCATGCAGCCTGAAAACAGGATACCAGAAAGAGAGAGATGAATGGTGTGCTGCCAACTTTAAGGCACAGATGACAGACCTTGCACAATGCAACGTTATTTACTATGTCTTCTGACAGAAGAGCAGTCAAAGAGAAGCAAGAGAACACTGGTGAGAATTGGAAGGTTGACTGTATGAATCAACATAGGGTTAAGTGTAAAGAAAGGGATACCATAAAGATATAACTGAAAACTCAATTTGATAAGGAAGAAGTACAACATATCAAATAAAATTATCAACATACATGGAAACTAAATGTATGAGCCTTCCCATGGGGGATAGCTACAGACTGTCAGATGCCCAAAGTCTCAAACTGAACAACCAGATCAAACTGCTGCCTTAATCCCTGTGATCAGGGCTCATTTTGAGGGGGAACACGTAGGAATGCCGTTCCAGCAGTTCCCCAAAGAGGTCACATGTCAGGTGGCCCTGCCCACCTGACTCTTTGCCATTTTAGGCCCATTTTGGCCTGGATTGGAGCCGAAATGGCCCGGATCGGGCCTCTGATGGGTGAGGGATCACTCTCCTGCTCAGCAGCGGCCCGATCCTGACCATTTTGGGTCCCTTTTCAGCCATTTTCAGCCCCTTTTTGCCATTTTGGGCCCAATTTCAGCCCTGAATGGCCAGGATTGGGTCCAAAACAGCCAGGATAGGTAATGCCAGGGGGTGTGGAATATGCAAATCAGTTATGCTAATGACACACTTCTGGTGATGGCAAGGGGTGTGGCATATGCTAATGAGTTATGCTAATGAGTTCCTCCAGCTCTTTTTCTACAAAATGACCCCTGCCTGTGATAAAAAGGCAGCTAGCTCCCCCAAAGTGTAGAGTTATCTGCTATACAGGGCCACCCCCAAGTTTTGTGGGGTTCTGAGAAAAACATCCTTTGGTGGCCCCATATAAAGCATGACTCTCCCTTGTACACACATATTCTCCTGGAGGCGTGAACAGATCAACTTTAAGCCCAACTACCAACAACAAAATGCAAAGAAGTCATGTTTTGTTTCCTTCTCCAACGTGAAAATGGAAATCACCACAGGAGTCTCTGTAAGAGCAAGCATCAGGTAGCCATGTTGGTCTGCAGTAGAAGAACAAGATTCAGGCCCAGTAGGACCTTTAAAACCAACTAGGTTTCCAAGAAATGAGCTTTGGAGAGTCAAAGCTCCTTCGTCAGATACAAGGAGTGGAAATAGGCAGGAGTCTTTATAATCCAGGCAGAGGATAGGAGGCGTATTGCAAATTAGGGTGTCAGGAAGTTAGTTATGTTGTAAGTAAATTGACAGAGCATGACTGTGAAGTGCAGAAAATTGCATCCATGGAGGCTTGCGGGCCAAGCATCTCCGGTAGTTCTGGTCTCATGGCTGGGCCATGGACCTCATCATATGCCCCACCATGGCAACCCTTAATTTCAACTCCTTTCTGCACTTTGAAATCATCAGCACAGCCAGCCATGAGTTCTTGTGGCTTTCTAAAACTCAGCAGGTCTCAGAGAACAATCACCAGGATTCACTTGGATTGAAAAATAACCAGATTTTGCTCTGTTTTCCCGTTTTTATGAAGAAAATTAAACACCGAGGCTGCTTACCCTCCTGCCTTATTACACCTCCCTCCCTGCTTTTTACTAACTTTAAATGTGCCTCCAGATGGCTGGTCCTTAGTCATCATGACAGCCAGCCCTTAGACCAGCCAGCCACATGAAGGCTTTCCTAGCCTTTTATACAGCACCCTAGGTCACTGGAACTGGACATTTGTCTGTTCTTTATTATGCTCACATGTTTGGATATTGGGATATCCATCGATTTAAGGATTGTTTTACATGTGCTTGTTTTCCTTTCTGCAGAATTATTTCTCCTGCATGGATGGTCGTCTCATAGGCAAATACACATGGAGCTATGATCTCTTCCTGGATCTTCTAGCGGATGCACAAGCTACTGTGCAGCATCCAGAGAGAGGTACTTGACAAGCTACCTGCTGGAGACCCTAAACTAGACAGGACTGGGCTAGATGGACCATGACTCCAACACAGTACAAGGCAGCTGCCTAAATGTACTGAGCAAGTGCAGCAGCAATCCCCCTCCAGTGTGACAAAACTATACTATAGCAACTATTGTGTACTTTATTATCCATCAAAATGATCTATGATAGTTCCTGTACAACAATCCCTGGGCCCATTCAGAAAGACTCTGCTGAGAGTGCAGTTGCTCCTGTAACATTTTTCCAAGAACATTTTGGGACACGTAGTGTTTTTAATGTACACTTTTAGTTTATATAGTACCACCTAATAAAAAAAAATCACATGATGTTGCACATTAAAGTGAGTAGAAAATATGATTAAAATGGAGCCTTGAGAATCTGTTCCATCAAATTTTAGAAAGCAGCTCTAAAAATTGTAGTGTTTCAGTTTAGACTTAAACGGTGGCATAAAAAAGTGAGGAAGCACTTCAGGTAGCAAACATTTCAGGAACAAATGCCACAATGGAGAGAGATAAATTGGAAGTCCATCATAAACCAAACAATGAGAGTGAGAGCATACCAGGAGTAGCTCACAAAACAGAAATAATTTATTATTGTTGTTACTACCTTTTTATCCTGCCGTTTCTCCAAGGAGATCACAGTGAAATATAGAGTATCCCCTTCTCTTTTTGTCCCCACAACAACCCTGTAAGGGATGTTAGGCTGAATGCCAGTGTAGTGTAGTAGTTAAGAGTGATGGACTAGGACCTGAAGACTCAGGGTCAAATTCCCAGTCACCCATGAAGCACCAGTCACTCTTTCTTAGAGTTGTTCTGAAGGGCTGATCCATGCACACCACTTCGAGCTCCTTGGAGGAAGGGCAGAATAAATATTGATAGATAAATTGACTAGCCCAAAGTCATGGCGGCTCAGTGGTATCCCCTGACATGTTCCAGGACTTTCCCCAGAGGAATCTTTAACCAAAATACAGTCTCCAATAGGCCTCCTCTGAGTTACTAGCCAGAAATGGTTATAGGCCCTTTATATTAAAAAAAAAAACAGTTATCTAAGGAATGGCTGTACCGTTTGACTTTTAATGTTGTCCTTTGCCTTTGCCACCTGTTTAGTGCACTCCCCTCCATTAGGCTGGTAAGGACAGCACAAGATACAGTAAATTCAGAAAAGGAGCATGTTTTGAAATTATATGATCTTGACAACTTGCGTGCTATTACACTTACAGACAGGCACAATGTATAGCTACTTCTTATTATGTCAGTCTGTTTGCTTATGTCTGTATGCTGACCAATGATAAAGCCCATGCTACAACTCAAGTATTTGCTGTGTGCCTAAAGAGAGAAACATCATCTATACTCCAGGTATCTAACGTGTTTCGTACAAAGTTAGCTTTGTTATTTTCTTGCTGTTTGACATACTTAAGATAGTACTGGAATTTTAACAATATTATTCCTTCTTATTTGCTAAACAAACATCTTTATATTTTTAAAACATAATGCGGTTATTTGTGACCAGGAACTCCTTGGAACTTAGGGAAGATAATTTGGCAGTTTTGCAAGGTTTGAGGGAGGTTGCTCAGAGTTCCAGGGCTTAGAGCCAGGAAGAACATCCCTACAAGGGCAGTTTCACCCATGAATGGCAAGGTCTGTTTCAAATTTCAGTTTATTCACAAATTCAGACAGGTTGTCTTAGTCAAATCACTCTCTATTCCCCACCTGTAATACATTACAGAGTACACAGGTTGGTCTGGGTACATGCCATGTGTAACAGTTAGATGTGAAATGAAGGTTATGTTCAATTCCCATATGTGCAGTACCTTATTCAGATCAGATCCACGGTATGTGCAGAGAAGGGGATTCAGCATCTTCTCCATGCCATTTTCCCCAACCTGAAACAGCTTGGCAGTGCTATTAGGCCAACTAGCACCATTATGCACAGAAATAGAAGAGAACCCACAGCTTACATCTAACATACTGTGCTCTCACACAAGGGCCGTCGTCACACGGGCATCTCTTCCGTTAAATTTACAGCATATAGCGTCCTACCTGTTATCGGCACAGTAACGTTTCTTTGGCTCTTCGCGCCACCAGCTGTCCACACCGAAGCACTCTGTTCTGTTCTCTCTAACCGCGCAGAAGCAGCTCCTCCCCCCCCCTTTTTTTTTTATTATTCTGGCGTTTAATTCCGCTATAACGGAATAACAGCATATAAACATTCCGTTAGAGCAAAACATTACGACCCTTTTGTTTTTCCAACTTTGAAATTATATAAATAGCCCTTTACCCGCAGAAAACTCCCTGTCTGAGGTGATCCCCATCGCTGAAGACTCTGCCATGGCGACTGAGTCATTTTTACTTCAGCAGAAAGTTTGCATTGTGTTATGTTGTAATGGCGTTATAAGGACATAATAAAATAAAAAAAAGGGGAGTCGCAGGAAGAAATGGATTCTGGGATTGAAGGGAGGGCATAGGATGTTGCGAGGCGAAATACATCGATGTGAGGCATTCACACTGAGGCGCAAAATATCGCAACTATCAAGCAAAAAACAGCAATGAGGAAATCGCATCAGTGTTGGAATAAGGTGGGTGTTTGCCAGGAAATAGCGCCATTTTAGCGCTAAAAAAAAGCCCGTGTGACGACGGCCAAGGTCTCTTTGCCCAAGATACAACCTTTGTACTTTCAGTTCTGTATGAGGTCCTCCAGTTTGCAAGATCTGAGCAAGTTTGCTAATGATAGGACATTTTGAAGGCCTTTCATTCATAGGGTTGCCATAGGTTGGAGGCGACTTGGTGGCACATAACACACATAACTGTTTTGTGTGTGTTATAACTGATAACTGTGTCAGTGAATGTATGTGAACTGTTTTGAAAATGTCACATATTTTATAGAATATACTGTTCTATAGCTAATATTTACTCTTACATACATAGAAATGTAAGCATAAGAGGAATGTAAAGACAAAACAGGGGTAGTGGTGGAATAATTTCAAACCAGAGAAAACCAGGTAACCAAGAAAGTTGAAAAACTAAAGTTTTTGTGTAGAAATATCAAGGTATATATCAAAAAGCTAAAAAATCATTAAATTGAAAAACTAATTAATTTTAAACATTAAAAACCATATTCAAAATCCATCAATTTTAGATACATATATACATGGAGATACACACACACACACACAGAGATAAATTTTGGATACGTATATACATCCCTTCCCCTAGTATTAATATATATATATATAAAATAACACGTATACACATGGGGACGTCACATGTTACAGGAATCTTTCCTATGACCAGGTATAATTAATTATGGTATAAAATGCATGTATACCAAAACCAACCAAATGCTTTTCAATAAGTGGCTCTACATAGCATTTGACTAAGAATTTTCATGACCTGACATATAAAGAAATGTGGACCATTTGCAACCATTATTTGAAAATTGATTTCTGATGGTCCAGACCAATCAGACCAACAGAGTAGGATTTACCCATTCCATGAAAATATCTCTCTGGTATCCTGTTTGTATTGCTCAAATTTTTGGTCAGGCATGTTTTAATTTCAACTAATGCATTGTATGGTGTGTAGTACCCCTTCCCCCACCCCTAAATGTAACCACCAAGGAAGACCATATGGCTAAAATGTGTTATACTTGCACTTTATGCCACAATCTATTGTGCCTGGTCACAGGAAAGATTCCTGTAACACGTGACATCCTCATGTGTATAGGTTTTATTACATAATTTCTTAATATTTGGGGACAGTACAGATATATTGATGGATTTTTAATATATATATTTTTAATGTTTAAAATTAATTTCAGATTTGGGGATTTAATTATTTTTTTATTTTTATACCTTGATATCTCTACAAAAAAGATTCTTTTTCCAACCTTCTTGGTTACCTAGCATATAAAGAATGACAGCCCATGTGAAATTTGCTACATTTTGGGAGAGAAACAAACTACCCTTATAAAGTGTTCAGTTCTACTATAAATGCAATTTTAGAAAATGGACATAACTATATATCACTGTCAAAAAACAGAGGAACTGTTTCAAAACAGGACCTTTAAGTGATATTTGTGTAGGCGATCCATAATTCAAGTAATAGGCCTTATCTTTAATACTGCATCTACCCACAGATTTATTGAGTTACATTATATTTACGCAAGACAGAGAAGCACAAAGCTGTACAACAGAGTGAATGAGTTAAAGGTTATGTTTCCACCATTAATAATTCACCCAACCAAAGTTGCTTTGTAAAGATCTCATTTGATAAACTCATGTTACCGCAGTGACAGCACAAGTATAGATGTTCCATTCTTACTAGAAGCATGGAAGATAAATAGTTCTAGAGATCTCTTCAATCAATAATTCTACCCCCCGCCCAAGGATTTAGATTGAATATTAGTTATTAAAGTTCTGTTAATTATAGGAATAAGTTAATTAAGGGGGGAATGCCTAAGAAAAGTTGTGGGATTTCTTTAAGATAAATAGTAAGAGATTGGTAAAATATCTCTAAAATAGCTTTAATGAATCATCATTCAAGTTTATGCCGCAACTACAGATGCCGAAGAGGAAGAAACTGAAAGCTTTTTATGCGTCTAGGAAGACATTGATCATACACCTAAACAAGATGCACTGAAAATCATAAGTAACCAGAATGAAAAAGTAGAAGACAAAACAAAATCAAACATGGTCAAAAAATTGGACTAGGATTACTAAATGAAAGAGGAGAGCAACCCATAGGATTTTGTGGAGCCAACAACTTGTTCATTACAAACCACAAAACTGAATAGATGATTGTATTTGTGGACATAACTTAATAGTCAATACAAAAATCAAATAGATTACATAATCAAAAGCAGAAAATGAAGCAGCTCTATTCTACAAGACCAGGAGCTGATTGTGGTACAGATCACCCACTATTAATATCAAAAATTAGAATAAAGCTGAAGAGAAATACTAAAAAAAACATAATGCCAAAATATAATTTAAAGAACATTCCTGAAGAATTTAAAGACCATGCAAAGAACAGATTTGCATTACTAATTTTAACTGAGCAGGAACCAGAAGAGCTATGGGCTGAAACGAGAGACATTATTAAGGAAGAATGTGCCAGGACTACTCCTGTGGCCAAAAGAAAGGAGAAGCCTAGATGGAAGCCTACTGAAACTCTTAAAAATACTAAGGGTAGACAGGAAACTAAAGCAAAAGGTGACAGAAATAGGGTCAGAATCCTACATGCAGTTTTTCAGTGACTTGTACACAGAGCCAAGGAGAACTATTATAATAACCAGTATAAAGAAACAGAAGGAAGAACAAGAGATCTGTTCCCCAAGATCCAGGAAATCAAAGGAAAAGTCAAAACATGCATAGAGATGCTGAAAGATCAATACGGAAATATGGTATCTGATCAGGACAAAATAAAGAAAAGATGGAAATAATACACTGAAGAAATATATAGAAGAGATGAAAAGATGAAAGATTAATTTATAAGGTCACCATAAGTCAGAAGTGGCTTGATGGTACATAGCACACACAATGAATTCTGCAATCCCTGCAACTATAGTAGTCACTGCAGTTAACTACAGCCTAAAAGTTTCTTTCTTCTGTTTGTCTCCACTACGGGACACAAAGGGATCACTCAGGAAAATTTTCTAAGTAAGTAATTTCTCTATAGTTCTAATTTACAGGATGCATTTCAGCCCCATCCCAAGAGTCATGAGAAGGCTGATTTATTTAAGAAGAGCCTGTTGGATCATAGAATCATAGAGTTGGAAGGGGCCATACAGACCATCTAGTCCAACCCCCTGCCCAGTGCAGGATCAGCCTAAAGCATCTCTGACAAGTATTCATCCACCTTCTTCTTGAAAACTGCCAGTGAGGGGGAGCTCACCACCTCCCTAGGCAGCTGATTCCACCTTTGAACTACTCTGACCATGAAAAAGTTTGTCCTAATATCCAGCCGGTACCTTTGTGCATGTAATTTAAGCCCATTGCTTCGCGTCCTACCTGCTGCTGCCAACTGGAACAGCTCCTTGCCCTCCTCCAAATGACAGCCTAAACATTCCCAAGGCCCTTAGCCTTTCATCGTAGGGCTTAAAGTCTCCAGACCCCTGATCATCCTCATTGCTCTCCTCTGCACCCTCTCGATTTTGGCCACATCCTTTTTGCAGTGAGGCCTCCAGAACTGCACACAATACTCCAGGTGTGGCCTGACCAAGGCAGTATAGAGAGGGGCTTTGACCTCCTGCAATTTCAACGCTATGTCCCCTTTGATACAACCCAAGATTGAATTAGCCTTTTTTGCCACTGCATCACACTGACTGCTCATATTTAGTTTACAGTCCACTCTTACCCCAAGATCCCTTTCGCATATACTACTGCCCAGAAGTGTATCCCCCACCCAGTATTTGTGCTTCCCATTTTTGTGGCCCAGATGTAATACTGTGCACTTGTCTTTGTTGAATTGCATCCTATTCACAGCTTCCCACTTCTCCAGAGTATTCAGGTCTTGTTGAATTTTAATTCTATCTTCTTGGGTGTTTGCTACTCCTCCCAATTTGGCATCATCAGCAAATTTAATGGATCAGATGGATCAGATCAATGGTCCATCCAGTCCATCATCCTATTTCACACAGGGCCCAACCAGTTGCCCTGAAGGGAAAACAGGGTATAGAGGCCAAGGTCCTCCAGCGCTGCTACCCTCCAGCGCTGCTATTCAGAGGTTCGGTGTCTGGGTATGGAAGCTTCCTTCAAACAACATGGCTAGTAGTGATTGATGGACTTTTCCTCCATGAACAATTTACTTCATTTAGACTCCATCTTTCTCCCCAATGGAGACTCAAAGCAGCTTACATAATTCTCCTCTCTTCTATTTTATCCTCATAACAACCCTGTGAGGAAGATTAGGCTGGGAGTGTGTGAACAGCTCAACATCACCCAGCAAGCTTCCACTGCAGAGAAGGGTTTTGATCCTGGGTCTTCCAGATCCTAGTCCAACACTCTAACCATCCCTATACCATATGCTCTCTATATGCTCTCCTTAGCCCATAAACTGGAAGGGACAATGGCAAGAATAGGACAGGAGGCCTCATCGGTAGCCCAAGAAGCTTTGGTATTGTTCCCACCAATGAGCAGTGATGTTGTCCAGATTCAGAACAGAGCGCAGAAGTTGGAAATATGCTCCTGGTATAAAGAAATCTGAGCACTGTAAGGAGGACCCAGAAGCCATGGCAAACTACTCTTTCCCTGGCATGTCTGTGCCAGCAACTTGCTGCTTTCAGGTCTAATGAAGTCTGGGCATCAGCCATCACCTTCACCCACACTGCTCCTGGAAGATAAGGCTGTGGAAAGAACAAGGGGAGGAAGAAATGGGTAGGGGGAGGAAATTAGATGCAGGAAAGGCAGAGAAGGGCTGGCAGGGAACTTATTTGGAACAGTTTGGGTCATTCCAAGACTTCAACAAACCCAAACTTCTTTGCAGAATTTTCTGAAAAGACTTGGAATAAGCAGGTCTATTCCAAACTACTGGAGGGCTGGGGTTTCACCTAGCTCACCTTCTGAATGCCAGCCAGGGTGAACATTACTAAGTTTCCTGCTTTCTGCTGCTATTAATGCACCATTTCTAGCTACTGCTGCTATCAAAGATGTGGAGGGGTCCAATCTGTGCAATGAAGATTAAACCAAAGGTGTCTATGTGGCAGCCTCCAGCAGCTTGCGCCCTTTTCACTCTTGATATGCTCAACAATGGCAGCTGGTAATGGTAACGGTCTGCTGCTCTCTTCCTTTGAAGGGAAAGGGTGGTACAGATGCAACAGGCAGCTTCCTGTGTGGAAAACAGGGTGTCCCAAGGGAAAGGAGAGCTAACTTTTCCCCCACAGAAAAGTCTCTAAAGTACTGGCCATACATTATTACACAAATGACTGAATACTGACTATTAAAAAATCACCATGTCGACACCAGCAATTGGTGGGCAAATGCTGGCTGTGGATGTCATTTTACATATTCATGTGCATCATAATAAAAAGCAAAGAAAGCCACTGTTTCAGTATGCCCCAAAATACAAATGATCCTTTCAGCATCTATACATGACCTGCCATTTGTCATAACCTTTTAAAATGAATTTTTTGAATTCAGTTTGTTTCTGGATTTTTTTGGAAGGGGAAGAGAAATCTGATAGTTTTTTTAAAAATAGTTTAATTACAAAAAAGGAACAGCTATTATGATGCACAGAGAGTACATAATTCACATCTGTACACAGAAACATCCATCAACATCCATCAATTCCTGCAAGATTCTACTGATAACCTATAAAGGAAAAAAATGTAACTTTAACTAGGAATATGCGATACCTTCATTGCAATGAGAAAATTATTGTCAGGTTCATATTAATTCTCCTCTGTTTCTTCCTGAAGGTCAAACAATCTCGTTTTGGATCACAAATATTTAAAACCTATCCTTTATAATCGATACTCTGATTAGTCTACAAGGTGACTTTGGCTCATTGAGCTAATTACTTATGCCACATAGGAAATGCAATAAAACTATTTTAGCCATGACAACTGGACTTCATCCAGAGGTTATGACAATTCTGCTAACCTGAGCACTTTGAAAATCATTCTCCAAGAGCCCGATGGAATCTATACCTTGAAAGTCCAGAAACTGGCCAATACAGCAAATATTTCCCATGATAAATCCAATTTGTTTGAATGGGACTTGATCACAACTACTTCTATGTGAACTTAGATGAGCGAACAGAGCAGGAATAAACAACCCATGCATTTTTTTAAATCCAAGCAGCAGACGGGCTGCTTTGCTCTCAGAATGTTAATGGAAATAAAGAATCAACTCACATGCAAACTTTCACATTGCAAACTGGGCCATGAGCTGTAATGGTTCCTAAGGAACTGTTATGATCTAAGAAGTCAATTATCCCAGAATGAAGAAGAATTTACATGGATATTCTGTAATGACTCAAGAAGATGTGCTATAATTCAGTAGACCATGAACTAACTCTTTGCAATTCCTCTTACCACAGAGACAAGAATAACTCCTCTGAAACAATCTTTTAGATAATCGTGATAACTGTTAAAGTGCCTGTAATAAAAATATTGGCTGGACTACCGAACTGTGAAAGTAAATAAGATGACCTGAATTATATGTGCATGTGTGCCAACTGTTTGTAACATGTCTAGTTCAGCAGCCGTTTGTGACATCATGAAAGGCAAGAAGATTCAGCATGCAGAATTTACATACCATTTAGATTTTCATGCACCAGAAAGTAGTGTGCGTGCGTAAATCTGCATGCCAAAGCAACAAGAACATAGACCAGAAATCTACAGCCATTTGAACTTGAGTCTGGAAATAAATAACTGTACACTGCTGAAACTATAGCAGTCAGCCTACTTGAACCGTGCTCATTCCTATGGGATTTTCTGGTTTTCTTTATATAGCAGGCTCCTACACAGGTTGTGTGCATGAATTCTTGTTCACAATGCAATCTTAGCTGCTGCTGGTCCAGGTATTCTACTACCTTTTTGATACTTATCGTCAATGCTTGTTTTTTTTATGGAAGCTGACTCTAGTATGGCTGAAATATGAAGGATGACTGGTTTGAATAAATACATTTCTGGTTGGTCTGTATGCACAGAACAGGTGTACTTTGACCAACAATGCTGCTCCAGAGTCTCAGGCAGAGAAAGGTTTTTCCCACTGCCTAGTACCTGAGACCCTTTTGACCACACATTCCAAACCTGGGTCCAAACATCATGTTACCATCTCATTGGTAGTTCTGCACATTGACACTCCATCAGATGCATGCTTTATTGAAACAACCTCTCATGTACTCAGAAACCAATATCTGGATTTCCCTAGGAATGTGCTGAGAGAGGCTATTTGATCATAAGCCCCATTTATAATATGGGATGCTGCCCCTCTTAGGAAAGTTTGCAGCAGTGGGCAAAAACTTTGTATGACCCATAACTCCCCCCTCCCCCCAATATCGCAGCACGGCCAACATGGATGTCCAAACCTGTAGCTGCATCCATGAAAAATAATTCACACAACATCACACAAACGATGCACTGTGTGCACAATGCAGCTTCAGTTGGATGAGGGAGGAACTGAAAGGCCAGCCACACTCAAGGCAGCTGCGTGAATTATCTTTGAGAGGTACAGCTTAAGAATTTCTTTAATTCTTTAGTGAGCTATAGCCTATGTGCTAGGATATGATGCACAAGGATTGCTTTCCCCAGCTGGCCAGGAAAACTGCATAAAGCTCTGCAATATGACTTGACAACCTTACTTAACTTATCTGATACTGTGTGAAAAGGCACGTGTGACTTTCCTCATCTCCACTGAACTTCCTTTCAGGCATTCCTAAGGGACTTAAAATTTAGAATTCTTCAAAGCCAAACTATTACCCTAGCATTCTTCTAAGTGGCACATTGCTGTTTGAAGCTCAACATTAGCAAACGAAGGAAACGGCACTGCTAATTGCATCAATTACAAAGAATCAGTATTCTTTTTTCCCCTAACCCAACATTTGAAGTACACATTTTAATAAGACAGGACTGAATATTCTCTAATTTCACTTCAAAAGAAGAACACCTGATACAGCCAAAGAGATTACTGGAAAAAAATTCTCACCTCACTGAACATCTAACCTGTTTTGTCGCTGGTCAGCTCTCTTTCATTCCTGGGGCTTCTATGTTCTCTCTCTTTCTCATTCTTTACTCGAATAATCTTCATACCTGTTTACCCATGCAACCATTAATCCTATTGGCTCTGGCATGACTTTAATAACATTTTTTTTAAAAAAAGCATCCATGTCATCTTCATGTTTCACAAAGCACTGTCTTTGTTGAGAAAAAATCATGTGGTTTACAAAGGCCAGCAAGATTGATATCCATGTGGGCAAATGAAGAAAAGAATTGTGGGGAAAAAAACAGAAAGGATAATGGCATCACTGAAACAACATGAACCTATTTGATGTGTGCCAAAAATCAATATAAAGGGATTTAAAGTAAATATGAAATGATGTATGCAGTTTTGCCTTACCTCTGGTTTTCAGGCCCTCAAAGTATTTACCTTTCTCAATGTAGTTGCAAAGTCTGTTTGACCTACACTCAGCTTAATTTTTCTTCTGCATTCTATACCAATGTTTCTTTAATCCAATAAAAATGTTTTTTTTTATTTCTACTTTAGCACCTTCTAAGTATAATCTTAGTAACACATCCCTGGTATAACCTCCCTTACTCCGTCTTGCCAATAATCAATCACACTTTCTAAGATGACAATGAAGAGTTACCAGTTTTATTTTGACAGTACTCACTTATTTTACAAGAATTGCAGCTCAATAGCTAGTTGTCTTCAGAAACTGAACAACTTATTTAATGTCAGAGGATGAGATTAAAGAGACTCTAACTTCAAAGTATACATCCTCCTACAGATTTCAAATTATTTCCCCCCCCCCATTATTTGAACATTATTTCTGTGATGCCCAGAGTCAGTGTCAACTAAATGGAGTTTGACCAATGAGATTGGGGGATCTGAGGGGCAAGAGGAGTGATTGGACTCATTATGTCCCAACATTGCAGCACTTTCCTTGAAACATGTATTTACAATAGGAATGAGAAACACCTAGCTGGCAGATTACTTCCAGTATCAATTTGCCTTTAGCTAAAGTGAAATGTTTAAAGGTGGGGATGTAATAGTAAACATGTGGGATCTTATCTCATTGTCCAATTGATTTATATGGGTGTGATTAGCTACATATGGTCAAATCCACCATTACCACTTCTTCACTCTCCCAAAGTTTTCTATGTCAGCTGTGTGTGCTAATTTGGAATGAGAGCAAATTCTGAAAGATACCTGGTTCAGTCTGAATATCCCCATTTTAATGTCTTTTTTCCTTGCAAGAAATGAACCTTCAAGTCTTTCTTTCCAAGGCCAATTCTTTTTCCTTGCACTGATTTTTTCCCCATTAAAATTAGTGCACTTTTGTGTCGATTGCATATGAATGGCTTAGAAATGGCATAAGTGGCATAAAATGCCATCGAAATGATATAAAATGGAGAAAAGAAAGGGAAAAATAATCAACGACAGCAATAAAAATGAGGCAAATGGAAACCGATGGTAATGATTTACATAAACCATCAAAAAGAAATTTAAAATGGTCACATCAGCTCATCCTCAACGTTAAGGTGGCTATGCGAGTAGGGGATCCAAAAAACTATTCCATATGCTGTTCAATATAATGGCTTGGATCCCATTTAAAATTTCTATGCATGGAAGGACTTTGTTTATGCAAGCTGACTTTTTTGCCTCACCAGTTTTGCAGCAGCCTAAAAGCCCCCACGCCCCAAATGTTGATCTTGGAGGGAAGGCTACTCTCAGGAACAGCATAAATGGGGAGTTGGATAGTTATAGGAGCCCAGGATCAATGAAAAATCACTTCTCCCCTTGGTGCACACAGATTTTTTTGACAGGATCCTACTAATATAGTAGTTAAGTGGCTAGGCTGCAAATCAGCACTCCGCTAGTTCAAATTCCACTATTGCCACGAGCTCATCAGGTGGCCCTGGGTAACCCAGCTATATTGTGGGAATACTAATAACACTGACTTTGTTCACTGCTCGAACTAGGGCACTAATCTGTCTAGAACAGTGGAATAGACGCACAACACAGTTGTGTATTTATAATTACATTTCTAGGCAGCTACAATATGACTGCAAAGTGACATATAATAATAGTACCACTTCTTGGGGCATGATCCAGCTGAAAATAAGCTAAGTCCTTTTAATTTCAGTACAAGGGAGTCAAATGCATGCTTAAGTCTCCACAATTTGGTAGACATATTTGGTTGTTTACAGGGGAGGGAAGCAAAAATAAAAGTGTTACCACTGGATCCAAAGTCCCTCTTCCACAAGCGATTTCTACTGATTCTTCTTCCTACTGCAGAACCTCATGTTGTTCCCATTCTGTTCCCAAGGAGCCCCAGAAGCTGCTATTCAGCGATCAGACGGACTTCACAAGAAGCAGGTGGTCAGAGTGGTCTGTTTCATGGGCAGACCAGACTGTGTGATCCTTTGGATTTAAGCCATAGTCTTTAAGAGTCTGTTTTACTTTTACTCTTAATACAGTATACCACACCCATTCTAAAGTATATTTTTTATAAGCATACCAATATTTTATTATACTTTGACATATACAAACAACACTGATTAACACCAAAGCTTCGGACGGCATCCAAATGTCCTCCTTTCCTCCTCTCTTTCACAGACACATAATCTAAGACACAGGTTTGGCAACCTTTTCATTGCACATTAAATAGTCCATCCATTCTAATGGAATTTATCCTTCTCTACTTCACCCGCAGTTTGCCAATGAAGTTTGAGCCAATATATGGTAAAAGAAGGACTGGGCTTTGCAACCTAGGGGCAATCATGATTAGAGGTAAACCACTGCCTTGGTTGTACTGACAGATAAATAGACATTTACATCCCCTGTGGATTTGGATTGCTAACTCCTGCAATGGAAGGAACAGAAGGTACGATACAGGTATTATGAACACAGCTGTTAAATAAAGCAGTGCAAACTGGTGCACAGACAATAGATATATGAATTCTAGCGTTAACTATGAAACTACTGCTAAACAATTCACAGATGATCACACACAACTGAAGGGAGATATTTTGGGGGCAAAGTAAGTGGAGTATCGAAAGACTAATTGGGCATGTACAACTTTTCAATGTTTATTTTATTTTCCAGAGCATGGATGTCAAACAGAAGCAAGCAAGGCTGCTGCCAGCAAACTTAAAAGGTTCAATAAAAATAATACAGCTTTGCAAGTTTAAATCCTTTTGTACTGATATGTGCAGATCAATATTAACGTTTTCTACTTTATTAAATCCATAAACCAGATAGTTTTCTCATAATCATGATCTCAGCAACAATAACACATAAAGCTTTGCTCATGACATGGGTGCCCTGAGCACTGTTAATTTCAACTGAATGGCACCCGCACACAGCACGTTCCCACCCTCCACCATATTTATTTATATAGCTAGTCTAGCCCATCTTGGAGGCCTGGAAAGGAACAAAAGCAAAAACTGCCCAGCAGCAACTGATGTCCAACCAGTCAGTGTTCATGAAATTTCCCTGTCCTTTCTGACTTAGGATGAAAATACTGGACTCAAATGATCTTCTTCTCCAGCCCAACATAGCTATCCACCTGGACCTACCAAAAATGTCAGCTCCAAACTAAATTCTCCCCTCTTATCTTCATGATATTTAGGCATCATTCTCCTTCGCTTAGATATAATAATGAGCTCCTACTTCAACATCATTTTGCTGCCACCGGTAAGAACAGGGAAATGGCCTGGTTAAATCTAAACATTACAGGGATGGAGAATGGGGGGAGATTCATATCACATGTACTTCTAATCTTTAACCACAAGCTTTAAAGGCCAGCCTAAAAAAGAAGGTATATCAGCATTTCGGCAAGGTATTTAGGCTTGGATGAGTTCACGGCAGGAAGGAATTCCATAATTGGGTTGCAGCCACTAAACATTTCTTTCTTTCTGAATTTGCTGCATAGAAGGGATCACGGAATGGAATCTTTAGGAAAAGACAGAAAGTTTGCAGGAGAACACAGTTCAGTGGATCTCAAACTAGAAGGGCCAAGCTAAAATGACAGTATCCTTGTAACTGCCACAAGGTCGACACTGCCATTTTAAAGTGATTTTAAAATGCATGAGGCAGTTCAGTGGGCTGAGGTGCTCTTGTGCCCCCCCTCACACACACACACTTTATCAAGGGTCAAAATCCTTCCCTTAGTGGCTGTTTTAGCACCTGAAAAGGTGGTGGTGGAGGAACAAGAGTGCTGTGAGCCCAATCAGAATCAAGCCATCACAGCATTTTTAGATAGCAGCCACAAGGGTGCCATCACATGTAGTTTGGCCTTAAGCCATGGGTCCTACCAGAATATCCCCATGAACTTTGTGTTCTTCTGGTTTCAGGCCGAATGGATCAGGCCTGATGGATCAGGCCGAAATGCCACATAAATTCTGACTTGTTGCATTACTATGTTTTTTCATCATATACCCACATCTGTCTATCTGCTCACATACACATTCACCCACCAAACCATTCGTTCATATTAGGGTTGCCAGCTCCAAGTTGGGAAATTCCTGGAGATCTGGGGGGTAAAACCTGGAGAAACCTGGAGAAAGTGGGGTTTGGGGAAGGAAAGGACCTTGGCATGGCATAATTCCATAGAGTCCACCCCCAAAAGTAGACATTTTCTCCAGGTGAACTAATCTCTGTGGCCTGGAGACCAGCTGTAATTCCGGGAGATCTCCAGCCACTACCTGGAGGCCGGTAACCCTAGTTCATATTATCACATGGATTTATGTTTAAATTGGTGTTTTAAATTTTTTTTGCTAACATGACTGAATACTAAATTGAAGACATTGTCTCACTTACATTAAACTTTATCCCCCACCCCACCCCATGAAATTCAATAGGGAAAGCAAAATTGGAAATTACCAACTGTTCTTTCTTAAGCACTAGCTCTCAGAGATTTTAGAATAGGCTATTATTAGGAAGTTGTTTTGCTCTCCTGCTACATTCTCGTAAACACTAATCCAATCACACTGAGAAATAAATAAATATTGGGCTAAATTAGAAGAAATGAAGTTAGTTTCTGTAACAATGTTTTGTTACAGTGAAGGAAAATACTTCAGCAGCTCAAACTGCAGCTCAAACTGCCCCAGAAATCCTCCATCCTATAGCCAGTCAGACATGAAAGGATTTCAGGGACAAGGCAGGGCTGAAGGTCCCTCTATGGCCATGAAAACAAGGGTGTTGTTGGCTTTTTTTTTTTTAAGTAAAAAGAAAATGGAATGTTCTTGATCGAATCTTGTCTAGAGTTGCCAATTTATTTAGCCATTAATGCCCCACTTTTCTCCTCAAAAGGGAGACCTAAAGTGGCTGGCAACATTGTTTACCTTCTTCATTTTATCCTCACAACAACCTGTGAGGTAAATTAGGCTGGGAGAGAATGACTGGTCCAAGGTCACCCAAGCACGCTTCCATGTCAGAATGGGGATTTGAACCTGGGTCAGATTCTAGTCTGACGCACTAATGATTGTACCACTCTGGCTCTCTAATGACCCAAAGAAAATGTCTGCATTTTTAAAGAGAAGTATTATATTTGCACAGTCTGTCCCCTTCACAGTGCTGCTCAGCTTCTGGATGGTTTTCAGCGGAGTCTGGTGGCACCTTATTAAGGCTCTTTAGACCTCAGCATGGTTACTTGACAGAAACCAGTAGTACTGGTTGGATCACCAAACCCCCAGCTAGGTGGTGGGGCTGACTAATGGGACATGGAAGCTTCATTTGCTGAATCTCATTACTCCAGTCTCTGTTTCACATAACATTCCCATTTTTTCTGCTTGCCATAGATCAGCTCTACGATGTAGAGTAGAGTTGGCAGTCTGATTTTCATTCATGCTGGTCCTATAGAGCTGCTGCACTCTTGCCTGAGACTTCCTTAGACATGATCCTTGCAGGACTTATTTCCTCAGCCCTGATCCTGAACATACAGGTCATACCCCAGAAGGCTCTTCTTTTAAATATACTGGGTAGAAATTCTTGAGCTCTCAAAAACATTTGTCTGCATTCAACAGTTGGATCCAGACTAATGTTTTTTGTGGGTTCAAGGATTTCTAACCATGAAAAATGGTTTCCCCCTCTCCTTCCTCCTGCAGCAGCTCAAATTGCCCCAGAAATCCTGTTCTCCCAAAACAGTATTGCAGGAGGTATTATGGGCTGCAGCAGGATGGGGGAGTGGGGAATTGTGATCCATGGGCAGAAGTCCTTGCACTCACTGAAATGTCTAGACTGGATTCTTCAACCCACTGTGGCTGTGGCTGTCTGCTTACAACAAGGACAGAACTTTCACTAACTTCAGATCAGATTCAAAACAAAAGAGCAAAGACAGATACCAGCTTGGGTGCAGAGACCATCACAGCCAAGGAGCCATCATCCGATAAACAAGCATAAGCAATACTCTGCCTATGCTTATGGATTATAATTTATAAGTGCAGATATAATTTATAGATGGTCCTCTGCTATAGATTTCTGGCGGAATAAAGTCACTCGATTTTCAGAGCTCAGGAAGGAAATGCACTGTCAGTACATTCCATTATCTGCTAATCTTTGGCAAATTCATTAAAGTTTTAAAAGGAAAAATAAAAAGGGAGAACATTCATAATTATAAACCTCAGGTGGGTATGATGCTTCCTGAGCAACCCAGTGATTGTACTTGCTGTGCAGAGCTGTTAAAAATTATTCTTTAAAAAAGAGAAAAAAAGAAATGTTGATGGCAGCATTGCAAGGCAATTGACCAAGATAATTTCCTTAAAAGATGGAATCGTTTTCCTATTTGTACTGATAACGAAAGTGGCTTTTCATTTTGTTGTTGCCAATAGCGTATGCACATAAAGTACTGGCAGTTAGATGGGGAAAAAAGGAATTTAATTTTGTCCACTTTAGTCAATGTGGGTATGAATATTTGTCTTCCCCCCTTCCTTTCTTCATCAAGCATGTTAGATTTAATTGCCAGAGTTGCCCAATGCATCATATGCAACTGAGCATTGGATAAAAGTGCATTACTTAACAGCAATCTGACAAAGAGAAACTGCCCCAATTAGTGACATGGCATCTTTATTGCTAGAAAAATATCGATTCCAAAACAACAATCAGATACTCAACTAACCCAAAACGTCATCCATCTAGTCTAAATTCTGAAGGGTATGAACATTCTCACAGGGATTTTTTAAAAAAATCCAAGCAAAGCACAAGAGAAAGATTGCTACTGTGTTCAACCCGCCCGTATTAGAAAAAAACACTGATATAGCTATTACTAAAAGGTTCTCAGGAGCCCTATGGGCAGGTCTCCAGATAAATGAAGCTGGAGACAATGAAGCACAAGATATGGAGGATGCATCATTTCTACACCTGGAGGTAAATGTGACCAGTGGATGCCAAACAAAAATCCAAGTCCCCTTGGTGGCTCCTCTTGGGGCTTAGAGGCAGCTGCCCTCTTTGTTCTCCTTTGTCTGCAACTGGAAGCTCACAGTGACAGTATGGCACACAGCCAAATATAATGGGGGCAACCTTGCTGCGAGGCAGGTGAAAAAATGTGCATCTGTCAAGAGAAACTAAATGTCTTAAAATGGTAGGAGACGGCTGCGAAGTCTTGTTCAGATTCTCAACTTTGATTTTTCTTTTTTCTTTTTAAAGAGCCACACGAGAAGGCTTATTTGTAGAGGAGAACTAAATGTTTTTAAGCAAACTAAAAACAAAAGTTATCCTTTTTTAAAAAGGGGGGCATGGGGGTGTCTCTCATTAACAAGTATGTCACACAGTCACTACTCAATAGATGCTCATGACAGTCACGTGACAACATTAAGCATTTCAACAGCAACCACAGCACTGGTCAGAAGGAAGAGTCACCATTTTACTGGCAATTTTTAATTGTCATTTGAATTCTGCAAGCTCTGCAGAAGAAATACATCTCCAGGTTTAGAAAGTAGAGTAACAAGACCTCAAACAGAAGAATGAAGTGACTGTTCAATTCCTGAGGGAAAATGTACACGGCAGATTAATTGGGAGCTGTAGTGAATTCACTAACCCCACACTCAGTACCTCATACTATGTATTCAATTCACCCTCCCATACTATGAAGCCACATGAAGGCTCTGACCAGTATTTGTCTTCTGCTAACCAAGAAGGAAAAAATGAATGGTCCTCTTTTCAGGATCAACATGAGCAAAGTTGCATGTACTACTGGTTTATATATTTTTATATATTTATCATTCTTGTATTTGTCCATCTTATCATTCTTATAATTTGTTCATCTCAATAAATTTAGAGTGACAATGTTAGTATCATTGTGGGAATCAAATTTAAATGTCAACCAGGCTCCAATTAAACAAGTAAACAGGAAAGGGCCTATTTCAGCAGTGTCCAAAAAATTTGGTACTTGTGCCACAAATCATCCCTCGAACAGGATAAAGTTTGTATTCAGTGCATAGACAGCTAACTCCTATGTGCATCAGGGTGGTTTTTCCTCTGATCTACTGAAAGGAACAGGAAACCATGCAGTGCTGCAGGGAGACAAAGTTCCACAGCTAGGCACACGGGCACCTTGCTCATGTCCAGGAAAGCCACAAGCCTCTCCTGAATGTGCTAGTTGTGGCATCTGCACCATAGGTTAGTTAGCAACAGGTTGGCTTCTTTCCCCAGACAGAATAGCTCTTCTTCCTTCTACATTTTCCTTCTATTTAAGGAAATGAAGTTTTGATTTTGTTTCTTAAAAAGATTCTATTTCAAAGCAATCTATAACAGTGGAGAATGAGGAATCAAAATGTATGCCATGCTTATCCAGAAAAGTATAATATCCTTCAGGAAATTGTGACTGTTTGCTTTAAGCCAGCTGTATTTGACAGAAACTCCTGGAGTTTCTGTTCTTACAAGCAGTTCTTCAAAGAATTCAGTGCTTGGCTGCATAAAGGGTTTCGCGGAATTCAGTGTTTGAGTTCCAGAAAAGAAATCCCTTTGTTTCAGGGTGACATCAGGATCAGGTTTCTCACATCATATATCTAATTCCGAACCATGCCATGGAGAATATGATCAATAAACTTGCCCTAGACTAGACTATAAACTTGCCCTAGAGAAACATAGTGAGGTTTTCTCTACAAATCTGAAAGAAGTTCCAAGTTTCTAGAAAAATATGTAATCTTATTTAAAAAGGCACTCCCCAAAGAACAAAAACAATGTACATAGCTTTAAGAAAAGAATGCCACTGAGTTCTCAGTGGCCATTTTGGAGATTGCTAAGCAAGCACAATAATGCTGAGCCTCCCAAGCCTTGGACTCTGTAAAGTAAAGCCATGATGAGGTGTGAAGGTGGACAGGGAGGCCAAAACAGCCCTAGAAAAAGTGCCATCCTTTCCCCCTCCTATGTCATGTCCCCTGATGGAGGAGAACACACTGGGGACTGACCTGGAGGTGATCACTGGAGACTCACAACCTACACAACTTGGCCTGACACTGCCAGTCATTGAACAAGAGGGCCTGGGCTGGCACTGGCAGCCATCATACAACTTGGTCAGACTTTTCCCAGAGAAAGACTGAGGGGTAGAGAGAGGGAGGAAAAGCTGGAGACAGGGAACAGGTGGGAAGGAGCGAATGAAGCAGGAAAGGGAGAGAGGTTATGGGGGCTGCCAGTGAAGGGAAAGAGGAAATAGTGGGGGGAGGGGATATGGGGAAAATGAGATGCCCCTGCAAGTCCTTGAAGGTCTCCCTGCTTGTATCCAAGGGGTTCATTTACTTTTCCCTAAGTTTGTCAACAGTGCAGACAATCCCACAGCAGTACAACAGATATCCCCTGAGCTGTTAACATCAAGACAATCACTGTGGAGCCAAGTTTGCTAGATATATATTATCACCCTATCTGTTCACTGCAGTGTCATCGTGGGGGGGGGGGGGATAAAGACTGTGTGGACATTCATCATACACTGAGCTTATAGTGTGTCACGATGAATCCATAATGAAAATATGGCATTCCTGTCCTACATTCTAACACTTGTGGGGGCAGGGGGGCGGGATACTGCTGGAGAAGCTGATCTTCCTCATCAGCTGGAAGCAAGTATGGACGGATGCCCTAGACATAACATGAACTCCTCCCCTGTCCCTGGCACAGAAGTGTTCTTGCTGATGATAGGTACAACATCAGCAGGAGGAAAGTGAGAAGTAATGTCTGCAAGCACTCCCCAGGCTTTGCTGCCCATGGGGACAGTCCACAAGAGGGACCTTGCTCTCTCCATCAGGATTCCAAGCAGGCAGAATGGAGCTGTCTAACATCTAAATCATTAAGAGTGAAACATATGACTGGACAGAGAGAAAGGCTGAGAAACTTCGGAGGACAGGGGACCCAAAAATGTCTCCTTGAAGAATGTAGTTGTAGAGGAGCGACCAATTATGTTTACAGCAGAGGTCCTTTGAAGAATGTGAGCTTCTACGGGCTGCAATTTCTCAGTAAGCTTTTTAAGAAGCTACATGAAGTTTTTGATATTTCAGTCTGTATTTTTTGTCCTTTATGGATGTCCATATATCCTTTCTCAATGTACTGAAAGAGACATGCAGGGCAATCTCGAACACAACTACACTCTTCCAAGTCCACCGAAATCAATGAGCTTAGAAGGGTGCTTAAGATTGCACTGTTTGCATCCCAGTTTATATTACCCAATTGGAACAACTAGGAGTCTTCTTATATGTGGCTGTCCACTGCCAGACAACAAGAAAAGATGAGTTAGCTTGTGGGACTTCCAGATACAGTGTATTATCTGGGACAAGTTTTATTTTAAAACAAGTGACAGCTTGTATTGTCGAAGGCTTTCATGGCCGGAGAACGATGGCTGTTGTGGGTTTTCCGGGCTGTATTGCCGTGGTCTTGGCAGGAACTACAATGCCAAGACCACGGCAATACAGCCCGGAAAACCCACAACAGCCAAGTGACAGCTTGTTGCCTAGGATTACCAACTTCCTAGCGTTCTCTCAGAATTAGTAATATTGCTACTTCAGAAATACAGCTTGTGATCTGGAATGGCTGGGGATTATCAAGAGTACTATGAAAGTCTCTCTCTCTCTCTCTCTCTCTCTCTCTCTCTCACACACACACACACACACACACACACGTCAGCCATTGACCTGTCTGGCTGTCAATGGAAATCTGATGCACTGGGGTGATATACACATATATATGCAAGTATGTGTGTGTGTGTGTGTGTCTATATATGTATGTATGTGCACATGTGTATATACATTTTTATCTCACCTTTTCCCAACAAATTCACAGTGATGTACGTGGATCTTCCCCCAAGTCCACAATGACCCTGTGAGGTAGATCAGTGTGAGAGAAAGCAATTGACCCAAGACCACCCTGTGAGCTTTATGGCAGAGTGGGGATCTGATCTCACTCTGGTTTTCCCAAACTGGCCTGTTCTGGCCACAGATGCTTCCGATATTTTGTCACTTCTCAACTGTGTTGTGATCCTTTTACCATAGTCCCACAGAATTCAAAGTAAGCCAATGAAAACCAAGCACCTAGTTGCATAACTCTGCCTTGATTTCCGTATCTTGGTTATACTAAACTGTGAATAAGAGTGGGAAAGAATGTGGCAGCTGGATTTTATAAAATATGCAGAATTTGAGAGCCTTTGCTCTTTCAGCTTATAAATTCCAGAAGGAGAACTGAGACTCTCTGCTTTTCGTCTTTATTACTCATCTTCATGTATTGCTCAAGGTGAAAGCAGATGCCACAGATGTCAAGGAATATTGCAATGATGTTCTAAGAGGTTCAATAGTTCCTTTAATGTTGCCACTCCAACCAGAATGCTACCTATTCTAGTAGACCAATAATGCTAGAACAATCACTACAGAAGTTGCTTGTTCCTGCTGCCTATACACAACTAGATCTCAAAACAATATTTCCAGATCTGTAATAGAGCAAACGAGCAGAGGCAAAGACTCCTAATTTCCTAGAATAGTGCAATTTATGTACATACTTATAATACTGTTTATTACGTATCCATCAAAATAGCCTCAAGGTGCATTTAACGTAATTAAAACCATACATCAAACCTTGCAAACTGCATTAGTGGGAGTAGGCACTGAGTCGTCTCTCTAGCCTAACATCCGGTTTAAAATAATAATAATAAATCAACCAACAACCTAGCATAAACACAGAAAAGGGCGAGCAAAAACCTCAAGTATATATAGGCAAACCTTGTATTTTTACATTTTAAGAGGTGAAAGAAAAAGATTATGAAGAAGGTTTAGGGAATATCTTTACAAAAAACAACAAGCAACCTTCAAACCCTAGTCGCGTTCAACCTGACTGAAAGTAATGAATACAGAGGGCAAGCAACTAACAATGCAATCCATTCGGCATCTGAAATCATTCCTCTCTCCAAGATATAAGGACAGATGGACTCACATTCTAACTGCATTCTAACTGTATCTGAAGAAGTGATCTGTGTGACTTACAAAAGCTCATACCCTACCACAAATTTTCTTAGTCTTATAGGTGCTATTGGACTCTTGCTCTTTTCTAATGCAATCCTAGCCAGATTGACAGCCTTCTAAGTCCATTGAAGTCAATGGCTTTAGCTGGGTGTGACTGTGCTTAGGAGTGCAATTATCTGAACTGTCTGCCACATGCAGGACTGGGGCTTGATTCAACCAGCTTCTCTGACTATCAAAAATAAGTTACCCTGGAGATCACTGGCCCGTATGTACAAATTCCCAGGGCATTTTTTGAGGGGCAACGCTCCGGAATGCCGTTCTGGCAGCTCTGGAATCTGCCTACGTGATTCTTCTTCGGCCCCATGGGCTCTGCAGAGGAGGTTTAGCTGCTTTGAGTTCATTCTGCGTTTTTTTCATTCCTGGGTGAGTGAGTGAGCGAGCTGCGGCCTGGCATGGGCTCTGCAGAGGAGGGCTAAGCTGCTTTGAGTTCATTCTGTTCTATTTTCATTGGGGGAATGGGTGGGTGGGGCTGTGTGTGTATGCATGCTGCTTTGAGTTCAATTCTGCTTTCTTTTCATTCCTCTATGAGTGAGTGAGAGAGAGAGAGAGAGAGAGAGAGAGAGAGAGAGAGAGAGAGAGAGAGAGAGAGCAAGCAGAGCTGCTGGAGCTGGCTCTCCAGAGGAGGTTAAGCTGCTTTGAGTTCATTCTGCTTTCATTTCATTCAGGGGTTTCTTTGCGTGTGTGTGCTGCTTTGAGTTCATTCTGCTTTCTTTTCAGGGGGTGGTTGGGGCTGTGCATTTGTGTGTGTGTGTTGCTTTCATTCTTTTGTTGACTGAAGTTGACATTGTTATGGTTCCCACAGCTTTTGAAAGCAGATTGGTTCTGTGTTAGTTAAATATATCAGTTATGGTTATTCCAGTTTTATGCTAGGAATAGACAGCTGTGTCCAAGTCAAAGAAGGCTTTCGTCAATATATTCCTCAGCATATAGGTGTTCTTATGTCTTAATAGCTGTAACTCAAATGGTTCCACCACCTCTTTTCCCAGAAAAAAACCCTGCAAATTCCTAAGAGAGAAGGCTTTAAAAAGAATGGGGTTTGGGAAATACTGAAAAAGGTGGCTGGATCCCAACCCCTGATTAGACAATCATTAAAGTTTTCACAGCTGCAAGTGTGGGTGAGCTGCTACCCCTAGTATTTCTTTGGACGGGTTTTTTGCAGGGCTCTGGCACTCAATTACTCATCATTGTTGGCAACAAGATGGATCATTAGATTCACAAAGATCCCTCTCCATTACCTCTCAGGGAATGAAAATGAGCCAAAGGAAAGTCCTCATCTTAAGTTAAAGGATCTATAGGCACCGGCATTAATGGTGGTTAACACTAATCAAGACCTGATTCATACATTCAGCTGGAGGGGGTGGCAATGCAGAAATAGCATTGTGGTAGAATTACGCAGGCTCCTCCCCTTCATCACTCAGACTGCTTCATTCACAGTAGAGGCTCTCTGCACGCACAGAGGCATAATTTCTGTGATCTTTCCTTATTTCTTGAGGGGAGAGAAATAATGCAAACTTGCCCAGTCTCAGTTTACACGGGAGGCTATCTGTGGCCTGGACTACCCAGGCAGGAGGATCTGAGAGGGCAGAATGAACCGTACCACTTTAGAGTGCAGATGAGGATCATCATTTTTCAAAGATTCTCTATGTTAAGAATTCCTGGTAAGTGGAAAAGAAGCCAAAGTGTGCAAATGGCTAAGCCAGAACCTCTCTCCTTCATAGGGGAGCATTATGTGGCATACACCTCACCTGCAGTCTATAGTAGTACAGCCTCTGCCATCATATTCTGCTGCATGTCTAGATCCGACCAGTATGACATAGGGGAGGGACCTGTACTCTTACTCCACCATACTATTTCATTTCCACCCTAGCTGACTATACAATTAGGATCAAGTTCTTCGCTTACACAGCATTTCTCCTAAGCCTCAAGACCTGGTTTTCACAAGGCATGTGAAGCTGCCTTGTATGACTCAAACCACTGATTTCCCAAGGTCAGTACTGCCTGCTCTGATGGGCAGTTGCCTCTTGAAGGTCTCAGGCAGAGGTCTTCCACATTGCCTGCTACCAACACAAGGGCTGAATTTGGGACTGTTTGCATACGCAGCAGATGGTTTGTCACTGAGCCATGGGCCTTCCCAAACTTGAGGAGCTTTGGGTTGTTACAGCCTACACTTCCTTTATCCATGGTCAAAATCCACATGCAGAATTCAGATGCTGGGGGCAGGCGGGGACATGAGCTCTTCTGAACCACTAGTGACCCATTAACTATGGTTAAGAGAGGCCTTCCCTGACCAGGATAGCCCAGGCAAGACCGATCTCTTCAGAGACTGGAAACTAAGCAGGGCCAGCCTTGCTTAGTAATTGGATGAGAGACCACCAAAGAAGAGCAGGGTTGCAGAGGCAGGCGATGACAACTACCTGTTTGTTTCTTGTAGGGGTTACCATAAGTCAGCTTTGACTTGATGGCACTTCCCACCACCAAGAGAGAACCGCCATCCAAGTCAGCGAATCTCTCTAACTTGATATACCATGAACTGTGGGGCAAATGAGATGTGCAGGTTTTTAAAGAGCTGGGTCTGGGTGCCCCAGCCCCAATTTGGGTTCCTCTCAACCACACAGCAGCTGTGTGGAATGGCTGTTAAAAACTAAGGGAGAGCTCAAATGGCCTCAGAATGCAACCATGGTGATGTGGGCCAGGATGAGGGAGGAAGGGCCCCTGCCTACCCCCTCAAGCAATTTTCCAAAATAGCGAGGGGGGGTTCTCTGTTTTCACTGCTCCACATTGAGCATTCTGTGCATGAGGCAGGGGCGGCGGGCCTATTGAGGCCAGGTAGGCGGTGGCCGCAGGCGCGGGGTGCCGGAGGGAGCGCCGGAGGAGGCGCGGCGGGTGGGAGCGCGCGCCACAAAGCACCAGCCTCCTATCCCTCCCACCCCGCGCCGCTGCCGCCGCCAGCACAAGCCCCCGGCCAGGCGCAGCCACCGCAGGCAGGCATCTGCGGCGGTGCAGGCAACCGAGCGGGAGAGCTCGGAGGCCGCCCGCCGCAGCAATCGGGCCAGCGGCGGCACATGCGCTCCCGTGATAACGTCACACGTGACGTCATCACGCAGGCCGGTGCACGCGCGCGCTCGTGCGCACGTGGGGGTGCCCGGGCGGCCGGCCGCAAGTGAGGTAAACCCTTGCTCCGCCCCTGGCATGAGGAGCAGTAAAAACAGGGAAATACCCTCCCCCTCTGCTATTTTGACACAGGGAAACAGCTTGGGGGGAACAGCAGTTCTTCCTTCCCATGTAGTAGCAGTCTGTGGTCATTTGGGCTGCAAGGAACCTAAGACCCAATTCTTTAGAAAAACCTGCATCAAAATGAAGAAAGAAACTGTTTGAAGTTTATGCTACTGGGAAACAATTGGGAGGAAGTTTCAATACACATCCTATCAGCTTGCTTCTAAACATAAATGCTCTCTGTGAAGCCACTTAAGCTAAAAGTTGAGAATTTAACCGACACTGCAAAATTCTGGTCCCTCTGTACCCCATCATTAAAAAAAGCTTTTTCATTAAATTCTGATTTTTGTGAGCCCTGTATATCTGGAGCAAAAATCACTGGAAAACGTATCATTCTGCAGAATATGCATTATCATAACGGTGCTATAAATTCTCTACTAGTTTTGGCATAAGTGGCTGGTTAATAATTTACAACAGGCCCAAGGCTGCTCCAAATGTGTAAGAAGCATCCTGTTTTTTTTTAAGTGCATTTTCTTTTTTAAACTTAACCTTTTATTGCACTATTACTCTAGCCATTTTAACACTTTTTTTTGTTCCAAGCAAAAGAGGCAATCCATAATGTCAAACTTTTCATGAGTCATGTTTAAAAAATAATACAAATACTTTAGCCTTTGTACTTTGAGGAGCAGAAAATAGCACTTTAAGAAAAGGCCTATTCCCACAGCAAATGTGGAGAATCAACACATGGTTGGGGGGGGGGGGAGTGGGATTACACCTACTGACCTCCTGTAACAATCCAAATGTCTGAACAGACCACTCACACAATACGTATGTAGGCTCAGATGTTCACATCAACAGGCAAACATCAGTAGCTAGGGCCAATGAACACAATCCTACTTCCCTCCACGGATTCTATACACATTTGTTGTGTGAAGAGGGCTAAATTCAAGGACAATTTCTTGTAAACAAGAGCCTACGTCATCTGATGTCAAGTATAAGCAGCAAAAGTATGGATTCCTGAGGCCCAAACTACATGTTACAACTACATGTGGCTTTGAGGTTTCCCCGACCCAACCATAATAACAATAATAACTGTTCTTATAACCACTCTTCTAGACAGATTACTGCCCCACTCAGAGCAGTGAACATAAGAACATAAGAACATAAGCAAAGCCATGTTGGATCAGGCCAGTGGCCCATCCAGTCCAACATTCTGTCACACACAGTGGCTAGAAATCCAGTGCCATCTAAAGGACTGTCAGTGAGGCCAGGACACCAGAAGCCCTCCCACTGCCTTCCTTCCAGCACCAAGACAACAGAGCACCACCTCCCCACAAAGAGAATACCATCTATCTCCTGTGGCTAATAGCCACTGATGGACCTCTGCTCCATATATTTGTCCAGTCCCCTCTTGAAGCTGGCAATGCTTGTAGCTGCCACCACCTCCTGTGGCAACGAATTCCATGTGTTTATCACCCTTTGTGTAAAGTAGTATTTTCTTCTATCTGTTCTAACCCGACTGCTCAATAATTTCATAGAGTGCCCACGAGTTCTTGTATTGTGAGAAAGGGAGAAAAACACATCTTTCTCGACCTTCTCTAACCCGTGCATTATCTTGTAAACCTCTATCATGTCTCCCCTCAGTCGTCTTTTCTCCAGGCTAAAGAGCCCCAAGCGCCTCAATCTTTCCTCATAGGGAAAGTGTTCCAACCCTTTAATCATTTTAGTTGCCCTTCTCTGTACTTTTTCCAGTGCTATGATATCTTTTTTAAGGTGTGGCGACCAGAACTGTACACAGTACTCCAGTACTCCAAACAAAGTCAGTGTGATTATTATCCCCACAATACAGTTGGGGAGGTGGGGCTGAGAGGGGCTGAGAGGAATGGCTTACCCAAGGCCACCTCCAGAGTTCATGACAGTAGTGGAAGTTGACCTAGCAGAGTGCTGATTTGCAAACCAACCACTTAACCACCATGCTATAGTATCCAGTCTGACATCAAGAGTGGAGGAACTTATTTTTCACAGCACCTGGGACGCCAATTCAGATCTGGAGCGTAGCATAAGGGGAGGAGAGGCTTCAGCGTCTCCCCCACATGCCATTTTTCTGACCTGAAATGGCTCTGGGGCATGCTATTTGCATGAGGCACAGGTGCTTCTTTTTGTTTAGTTTTTCTGGATTGAAATTGGAGTCATTCTTCAGTCTTAATACACACAAACAAACAAATGCAATTATACATTCTTGATCAGCTCACAAAACAATGAGCGGGCACCATTCTTGCAACTGTCAGATTGCAGAGATTTCCCCCTACACCTCTCAGTTATAAGGTGAGCATTAATTGGGATTCCCAGTACTTCCAAATTCCTTCCTCCAGAGATTACTACACAGACAAAGGGGGTAGAGTCAGTGCAGCACTTCCGCAGTACAGCCACAATTCATTGTGCAGCCATCCCACACAGGTCCTGCAGAAATGAATGAAGACTGTGTAGGAGCAAGGCTTGGTGAATACACCAGATGTGGACACCAACCCTTGTGGCCATGAATGGAGTGAGTCACTTACAATGATTTCCTCTTTTCAGCCTCCTCAGGCTTTTTTGTACATTTCATGTATTTACACAGCTCGGTTATCTCCCTTCTTATCCAGCCTAGGTTGTCATCTCCCTGTTAAATAAACTAAAGAGTCATCTTTGACTCAGTTCTTAGCTGGGCTTCGCTTGTGCCTTGCCTTGTTTTCAAAAACATCATTAAGTTCCAATGTTTCCTTGCCACTTCTACAGTTACAATTCCGACCCATGCTGTCATCACTGAACAACTAGATTACCAAACCCTCCTCTTCTCTGACCTTTGCAAACTATTTTTTTTTCTTCTGCAAGTAGCTTTCCAAGATACTGCAGCAACATCACTCCTGAGTTGTCAATCCTGTTTCCTATGTGAACATGAATTCAGAGCTCTGGATGGCTTATCCTGAGTACACTGTCTCTAACAGAATCCTGTTGACATCTATTTCTTTACTGATACTAAAAATCAAGGGGCTTTGCAGTCCCAGGCCTTACAGTGAGGCATTATGTGTCAAGAAGCCTCCAAGCACCAGAGCCACCAGTTCAGAAAGCTTCTAGTGGTGGGTGTGATTGGAACAGCTTCTTCCTGCCCACCTTTGCCCTTTACTCACAGCAAAGAGAGAGCCTCTGCAAGCTGTCGCCATTATAATGACAGTCTTGCCTTTTTCTTGAGAGAGGCACCAGGGAAGTTGCTCTCAACTAGTTTTCCTCTCCAGTTATGGCTGTTTCCACCTCCACCTCTCCCTCAGGGAAAAGAGCTAAAGGCAGAACAAGCAGAGGCGAAGATCACAAGAGAGGTAAGCAGAGTGTCAAAGGCATTTGAGAGACAATCACAGCTGTCTGAAAGAATTAGCCTATCAGAGTCTCACCCTGCTTGGAAGACACTGATGGGGAGCTGGGTCACTCAGGTCACACAAGCGTGCCTTTTTCCATTTAACTGAGTCAGATCACTGCTGTATCCAGCCAAGAACTCTATCCATGACTCTCTCAGGCCTCCGGTGGAGTTCATTCTCAGCCCTACTATCCAAGATCCTCTTTCCAGCATCACCAGGGATTGTACTTACAGTTAAACCATATGCTGTACTGCTGATCTATAGCCCTTTCTAAGCAAGAGACCGTCCAAATTCTACTCACTGCCTGGGCAGGCAAATGTGTGCATTCAAACATGCATGAAAACGGTACCATTACCATTCTATTAACAATGTATAATGAACACTTTTCTCCTCTCAGAAGGTCTTGACTTCCCATTCACCTCCCTCACTGTTCAACAATCTTTCCTCTACATTATAATTCCTCTGGAGCTTACTATAAAGCTGTTTGTATATAACTGTATGTTGCAATCTATATTAATTGCCAGCACAAATCAAAACATGGAATTACTGCGTTACAGAATCTTATAACTTGAATGCTGATAGACGAGGCAAACTTTATTTGATAGGCTAAGCATTAATGACCAGATTATGTTAATAACATTCAATTGCTGTAACATGGAGATGGATGAAGTGTTTGAGTAATACTTGATTTTGTTCAGCACACATCAAAGTAAATTACAGACTGATTGTCTTTCATTGTAGAGGTGACATCTGCAGTGGACTAACAGATTTGATAGCGCCCATATGCATCTTATTAAATTGCAGGGAGTGGGAGACACCAACAGCAACAACAAATTAAACCGGGTGGGGGAAGATATTTCAAAAATCCCTTTTTTGGTACTCAAACCAATTAATTTAGATGGAGAAATTTTCTTCGCTCTAGCACGATCCCTGCTTGGCAAAAGCTGGCACTAGAAAACCCAGGTTTTATCATGCTAATAACTTCATGCAGAATTACTGTATCACATCCCTCACCAGCAGGAACTCTGTAATGGATTTGGTTTCACACTGCGATTACATGTACCAGAGTTCTATTTTTAATCATTACATAAGGTTCCACCAAACTAGCTTGGAAGGGGGGCCAGGAGAACCTTTTATTCTGTGGGAAACAAGATCCTACAATGCTTAAACAAACATTCAGGGAAGTAAGAAAAGGCTCCTTGAGGCATAAGCCTGAGCTGCTGAGCCACATAAAGCTCCAGGCATTTCAGTAATAATCCACAATCTCTTATGTACAGTCAACTCCCACTGCTGACTATGGGATATTTCCCTCTGCCACTGTCAACAACAAGAGAAGTGAGGAGGCAACTTAAGAAGAACTCTCCCCCACCCCCCTCCCCATATCCACACACACATTTCAATCCACAGAACCTATCTTTCTGGCTCTTATGTATAGTCAAAATAAGTGCTTCTAAAATACACTGAGTCTTTTTAAAATTAAATATTCTGAAGAATGGGGTCTTTGATCCTGGCTATGAATGATATACCTCCCATCACAGAACCTGGAACCTCTTTACCCTCCCCCACATCTTTGGCCATAGTTAAGATATGACCCAACAGGTGATTGCACACATACACACAAAGAATGACCCACAAGTTGAAAGTGTAGACAGGAGGATTTGCGCACATATCAGTCCATCAACAGATAGTGCTGATTGTGAATTGATCAAAGACATTTGAATAGATGAAGCTGCCTCATATGACTCTTACGACCACTCATCCTTCCAGCTCATTATCCAACCCTGGCAGAGAAGGGCCTTTCCCAAGACCTGAAAACCTTTTAACTGGAAATGCTAGGGACTGGACTTGGGGCCTTCTGACACAGGTAGTGTGTGTGCACTACTAAGGAGCCATCACCTTCTTCCAGAGTTTTATACAATGCCCTGGCAATTTTATTTATTTAATTAATATTAATATAATTTTGTCTTGCCCTTCCTTCAAGATCCTCACATACTATATCAACCTCAAGAAGAGAATACATACAATGACCAGTCAATGTACATAACTATCAAGTGTTCATGTCCAGTTTTGCACTGAATGGCATGCAATATGCCCTATACATGTTGTATGTTTTACCCAATTTTCTATGACTTTGTGCACATTTGCCATGATTGCCAGTATTTATTTATACAGCTCATTTCAAGAATTCAAAACACAGTGTATATTATCCCAACATCCTTACAACAGTCCTAAAAGTAAGGTAGGCTACTTTTATTATCCCCACATTGCAGCTAAGTGGGACTGAGGAGAGCGGGGGTGGCTTGCCTGAAGTGAAATTTCTGCCAGGGATTCCCAGCCTGCACTTTCAACCATTATACTACATCCCATTCCTCTCCCATTTCCTTTCCATGTGAGGTCCTCTAGATAGGGTATTTCTGGTGATGGTATCCTGCTTTTTAAAAACTCAGCATGAGTTTTATGGCTAAGGCTGTAACTTCCAGAATGGGCTGACTAGATTTCTCCCTGGAGAATGTAAGAACTCATCACAGAATAACAAGCACCACCAAGGGACATTTCGTCCATTCTGAAGCAGCTATTCATCACAACATACTCCCATAACCTTGTAAGAGAGGCAACGAGAGAGAGAGAGAGAGAGAGAGAGAGAGAGAGAGAGAGAGAGAGAGAGAGAGAGAGAGAGAGAGGTTCAAATAGGACATTTTAAAGCCAGGCATTCAGATTCTCCTGAGCCAGTCCACGCCTGCTGGACACGGATCATCCATTTCAATCAATTTCAGCTGACAGAAAAAGTGGTCTGTGCTACAGCCTGGTGATTTAAAAATCAAAGCACGCATCTCCTGTCCGGCCGGGGAAAAAGAGCTTGCCAGATTTCCCAATTCAAAATGACTGCGGCTTTCTAGTATGTCAGAGACATTGCTTCCCCTCCTGAACAACCCCAGCAAAAGATTTTTGATGGGGAAATGCTTAAGAGGTGATGGGTCACCTCCTTTTAAAACACACAGTCTCTCTCTTCTCCATCCTTTCCCTCAGTGGGTAAACGTGTTCTTTAATGTTGCTTTATTAGGATTCCTTTTCTATTGTTAGAGTACATTATTGGTAAAAAAAATAATTTAAAATCTGGAAGATAATGAGGGAGCAAGGATACAACATTGTACCTTTAGATCCTTATTCCTTCTTTGCAATATCCTTCCCACTTTCTGACTGGGATATAAGAACTCAGGGATTTTCATTCCTACTTGTATCTGACAAAGAGAGCTTGAATGTTGAAAATCTTGTTGGTCTTTAAGGTGCTCAACTCTGCCCCCTAAAGTAGATACAGGCAATAGGCAATAAGGGCTCGTTCTGACCTCCAGAAGCTCCCCATCTGTGCCCTACCACATCAATCTCAGACCTCCAGGATTCCCCCCATCTATTTCACTCTTCAGCTTCTTTTCCCCAAACTAGCTGGGCATTTTAAACCTATTCCTTCCTGGTAATAAAAGCAACAGAGACTGTGGCAACATTCTTTCCCCTAAGCTGCAACTTCTCTCTTTGCTCTTATATGTGAGAGTAAACAGCTGCATGAGGGCTGAACTCTTACAGACTCATTGTTTTCCCGCACTGAGGTGTGGTAGAGAATTATGGACCCCTTTCTCCTGTGTTTTGGCTAATTTAGGAATGACTCTGTGGCAAGGATAATAATGTTGCTGGCCCCTCAGTCTTTTTTTCAGTTTCAATTAAGAAATTAAAATCTTAATTATTACAAAATTTCACAGTAAACTGGTTGATCTGTGCCATAAATAAAAGCAGCAAAAACCAGTACTACTACAGACAAAGCTCACAGGACTTCCTTGGTATTCAGAAACAGGGCCGGATCTAGGGGGGCAGGGGAGGTCACTTGCCCCAGGTGCTGCCGAACACAAGGTGCTGGCGTGGCTGCTGGCCGGGAGCATGGGCTCCTGGCTCTCCAGGGGCAACACGGGCAGCTTCGAAGGAGGGCTGGGAGGCCCCCCGCACTGCACTCGGCACCTGCTGTGCAGACCCGGCGGGTGGCTTGCCACATGCTCCCAGCCCTCCAGCAGCACAGGTGGCTGTGTGGGAGGGTTGGGAGGCCACCATGCTGCACTGGATGCCTGCTGGCTGGCTTGCCATGCACTTCTGGCCCTCCAGTGGCAGCATGGGTGGCAGCATGGGAGGGCTAGCCTGTGCTACGCTGGGTGCCTGGTCCACTGACCGGGTGGCTGGCTTGCCACATGCTCCTGGCCCTCCAGCGGTAGCGCTGGTGGCTGCATAGCAGGGCCAGGAGATCCGCGGCAGCCAGAATGGTGGGCATGCTCCCAGGGGCGCCCTGCGTGATGATGTCACTTTTGTGATATCACACACTCCTGGGAGCACGCATGCGTGTGGGGACAGGGGTGCTGCCGGACTTGGATTGCCCCAGTTACTTGCAACACAAGATACGGCTCTGTTCAGAAACAAACATAACTTTGACCAAAAAGGAAAACAACCTGATAAAGACTATGTTCTTCTTATTTTTTAATTGACTTTATTTATAGTGTGCCTTTCTCACCAAGACTCAAGGCAGATTACACAGGAGTAAGTCAATATGATCCATGGCAGGGGTATTCAATAAACAATACAACAAACATTTGAAAACAAGCAGAAATCCAATACAAAGCTGAAGCGATGCTGAAACAAAATATAAGCAAAGTGACATGACATATTAAATGATGTGGAGAAACTATCCAGTAGGAGCATAATTACAGAAAAAGACAGTACACACTAGCATAGTCAACAGTCCCTATCCCTTTACCAGTACATCTGATGTTAAGAGCAGTTGTGAATTGGTTAAAGGGAATGGAAGGCAGCCTAGCAGGAGATTGCTTATTGGGTACTGGCATTTTTTAAAAAAACTGTTTGCATTCACTTTATTTTCCTACTCTCATAGTAACTGATTGCCAGTATAAAACAATTACCTGTCCATTGAAAACTCTGCCATGCTTCCTTTCTGCAGCCTGTATGTTTAACTAAATAAGGAAGGAATTGGCAACTTTTCCATTATTCCCTATGGGGGACTTGGAGGGCTGGGCTGGAGAGGTTGTTTTGCAACCAATAACACCAAAATTGTGGGAGAGTAACCACAGCCTGTCCACTAAAGATCATCAAAGTTTCAAGCAAATTGGACCAGATGCTTAAATTCTATGGCCACTGGTTCCTCCAGGCTTTCTACTTTCAGGGGAACAAGAAGATGTGACTCCAGTGGCTCCTTAGATATCAACAAGAATTTCAGGGTATGAGTTTTCAGGAGTCAGAACTCCCTTCTTCAAATCCTGCTGTTCTACTGCAGACCAAAAAAGCTATCTATCTAAAACTATTTTCAGAGGGAAATCCCCACAAAAGAGAAGAGGAGAAAGCAGCTTTCTGCATCTTGGGATTGGATGGGATTGGATGGTAATGCCCAGTGCTCCTTCCTTGCAAGTATTTGATTGGAAGGGAGAAATGCCATTGTCCAGGAAATTGGCAAAATCAAAGGTGGGGGGGGGGGGAGGTGTTCATGTTGCATGTCTGGGAAAGCACTGGAACTTGGAAAAAAACATGGACTTTTTTCAGGGAGGTGGTTTCATAATTCCTAATCATTTGTGTTATGTCAGGTGTTCAGGATCCCCTGTCATATTCAACGCCCCCCTGCAGATGAAGCTGATCCTGTTGTGGTGTTTCTGTTTTTTGAACCCATGGTGAGAAACTGAGAACGAAAGGTGTTTGTTCCTGTTGTAATCTCTCCCGAGCCTAAAAGCCCGCTTGACCTTGAGCAGTCCATGAACACACAGCCTGTTTTCCTGAATGCAGAGTTAGAGGACTGTTAGGAGAAAGGGGGGGGAATTAGAAGTAGTCTTTGGAGACCTATATCTGCATGATACTTTTCTGTAGTCGCCAGTCCTAGCAAGGATGGCGTAAGTGTATGATACTGGTATCTTATCAATAAAGAACTTTTACTCATGAAGTGAAGTCTCTTGAGAGTTACCTGGCATCCTTACATGTTACCATTCCAGAACATCATGGTAATGATTCAAAACAGTGATTTCTGCAAACATCAGCTGGGAAATTTCATTATATACACCCATATTAGATATAATGCTAAATTCAAAACACAACCTCTGTTGCTGTCCAGGGTTCTGAAGCATCAGTTTAAACAACCAGATTCCTTATTCTCCACCAAGACAATAGCTTTTGAAAACTTTTGAGAAGAGTTCTTTTTGGATTCAGGTCTTAAGGTATTGGTAGCATTAAGACATCACCTTTAACTGGCATGAACCCAATTTACTTGTTGGGTTCACCCCTTGCTCCTCACATCTCACACAGAGCATGATAGCTAGAAACTAACAGTGCAATCCTAAACAGAAGTATACCTTTCTAAACCCAATGAGTTAAATCTGCTTGGTTGTAAGTCTTTCTTAGGATTGCACTGTAAGTCCAGTTATCTGTGCCTTGCTCCTCCCTCTTTCCCCCTTTATTTCTGAAACTGAGAATCCCAGAGAGAAATTAAATCTAATTACCTGTAATTTAGGGATGCACGCACTCAGGCTGACCAGTTCTAGTTAACCCATGAATTTGCATTCATCAGAGGTAACCAGAACTACTTTCTATGGATTTTCTGGGTGAGAAAAAATGGAGGAGAGAGGAGCAAGGCACACACACAAGCCCAGCAACAAACCTGGATTGTACAGATCCCTATTTAATGTTGGTTAGGAATAATGTCTGTATGCAACCACTGAGATCATTCACAAGCACTTACAAAAGGTTTTAAAATGTTTTATACATAAAGTTGTTTTTTTTAAGCAAGTTGTATTTACTCAGGATTTTATGAGGACCAAATGCACCATATCTCATTTCTGGGTTCTCCTTTCAAAGAAAAAGACATTAATTAGGTTGTCCCATTTAGGGCAGATGTGAAGTCACATTGCTTGACAGCAGGAAAAACAGAAAAAGATCTTAGACAAGGGCAGACACCTGTCTGCTCCAGAGAGTATACACATGGCTGATCACCATGATACAAAAGAAACAAACATGAAAATACTATGAATTCGCTGCTGACCAGTCATTCTTGTCAGATAATATAGGCTTCCTATGGGTAGGCTGCCCACTTCCCAAAACATAACGATCTATTTTCTTTCCAGAGCTCTGAAAATTGTCCATTTCTATTGGCATGAAATGCAGGGTAGACATTCCATTATTCATTGTCTTTGAGATTGATTTGACCCTTCAGCAAACACTGAAGGAAAAGTAAGGAGGGAGCTGAGTTTGGTAATAACTGAGCCCCTTTCACAAGACAACTTATTTATAGGTCTTTTTCTCCCTTTTTGTACATAGACATATTTTTTATACAGCAGAAATCACTTGAGAAGATGTTGTCATTTTTTTTTACTCTAAATGCTAGGTTTAAAACATAGATGTAGATGTCTGGAGAAACCACATCTTCCCCACACTGACCAATTAGGTGAAAATCAACCTTAGAATGGCTCTTCTCTTTCCCTTCACCAGCAAAAGCATAGGGTTATATTTTTTGGTGCCTGACAGTCTTTCAGCAACACAGAAGCCCTGCCTAGCATTATGGTAATTTGCTTAATTTTTCCCCTTAAACGTAAGTATCCAATAAACAGCCTCCATTAGCATGGTGTTTCCAATTATCTTCCTGTACATTATTCATTGTGGCTGGCTTTTAAAAAACGTTCTCATTGGCTAAAAGTATGCATTTCCAAGCCAATCCTCAGATTTCAATTAATGAGAAAACTGACATGTGGCTCTCTTGTTAGAAGAAGATGGCTGTACTTCCTGCTTCTTCACCAACCAGCAACAACATCACAGGCCTGACAAACAGCTTGACCTGTAAGTAAATGTAGAATCCTGTCTCCAAGGTACATCTGGATTCCCATAAAGATGCATTATTCCCATGAATTTAGGATCTCATGGGTAGATTTTCAATACATTGTTCTGACTGTCAAGTTCTTCGGCAGTATCATCCAAACAGCAAGTGTCTCATCAGACAGTGACAGTGACGGTTGGCAGGAGGAAGGGTCATGGCCTTTCTGACTGCCACTGGCTTCGTTGTGCTGATGTCACAGAGGGCCTGGGCAAAGGCAGCTGAAAGCTATGGGGGTACAGAACAGATTTTAGAATTGGAAAGCCAGGATCAATAGGCCACTTTTGTTAAACTGCCTAAAGTTTTCCTGGAAACAGGAGGTGGTGGCAGCTACAAGCATTGCCAGCTTCAAGAGGGGACTGGACAAATATATGGAGCAGAGGTCCATCAGTGGCTATTAGCCACAGGAGATAGATGGTATTCTCTTTGTGGGGAGGTGGTGCTCTGTTGTCTTAGTGCTGGAAGGAAGGCAGTGGGAGGGCTTCTGGTGTCCTGGCCTCACTGACAGTCCTTTAGATGGCACTGGATTTCTAGCCACTGTGTGTGACAGAATGTTGGACTGGATGGGCCACTGGCCTGATCCAACATGGCTTTGCTTATGTTCTTATGTTCTTATGTTGGATCCCACGGGCTTTTAAACAACACCCTGCATGTGTGAGGGTTTGGGGCAGTTTCTTTCTTTCTTTCTTTCTTTCTTTCTTTCTTTCTTTCTTTCTTTCTTTCTTTCTTTCTTTCTTTCTTTCTTTCTTTCTTTCTTTCTTTCTTTCTTTCTTTCAAAATTGTCATCAAGCTGCCAACATGGGCCATTTTCACATGTCTTTAAAATAGTGCAAGACTCACCAAATGCTGGCAGCTTCGTAGGATGATTTCTGACATCACCGGGTGCAGGCAGTTATGAAGGTGCCATGAAAAAGGCATCATGGCGGGGTGATATCAGAACTCATGCGACAAAGCTGCCAGCATTTGGTGAGTCTTGCGCTATTATAAAGGTGGGTGGAAATGGCCATGGTTAGCAACAAATCAGTGGAACTGTTGCAGGGAAAAGAGAGACCACAGCACTTACGGTATACAATTTCTATTAAGCAAATAGAGGAACAAGAAAAAGGCTGTTCTAGCAAACAATTTCTGCATGACACAAGTGGCCATCTTTACCCTGATCCTAGAATTTTTGGCACTAACAATTTATCATAAATTCCCTAAGGATAGCCTGGACTAGGAAAATCTCTTCCTGCACAAACATAACTGTTCTCTACATTGATTAAAGTTTTTAGTCCTTAATTTCTAAATACCTCCTCCTTGTCTGGAGTGTATGACACATCCACATTCTACATTCGCTGCTTGTCTTATCTAGAGACAACTTGCTTGCAGGAAACACCAAGTTCAACTCAAACAATACAGGCAGCTTGGGTAAGACTCCACATTCTTTAGTAAATCATATATTTAGAAAATGTATATGCCATCTATCCAGAAATCTGCTCAAGGCACAAAAAAACATTGATAGATAAGATACATGAATGGGGAATGGCCCCTATGATCATTTCTCCATACCTGTGACATTTTCCACATTTTCTAAGCTCTCAAACCCATGTACACTTCCCTGCCACTAGACTTCCTCTTCCCACTTCTACTTTCATTCCTTATGCCATTCCTCTCCCTTTGTCTATTAAGCCTCTCCCTTCCTTTTTATAAAGTTCAAATGCTGATCAAGCAGCAGAGATCCTCTCTCATAATACAAGAACTCAGATACATCCAATTAAGCTGATCAGCAGTAGGTTCAGGATGGAAAAAATAAATCAGTTCTCCACACAATGCATAATGAACAAACGGAATGCCACTCCCACAAGATGTCCTGATGGAAATCTTAGACAGCTTTGAAAAAGATTAGACAAATACACATGCTATTAGCCATGATGGTTAAATGCAAAATCAAGATGCCAGGGACAAACAACAGTGGGAGGTAACCCTTGCTTATGCCTTTCCAGAAATATCTGGCAGGTTGCTACTGTAAACAGAACACTGGCTAAGATGGACCCCTGCATTGATCTGCTAAAGGAATTCTTACCCTGAGCATCTCTATCCCCATCAGACCTGCTCATTCACTGACATCTCACCTTGCCCCACCCATAGCCACCATCTGGCCTCCATCAACCCCAAAATTTTCCATCTACTGTAGGATGTGAAGTCCCCTTTGGTAGAACTGCTGCAACCCAAGCAGTGTGACTGTTACTTACAGAAGTATGCTATGTGTTGGCCAGAAATGCAGGTGAGGACATCTGTAAACTCTGTGGCCCTGGAAGTGTTTGTGGTATATTAATAATAAAGGATCTGGTATGAAGAGCTACTTCAAGCTGGTAACCATTTACCAGAGGGATTCTGGGTTCAAATCAATCAAAAAACAAACGAAAGAAGAATCACCCATACCATATCACTCACGGGTTGTTTTAAAATGGCCTCTTGTTTCAAAAACACCATGCAGCATGGTGAGGGGACAATGTCTAGAAACCCAAACCCAAAGATCCTTTGGGTGTTACAGGACCAGTTGTATGATGTTCTAATACCTGGCCATAGTGCAAGTGTGAATGCAGGCACAGAATGTCTAACATAGTCATGGCGCCATTCCTTGTTTCTACCAGAATGGAGGATCCTTACCAAATTTAGACAGTCAATGTCCACTTTTCTCCCCAATGGGACCCAAAGTGACTTCAAATATTCTCCTTCCTCTGTTTTTTCCTTACAACAATGGGCCTGTGGGCTGAAAGAAACTGGCCCAAGGTTCCACAGCAGGGCAGCACAGGGATTCTGCACCCTAATCACAGCATCACGCTGGTTCTCATTCTCTTGTGTTATTGTTTGCTTTGTAAACTATATTTAATGATCTGGGAGATCTATCATCCCTTGTTATATCCAGCTATACCATAGCAGCCAAGGTCTCTCCCACTGACTGTTTCTGTTCCACTTCACTTTCTTTCTTATCATCTATTACTTCGTACTATATGAGATCCTTTCAGCATCACGTTGATACGTATAATTTAATATTTTTACATTAAATTAGAGACACTGTCAAATACTTCTTGTTTTATTTACTTTAAAAACTGTGATTTAATTGGAATCTATCTGAACAAAATAACCAGATTGCTAAAGTGCTCCTCTTACACACACACACACACACCCCTGCTCCATGCCGCTAAATGTGGCAGGGTTTTTAAAAGCATCTAGTAACTTGGGACACTTTTCAAATTAAAAGTTTAAAAGCCACTCCAAGTGAAGAGAAAGTATTCAGATCTCTCCCACTTCTTTAAGAAGAGTAAAGACATTGATTAAGATGAATTAAGGAATCAAGACAAGGGTTTGCCAATCACCAGTTCCATTCTATTTTCCCTCAGGAAAAGAGGAGAAAAAATGACAAAAACCCAGCGTAGCAAAAAGTTTAAAAGACTGCCCTGACTGCTATATAATGAAGTAGAAGGCCAAGCCTTCTAACTTCGTTATGCTCTTCACTTCTGCTTCATTAAGAGAACGTGCTTTTCTGCTAGTGAACAAGATAAATCTAGCACAACCCCAGCTAACAAGCATTCAAAATTATATGCCTGAGCAAAAGCATAACAGCATAGTTTATTTTTTCACAGATAACTCAATAGCCACTGAACTATTGTTAGGTAACTGGATTTTTGGTAATAAAAAAAAATATTTATAGATGAAGTAAATCACTAGTTGTATCAGCTCAAGTGATCCAAGCTGCAGAAGATTTAGGCCAGGCATTTAATTACTTCTGTTGAGATTCAAAATATTTCTTGCTAATTGATATTAATATTTAAAATATAGCCTGGCAAGATATCCTGATATTGTTTGTAATTTTAATACATTATACAGCTCCTCAGGAGTACAAGTTTTATGTCCCGCACTTTATTAATCTCCCCCTTAACAAGACTTAGAGACGCAATATTATTTACTCTACTTTAGAAACTGGGGACAGAGGACAAGCACCCCAGTCCAATAATGCTGTAGGCATAAGACTTGATTATCTGCACCAATATGAACCTGCCTGCCCATTAAAATTCTTATTACCGACCCTACTGTGTGAGCTCTAGATTTGGCAATAAGGTGGGTTGCTACTAGAGGCATGGCCTTCTCCATTATGGTGGCTAAGCTGTGAAGCTTCCAGCTAGTATTTGTTTGGTACTTACTCTTTTGAGTTTTAGAGTACCAGGTAAAGACATTCTTGCTTTCTTAGACAGATAATAGAATGTGTTTGGGGGAGGGAGGGCAATTCCTCACTCTTTTTTCTGGTTTTAATATTTGCTGTGCTGCTGATGCAATCTTAACTAGGGGGCATGCATGAAAAAAATTGGCATTTTTCGGATTCAGATCTCAAGAAGCCTATAAACATCAGTATTCGCCTATATTCAGGACTTCCCTAGCGGTTTGGTATTATGATTCTTTTTTTTTTCTTGTTTCAGAATTCTGAAATTAATCAAGCTTATTATTCGCTGTAGGGGAATCTTTTGAAGTGAGGGGGGGTGCAATGGTTATTTTTCTGCAAATTACACCAAAATAGCAGTGGAGGGCTGCTGCCTGTCCACTAAAGACCCCCTCTCAAGTTTTCAGTAGATTACGTCAAGGGGTCCAATTCTATGAGCTCTTGAACAAGGTATCTCTAGCCATTCTCCATTGTTTCCTCTAGAGAAAAAAAAAACCCTATGTTTTTTCAGGCCAAAGAAGCCTTAGCCAAATACACAAGAGGAACCACTGACCCAAACTTCCCAAATGTAATAAAGAACCAAAAAATCCCAACAGAAATAGAGAAACGGAGCTTAAAAATCTCTATTTGCTTGGTGGATGAAAAGTTGGATAGAAATCTATGATAAAGAGAAAATCAATTAGTTAAAATAGCAAACAGTAGCACAAGTTTTAACATGCTATATGCAAGGTAACATACCACTCTTGGGTAGTTTCCACATGGGTTTTCCCCCCATCTAGCCATTGGGGTGCCCCTGCTTTATTTGGGAGCCTCCACACAACATCATGCATATGGAGAGCCCGGGAATTTCCCATTTAGGACAGAGCAAAGGAAAAACATCTTTTGCTCTTTAACTTAAAGGAGAAACGGTGGGGTAGCTGCGGGCAGTGCCTCCATGTGAAAGCTCTTCCCACATGGGAGCAAAGCTTAGCTCCACTTTCAAAATGGTAAAGCTAAGCTTCAATCCTTTCATCCCCCTCCCCTTTAGCCCTTTAGCAGGCTTTTTTTATTCTTTGATTTTTGTTTTTGTTCTCAACTGGGCAATGGTATTACTTCGACCACGTGAAGCTGTATAGTGAGAAAGGAAATGGATGCCTGGCTGGGGGGAGGAGGGGTGCAATTTATGCCTCTTCACCAAAATAACAAATCATAATCATAAGGAGGCAAGGACTGGGTGTGTGTGTGTGTGCCAGCACTGATCACTGCAGGGATGGTTACATGGAAGCCATCTCCGCCTGCCTCTACTCTGCTCATTGTTGCTTGCACAGCAGGGATGCTATTTTGCACCGCCATGTGGAATGCATCTTGGTCCACAACTTTCACTCTCATTAATATCCATCATGCTGTTTACATATTACTCTCTGTATATCTGAACATCCCTCTTTTGTACCAGAATTTCCCCCACCCTCAAATTCTTCACCAGGACATACGAAGTAAAAAAAGGAAACACAAACCACAAAGAACACTATGTTTAGATGTCAGCTAAAACAGAAAAACACCGTAAGTGATCAAATCAGTCTCAACTGTGCACTTAGATTCTGTCTTATGGCTGTAATTACAGCTGGGGGATAAAATCACCTGCGTATTCATTCTGCTGTGTCTCCTCAACTCACCTAAAAAGCAGCACCCATATTCCTTCCGATATGCATTTTGCATATAGTTTACTACAGTCGCTTTTATTTACATGAGCTAAAAAGGCCTTAATGATAGAGAGCTTTCAGGAATGTGTTCTTTAAAAAAAAAGCCAACAAAAAACAAAATCAAAGCCATACATTTTTCAACAAATCACTTTATGATTGGAGGATCCAGGGTGGCCAAGCATTAAATGTGAACTCCCATTATCCATTATGAAACCAACTTTCTTTTCATCACTAGTCTTTTGTTCTCAAGTAAAAAAAAAACATAAAAAGTTGCTTTCCGTGTACTCACATCAGTATTCAGTTATGATTACAGCTGTAATTTTTTTCTTCAGAAATGACTGATGGAAATTTTTTTTAACTATTTCAGTTAGGTTGAGAGGATTTTTTAAAAATGTAATCAGGGGTCTCTGTTTCTATTTTTTACACATACACACACGCTGTATATATATAATATAAAGAATACTGTATATTTTTGTCCATCACTAAAACAAGCATTTGAGCAGTTATGTTTATGTGTGTGGCTGCTGCTGTTGCTGTCCTAAGTACATAGATCATCTTGCTGTGGGCTACCTCAGACATCATCCCACATTAGGAAGGGTAATGCAGGAACCAATAGTTCTCCTTATTTATTTTAATAGACATTGACAAACCATTGATTTACTTCAACAGCTCAAAGCAGCGCGTGGACAATAAAACAATAGTTGAAAGTTACATCCAGGCCCAGCCCAGCCCAATCCTATCATATTTATTTTGAAGCTCCTAATTAAGGCAACAGAGCTTACTCTTAAGTAATATTCCAAAAGGAAAAGTTACTTCATAACTTTTATTCAGACCAATCAAATCACAAAACAACATGCACATTGTTCTAGCAGACCTGATACGAGAACATTGGAGTAATCCACTTAAAGGCCTTGCTACACATTACAAAATCCTCATTGTTTGTTAGTAGATGATATGAGGACTTTGTATCAGACGTGCAATGAGATTTTTATGCCTCCCAGATACATGCCAGCCCTTTTCAGTTCGTGACAGTGTCACATGGGAAAAGTGATGAGAGCTTTCCCACATACACTGTTTTCATGTCCTCAAACTCTTCCATCAAATCACTACTGGCTCTAAAGCAAAACCATGTCACTTTACTAACTGTGATAGTTAATGAGTACATTGCTCATTAACTACCTAGGCATAGCCTAGGCACTCAAATGGTACAATCAAGATGACATTCCCAAATGACCATATAGTCTCTAAAGTATACAAGAAGCACACCAGTCTGGGCTCACTGTTTTATGAGCCAATTCTATGCTTGAAAAGACTCTCAAAATGTCTTACCAAACACAACTAACTGCTAGTCAATTCTGAGAGCCTTTGTCTAGAGCCCTGGGGCACAAACAGTTATGATTCCCGCCCCCCTCAATCTGTTCAACCACGGACATGCTTCATAGAACCATCATGCATCTTCACATGTTGATGTAAGAGGCAATTCCGTTGCTATTATTGTTCTCACTGCTGCTGCTGTGCAAAAGGATTTTGTGTGCCTGACTATCATGCAAGTAATTTATGGATGCAGAATGTTCGCTGTCCTAGTAGAATGGTGCACATGCAGAAACACTTGTAAATAAAACATTGGGTGTGATTACTCATACCAATCTTGTGTCATTATACAACACAGTGGCTGCTGTCACTAGACTGTCAAACTTGAAAGGTCAAGCATCATGTTGAAACAAACTGCCATTAAATGAATGGTATAAACAGAAACCGTTTACACCTATGAATTTTAGGACCACTGAAGATTGTTATTGCCAAGCAGACGTGAGTGTGAAATATTTCAGTTTTTCAGGAGGTTTATCTGCTCTAAACTATAAACTTTCTCACTTCAAGAGATTAAAAACTTTTTAAAAAATTTATGAACTGTCCACTTCATACATCAGTTCACAATGAATTCCAGGACGACCCTACGAGTTGTCAATGAAGTTTAATAATAATAGCTTCTTGAATGTTAGTTTGCCTACCGCTACAGGATGTCACTTACAATAGTCACAGGACAATATCTGCGCCATCCTAAGCAGACTCACACCCTTCTAAATCCACTGATTTCAATGAACTTGGGTGTAATTTTCTCAAGATGGTACCATTATTCACTCTGGCACCATGATGTGGCTAAGGCCACCTAGCACAAGAACTTCCTGATTCATAGACTCACTTGTTCAGCTACCACACAATACCAGCTTTCCATTTCTATTCCTATTACTAGTCCACCTTTCTCACTGAGATCCAAGGTGGATTACATGGTGCAAGTGAAAATACAATATAATCAACAGCTAGAATATTCACTGAGCAAAGTACAATAATGAACAACAGTTGAGACATTCAGGAAAAGAGATACAATAGGGTACTGTATCAGAAATTTGAAAAACCAGCATAAAGCCGAACACGGAAATGAAATATTTCTGAAACATAGCTAATTTGCATGGCATGCTTAGCAATATCGAAACTCCCTAGAAGGCACATGTAAGGATCAGCAGACAGTACACAACAGAGCAGCATATAGTCCCTGTTCCTACCAATGCATCTCTCTGAGCTACCAGACATCCCTATAATTTGGGTAGAAAGCCCTCTTGAATAATTCAGTTTTGCACAGTTTGCAGAAAATCAGAAGCGTGGGAGCTTTCCTGACCTCCCAAGCAAGCCATTCCATAAGGTGGGGGCTACCACAGAGAAATGATCTGTACAGGCAGCTGTTGATTTTGCCCAACTGCAGGGCAGTATCTGCAGAAGGCCCTGTCCAGGTGAACAAAACTGCTGTGGCAGAACATTGTGGGAGTGGTGGTCACACAGATATGAGGGGCTAAGGCCATGAAGGGCTTTGAATGTGATAGTTATCACCTTGAATTGAGCCTGGTATCTAATGAGATGCCAATGGAGTGACTACAGAATGGGAGTGATATGCATTCTCAATCTAGCTCCTGAGAGTGGATGTTTCTAGAAGAAACTCTGGTCTTTTGGAGAAGTTCTCCTGCCATCTTAGAAGCAAAAGAGGAACAGAGAAAAAGTTAAAGCACTGGCACACCACCCTTCACTCCCTTCCTAAAATGGCCTCCCAAGAAAACCATTCACTAGGTGTTGACCCAGTGAATGTAAAGGGAAAATGTTTCTTGAAGGAAAATAGTTAATTCTGACATGAACTATGAAGTTCCTATTGTGAATTTTTCCATTTAGAGCTTTCACAATTTAAGTTTACTCAACAGTCCCCTTCTTTAGTTTAAATAATATTGATTCTCACATGAAAACTGTTACAAAGGACAGCCATATTCCAAGGCATGCTAATATCAGACAAATTATACTGCATGCAGGAATTGCCTCTCCCCCTGTTAAACAATGAGTCTGGGAACCATTGAAACATGACAACAAAAGGTACCTGTCAGAAATACAGCTTCAACTGTTCAGCAGAAAAACATGTTAACTTGCCTTTTCCTCAAAAAGGGCTAAGGGGGCGGGAAAGGTTAATGCTGCAGAAAATGTGAAGAAAAAATTACACAGAAGACATGTGTTTTTATTCTGCTGTTTCCCCTTTGAGCCTCTAAGTACAAAGATGCTTTTAAGAAATGAATATTTATACTTGGGAGTTCTCTGTGTAATAGAATATTCTGGAAAATAGTCAGGTTATAAAATGTATTCTTTTGTCAATCAAAAACACAAGTTTTTTTCCCTTCACAGAATGCTTTTGTTACACTGTCCAGCACACATAGGATAAGCTCATAAAACAGTTGCAAGAATGTAGGAATTCACAGAGGTTCTCACAATATGGTCTGGCATACGTTCAGATCCACTGTTCACCACCCCAAAACAATTTTGCAGAACACACAATTAAAACAAAAAAGATTATAATTGATATTACAATTGACATTCCCCACAGAAGATTTCTAACACTTTCAGTTAAAGAGTATAGTTTACTTTTCCCCACCAAATGATAGCATTTCTCAAATGACTGCATTTTACATCTCTCCTTGGGGTTTACGAGCAACTAGAAAAATACCCATAATCACAACTGTTACTGGGATGTGTGGAGCTGCTTAAATGCCAGCATGATGTAGTGGTTACATTGTCAGACTAGGATGTGGGAGACCCAAGTTCAAATTCCCACTCTATAATGGAAGTTTGCCAGGTGACCTTGGCCACTAACACCATCTCAGCCTAATCTACCTCACAGGATTCTTGTAAGGATAACGTCGTGAAGAGGATAATGTTGTAAGTAACAACAACAACAACAACATTTGATTTATATATTGCCCTTCAGGACAACTTAGCACCCACTCAGAGCTGTTTACAAAGTATGTTATTATTATCCTCATGACAATCACCCTGTGTGAGGCGGGTGGAGCTGCGACTGATCCAAGGTCACCCAGCTGGCTTCAAGCAGAGGGGTGGGGAATCAAACCTGGTTTTCTAGATTAGAGTCCCTCTGCTCTTAACCCCTACACCAAACTGGCTCTGGGTCCCCTTTTGGGAGAAAAGTGAGATATAAATAAAGTACGTAAATAATTGTCAGGGAAGAGGTGATTGTATACTGCAAAGACCTCTGCAGTTCAGCCAAAATCCACAGCATGCAAGCACACACACACACACACACACACACACACAGCACCACAGTAAGGACCAGCCATCCAGGGTCAAAAGCAGCGGGTACTGATTTCACTGCAAGAGTCTCCAAAACCAATACTTCATTTCTTCCCTTGGAAGCAAATGGTAACCAAAAAAAAGTCAGCAAGTTCACGCAGGGCCTTCATTAGGATGGAGAGCAAACTGCTCCCTTCCTCATGAGGGCCCAGTCACTGAGAGTCAATTCTGCCTTTAGCCATGTAGCCTCACCACATATTTTATATAATATAGGACACGTGTGGAGAGGCAGCTTGCATACAATGCACCCATGGGATCCCTGTTAGGAAAGGATAGGTCATTTCTCCTCACTGCAAGCACGTCTCCAAGAGATTTCCTTGTATTATGGACATGAACAGCAACTTACATAAGAGGAAGGAAAGGGGCTGCACTCAAAGCATACAGTTGAGAGCTAAACCTGCACCATCCCTCTGTGTGATGATGCATTATGTAGAAAAATACACTTCTGGATCTGGACAGGAGATCATCCCCCATAGACACAACACTGGCCATCCCTAACAAAGAAACAGCATTAGCATATTAAGCACACTTTATATACTACGTGATAAGAGTGATCATGTCAGGACCAATTCATCAGATTCCTATTGTGTTCTACTGGCTGTGTTCACCAAAACTGGCAAGCTTACATTTCACTTTGTGACTTCTGCACCTCAGCATGTCCTGGGCACTCCAGAAATCAGGACTTGTCATTCTAGTGACCCATCTAGACAACCTGTTTATCAAGGGCATATTATTCCCTCCTGGCAGATGAAAAGGCCTGTTTGGGGTTGTCTGAAAGGGTATTCAGTGAAGATTGCCAAGGAATGTATGCCAAAATTATTGGAAACTGAAGGCGGCAGGGCGTAGAGTCTCTGTCTTCTGACATGTTTCAAAACGAGTTTTGAAATGCTTATGCAACACAGCTATTTTTGTACCACACATTCTCCAAAAAGACAAGCATTGCTCAGGCTTGGAAACAGTGCAGTGCAGTGCAACTCTTGTACCAAATCTATAGTATCATAGTATGTGGAATGAGAACTATGATGGAATCTTGTTAAACAATTAACACACTACTGACTATTTTATTTCTCCCATTGGAACATGATGCATTCCACACCTGATGTTCTGGTTTGATCAAACTGCAAAGACTAAAAGAGCCTTAGGTTTGATTAGTCTGCTAAGACCACAAGAGGCTTAGGGTTTTTTTTTCTCTCCATGAGCGGATCATTAGGGTGTCGACAATACACTGAGGGCCCAGTTTATGCTTCCAACTTAAAACACATAAGATAGAACCTTCTCCTAAAGCAGAAGTTGACCCTTCTCAACAAAGGCATCCACTGAAAAAGGCAGGAGGCATAGGGCAACAACTGAGAAAAGAAGAACTGTAAGCAATGAAAGGCAGAAGGGGGGGAAACATGTGACACAAAACACAAATATCTCTGCTGCTCTCCCCTTTCTTTTATAGCACACAGGCCTTCTAGTCTTTAGGCTATACTATAAAATTTTATTTACCCAGCCACACAGACTTTTTTTTCTTTTCTAGTTGCACTGTGTTTTTCAACACACTGTGACTGACCTTTTACCCTCAGAAGTTAGAATGTTTGTGAACAATCTGTGACATTACATGAACTCAGCTGGAGACCAAGGGCTCTCATCGGCAATCACTATCCTAACATGTAATGACATACTAGCGATGCCATGTAAATACCGCTTCCATCCACTATCCTTCCCTGCCCCAGTCACAAACGACAAAAATGAGTAAAAACATTTTTTTAAAAAGAAGTTACCCTGATTTAGACTGCCACACAATCTATTGGTGTAAGCTCTGCGGTTACACTGTTCATTAAAATAAACACATAATTTTGGCAGGATTGAGCCAATGGTCAAAAGCCAGAACTTGCACTAAGAGGGATCTATGGCAGAGTTTTTGTTCAATGTACTGTTGCATCATTCCTAGCTTTGATAGCTATCTGATCAGGATCTGATTACCTTTCCCAATGAGCCTGAGGGGATAAATCATGACACTATAACCATATTCAAATGACCAATGAAATGGCACGCACAATAAACAATTGGAGGGGGGCGGGGTCAAGATGAGAGCCAGTTTAGTTTAGTGGTTAAGATCAGCAGGACTCTAATCTGGAGAACCAGGTTTGATCCCCCCATTCCTCCACTTGCAGTCAGCTGGGTGACCTTTGGTCCGTCACAGCTTCTAGGAGCTCTCTCAGCCCCACCCACCTCACAGGGTGCTTGTTGTGGGATAATAATAACATACTTTGTAAACTGCTCTGAGTGGATGTTAGGTTGTCCCGAAGGGCGGTATATAAATTGAATGTTGTTGTTGTTGTTGTTGTTGTCATCGTCACTGTAGTCATCATCATCATCATCATCGCTGCTGGCCTCATCTTTGACTTCACTTCATCAGAAGTTCTGAGCAGAGCCTACATGTGTACAAACTCTCCAGTCTGTGCATGTATAGGCTTTATGCAGTTGTCATGAATTAAAAGAGGCTAGAGATGACAGAACTGATTACGTGTAATGTCATCTTAGTAGTGCCTGACCAGACACAGTAACCAACTGTCATCAAACTGCTCACATTTAATTATGTCCTAAAGAGTGGCAGTGCTTCTTAGCATTTGTATTATACTTTCAGGGTTCAAAGTGCTTCATATACATTATAATTCATCTTCAAAACAATCTTGTAAGGTAGGGTTAGGATTATTTTCTCCATATTGCAGATTTTCTTTGGAAAGGCATTCCTTTGGGAAACCCACCTGCTTGTAAGCTTGGCATCTGGCTCCCTGCCTTTAGAAAGTACTGGAGGTCTATTAGACCTCCCTGCCTTTAGAAAGTACTGGAGGTCTATTAGACCTCTATTAGACCTCCAGTACGTTCCCCGGAGATCGCTCCGATCAGCGAATAAATATTTACTTGTGGTCCCCGGCCCTAAGGAAGCCCGCCTCGCTTCAACCAGGGCCAGGGCTTTTTCAGTCCTGGCCCCAGCCTGGTGGAACGCTCTGTCAATGGAAACCCGGGCCCAGCGGGACATATTATCGTTCCGCCGGGCCTGTAAGAAAGAGCTGTTCCGCCAGGCGTTTGGTGATTGAAGGGGGCGGTGCCATGTCGGCCTCCCACCTTTGGGGTGGGGAAGGTTCTCCCCACCACTGCACCTTGTTAATTTGTTTTATTATTTGTATATTGATTTTAGTTTTGTTTTTATCAATTTTAACTGTTCACCGCCCAGAGCCCCTGGGATGGGCGGTATATAAATTGAATAAATAAATAAATAAATAAAATAGATAGACCTTCGTTTGATCTAGCAGTACAATTTTTATGTTCTCAATACAACTTACAAATCATACTATCCTTTTCAATGCTGCTGAGGAAGAAGTGAGGGTGGGATAAAATTATGCTTCCTGTTTTAAAAAACAAAACTCAGCCAAAAAAAAAAGAGGAATGTTTGTGTATGACCTTGGAGGTAAATCTAGCAGCAAAATGAAGATCTAAGTCTTAGCTCAGTTCCAACATTTTGCAGACAGAATGAAGGATCTTAGGGGAGAGGAACCTTTGCACCCAAATTGGTTGCCCTCAAAAAGCCTCGTTTTCTTACACATCACTGAGAATCTGCAAAGTGTTTTACTCCTACTGGATTCAGCACAACTGAGCAGATAATTATCATTACAGAAGGACCAGGTAAAGTGGTGCAATGTAATATCTCTTGCTGATTAACTGCAATGAAAAAAAACACACCACCATGAAAAGCCAGAATCTGATTTAAAAGTACAACAGAAAGATGGGAGACTGTAATACAGTCTGACAAGGATTTTTTTAAAAGGTCTATCTATAAACATTAAACAGACATGGATGCATTTTAATTACTGCACCTTTACTGAGTGTATTTAAACTCCCAGGCAATTATGCAAAATAAATCAAACATTCAGACCAATGTCACTGCTATGAAGAGTGCACAGTGGGCATGCGCTAGACTTGGATGTGTGTATGGAAAGTACTTGTTCAAGAATGAATGCTTTATTTCTGGCTTGTGGCCCAGTTCTGTTGAGCAGCTATGCTTGCTGACTTGGCTCCTACTGAGTGTAGGACAGAGGAAAGCAAAAGCAGAGGGGGAATAAGGTGATAACAGTCAACAAGGAGTGAGAAGTTCAAGCGTATGAGATGGTCTTTTTAGTGGTGTAAAAGAGGCTTCCTTAATGGCAAGGCTGCTCTCTCTGCACTTTAGCCAGAGCTGAGCAGTAGTGCTGAGGCTGAAATGATGCCCTCATGTCTCTCAGGTTGTTGGTTCAAGACCTAATGAAGGCTCAAGTCCTGGTACACAACAGTTCATGATGGAGGGCCCAACTGCAGCCATTTTGACATAACAAGATACCCCTTAGGATAAGGATGGCCAGCTTTTGTCTTGCTTAGGCCCCTTCTAGTCTCCACTGGGACCAGAAGGGTATATTACCACAGAATATGATCCCTCCATGGGTCATCAAGATCTAGAATGAAATTGGCACTATCTAGAAAAGAGGGCTTTGGTGAGGAAACAGGCGTACGGGTGTAGCAACAGTCTTACACAGAAAACAAAAAGAAAGCCCAACCTTAGAGTGTGGACAAATATCCATCCATCATGACTCTGGGAGATAATTTTATTTTTCTTGTGTGTGAAAAAGTAACCAGCATTTTTAACACATCTCAATTATGTTGCTAGGGCCACTGGAACCAGTAAAAATTGCTTTAAGGAGTAAACCCCCAAGGCTGCAAATGAGCCAACCTCAATCTAATGTAATATGCAGCAGTGTGAGTCTATACAGTTCTTATCAGTAGAGATGGGCACAAACCAGAAAAAAAACCAAACCGTGCGGTTTGTGGTTCATCACATTTCACAAACCATGAACTTTCATGAACCTGCCGCTTTCGGGCCAGCAAAAGGCCACTTTCAGGTCAGCAGAAGGTCTGCAGCAAGTCCACTCCCTGTTGCCTAAGAAACTGATTGATCAGCACCAGGCTGTCTGCAGTGACGAACCAAAAAAGGAACCAAATTAACCAGCTTAAAGTTTGTGGTGGTTCATCAGAAATGGGCTCTGACAAACCGCCGGTTCGCGAACCAGGAACTGGCCTGGTTCATCATGAACTTTGGTTCGTATTTCAGTTTGTGCCCATCTCTTCTTATAAGTCATAGTCCAACATCACCAGAAGAAGCATCTCAGTGGATTCTGATGAGCTGCTAATAGCTTTTCAAGGGACTATGTATAAGTTTGCTTTCTGAAAATGAGACTCGTTTACAGTGATTCTGGAACACAAATTCAAACCACCACACTAACATGACAGATTTTTTTTAAAAAGTAAACAGCAGTGTTGGTCCATAGCAAAATCCAAAAACAAATGCCACGTAGTACTTTTTAATATGACAAGTGCTTTTTTCTAGTTTAAAAAAAGGAGCCAGAACTCATGTTCTATGCCTTGGGAGACTAAGCCTGCCAGCCAGAGGAGGTGCCAGTACTGCATATCTGCTTTTATTCTTAAAGAAAAAAAAGGGCCAGTGCTGTCAGAATAACAAAATAACACAATATAGTGTTTGCAAACTTCTGAGTTTCCAGAACACATACACAAAAGAGGTAGGGGGCGGGGGGAGGAATATCAGACCAGGATTTCAAGGCCTCTGATGAAGGATGCTGATGAAGAAGCCTTAATATCTTGACAAGATATTTTTCTCCACCCACCGCCTCCTTTTTTTAAACATTCAGTCTCATGAAACATTATGGAGAACTCAGAAGCTTGTACACTTCGACCTATTATTTTGATTGGTCATAATAAAAAGGTATTACGTGGCTTTTATTTTTACATGCTCAACTGCCATCATGAAATCAACCCAAGCTATGCCAAGTGCATTAGCGAATCTCCTCACTGCCATGGAAGCCTGCCGAGTGGCCTTGGCTCAGTCATTTTCTCTCAGGCTACTCTACCTCATGGAGTTGTTGTGAGGAGATATACAAGAGGGGAGAACAATGTTGCAAGCAGTTTTGGGTCCCTACTAGGGTGAAAAAAGGGGTACTGATACATAAATAAATATTGCCACTCTCCCTCCATTCACTGGCAGATGAATTTTACTAGCAGTCACACCTGGGCACCTGACAAGCAGTCTTACCAGCACCTACTCAAAGACTATGGCAACATATAACAGCATCAGAATACAAGTTTGCACAGAAGATGCATTTTGTTCTCACGCAATGGCAGACAACAGGCAGCAAAGACAGACGGACTTGCCTGAGCTTGTCAGACACCGTTTTCCACTGAATTACATCACAGGGAGCCACAGTGTGAGTTGCAATTAAGCGTATCTACAGGATCAGGTGTAGTGGTGCTTCTGAGGCAATGGCAGATACCAGCCTTTTGTTATGCCTCCGAAGGAATATATCACTGCCAGCTAAATCTTAATTTCTTCCATGACAAAAGCAGACAAAAGGGGGGGGGAATTCTAACTATACCAAGAGAAAGAAGAATAGCTCTATTACGAAGAGATCCAAGAATACCTTTCATTTAAAAATTGGATTAGGGGAATGATGAATCGTGCCACACTGGGGAAAATGTCTCAGCCATTAATCAAAAAAAATTCCAGAATTTGATAAAATACAGGGGTCCTTTTGCAAACACACTTAAGAGATACAATACAATAAATGGAGCCTCTGGCCTCACACTGAACAAATGCTTATGACAGAAAGGTCTACGGCTGGTATAACTCAGTAGCTCATTTTTGGCACAGAGAAGAATACTTGGCTCTGGGGGTTGTTTGTTTTATTCCTTTAGTGTCTTAGTTCTGGATTTAAAAAAAAAGAAAGAACTGAATGGGCTCTTCTACCAATCCCCTGAAGGCATCAAACTCTCAAACATTTGTTTTTCATCTATGTTTTTTTGAAACATGTATGTTTTCCCATTTCTCCCACATAGTTCACTGAACCATTGAATATTGCTAAAGATTTTTCATGTTTCTTGGGCTGAATAAACTGTAAATGTAATTAAAATGCATTTTTCTTTAAACAAGCATTTCCCTTTAAGGGTTGGTTCCCAATACATAGGGGCGTGGTACAGTCAGTATATAATGGATTCTGTAATTATTATGTTACACAGTGATGCTATACTGATTGGATGAGCTAATAAGTACTTATAAGAAATATTTATGAAGGAGTTTGTAAGTATTGCTTTAAAGTTTGTAATATTGTATGTTTTAAATGTTGATATACTGTATTCCATTTTTGATAATTATTGTATTTATCTCCAGTGTCTGTGTACTCTTTGATAAAGATGATGTGAAACGGGATCAGCCAGGATTTAGACAACCTGTCAGAGGACTAACTAGTATCATAACGGAATTAGTCATCTAGAGTGGTGCGCAACTTCTGACTACACAGTCAAATGGCTTCCCCGTGTAAGCAAACAAACAATTCTAATGCTCTTTAAAATTTACAAGGCCCATTTCTATTTCAGAAATCAAGTTTTTTAAAAAAAATCATGTGAATCCCACCCACTCACCCACCCACAGTTACTTTTACTGCCATGTTTTTATCCCAACATGAATAAAAATGGCTTGGAAATGGCAAATGGTTCATAAAGGCCCTTCTCCCCCTTGAAATAGGAACTCTTGACCACATTTGGGAAATGAAAAAATGTTATACTGTTGTTTGCAATAAATCATGGGTTTTGTAGTCTTAGTGGCTTTAAAGAGTATTTCCTCATTAAAATAATCAAAGCAGCAGTTGCTTGGAGGTGCTGTGCAACTACTGAAAGTAATGTACATTTCTGTAACAGCTCTATTGAAAAAATATTTTTGAGTTTACATGCTTAATTTCACTCCAAATTCTATTTTAAGAAGAACTTAAAGCTAAGCCTATTCATGTTGCAAAACTGCAGTCCAATTTTTATTTTTGCCTAGATATAATATGCATTTCCTTGTGTGGTACATGGCTTAGTATTTCTGGTGGAAGATTGCTTTTCACTAATACACTCCCTGGAACACCAGAATGTACATGCTAGGGCCTATTTTGGGGTGTGGGGGCTAGGTTCATGTATGATTTTCAGTGCCATTTTAAGCAGAGCTCTGCTACACCCTTCTAAGTCCACTGACCTCAACGGATAATGATAATAACAACAACATTCAATTTATATACCACCCTTCAGGACAACTTAACACCCACTCAATGTGGTTAACACAGTGTGTTATTATTACCTTCACGACAATTACCTGTGAAGCAAGTGGGGCTGAGAGAGCTTCGAGATGACCCAAGGTCACCCAGCTGGCATCAAGTGGAGGAGTGGGAAAGCAAACCCAGTTTTCCAGATTAGAGTCCTGCTGCTCTTAACCCCTACACCGAACTGGCTCTCAACGTACAGAAGGATGTAACTTTATTCAGGATTGCACTATTAATGAACGTAGGGTCATGATTTAGCACAAACAGCCTTACAAATAGATCATATGTTACATCCTCTGAACCTTTAGAGTCTTGGTCCCCGCTGGGAAAAGGATGCCAGGACACCTAAACCGACAATTCCTGTACATACCACGTCACACTGTGGGGTAACCATTTGACACAATTTAACTACTGAATTGTGATCACAGCAATAATGATGTGATTAAATGAAACAAGCCCTCAGAGAGACATCCTTTCCTAAGCAGAAGGCATTAGAATTTTGAGCAGAAGTTAAGGCTGGCCTTCACAGCAGTTATTTGCACTCTGCTGACTCCTGGCATATGTTGGCAACACACATGGTAAGCCATGCAAAATCATTGCTATCTAATGAGCGAGCTTTTTTGAGACAGTGCGGCTGTCCCCACCCTTTCAATTCTAATTCTGCATGTTGATAATGGGTTGCTTGATTATCACCATAGGCTGCTAATGATCCTAAGATCAGGGGGGGGATACACATACTCCAGTGCCATCAGAATTCAGAAATCAGTGCCCCAAGCAAGTAGCCACAGGAAGCCAGCAGTACTGAACGATGTTTCTACACTTGAGGACCGAAGCTGATCCGTCTCAGCTCACTGAAGGCTATAAATCATAAGCAGCTTGGGCAAACAGATCAGCACAGGATTCTTTCAGTAGCCCAAGAGGAACTTTCACATCTTCCGCATGGAAAGAATCACAAGCTCCCAGTACACAATCCTTAATAACTTGCAGCTGAAAATTATGAATTTCCTCCACTGAAAAGCATCTAGTTTGAAGTAACTTGATAGTACTGACTGTGACATTAGATCAGCACAGCCCCATTCACACATGCAAGTCAGCATGACACAAAGTGCTACCATCATCCAATCAAGGCCACGAAGATCTAGGAACCAGATCTGACCTTAGCAGGGCTTTTTTTGAACTGGAACGCACCAGAATCGGGTTCTGGCACCTCTATAAATACCTACGTGTCATATGGGTATTTTTAAAATGGCCTATTTTGGCCATTTTGGGCCCGTTTGGGACAGTATTGGGACAAAATGGCCCAGATCAGGACTAAAACGGCCAGGATTGGGCCACTGCCAGTTGGGGGAAGGTTCCCCCACCCAGCAGTGGCCCATTCCAGGCCGTTTCAGCCCCAAACTGGACTGTTTTAGGGCCATTTGGGTCATTTTGGGCCCGTTCTGGGCTGATTTTAGCCTTATCTGTGGAGCACGGAAGCACTCCTGGGGCGGCCACAGCCTGCGTGATGATATCACTTCCCAGAAGTATAGTAAGACGTGCACCACCTCCTCCCGGGAGTTGCCCAGGGTGAGAGTTCCCCCACCTCCTTCCCCAGAAAAAAAGCCCTGGACTTTAGTATTTATTTGGAAAGAGCAATGCTGTTTAGAGAAATGCTGTTTAGAGAGTAGGCTTGGTTGCTGATAAGAAACAAGCCCTTTTGGACAATCAGCGTGAGTTTAATGAACAACCATAAAGAAAGGTACAAGTCAACTGCATTACCAGCCCACCCAGTCACTAGACTGGGAGGGGGCTACATCACCACAGACTATAAGGGGGAAAACTTTGTATGCCCAATCAGGATGCCCAATTGCAAAACCACCTAATCATGCAGACAACCATTCATGAACTTTTAAACAAATGTAGGAGCTTCTCACAAGCTGTCTTTACACATTCAATGAATGTGTGGAAGTGGAATGGTGCTGCGTTCCATTTCAGTGTCCCCAAACCTTGAAGTGCTCAGCTGAAGGTATGCACAGAATCCTACATGTAGAACTGAAATCAAGTGGGATTTGTCTATGGGACTGGAAATCATGAAAAGAGAGGCTCCGCAATCATGTATACAGAGAGACCATAGGATTAGATCCAACAAAGCTTGAGTAAAAAAGAAAAAAACACTGCTATTTTGCTAGTGCAAGCAACAGAATAAGGTCTAGCACAACCCACAGTGCTTCATTGCACTGAATGTAAGTGGATCAGGAACATAGCATATCATGGCGATCCCTCTTCTCTCTCCCCCCACCACAAACACATGCATATTCTCTATGCCTGTCTTGATTATCTGAAAAGGGCTAATATCTATCTGCATCGAAAACACTGCATTTACAAAGCACTGTTGTGATCATATCTGAAATTCATACGGGGTATTACTTGGCTCTGCTGACTGTTCCTTCTCTTCCTCCTTCCTAATTATAGAGTAGCAAAGAATTGGTACTAGGGGAGACAAAAGCCACATCACAGACAAGCTATTATTTGCATACGTAACTCTACTCATTCCTACATCAAACAAAATCTTTTGCTGGGGTTTCCGTCAATGGGAAAAAAGCCCACACTTTTGCTTTTTAAAACAAAATTGGGAAGAGGAGAAAGGCAATTACTCAGCATACCACCTGAAATCAAATTAAGCATGCATCATAAATTAGAAATATTTACAAAATATAAACAAGATTTACATTTGAGAACTCTCCTATTTGTTAAACAAGCTATGAAGGAGGTGTGCACTGCTTTTACAAAGACAAAGAGCTGCCAGAGGGGGGAATCTCTGCTACACGTGCAGAGCCAGGGCATGGGAATGCTCCATCTACTGCGGGGGCTCAGCCCAAAGGGCCATCTTGAGGGATATCCTGTTTCTGCCAGTCAACTGACATTGAAATCACACTGAGGGTCATGAAAGTAATTACCACAGCATGTGGAAGTCAGAGAAGCTAAATATCTTTTGCATATTTGGTTACCGCAGCTAATGATGCTGGTAGATCTATCCCTCATCTATCTAATGGCCCTATCACTAAACAGTATATCTAGCCCAGCTACCCAACCATATCAGTGTTGCAGTCCTCCTGCCTGCTGTTTTGCACTTCATGTTAACATAAAGTGCTACTCAGAGTTCACGGAAGCTCCCTGCTTTTACAGAAATGGAGGCCCCCTCCCTCCAAATGAACAAGGCAGTCTCAACAGTATGGTGTTTAGAGCCAGTATAATGCAGTGGTTATAGTGCAACTGGATCTCATCAGATCTCAGATGCTAAGCAGTGTCAGCCTTGGAGCTAAACTACAAGAGACGAATTACACGAGGACACTCACATGAAGGGAGTTGCAATGTTAGCCGGGAAGCTGAGTTTTAAAAGACAGATTGGAAGGCTCTGTAAATTTCTCCTCTCTACAGAGCAGCAAAGATGGCTGATCAGAGGGTTTGTTTATTTCCTCTTCACCTCCTAGAAGAGGAAATGAAACTGACAGCCTTCAGGAGGCGAAGAGGAAATAAACCCTCTGAGGAGCCATCTTTGCTGGCTCTGTAGAGAGGGGAAATTGACAAAGCCTTCCAATCTGTCTTTTAAAACTCAGCTTCCTAGCTAACATTGTGACTCCCTTCACCTGAGCGTCCTTGTGTAATTTGTCTCTTGTAGTTTAGCTCTTGATTAGTAATTGGATAGGAGATGTTCAAGGAAGACCAGAGCTGCTCTGCAGAGATAGGCAATAGCAAAACCACCTCTCTCTCACCTTGAAAACCCCAGCAGGGTCGCCATAAATCGGCTATGACTTGATGGCACTTTCCACCACCACAGGACCCAAAGACATGAAAGTTCAAATACCCACTAAGCTATGAAAGCAAAAATAGATGAAACAAAGATCACAAATCTCCACCAATTTATAAAATGCAAACTGCAGAGCTCAATTTATTTCAGGAACAGGGAGAAGGGGGGGGGGATTTAAGCCTCCTGACCTCCATTTGTTTTCACTAATGGAAACTGGGCTCCCTGCTTTGCTATTAGCATTTTAAAGGGGGAATAATATATGTCAAAATGTGTTTTTAAAACATTTTTCCTTTAAAAAAACTTGCATCACAGTGGGGGAGCAAGTTTTGATTATCTAAACCAAGCAGAGACCAAAGGGTTAACTTCCTCTTTTTCACCTACACAGCTGGCCGCAAGGCAAAGCTAGGTTGTAGGAGCCGGCAATTCACATTTCATACATGCCTGATCTTCACCAAATTCGGGCCTTCGTTAGCAGTGTAATCCTAAGAACACTTCCGGGGAATAAGCCATTTGGAACAGACTTGAGTAGCATTCTAAGTAGATCTGCTTAGGGTTGCACTGCAGACAAGTAACTTTCACTTTAACCTTCCTAACAACATTGCAGTGAGGATACAGTGGAAAACGGCAGAACCACGTAACCCATCCTGTTGGATAACAGAGCTTAATAAAAATATAGAGAGGGGGGAGACTATCTTCTTTATCCCGCCCCCCTTAAGAATGCTTAACTGATATGCTATGCTGTAGAAAGGTTCTGTTCTGGCTTTTGAAATACAGCCTTCCTGAACAAAACCTCCCAAGTCAATAATCTGAGCAGTTAAAGAAAGCTGACCCTTTAAAAATTAAACAAATGCCGCTACAAAATTAGAGAAAACCACATTTACAAGGATGTAAACATTCCATACTTGTTAACCTGACAACAGCTCTCTGATCCGTGCCTTCAACTGTCTGCTTCCTTGCATCCTGTCCCTCCCCTTTTACAATCTTCCATGCACTAAAAAGTTAAATTTGACTTTTAAATTTTAACTGCAAATAAGATTTTATTATGCTGCTCTCTTCAAGAAGTCCTTCCTCGCAGGGGTGGGCAGCCGTTCAGCTGCCATCAAGCAAGTTTTACTGGGGTTGGCTATGTCAGGTGTCAGCAGCTAAAGATGTCGGAATTGCGCTGAGCAAACAGGAACTAACTTTATAGGCCAATGATAAAAAATACAAAGAAGGTTCTTAAAGGATTAAAACCAACACCATAAAATGCACCCTGGCTTCAGTTCTAGGTGAATGATAGCTTGCTGTTTTTGTTGTTTCTTTTATTAGCATGTGTTCTACTGTCCCCTACTACTGCAGATAAAGTATATTACCAACAGCTGCTTCCATTCTAGTTTCAAAATTAACAGTTTGAAACCAAGGGGGTCAGAACTCCAGAGCCTTTTTCATTATAAGGAGGAGAGGCTGGAGAAAAAGGGAACAAGCAACATATTCCTCCAAAGGCACAAGATTTAGATCAAAAGTTTTACTGAGGGAGCTGAGTGCAATGAGTCTGGAGTATATATGTAGAGATAAACTGCATAGCCGTCAGGTTAAAAAAACCCTTGACATGCATTGTTTTCTGGAGTATATTCACACCCGAGCCAATGTCCCCTCCCGCTGAAAAGAAATGTCTGAGATAAGAAAAGAGATTGGCTCGGATCCTATAACATCGTTCCCCTCGCATTTCTCTCCAACTACTGCAGAAGTTTTCTTCTGCTTCAGTGCTTGCCTCCTCTGCTGCTGGTACTTCTGTGTGCATAAAGGTTCCCTGAAAACCACTGATATTGCACGTGTTGAAATGAAAGCAGCAGAGGAAAAAAACCACTGTGGCAGATGAAAGCCTCCACAATGTCTGAAGAGATGCCATAGGATCTGAGCCAACGTCTTTCACAAAACCCAAACATTCAAGAGACTGAAAAAAAAAAGTGAAAAACACTTTCACAGGAGGCAGAAATCAACTGCAGTAATTATTAACATTGAGTTACTTGAGTTAACAGAGAGTGAGTGGTAGCCTCCAGACCCTTCCTTATGGAAGAGGCATAGTTGGGTTCCCACTTTGGCTCTACTTTGAGCTTAAAGCTAGAAAATGGACTCTGTGTCCTGCTAAGCTAACAGCTGTGGCAGTAAGCCATGTTGAGAGCAAGATGGCAGGTCCTTAAGCAGCAATGGAATGCACACCTGCTCCTCCCTAAAGCCCACCTCAGGCTGATTAAACCGGATGGCCATTCTCCCCAAGGTCTTTGGAGCCTCCTCCATGAATAATTTGGCCCTAATAAATGACCCAAGTCTCCAAGACAATGAGCAATAGACTGACCCCAACTAGTTCCTCCCCTTCTCTTAACAACTGTACAGGAAGGGTTCTGCCTTCTCCTTAATCTTGTGATTCACCCAGCCTTACGTGTTTCTCTAAATCTCCTTCAGGAAGCATTTTCAAATTCTATGCAAACCAAGAAAACTCCGCTTTTCAATATCAGCTTCCTCCACCCTGCTTTCAACGTGGGTGATTCTCCAGAATTAGGGTTTCTAATAGACTTAATGCAGAACAGGATTTAGCAGGTACTCAACCTTATCATCCATCCTCCTCCTAGAGACAGCCATCTGTCACTTCCAGCATTTTGTTCTCTTATCATTGCCCCACCTTATGACCAGCAGATTCCAGATCATGAACATCTTTACTATAAGTACAGCCCACACATTCCCAATACTTTACAGCAGTTTTTCCAGCTACTGCCCCTGTGTGACACAGATTCCTTTGAGGCACGAGCTGGTCTCTGTCTCTACACTTCTTTCTTCTGTTCTCCACAACAGGACTCTACGGGACTTCCACCCTCTGCAGAACAGGTGATATGCTTTCATTCCCCCTCTTTTTTGTCTGTTGTTTAAGTATTAGGTGTTAACTTCAGCATGTTTACTGTGTGTGTGTGTGTGTGCAGGTGTATGTGGATACTTGTGTGCCTCTCACCATTCCCCTGTGCTCACCGTTTCTCAATGAACATTTTAATTTTATTCTGTCTTCTGCCTGCTTTTTTCTGGGAACTTCCCCACTCTGATATGAGGCTCTGCCCAGATGTGAGACCCTGGTATACATAGGCAGGATCCCATAATTTTCCAAGCTACATGTGTCTGTACTTGACATGCTTAAAAAGGGGATGCTCCAAAAGTAGAGGAACAGACACATGTAGATTATTTGGGTAACAGAATATTTTGTTTGTAACTGGGGTATTTCTGTAGCTTTGGTATTCTCTCCCTCATTCCCTCCTCTCCCAAAGAACATATCTCTCTGTGGTAAGGCAGATGTTCTCCAACTTATCAGGAGTGATGGAAATATAGGTTAGGGTACTGGGGGGGGGGCAGTGTGACAGGCAGCATGTCAGGAGTTAGAGTAGGATGAAGCCACTTCACAGCAGGAGGTGGAACCTTCCAGACCCAAGTATACACTGGGACAGGAGGACTCAGCACTGTTAAATGAGGCCTATAAGTTGCAGTGGTCCAACCCACACTTGCACAACTCCAAAACACCTCTTGTCCCCTTCCTGGGATCCTGCAATCTTACATGACCTCTAGAATCATTATCTGGAGCCAAAAAATCACAGTTGATGTCTGAGCACTGCAACAGAATTTCTATGTACACCTAGCTGGGCCAGGCAGGAAAGGAGAAAGCTGGCCTGCAGAAGACTTTGCAGAGCTGTGACAACCTGCCTTCATCCCTCAGCCACCTGGGTTGTGGCAGCAGTAGCTAGGCTGGCTGCCACAGAGACCTCTTGGAAAGGGGGCCTGGAGCAAGGCCAAACTGACAATCTGGGACAGCTGACACCTAGGACAGCTGGGACAGCTGTCAATCTCATGGCAGAAGGCAGAGTGGTGGAGGAAGATGGGGGGATGGAGTCTCACCAGGTCTTTGTGACCAGATCCAAGGAGGACTCTAATGTGGCAGCCAAGAGAAAGGGGCTAGAACAAGAAGGTGAAGTAAACCCTGTCCCCTCTCTGACAAGAGGCTATGTGGGAATTCCCACCAAATGGTAAAAAATGCTATCTTTAATGTGAGAGACTCACCGGCTGCTCCTGGGTAAGTAATTTCTTTCAGCCTAATTAACCCCATGGGAGTTGTTGGGAGGCTGAAATTCTCTTCAAAGTGCCAGGAATGGGAGAGTAAAGCGGTGCCATCAGCCCCTCCTTGCCCTTGGCTGTCTTCCTCACACTCACAGATCTGCCACGACTTAACTTGCCAAGTTGTTAAGCCACAGCAACAGAATAACAGTTGCATATGGAGCAGATCCAACAGCAATTTTACAACTACCACTACTTTTACCAGAACACGAAAAGAGGATGATTTCGTTTTCAGGCTTTCCTCAGCCAGCTGGACTAGGACCTAGCAAACGGGTTCAAACTCCTACTCAGCCATGTATCTGACTGACAGCACTAGCCTAAACAGTTACAACCTTCTGATTATGCTCAATTCAGTGGCCTCAGAAAAGTGTTAACTCTCCTTAGGATGGCACTGTGGGTAAATTTGGGACAGTCCCTCTCTCTCATTCCAGCTTACCTCACAGGGTTGTTGTGGGGATAAAATGGGGCAGGGTGATCCAAGTCTACTTCCCTGATGGCCTTGAAGGGACAGTGGGATAAAAACTGATAATTAAGACAAGCCTGGAATAAAACACAAGAAAACACGCAAGAGCAGGCTCCTACTTCAAACTGTCTAGCACGTCGCCAAATATTAGTGGAGCTCTGACCATTTTTGCTGTACTCACTTTGCATAATGCATCGATACCACTGAGAAACACAGTGCCGTCGGTGGAGCTAGCATGCTTTTACCTCAGAGACAACAGCATTCACTTTCGGTATGAACTGCACAGGCTGTGTGTTGCAAAGAAGTGGCCCACTAGCTATGGCTCAGGTTAAAGACTAGGAAGAGGTAAGCTGTCCATAAAGGCTGTGTGGACCAACTGCTCCAGAGACTTTCACATTCAATCTCTCACTGACTGATTTTAGGCTGGAGAAATATGACAGTTCCCCCTTCTCCAAGATGTATGCAGTTTTAAAGAGGGATCACTTCTCTTGGTGGCTACTCATCCCCTATCCTCTGGTAAATGTGTTTTTACTATTATTGTTTTGATCACAGTCAACAAGAAGGGGCAGGAAAAGACAGGTATACGCACTGTGGGATGCAAACCCTTGCTCAAACCATCATTAGCTGAGGACGGGCCATGGCTCACTGTCAGAGCACATGCTTGGCAGGCAGAAGGTCCTCTTTTCAATCTCTGACAGCTCCCACTTAAAAGGATTTCCATTTGCAGGACTGTGAAAGACCTTGCTCTGCCTTTAACCCTGTGGAGCCACTGTCAGAGCACACAGTACTGAAAAAGGTCTACCAATGAGCTGATCCGGTATGAGGCGTAATTATCTGTCTCCACAATTAAAGACAAGTTGTAACCTACAAAAGTCCAACAATATGGGCTACTTCTCTCGTACCTCATTATCAAGATCCCCTCTGGGAGCCAGCCCAAGCAGTTCTACTTAGATCTAAATTCCATTTAATTAAGAGGGCTTACTCCCAGGAAAGTGTTGTTAAGATTGCACTGCAAATGTATCCTCTTAGGCATTTATGCATCATACTCAGGCAGCAAGGGAACAATCCTAGGCATTCCCACAGGGAGGACCAGTTCCCAGTTTTGAGGGGCTCTGGGCAGAGACTGACCTCTCCTCTTGTACCTGCCACTGTGCCCGGTGCACCTGTGTATCCTTTCCCTGCCCACTTGCTTCCTTGCCAGCCCCCCTAGTGTTTGCATGTCCTTCCCCCAGCAGTACTGGGAAGCGTGTCTCCCCAGTGTCCCACTGCTCTCAGTGAGCAGGAGAGCTCACAAAAAAGCAGGTGGGCAACAAGAGAGGCAATCAGGTGAAGTGGTGGTAGCATTGGCCACCAACTGAAGTCCTGGGCCTTGGCAGCTGCCTCACCTCATGGTATGCTGTCACCAGCCCTGACCACAGGTGTTCTCCAACATGATTCACTTGGCTGAAATCTTAGTCAATGAACTGTATATGTTTGCAAATTAATAAATGACTAGTTTTGATGGGGGAAAGTGTACTTTGTTGTTAGATGGTGCGCACATGTGTTGCAAAATACATCATCTGAGAAGAGGCATTCTCTCCTGTATGAGACAGGAGGGATGTCTCTTGAAATAAGAGGGCACTTGCCATGTGAAGGCTGTATAAGTACTCTAAGTTCTTTTGTTAAGTTTTAACAGTTTAATTTGGGGTACCTTTTTGGTTGATCCAAATAATGATTCAATCCATTAATTTAACCAATTCGCTAAACATTATTTTATATTTTCAGGGAATTTTAACCTCCCCTTCTGTTAGAATCAAAATAAGGAAACAGTATGGTAAAACAATACTTGTAACTTTAAAAGTATGGCAGTCCTGCAATAAAAGTGCAAAAAAGTAAGAGACGTGGTTACCTATAATGTATAGGTGATTACCCTAGCTTTTTAGAAGGACAGATTTCACCTGGTACCTAAAATAGGTGGGAGTTTCCAACCATATAATATATTAATAAAATATATGCTGTTGTGTGACATAAGAGCGCGTGACTGGACAGACAGAAAGTAATCTTGGCTCTGGTTTTTGTTTTAAGGAAATTATGGCTTAAGATTTGGATGCGAGTCATCAATACAGCCATTAAAAAGACATACAGATGGTTAAACCAGTACCAGGCAGACATATGCTGGGGAAAGCAAAGTGGTAATCTTTGGATGACTTAATGATGATAATACCTATGGCACTGTGAACCAAACAGAAGCCAGAAAATAAGCAGAGTATTGTTGAATGATTTGTAGAATGATCAAGCTTGCCATTCCATGCTTAACCATGCTCCTGACCATCTATATGAGAGAAGTTAAATTGAATTGCTTCCAGGGGACCAAAACAACTAACAAACATGCTTGCTTAATCCACAAGTGTCTGGCAAATGACATTTTGGCTTTGCCAATAGTTTCTCCACTGGTAAGAAAAAACATTAGTTTGTAGCCCATTTCTCAGAATCAGGCTGTGGTGGTGCAGGAAAAGTTACCCTTGTGTTCCTACTACAGGAAGTCCAAGGGATGAGTAAAAGATTCCCCGTGCTGAATGGAAAGCCCACATTTTTGAGGGTGAATGATAAGATTGTACAGTAAAGCAGACACAGAAGATTCCAAATTCAATTCTTGGCATCTCCAACTAAAGGATCTCAGCAGGTAAAGGGAACGTTCTTTCCTAGAGACCTTCTGCCAATGACAGCAGACAATACTGGATAAAATGTGCCAGAGTTCTGACTATGCTAGATAATGGTCTATATATGTTGATAATCTGGTTAGACCTCGAGTATAAAACCTGACCCTTTATTTAAAAAAAAAAATCCACCACAAATATGGTCTCTCTCAGCCACAGATCACCATAAGCATTTTGGATATAGGGGTAATGAACCACATGTACAAATATTTATAATTTTGTAAGCATGAGTTCACAATTGTATGTCACTGTGATCAGACATCATTGCCACTGTAAATTCTGGAATCTTGTACTCCAAAGTAGGTGTGGCTCATTGAGATCATGCAAGATTCCACACAAGTAGCGCCTTATAGACCAACGTGATAATGGTCTTGTATCTTGCTCTCATACTGCAGACCAACATGGCTACCCACCTGAAACTATTGTGATCATGGGCAACCTCAAAAATATGCGAGAGACTGCAACTAATTCATAGCCTTCCCCTTCTATCCCTTGTCACAAGAGACACAAATGCTTCTGAAAATGGAAGATGCATCTCTGCTGTTTCCTTCCTTTGGATAAACCATGTTCTTCTACAGGATCACCATTACATTATGCCAGCACAGAGGTTCTGATAGAAGGAAGTGTCTGAAGATAGGAAGGATTAAAGGTCTAACCCACCAGTGCATGACAGTATTCTTATTCTGAAACCTTCAAAGAGTCTTGAATTCTTCATATAGCTTGGGTAGTATTGTGGAAATGAAATTGTTCAGCGGTGTCATATTGCACTGGCCACATCTGAGGACTAGGCTGTTAGCATCCAAACTGCATGCTTGCTATCTATAAAAACAGTAAATAGACCTATTTTTTCCCAAAATGAATCAGCAGGTCACCCATGGCCTTGTATGCTAAATTAATTTCTTTTCTTAACACTGACAGAGTAGCTCTTTATTAAAAAACAATAACACATGCTTCAGAGACGCTATCTTTTGGGAGGGGGGAAAGGAACTACATGAAGACCACAGACTGAGCCCAGTGCTGTTAGTGATAAGTGACAATGGGCTGTTGTTATTTATTCAGCTCCAGCAAAGGCACCACAGTCAATCAATAGCCTGTGAGTGCATGAAGGTGGCAGGGCTTGTATAAAGATGTTTATCAGAAATCCATCAGCCGTGTTCCATTTTTGATTACACTATCACAGCCTGTCCATGGCAGCATCAAAGGCAGCCTACTTCTCCGAAGACAAGCCATGTTGTCAGGAGGAACAGCAGCAGAGAAACCCCCCACTATCTCATATGCATATTTAACGGCACATCCAATTAACCACTTTGCTGACTGAGATTGCTTTATTATTCATTTTATTCCAACTTATGTTAATACTTTTGGCAGTAGACATGAAAAATGACTGATACAGCAGAATGGAAATTTTTGAAAGGCAACATAAAATGTGGATAACTTAAAAAGTCACATTTGGAGAATGGCTGTAAGTTATGATCCTGATGCCAGACAAACTTCCCTAATTCTGCTGGGATGCTCCTTAATCAAGGAGTCTGTCTAAGCACTCATAAAATGAATTAATGAAAGAAGATAATGACATGCAGGAAGTGGATCTGGAGCCACCCCAAAACACCATTACAGTGAACAGGGGACAGCAGCAGAAGGCACCAGGGAAAATCCAAATGCGCACTTGATCATAGCCAGTCTTAATATGGACAACAAAAAATGTCTTTTCTAAAACGCTCCAGGACCAGGACCAGATTAGCTTTGAATCCCCAATCAGTCTACCAACATAGAAGTTTGGGGAAGTGTTTCATTTTCCAGACTTTTTCACTAGAGAATGTCATGTGTTCTCTTGTTGGTCTGTAACGCGTCACTGGACTCTAACTCTGCAGTTCCATGCCTTTTCTTGCTTCCCTAAACTTAGCCTAGGAGACCTAAAGCGCAGTGCTAAGCAGTTACACCCTTTTAAATCTATTGACTTCATGGGACTTAAACCCTTCTAAGAAAGTAGCGCAAGTATAGAGTAGTTTTATGTGTACAACAATTCAGTTTTTAAATCTGTATCAGCCATTCAAGTCAACCTTTTTGGCTAGTCTCTTAACTATGGAATAATGCTACCAAAGCACATATGGGCCCAGATATGGTTTGGTCATGTGTAATGAGCCAGGTGAAGTTCTCACTGAGGTGATTAAAAAATCCAGCTGGGACTGAGTTGTACCATTTCAGACTGCAGGTGGGGGAAATCAGCACCAAATCCATACCAAACATTTCCTTTACACAGAAAAATACCACATAATTTAAAACTAGCCTTCTCCCTAAGACGAGTTTTTTCATGCATGTTATCCCCCCCCCCCTTGCATCTATCATGTAAGTTCCCATCTGCAGCTAGGGTTGCCAGGTGTCTGGATCTCACGTGGATTGTCCAGTTTTCTTGGACTATCTAGAGGAAATGGAATGAAAATACTGGACATATAAATGTCTTGTATTTTTGAGCTTGGGTTGGAGCAGCATGCACGAGCAGGCAGCAGAGCTAGCAAGCCCTCACTGAGGAGAGCAGACCACCCTGCCTCCTTCACCTCCCCCTTGTGCTTCCAGCACCGCCAGCCAATCAGCTGGAGACTGGCAACCTGAGCTCCTTGAAGCCGCTCTCATGGCAGGGTGGAGCTGCAGGAGGCCCAACCAGCTCAGGCGCCCCCTTGCTTCTTCTCACCCCTTTCCAGGCTGGGCCTGCCCTCCATCAGACCCTCAGAACAGCACATCACATGGGAATGAGCCTCAGTGGCAAGTTAGCGCTCTTCTTGAGAGGTCTCATCTCTGGTGGTGGGATGAGGCTGGTGGTCATGGGGAGGCAATGGGATGCTCCTCTTCTCTCCCCCTCAGCTTCCTCTGGTGAAGGGCAAAGGGACCCAACCATGAATGCAGCAGCTGCAGAGTGCCAGCCACTGGGCACATTAGGACCACTGGCATCCATCCACCTCGATAAGTCAGGGCTGTCAGGCGGGAGGGGAGAAAGGGCTAGGTGAGGAGGGAGGGGGAAGCCTGTTCTCTGCCATACAGTAATAACAGGGAGAAAGAGAGGGAGCAAGCCCATGACAGTGTGAGCAATCCTAAGCATGTCTAGGAAACTGATGCAGGAGCTCTTCAAGAAGTGGCATCATTGCACCAGTGCTAGGAGCACACATATGAAGATTTTTCCTCTGGTGAATGGGGAGGGGGGGGACTTATGTCCAGTATTTTTTCTGAAACCATAAGTGGTATAGTCCAGGAATAGGCTTACTATATCAATGAGAATTTAGCTACAGAGAGCCAGTTTGGTGTGGTTAAGAGCATGGGACTCTAATCTGGAGAGCTGGGCTTGATTCTCCACTCCTCCACTTGAAGCCAGCTGGGTAACCTTGGGTCAGTCACAGCTCTCTCAGCCCCATCCACCTCACAGGGTGTTTGTTTGCTGTGTGGAAAATAATAACATACTTTGTAAACCACTCTGAGTGGGCATTGTCCTGAAGGGTGGTATATAAATCAAATGTTGTTATTATCATTATTAGCAAGATAGTGACGGAGAAGAACGTCTGAAATGGTGATAGGTATGTATCAGAAATGAACTCCCCCAGAAATCCATGGGCCACACCCAACACATGCACACCTTCAGATGTTAGCAGGGGTTCTAACTTAGCACTCATGCCAATCCACTTTCCTAAGTTTCCCTCCAGCCCACCTTTCCAACACTTTCCCAGGCTGAACAAGTTACTTAGCTGAAGACAGAAAACCCCAGCCCAGAATACGAGCAAATGCTGGGGAGTGCCTCCAATATTTTCTGATGCCCTGCAACGCAGGCTTCTGAGTGTGCTCGTAACCCATATTACTGAAATGCAGGTTTTCTTTCCCAATATCTGTCAGGTGAGATAAACAAAGAAACAAGCCTCTCAGTTTCCTTCAGCAGTTTATCTTCCCAATATGGTCAGCAGCTATTTCTTTTCCTTTGCCAAGTCAGGTACTTAGCAAGAGCCACTAGCTTTTGCAAGCTCTCTTGGTTGCTGTCCCTCCCCACCCACCCCAATACAATTTCTACTTATAGAAAATATATGGGAAATGTCTGAGAAAAATTGACAACTGAGAAAGCTAGCAATGAAGAAGGAGCTTCTCCTGGATTATTTTTTTTCAAAGGTTTGCAGAATTTTGAGGGGGGAAAGCCCCAGCTTTTATCCAAGACCCAACCCATTGCAAAACAAGATGAATGGGTCTCGCCTATTACTAGCAAGCAGTAGACAGCACATGAGCTGCAGGCTCTGACTCCAATAACAACAGCAACATTCGATTTATATACCGCCCTTCAGGACAACTCAATGCCCACTCAGAACCATTTACAAAGTATGTCATTATTATCCCCACAACAAAACACCCTGTGAGGTGGGTGGGGCTGAGAGAGCTCTAGAGAACTGTGACTAGCCCAAGGTCACCCAGCTGGCTTCAGGCGGAGGAGTGGGGAATCAAACCCAGCTCTCCAGATCAGAGTCCCGCGTTCTTAACCACTACACCAAACTGGCTCTCAATGAACAACTGGGCCTATGTGCTCACTATCTCCCATTCAGCTGGGCTGCAAACGTCTAGTGTCCACCTACCAACAGGTTGGCCATCAATGCTGCAGGCAAAACTGCCTGGTTCAGAAATGAACACACATACCCAGAGATATAAGTAGTTATGTGAACTTATTACTCAGCATAATGAAAAGCTTCCTCCTATAGCATTCTTATTCAGTGCTGCACAAAACAAGGCTATTACAATAATGCTGTTTGTACAGCAACAGCAGAGCCCCCCTCCCTCCCTCCACCAATCTCATTTAGATATCATTTTTTTCCCATAATGACAACATAAGAATAATATTTCAGCATAATCAACCCTACTCCTCTTGTCCACAAAGCTGTCAGCGAGTCCAGGCATCTATTGAAGGAGGAACAAGGGTAGAACGATGCAGCCTACTCCATTGTACCATAAGCTTTCGAAAACTACAACTCTCTTTGTCAGATGCATGGTTACAAGTGGGTTAGCTGTGTTAGTCTGTTGTTGCAAAATAGGGAAGAGTCCAGTAGCACCTTTAAGACTAACCAACTTTATTGTAACATAAGCTTTCAAGAACTACAGCTCTCTTCTGATGCATCTGACAAAGAGAGCTGTGGCTCTCGAAAGCTTATACTACAATAAATGGTTAGTCTTAAAGGAGCTACTGGACTCTTTACTATTTTGCAACTACAGACTAACACAGCTGAGCCCTCTGTATCAGCTGCCTACTCCAACACCATCAGGCAGATGTAGCTGCTGTGGGGTGCTGGTGAGTAAGGTGGAACTTGAGATATTACAACACAGGACAATCTGGAAGTACAGAGGCCCTTCCAGCCCCATCCTGAAACACCTCGTGCTGACCAGCATGCCTTCACCAAATGCCATGTTTTGCTGATGCATGCAGCTTTGTGACTACGGCAGCAACGGTCAGAGTCGCTGGTTAGAGAAACCACCTGCAAGGAGGCCCCTTGTGTTTGCTTCTGACAGATGCCTGTAGCAATTTGTTCTGATAAGAGCTGCTTAAAATCACAAGTTGCTGGTTCACAAGCGGCTGTGCAAGCCCGATCAATGACAAAACTTTGGGGCATCCAATCATGACGGGCCCACCTGCTACTCTGGCTTCAGACCAATTCCTTCAAACTGGCATAAGTAATCTTCCACTTATATGGCCCTAGGGATCAGGATTTATACAGAAGCCACTTTACGCCTTTTTAAACCTTGCCTTTGTTCACCAGAGGTTCCAGGCAGTGGCTTGCTCTGAATCCCCTTCCACGTAGGTTTTTTTTTTTTTCTGCTACAGCAAAGTATCAATTTTGGTCAGTCTCAGGAGCAAAACCCATGAAAGACCATCTGGAAAAACTGGGAAATGTAAGGGCGAGCTACCATGCAAGATGACATCGCCTTACCAAGGGTCTATTTAGTTCACTACTCCTAGAAGTGACCAACAAAAGCTGTGCATGAAGAGCTGCCCTTTGTAGCTTGCCCTCAAAGATACACTTCCTCTGAATATGGGGGTTCTATGGATAACTAGTCTTGACAGACCATGTATTTGTCTAAACCTTTTCAAAAGTTACTTTAAGTTATCACCATCTTAATTTCTAGTGGAAGTGAGTTTCAGAGTATAAAAGGAGAAGATTAAGAGAGAATCCAACAGTAGTTTTGAAATGGATCCCGAGATGCTGAAGAGAAAAACAGGTTTTAAAAGTTACTATATAATTCCTGCTACGTTTAACATGTCATGCTAATCCTTATGCTTGGTTTCAGCTCCATCAGATTTTAGCTCATTTTTAGATTTATGCAATCCAAACCTCAACAGTACTGTCGATTGGTTGTCTCATTCCTATTGATTTAAGCTGTCTCGTACTGTGTAATCCGCCGAGTCTCAGTAAGAAAGGTGGATTATAAATGATGTAAAAAAGAGTGGCCAAAAGCAAGCTAATGAAGCATCCTATGTATATGTGGAAAATGGAACAAGTTTCCTAAAAGACCTGTGGAATCACCTTCCTCTGTAGTGTTGCCAACAGACCAGAAGAAAAATGTCCTGTCCTTTTAATAGAAGTTTAATGGCATGTTACTTGTAAGGTGATGCTATTTACTTCCATGTCATGAAAAACTTCAATTGCCCGTTTCCACGTTAAGCCTCTATTAAAAGAACAGAACATCTTTCTCAAGACCTGTTGGAAACCTTACTCATCTACAATCTTTAAGAAAAGAACGGATATCTGTGGGGGGGAATTATCTTGTATGGTTCCACAACGCACAATCTTAACCACCATGTTATTCAACCTCTATGTAAAGCCTTTAGAAGAAATCACTTGTAGCTAAGGAATTGAATGCCATCAATTTGCAGGTAATACCTAGCTCTATATCTCACTATCCAAATCTCCTGGTGACGTTGTAAAGGTCCTGAGTCACTTCCTGACAGCTGTGGTCAAATGGCTGAAAGCAAATAAATTGAAATTGAACTCAGACAAGATGCTGCTTGGAAAAGCAAAGATCTTGAGGGATATTGTGCTTCTTACCTTTGATGGGGTCCAGTTGCCCCTGCCTGACCCGGTGAAAAGCTTGAGGGTTATATTGGAGCCAGCACTGCTGCTAGAGAAGCAAGTAAATGCAGCGGCAAAAAAGGGCTTCTCCTAACTTAAGACTAGCCTGGAAGATGGTCCTTTACCATGACATGGCTGATATGGCCACTTGGTTTCATGCCACAATAACATCAAGACTAGACTGTAATTCACTCTACATAGGTTTCCCCTCAAAGTTAACTCGGGCTAGTGCAAAATGCTGCAGCTCATTTACTTTTATGAGCTAGATGGAACATGCATATCACTCCCATTCTGCAGTCACTCCATTGGCTAGTCAACAGTTACCAAGCTCAATTCAAGGTCATGACTACTACATTCTACTTCTTTCATGGCCTAGACCCCTCATATCTGCACAAATGCCTCTCCCCCTCTGTTCCACCATGGCAGCTTCACTCATCTGAACAGGGCCTTCTGCAGATACCACCATGCAGTTGGGCTAAATCAACAGCTGCCTGTACCCGAGCTGTCTCTGTAGTAGCTCCCACTTTATGGAATGGCTTACCTGAGGAGGTCAGGAAAGCTCCCACTCTTTTGGCTTTCTGCAAACTATGCAAAACTGAATTATTCAGGAGGGTGTACTCAGATTATAGCGCTCTGTCATAAGAAATAGCTCAAAGACATACCTTGGTGAAGGACAAGGACTATAGACTAGGTTACCGGATACTGTCTGCTGATGTAGATATGCTTCTACTGGGTGGTTCAACATTGCTAAAGATGTAATGTTAATTAATTATGCTTTAATTCAGAAAGGTTTCATCTCTGTGTTTGACTTTATGATAGTTTTTCAGATTTTCTGCTATCGTACTCTATCGTGTCTGTTTTCACTGAATGTCTTAACTGTTGATCATATTGTATTTTTGCTTAGTGAATGTCCTAGCTACTACTGTTTTCACAAGAACAAGAAAAATGATTAAATATAGAGATCTGGTAACAGAAACCACCTGACTATGGATGAAGAATACAACAGTAGTCCCCATTGTCATCTGGGCACTGGAAACTATTTTGAAAAACTTCGCAACTTATATGGGGAAACTGCAGCTTTCTGATATAACACCTACAGAACTGCAAAAGACTGCGTTACTTGGAACTGCATATATTTTACACTGATACCTGGCTGATACTTAGGTCTCTGGTGGAAACTTGTATCAGCTCAGCAAGGCCAATCAATGACAAAATGTGATCTTTATTTATTATTGATTGTGTTGTGTGAACTTTGAATAACAACAACAATTCCCAATTTGTCCAGTTCTTTCACATCATTTGGCCTTCCTTTAAAGTCATGGTCAATCCTGAGTCAGCTGACTAGCTATGAAAGGTACAGCCAAGTATGCTAAGAGCCCACAACTGTACAGTGTTCAGAGCATCAGACAAGGATCCGGGAGACCCAGGTTCTGATCCCCACTCTGCCATGGAAGCCTGCTGAGCAACCTTGGGCCAGTGTCACTCTCTCAGCCTAACCTCTTCCCCCAGGAGGAGAGGGAGAATGTTTTAAGATGCTCTGAGTCCCCACTGAGAAGGGAAGTAGGCTATAAATAATTTTTTAAGAATACTTCAGAGTCAATTTTTGAGGAGTAAGGGGCTCAAAGATTGGATTTTTAAGTCCATGGACTCAAAGGGGACTGCCATTTACACTGCACTTCACAATAATGTTATTATAATTAGTGTGTATCAGGTCTGCGGCTTTTGCATTACTGCATCCAATCTGCATCCACAAAATAATGTAGCAGCCCAGCCCAGAATAAAGAAGTCTCCTGTCCCCTTCTACTGCCTAGATGCCTAGGACCCAACAATGCATAGTTTAAAGCCACACATTTTGCAAGATCTGCAATATGCCTTTGCCCACTGCTGCAATCTCCTGTCCCAAAGAGCTGACCTGTGCTAAGTTAACTACAGGAAAGGGAGGCAGAAGGGAGAAGGCACAAAAAAGGGATGCCCTAATGGACCATTGGCTAATTTCTGGTACCGCCCGCCCCATGCCTTTTGATTACTGGAATTCTTGCAAATAATTGGTGAAGTAAATTGCAAGGAGGCATGCACAGGATTACTTGGAGAAATGCTGAATGTGCATTCTTGCTTTGTACATTTAAACACACCACAGTCAGTTGCAGGGATTAAAGTATAAAAACAAGCTGGCAAGACTAAAACCAGATGAGGATGGGCTATGGATGAGTGGTAGAATGCATAAAACCAAAGGTCCCAGATTAATTCCCCATCAAGTTCCAGATTAATTCTCCACCATTTCCAATTAAAGGATCTTATGGTATCAGGAATACTGAATGTGGCTGCCAGTTTGAGCAGATAGACCAGGAGTCTGATCTGGTGAAAGGTAGCTATATAAATTCATCTATGATCACCCCTTCTCTACAGAGGAGGCACACCATCTAGTACTTTTGAGGATCATATCACCAAAACTGGTGTACAAACACATCCACTAACCTTAAATACATTTACTTGGAAGAAATTCCAAGTAACTTCTGGAACTGAATTCTGAATATATAGGTTTGGGTTGCTTAAGAAAAGTTGCCATCCTAAGCCCCTTTCACACGTTACCCAGACACAAAAACCACGTTTGCCAGCCAGTGTTCAAACAGTGGAGCCACAACCAATCACAACTCCCTAATGGGTGAACCCATAAGTATACACTTGTTCGCAAACACAGGTTTCTCGTAGTCATACTTTAACAGGGCAATTCTAAGCATGTTGTGCATTAGTCAGTTTCCCCCCCCCCAACGTTTCGTAATCTGCTGTGAGACTCAGTAAGAAAGGTGGGCTGTAAATGAAGTAAATAAGGGCTACTCAGAATCCTAGTCAGGTACACGCAATGGGATTTACTCCCAAGAAAGTGTTCTTAGGATTGCACTGTAAAAGCTTTAACTATCGCCTCAGAAACTATCCAGAAACATTCATGTATCCGCACATCATCATCTATAATATCTGAGAGCCAGCCTGGTGTAGTGGTTACAGTGCCAGGCTATAGGGACTCGCTGCGAGAATGAAATGGAGGAGAGGGAAATAATACTATAAGCTGCTTTGGGTCTTCACTGGGGAGACAAACAGGACATAAATATCTAAATAATTAAAAGCACCATGAACTTTATTTTAAAACAGAAAGATACACTAATAAAATTACGCTGGCTTTTAAAGAGAGTATTAGAAAGTGTCTCATTTCCACAGATCTGTCAGAGGACACAAAAGGCAGCTTCAGCTGCTACCACAGCCCAACAGAGAGAAAGAAGGCTTTTAAATGGGAGAATCCAACTCTCTTCTCAATGGTCTAAGCCAAGAGGCACTGTAGAGGAAAGGCACTAAGCGCCTAAGGGAAGGAGCAAGAAAGTGGCTGCATGTCTCCTGAATAACTCCATTGGCAGCTGCACTGATGTATCCCACGTGTCCACGATCAGCCCGAAACTGATCTGCTTCACTGGAGCTTATCAAAGAAAACGGGGAGCCTGCTGCCCACACACAAATATTAACAATGGAGGCAATGAAAAGCTTCCAAGAATGTCAGCATATTAGTGCGTTGGGATCCTTTCCTCCCCTACCACAAGCAGTTGACCCCCTCCTCACACACTGTTTTCGCCCAACACAAAAGAGAAGGGGGTGTCTCTGCGGTCTTTGTTGATGACAGGTAAATGGAACCGGTATTCTCTTTAAACATAGCAAACTGTGCTCAGAGGATTTCTGGGAGGGGGGTGATATAAAAGCAGATTACTGTGGAAAGACACCCCCCCAACCACTGTCGCCAATGCAGGAGATATCACCTGCACAGCAACCCTCCTTTCTCAGGGACAACTGCATTCATAGACAGTACAATCGGTCCAGGAAACTCCCCACTTAGTGGTGCACAAAGGCTTTTGATGCTGAAAAGTGATGCAATTCAATATTCTGTCAAGTGCAAAACACACCATCTGATTACAGGTGTGTGGGCATGTGTGTTTGTGATGGGCTCTGCCGAAAACATCCTGGAAAATCAGCTTCCCAGGTCACTTCCAGGTCCCTCCTCCCCTAAAAAGCTCACTGAAAGGTGAGCAGCTGCAGCCCCCCCCCCATTCCGAATTCAAGGCAATGTGGGCATATGATTTCAAACATTCCCTGGGAAACAAAGCTCGGCAGGTTTTCTACACTGCTTGCTTCCCATTCCCGTCAATCTGCCCCTTTGGATTTTATTCCAGGAAGTTCTTAATGAATTTTTAAGCAAATGTGCAATAACTGAAGCTACACAAGGCTTTTAATCCTTAATTTCCCACATGTAGACATATGTGATAGATAACATGCAAAATCCTGAAAGAGTCTGATGTAAAAGAAACAAAATGCTGGTCTCATTAAAAGCTTCCTTTGCTCTTCCCCACTTCTACTTTGGATTTGAGCCAATCCTTTTTCTTTCATACATTTACACACAGTGATGAGAAAAAAATACTATAAGAACAGGATTTTTACAATCTTTCTGGTCAGTTAATGTTAAAATGCTTCCACCAGTTGGAGACCCCTTTCTCCATCAGATTATTTCAAAGCAAACATCTAATGGTAATGTTCTTAAACAAGATTCGTGGCCCAATTCTACACATTTACTCAGTAGTAAACCCTGCAGAGTTCAGTGGACTGGACTGTCAACAATAAAACAGGATATCAAAAAGCTAGCTGAACCTGACTCCCCAAACAGGGTCACTTTACCCAAAGATGCTGTGGCTCGCCTGAAGATCACTTTGCTACCTCGCAAAGCTTGTGAGTGACACCACATGATAGCGGAAATGAAGCACAGAAAGAGGAGAAAATGAAGAAGGATGAAGCTGTAAGACCAAACCCAAAGCCTTCCCACAAAGGAAGAAGGTGCTGAAATTTTTAAAGCACAGGCAGTCATTCTTTGGGATTTCCACTCAACCATTTGGGTCCATTAGTACTAAGACTATCTCAGTGAGGGGACGTATGGATGTATAGATAGACGTATACATGGATAGAGACACAGAAGCAAAGGAAAACCAGGTGTGTGCATGACTTTAAATGCTATAAATCCATTCACCGCCACTGCAAATGCACAGGCTAACAAGCCATCTGCACCAGCAAAGGATCACATTGAATCTCATCACTAGCAGACTCCTGCATGTTAGTCCATTAGAGTTGCCTTTCAACAATTAGGGGGTTTACTTCCTGGCTGGGGCCCCTCGGTCTAATTAGAGGACCTTAGGCTTAGTTAATCGACTGCAGTCCAACATAATTAATGGAGAGAAGTACCACCACCCAAAGATGCTTCAACACACTATTGGTATTGTATTATGGACAAAAACAGGCTCACACCCCTCCCCATCCAGCCCCTGCACCTCACCCCCTCTCCCAGCTTCTATGAACTCAGGGAAACTGGCTCCATGGGGTCTGGTTTGGAAGAGATTCAAGAAGAGACAATTGTCATGGCATGGGTGTGAGTGAAACAAACCAACAAAAGCCATAGCTTTAATCATGTTTTGCTGGAAACACATACACAATCATCTGCATAGGGCAAACCTAGAGGACAAGGGACCTTCCTGTCTGTCCTACTCTCTGGTGTGACATGAAACTGTAGGAAGTAGCCACAGTAATGACGTTTGGCTGGGCTCCAGGTGATTGCTCTGCGGGCAACAGGATTCCTGATGCCCAGTGATGTGAAGCTCCCTTCTCAATGCCAAAAGACTTGCTCACCAGCATCTATAAGGCAGGCAATGGCCCTAATGGGAGCTCTACCAGTATCTTTCCATCTCTTTTTAAACATACACCGGTGTCTATATAGACACCTCACAGAGAGAGAGAGAGAGAGAGAGAGAGAGAGAGAGAGAGAGAGAGAGTTTTATTGTGTAAGGCTAGTATAGCATCTTGGACTGATTACACAAAAGCATCATCATCTAAAGAAGACACTGCAAGAAGATGGGGGGGGGGGGGTGATCCTGGAAGGGATAAAGCATATATATTATTGCTGCCAATTCTCTTCCTCTCCAACAACATAATCCACTTTCTTCTTTCTTTTAACACATTACCGGAAATCTTTAAAGAATTCTCATCATAGGCTGACATCTGGAGGATGAAATGACAATAGGGAAAAACTGAAGCAGCCTGGAATGACCGCCTATGCCAGCGAGGTAAGGAGGACCAGGTCGGGAATGTTAGGCAGAGAGAGTGTGCCATAGGCAGAGAGACACACTCTTGTAGCAAAAGGGACTATTTCTACAGGGAAGACAAAAACTCAGGTGGGGAATGGTGCCTCCAGATTAACTGCTACTAAAGAAGGAAATGGTTTCTCGCCTTTATAGATACACACAAACCTCTGGATTGAACAGGGGGGGGGATCAAGAAGCATGAAGCGGCCAGAAGTGCTTCATTCCTAGAACCATTTCAGCCTTATGGGTCTCCAGCTGCAAAGAGGTTCTTAAGTGGTCATGGGGTTTGGCTAGTCATACAATGGCAATACCACCACACACACACACAGAGCCGCAGGCAAGTGTAAGCACCCAACGAGAAAGCCGTGCAAGGGATGCGCACCACACACACATTATGTGCATTGCTTTCCCCCTCCCCAATTATCGGCATTCGCTGGCAGAGGAGTTTTGCCCCACAGCCAGCCACAGAAGCCTTCCAAGTCTGAGCCACCTGCTTCTCCCCATCCAACCTTGGGGAGGGGGGCAGTGAAGAAAGGGCAGCATCACCTCAGGGAACCTCGTGAGGGTGGGGCAGAAAAGTCCTGCTAGCCCTGTCCATCTCCCCCACCATCAGGCTGGACAGAGGCTGTCCACGGGGGCCTTTGTGGGGCGGAAAGAATCCTCTCCGGAGGCTGCAGTTCTTCCCTCATCTTTCCCCGCCTCTGGCCAGGGGGGGTGTGTCCTTCCCTTCCCTCAGGTGTATCGACAACCCTGCGATGGCCAAGCCCCGGCACTCCTAGCCCTTCGCCCATCTCTTCTCTTTTCCATCTGATTTTCCCTCCTCTTCTTTTCTGCAACCGAATCCCACCATCAGGCACACACGCACAAAGATCCCGAGCGCTCAACGCCTGCAAGCCACCCGATCGCCCCAATCCCTCCCAAGATCCTCGAGCTTTCCTAAATCAGGCTCGGCTTCCCGGGAACGACCCCTTTCCCTCCCGAGTGGGAGAGAAGAGGGTTCTGCCTTCACCCTCTTCCAAACCAAAGCACAAAGACACGTCCAGCGCGGACCCCCTCCCCGATCCCTGCGGCTCCTCTTCGGCGGAGTTGTCCTTCCTTCAGCCTAGACCGTCCCCCCCCACACACACACACATGCGCCCCGGCCCAGTTGGGGGCTCAGCCCGCGCTGTCCCCGCCGAACCCACCGTGTCCGCCCCGCAAGGAAGCCGGGGACCTGTAGATCGCGATAGGCACTGACGGGTGCTTGCTGCTGCTGCCATGGAAATGGTGGACATGCGGCGCCCCTAAACTGGAGGCGCCCCACGCCACCCCGAGGAGGCCGCTGAGAGTCAACGGGAGTATCCAAAGCAGGGCCAGGCGGCCTCGGGCCGGGCCGGGCTCGGACAGTCCTAGCTCCCCCATGCGTTGGGGCATGGCCGGGCTCTCCCCAGCCCAGCCCGAGCGCGGCAAACTTTCGGCGCGGGAGTCGCGCGCGGGCGGCTCACCGCACCCAGCAGCGCGTCTGGGGCGCTGCGTCCAGGCGCCGATCCCTCGCCCCGGGTCCCTTCTTGGCCGCCAGAAGGCCGCTCATAGTCAGAGGCGCGGCAGAGCCGCACGGAGCACTGGCGGCGGGGACGGCCCCGAGGAGCCTCCAGAGCTCATCCACGGGCCAGCGGGCGGGCTCTCCTAGCGAGCGGCGCGCCGGAGGGTCTCCTCCATAATCCACGAGGCAAGCGGGCTCCCCGTCTGGGTCCAGCAGCCGCGGAGGCGGGCAAAGGGCGCCAAATTCCCCGCGAAGGGCAGCGGCAGGGGGGCAGCCATTCGGCGAGCGCTGTCCCCTCCGAAGGCGCGCCGGCGACGCGCGCTGCTCCGCGGCGAGCTCCTGCTTTCCTCGGCCCGCGCTCTGCCTAGTGCCAGCGAGGCGACGGCGACGGAGAAGCAGCAGCAGCAGAAGACGACGGCGACGGCGGGCAGGAGGCGGCGAGAGGCGCTTCGCGAGGAGAATCCATTGCACGCGTCTGAACGGAGCCAGCGCGGCGAGGGGGGCGGGCGCGAGCGAGCGAGGAGCGAGCCATGCTGGCGGCGGCGGCGGCGGCGGAGAGCGCTATGCAAATCTGCAGTCTCCCGACAGCAAATCAACGGAGCCCGCATGCAATGCGGAGGACCCGCCGATGGCGGAGCAACGAAGCCTGCCCCGCCGAAGCCCAGCGCCGGCTCAACGGGGCCATGTGGTCGCCAGGCCGCGGAGGAGGGCTCCTTTCAAAGCCGAGTCGTTTTTTTATTTGAACGGGGAACAGTCTGGGCTGGAAGGAGCTAAAGACGGGGGGGCGGGGCGGGGGGAGAGACTCCCTGCTTAAAAATAAACACGGAGAAGGCTGCTTGAGCGTGTGTAGGGCTGCACTTTTAAGACACTGGAGGCTTGTGCGTGTGCATGGGCCATCGCGTGTTGAGCGCCACAAATAGAATTTTCCCATAATTTCACCTCAAACACGATGCTTTCAAATCGGGTCAGTTCACGCTTTCTGCTACCTGTCTCAAGGCAAGTAGAGGCAGGACTGACCTAGTCCGAAATCACATGCAAGACTTCTCATATACAGGCATCCCATGATATTGACATGTGCCAACTTCAGTTTACACCTGAAGGGGATCCCAGAAAGCTTGTTGTTTTATCACTGCAGTATCAATATGCTTAACACACCTTTCAGTCACAAGAGGGAATAGGATAGGAGAATACTTTTAAATGCTTTAGAGGGTTCAAAGCACTTTACGCCTTGTTTCAGTAATCCTTAGGACAACCCTGTAAGTGAGGCCACCATTATTATCCTTCCCTGCTACAGATGCAGAGTAGAAACTGAAAGATTGTTCAAGGGAGAGGCAAGATTTGAACCAGGATCCTCCTCTGAGCCATTACACTGAGCCCCCAGGAGAAAGAGCAGGCTGCCTGAGAAATCATTAACTGAAATTTCAGAAAGCCATACCAAAATATTAAATCTCCAAGTATAAAAACTTTTATTACACAGAGACATGATGTTTCACAGGCCTAAAAATGCAAGAGATGTGTAAAGCAGTGTCGGGGTTCAACACACTGCATGGAAACTCGTACAATATACTTTAATGCTATGTATTCCCACTAGCTAGCTATCAGCTATTGACATAAAGCCTTGCAGTGCCACACTTGGACACAACAGGGTGTGTTAACCACTGAGGTCTAATTTTCTTGCTTCTAGCATTTCTAAATCAAACGACATTCTCTGCCTCATGTTGTCTTTTGGCAAGACTTGGCAGTGCAATACCAGGCATGGCTGGTGTTGTTAATACACAATGAGAATCTGCAAAAGGTGATTTTTACTATTTCTCCCTCATATTTTGCAAAGGTAGTGCATATAACATAATACCATCTAAATTGGCAGTTATATTTATGCCATAACTGCTTTTAATTGCATCAAAGCCAAAATACGCCCCCCCCCAACCCTAACCAGACTAAATGATGAGAAATTTGTTTCCCCACCTCTTACTTAGACCCCAAATCTCAAGACAGCATGAAGGATCACCCAAGAGATAATGAGATGTGCACATGATCTTTAATATTGGTAGCATTTGTACAAGGAGCTGCAGGAAGACACTGCAAAGAGGGATCCAGTTCCATTTTTTAACTGTGTCCCCTCATTTCTTTAGGGTGACCAGAGGGCAAGCTTCCTGCATTTTTAATAATATTCAGCTTGTCATTCAGAGGTGAAAAAGTCACACTTTGCCAAATCAGCAAGTTATTCATAAAAGCACTGACAATATTCTATGCCCTGCCCTCCAACTAAATTTCAGATAAAGGAACTCTATCAGAAAAAGGGGACTTAAGCTTAAGACATCACAAATCCATCAGTCTGTAAGGTGCCACTACATTCTCAGAGATAAAACTGCAGGGGGAAATGCCAATGGTGGAAGTAGGAAAAATATTCAAATTACAATTGGGAAATTTAATCTGAATAAACAAATATATTTGTTCCTGCTAGCACCGTTGGTGTTTTGCCTACTTTCTATCTCTCTGATTGGTGTGGCCGTCTTTTTTTCTTTTCACCACTACATTCTCCACTGCTTTGGCTGCAACAGGACTATGAACACGAGAACAGCCCTGCTGTACCAGACGGGTGGTCTGCCAAGCTCAGCAACCTGTTTCACACAGCGGCCATTCAGATGCCCTGGAGGACCAACAAACAGCAGGCCCATGCCTTTCCCTGATACTGCCTCCTAGCACCCATGTTCAGAGGTTTGCTGCCGCTGGAAGTGGGGGGTTCCATTCAGTCACCATGGCTAGTAGCCACGCGCTCCTCCATGGATCTATTTCCCTTTTACAGCCATTCACACGTTTAACCATCATTACATCCACTAGCAATGAACTCCACAATTTAATTACTCGTTGAGTAAAGAAGTATTTCCTTTTGTCCATCCTCCTGAATCTATTGTCTGTCAGCTTCACGGGATGCCCTTGAGTGCTAGTATTCTGACACGTTACTCTCTCTGCTGAAAATTGTCCTCTGGGACTCCTCTTTAAAAATCAGTGCCAACAAGTGGTGATTCCATGGTTACTATACACCTTCAGTCAAGCGAAGCACAACCCACCAGATGGAAACTCGGAAAGCCCTCCTCAGAAGATCTGTTCAAATCCTACTCAGGTCTGTTTGGTGGGGCTTATTCTCAGGAAATGTCTTCTTAGAATTGCATTGACTATGACTTAAATATTGATTAGTTAATTAATAAGCTACAGTGTATCGAAAGTGATGCCGGAACATCCAGCATAATCAGGGCTCTCTTTACCTCACGTTTATTTATTTTATGTTATTCATTAATACTTCACTTTTCTCCCCAATGGGAACCCCAAGTAGGTGACACAATTTTTCTCTCCTCCATTTTATCCTCACAACAACCTTGTGAGGTAAGTTAGGTTGAGAGTGTATGACCAACCCAAGATCACCCAGTGAGCTTCCCTGGAAAAGTGGGGATTCAAACCCAGGTCTCCTAGATCCTAGTCCAGCAACCCTGGCTCCATTTTTAGATCCCCTATGACCATTTAGAAGGAGCACTTTTATCTGTGGCCATCTCATTGAGTTTTACACATTGTTAATATACAGAAGAATCAGTATGCTGCATGTATATGCCAGATATAGGCTGCATATTATCTATTTGTTTAGAAAATATAGATGCCATCTCTCTGAGACCTGCTTTAGGCAGTTTACAACTAAAGCAATAAAACAAGCCATTAAAATGTTCAGTTGCTTAATTTAAAAAAAAGACTCTAACCTCTGCTGATAGCGTTGGCAGATATGTAAAAAAAGACAACCACAATAAATGTCACTATAATATATTGCTATTAGAATAATAGAATCCTAAGGTAGGAAGGGGCCTCTAGGGTCATCTAGTTGAACCCCCTGCACAATGCAGGAAATTCACAACTACCCCCCCCCCCCAACTGCCCCAGTGATCCCCGCTCCATGCACAATATAATCTTGATATTATCCAAGGTTTTGCCTCTGATCCTTATTCACACATGCGCTCACTCACCCACTGAAATCCATGCTATAGCCCTGCATCCTAAGGATATATAAACCCCCCCCCCACACACACACACACACCCGACTCCTCTGAGCAGTAAGAAGATTCAAGACAATGGATTACTGTATACTAAATGTTCTCTGTCTGTAATGGGGTGAAAATGGAGAAATTAAAACAAATCCTTCAGCTTTTTTTAAGGTGCTAAAATCAGTACAAAGGGTTTATCTGAGGGAAAGCCCTTGATCCTGGGTCATGATAAACAAACAACAGCAACCCCCGCCCCCACCCCAGTTCTTACAAGCAATCCCCGATGAGCTATTAGAGAAGGACAGGAGGTGGGGCGAGGAAGGACTGAGCACAGGGACCCCAGGCAAAGTCTTGGCAGCAGGAAGAGGAAGGCAGGAGATGAGTGTGAGAAAGCAATGACAAGGTGGGGGGGGGATCCTGAGGGAACGCCAAAGCCCAAAAAATCAACAGCAATCAGGTATGGTATCCTGGGAAGGCATTGGGTTCAAGGAGGTGAATGGCCAATCAAACTCCGGTTACTTTCAGCCCATCCTGAAGGCTAACAGAATTATATCAGTTATGCCATACAGGGCAGCCAGCATGATGTAGTGGTTATGTCAGACTAGGATCTGGGAGACTCAGACTCAAATCCTCAGCTTGCTGGGTGACCTTGGGCCAGTCATGCACTCTCATATTAACCTACTTCACAGGGTTGTTGTGAGGATAAAATGAAGGAGAGGAGAAAAATATAAGCAGCTTTGGGTCCTTACTAGGAAGAAAGGAAGAGTATACATTAAGTAAATAATAACTAACTAAATAAATACAACTTCCATGTTCAGAATCCCTCTGAATATTAAACTTTACAGGCAAGCAACCAGATTCTCTTTATGCCATGCTTATGCATTCCCCAGAAGCGTCTGACTTAATGCTGTTGGAAAGCAGATGTGAAGATGAGACTGACCTTCGATCTGCTTCCAAAAAAAAAAAAAAAAGTTCTCCATGTATTCTTGCTGCATTGGCATTGGCAAGGCAATGTTTCTCTTTTGAAGCTGGACAGCTCCCACAGAAATAGAACAGCTTACTACCGTGATGGGCTTTCCAGCACTCCATGTATGCAACCCACAGCCTGTTAGAAATTGCTGTCCAGCGACTCTCGTCACCTGCAGCTCTTTAACCCTGGAAGGACTTATATTCCATCTGCCTCGTGAGTGAATACAAATATAAGCTTTTTCAGACTTTGATATGGGAATATGAGGGCCCCCCGCAAACTCCCTCTGTACATCAACCCTGTGAAGGCCTGATTGTTTCTATTTTGGGAACTGAGACAGAGTGACTTGCCCAAGGCTACATCAATTAATCCATGGTAAAGTTATGGCTTAAACTTGGGATCACCAAATTGAAATCCATGTTTTTATCCACCAGCTGAACCATCAACATCATAAATTCTTTTATTCACTGACTGCAGGGGGAAAATACTGAGCAGATCACATAGCTGAAATCCACTGTTGCACTTCTCACGTTTCAGCTTTGTCACAAAGGCACAAGCAACGATCTTGGGAAAGTTCCGTCTTTTGACTGTAGGCAAAGCACTCGTGTGCATTTTGGAGCAGCACAAAGGAGCAGACCTTTAAGCTATGAAAACATTCCTACAGCTGTTGCATTTTATGATAAAAGCCTTCAGATTTGGTGACCCTGGATAAAGTAAGATGATCTGGGAAGAGGAAAGCTCAGCAAAGAGGGATAGCATGAAAACAGAAAAGTAGATGGTAAAAAATGGCAAAAGATGGTTCAAGTACCTCCTTAGCTTGGAAACTGGTCTTGAGTCAATCACTGTTTTCTATCCTAACCTACTTGGCAAAGTAAGAAGATAAAATTAGATTATCCTTTGTCGCCCCAAGTTCCTATGAGGAAGGGTAGTTTTCAAGAAAACTGGACGAGTGGAAAGGAAGAAGAAGTGGCATTTAAAAAGAGGTGAAGAAGCTGTAGCATAAAGCAAAAGAGGGATTTTTATTTTTTTATTTTTTGGCGAAAAAGCCCTCCTTATGATTTTTTTTAAAATTGCAGCAGCCATTTTCTTTCCAATTTCAAGGAGACTCTGGCTGTCAGACGTGTTCATCCTTTTCATGTTTTATTGAAAAAGCTTAATTAGGAGTTCTTAGTTCTCAGAGTTAAGCTTTTAAATGAAAGGTAAAAGTTTAAAGCATCTTTGGGTAAATATGATTAAAATATATGGTAAGCACTATTTCTTATTCAGAATCAGGAGGATTTCAGGTCGTTTTTACCTCCTGCTGATATCAGAGATGGATATGAATGTTTAAATAAGTTAGTGTGGAATCCAGGTAGAGACAAAGTCAATCAAGTTGTCTGGATTTGTTTTAATTGGCACCTGAATGGGAGGAAGGGTTAACAATTCAGTGCCAAATTCTGTCTGCAATGGAAAGGATAATACCTGAGTACACAAAACAAGGCATTATTCAGAGCAAATTATACAGATATTTCCATATATATATGTGTGTGCAAATGTGTGTCCGTGTGTGTGTGTGTGGAGACAACACCACGCCCTTCCTTCTCAGCCCAGCACAGGGTCAAGCCCAGCAGCCACCAGGTTCACTGAGCTGCACATCGACCACCAGATTAAGAATCAGGCACCCGCTGACAGCTGTCTCTTTGACAGCCAGCTGTCGGACAATCAGCTGCTGGGAAGCTCCATCCTGGGAGCAGGGGAGGGGAGTGAGGAGGCAGAAGTTGCTCAGGAGACACTATTAGCCCCTCACAGATTATGCCATGTCCACATAATGCTTCTAGGTAGAGGGATGCCCCTGGACATGCCCCAGACATGGCTAGGGCCTTCAAAAGGTTTGAGGAAGGAGACCAAAGGACAGACTAGCTTTGGCTCTTAACTCAGAAGAGAGTGGAGCTAGGGGAAAGGGGTGGATTAGAGTGGTATGCAAGCCTGCCCATTCATGTCTGGGGCTAAGGGAAGGCACTTCAGCCAAATTAGGCCCTGGTACATGACAGCTGGGGCTGGGATTCCTGCAATATGTAATCACACATTTGCTTAGCTGCACTGGGCCTTTGAGCTTAAAAAACTTAAAATTTCCCCCCATGTCTTCCTTGACAGATGTTTTCTTTTGGGAAAAGGAAAATATTATGATAGTTCCAGTTCGGAGACTGCTCAGCTGAGGCTGCATCTGGTCCAAAGTGAAGATCGTCTTTCTTAACAGAGTGGATTGAATAGTTCAAAGCGGCAACTCTGTCCATGCTGATGTGACATATGAGCTGACCCCTAAATAAGCATGTATAGCATCTGGCTGTATGCTACACACTTTCTTGGGAGTAAGTCCTATGGAGTACACTAGGAGTTTAGTAATTGCACATAGGAAGCAAAAGGAAATGGTAAAGGCTTTTGCCCTTTGATGGCAATCTTGAGCTCCGGGCAGCCATGTTTTTGTAAAAGTAGATTGAGGGTCAGGGTATCGCACAATGGAAAAGCCTGATGCCTCAAGAAGACTGACCTCCATCAAGGTCAGTATTGTCTACTCAGACTGGCAGCATCTCTGCAGGGCCTCAGTCAGAGGTCTTTCACATCACCTGTTTACCTGATCCTTTCAACTGGAGATGCTGGGGACTGAACCAGGGGCCTTCTGCATGCCAAGCAGATGTTCTTCCACTGTGCTATGGCCCTTTCCCTAAGCTTCCACATGATCTGCTTGATATCTCTAAGGAGGCGGACTGCAGATTCTTGCCACACTATGGACACTTTGGTTCAAAGTGTGCAATTAATTCTCCAAAATGAACTTCAAAATGATACGTTCTTACCCGCCCTCCAAAGATCTTAATTCTTAGGAGACCAATTATAATTTTGCTTCTCAACTCAAGGCTTGTCCTAAGTGGCTGTCTCCAGTGAACAGTGGTGTAGTTAGGGCTTCATGGTTCTTGGCAGCCAACAGTGTATATATGTTTAAATCAGAGGTCAGCAACCAGAGGCCTTGCATACCAGCTGATCCTACAGTTGCTCTTCCTGCAATCATCTCAGTATCTGGCATTACCTAATGAAACTACCCATGAGAAAGTGGGGTAAGTGGGGGCTTTGCCAGCCCTATAGCATGTGGCAGTTGGTAGATAAAAAGAGCTGGTGACATAAATAGTTTGAGCACAAAAGCAAGAAAGACTGTGGCTCAATGTCATACGGATCCACAAGGGGCTGAAATCTTTTTAGCTAGTCTGACTAAGGAGTTGCTAATAAAAGGGGGGAAAGGGATGCATTTCCTGTGATAATGAGCAGGAGGGGAGATGGGAGGGAGATGCACGGATATTGCTATGGAACTAGCACCACCTGTGTGCCTGCTGCAGTCTAGCCTATACATTTGTGACCAAAGAAAGTGTTAGCAAAAGCACATGCTCTCTTTGCAAAAGCTGAAGGGATCTTGCCTGGAAAGGCTGCATTTACTCAGAGAACAGGGGAACATGCCCCCCATTTGTGTGTGTGTATGTGTAAGATTTATTCCTCTCACCCCCCCCCCCCCCGCCCTTGTGATTTTCTTTGTTACATTGCCAAGAAAAGTTTCCCCGGAGAGCCCTGTGTTTATCTTGACAGGTGTTACTGAGATCTACTGAGCCTCAGTGGAATTGTTACTGCCTGCTTTGAGGTACAGTGAAAAACATTAAGACTGCAAACTAATGAACTTACCTTATTGCATTCCAAATCATATAAACCACACAGTGGGCTGGATTAATCTACTAATGCTTCTCTAATGATGCCTTTATTGGGCATATGGTGCAGGCTTGCTATTTTCTTCACCATGTCACATGGGCAAAGCTTAAAATAAAACACACAGCCCCCCCTTTCCATTCGTTGCTACACAAATATATCAATCTTGTCCATTATTCTAACCCTTCTCCAATTGCAATTTGCTGGTACAAACTTTGATTAATTTGCAGGGGTAAACTACTGTGGAGAGAACTGAAATAGGATAAGGATTTTTTTTAAACTGTCTAGAAGGGTGTCAGTGCCTCTCTTGGACTGTAGGATAAAGAAAGTAAACTTTCATCCATTATGCCAATTGGAACACTGCATTTTTAAATCAGATCTTGGTTGTGATTCTAAAAATGCTCACTTTTGAATACATCCCACTGGACTTCTGATTAAATATCCAAGGTCAACCTGCAACTATTTATAATGAGAGATGCTAAGATTGCCTAGGCACCTCACCTTTTACCAGGAAACTCAACTTCCTAACCCCACATGTGCAAATTTAAAAATCCCTTGCTGGATCAGAAGCAGGAAATCAATTCAGAAAATTCCTTGCAAAGCTGGAAGGAAGGAAGGAAGTATGGATATTGACTACCACTCCCCAAAACATCATGAGGCCTTCATATTGTGTGGCTACAGAAAGGCTTAACAGACTGATAGCTCTTTCTCAGTTCTGTAGATTGGTGTGCATGGCTTTTCTTGGCTAATGGAGTGATTTGTCTGGCTAGTTCCAATAACTAATGGGACTCTGGCTTGATAATTAGTTATATAATTTTTTGAAACATGGATTCTTAGAATCCACGTTTCATCTCTAGGCTAGATTACTGTAACTTGTTCTACACAGGGCTGCCCTTGAGCCTGAGCCTGAGATTATGGCTGGTACAAAATGCAGTGTTATTACGAGAGTGCCAAATAAGGCACATATAACACCGTTCTTATGCGAGCTGCATTGTGGAGTACCGGATCAGATTCAAGGTTCTGGTATTGACCTATGGGGTCCTGTGCGGACTGGGACCAGTGGAGTACCGGATCAGATTCAAGGTTCTGGTATTGACCTATAAGGCCCTGTGCGGACTGGGACCAGCATATCCATGGGACCGTCTCTCCGCATATATTCCCTGGAGGACACTCTGATCAGGGGACAAACTGCTGTTGGTGGTCCCTGGCCCCAAGGAAGCCCGCCTAGCCTCAACCAGTGCCAGGGCCTTTTTGGTCCTGGCTCCCACCTGGTGGAATGCTCTGTCTGCTGAAATCAGGGCCTGGCAGGACCTACTATACTTTTGCCAGGGCTGCATTGTTCCGCCATGCATATGGTTGAGGCTGGGTCTCCACTAGCCTGAAAAATCTTAACCCTCCCTGTGAAGGCTGTCCACCATCCTGTTTTAAATGTGTATTAATACACTGTTGTTTTAATGTAAATGAATTTTTATTGTATTTTAATATGTTGTTATCCACCCTGAGCCCGCTCGTGGGGAGAGCGGAATAGAAATTTTAAATAAATAAATAAATAAAATAGAAGTGCGTTCTCAGAGGAATGAGTGATGCCCAGCCACAGGAAATTTCAGCAATAACAGGTCTGTGGGGTCCTGAAGCAGTGAATGGAAATCATGATGGATGAGATCTTGTGGATCCGCACCTCTAACAGAAGCGCCTCCCCCCAGTGTGAGGAGCTGTCCCCAGATGCAAGAGGCCTTCTTGCACCAGAGGAAGGTGTTTTCATCAATAGAACGGATTGGCAAAACACAAACCCCTTGTAATTGCAGAGCTTTCCTGCAACTTGTGAACAGTGCTCTGCTCTTTACTATTTTGCAACTACAGACTAACACGGCTAACTCCTCTGGATCTTGTACAGTTTGATTATTCATATTGAGTTGATGTTGTATTGTTATATATTTTAGTTTATCCAGCATTAAAGGACTTTTAAAAGATTCTATGCACCTAGATTATTGTCTCTCTCTTCTTTTACTTCTGGGAGTGTACAAATAAAAGATAAAGTTTCCCCTGCTTGTTCCATTCTACATAGAAATTCTTCTTCTGAACATGGAGGTTCCATTTAACTATCAGGGTAATATAACTGATAGGCCCATTGTCCATATAGTAGTCTGATCCTATTCTTAAAAATACTATCTAACGAGCAGTATATGCAGGCAGCAGAATTAAGCAATACATTTCCCTGAGTGTATCCCTTCAAGAGTTGCATATTAATACATTTCCCATTACAGAAAGCAATCCTCACGTAAAAATCAATGAATAAGAGTGCAATTAGCATCTTCTGTATGCAGGAAAAGCTTTAACCAGTTGATTCTGCTGCATATGTAAACTGGCTCTAAGCTTGGCGCATCAAGTGAATTCTGTAAGTTAATTTATTTGTTGTGTGAAGAAGGGTTTTCTTCTTCATGTCAGCGAATGAGCTCAAGCTCCAGTAGTATGAGAGATGAAGTGAAACTTTCCCCTCTCCATCCCATTTTCAATACCAGATCTTGCTATTTAGTTAGCTTCCCCAGCAACACTACATGTTACTTTACGTTACTTTCAATCCCTAACTCTTTTTCACTGCTGCTGCTGCCACCACACTTTCAGTTGATGTTTCCAGTGACCACAAAATACATGGCACCAGTTCTACCCAGATTTCCTGAGAGCCTTGTAAAACATTTAGATAAATACAATGTTTCCCAATCAATGTTCTGCAGGACATTGCCAGGGGTTCTCCAAGATAGCATGGAATAAATATATTAAAATTTTGAAATTCCATGAAAAATTCTAAACAATCTCAAAGTATTATGGTTATTAAGGTTAGGTAAGCTGACACTGTGTTTACACACTCTTAAGCAAGTGCCCCCCTTTGGATACTTAAATCCATGGATCGGGGCCAGCTTGACACAAAGGAAATTTTTCTCCAGACCTGGGGGACCTCGCAGGCTTGCAGAAAAATGTGGGGGAAAAAACACAGAGTAGGGTTTACCAGAAAAAGACCCCAAACACTTACCTGACAGTTGCACATGAACATGAGCCCTGCAGGAATGCTAGGTGGAAAGTGGCATGCCACCACTGGAGGAACAGGACCCATCCCAGCACCCAACCCTTGCCTTTTCCCAGGCCAAGGCAAAGCAAGCTGCTGTGAGGCCAGATGCAGAGGCAATGAGCCCAACCAAGTCTCAGTGCAGAAGCAGAGAGGAGCTCTGAGGCTGGGCATGGTGAGCCGCTCACTACCACCATGCGTAGCCTCAGATTTGCTGCCATGCCCAGCCTTGGAGCAACAAGGGGGGGGGGCGGAGCTGAGACGGATTCTTGGTAGGAATGGATTGGGGGTGTTAATGGGAAAAGAGAGACAGAGAAGGAGTGGGAGGAGGAAGGGGGAAGAGAAACAGAAAATAGGTTGGCAGTTAAGGAGGAAGAGACAGAGTGGGGGAAAGGGGGTAAGAATGATACATAAGGAGTGTGGGAGAGAGGAGAGGAAGAAAAAGCAGGGAATTGGGATGCTCCGTCCCACAAGTTCCCTGCCCCCCATCACCGCTGCCACTTTCCAAGGGCCAGCATGGATCTCTGTATTGCCAGACCTGGCCTCACTCCCTGACCACCACCCCCAACATCACCACCCCTGCCCCAAAATGGCCCAGTGATGCTCACTGCCCCTGCACTGCCACCACAACACAATCTGCAACATTTTGTTGCAGGACCCCACTTGTGTGAATGTGGAGAGAGGGGGGGGGTAGAATATGTAGCTCTTTACAACAACAAAAAAACCTTTATGCTAATTTAACAGTCATTGAATTGTGCACCCCATCCTCAACTTTTTCTGAGTTGTAAAAGTTTCATAGGTATGGGTTCCTTGGGAATTTAAAAATTAATATAAGGGTTCTTCCATGGAGAAAAAGGTTGGGAAACACTGAGATAATAAATCAGAAGTGAGATCAGAAGGATCAAGAAGCTGGAGTACCTTTCATGCAACTTATTGGGGACACTCTAGTTTAAGAAAAATAGCTGTGGGGGCATTATATGGGATCATGGTGTGGACAATGTGGATAGAGAGGAAAAAATATTTTCTCATAATACTAGACTTCAGGGTCACCAAATGAAATTGATTCAAAGGGGAAAGGGGCATTTCTTCACACAAATGGTGATTGCTGCTACCACATATTGCTTTAAACAGAGATTAGACAAATTCATGGAGAACAGATCAATCAATGGCTATTAGCGCCAGCAGCTAAAAGCTCAGTGGTATTATACCACTATGAAATTCTCTGCAATGCTTCTAGATGGAGATCTTCCCACTTACAGCACTAAAAGTAAAACCAGGAACACCATGCAAGCACAGCCCAGTTATGTGCGATCAGTGTTTGTCCAGTCCTTCGCTCTGTTTACATGGTGAGATAATATGATCATCAAACTCAAACGATCAGTGCTTTTAGCTGGCACACAGCATCACTTGCACAGAGATGAAACAAAGCTAGTATCACTTTCTGAACAGCTGTGTATACATTTCATTATATCCTGATCAGACCACAAGCTAAAGACACCAGAAAAGAAAACCTGCCACCCGGGCATCTTTTGCTAGCCACATTCTGAGCGCATGCTTCTGAATTAGTTATTTCAGTAACCCAAAGAACACTATAGTGGAATCCCAAGCAGTTACACCCTTCTAGATCCGTTGAAATCAATGAGCTTTAAAGGGTATAACTCTGTTTAGGAATACACTGATAGTTACACAATCCACAGTGTCACATCCTTAATTTCTCTCTCCCTGCCCCATTTTCATTTGCTTCATTGTTCATAAAATGTCCACTTGAGACTCCAAGATCATTTCGGAGGCAGGTTTCCCCACCCCTTCCTTGTGATCTCTTTTAATTATTTACTTTCGACAACCATTCAGCAGCCAAGCTTTGGTAGCAAAGGCAGATTAAAAAAAAAAACAGGCTGCGAGACACGGCAAGGAAATGTCTCTCCTCTCCTTCTGCCCCACTAGCCAGAAACAGTATGAAGGCAATGGATCATGAAGAAAAGCAATTTCCTACTTCAGGGATTAAGCAGTGTTCTCTTTTGTACTGTTAAATCAAAGTTTTAAGTTATTTTTTCCCCAAGTAAGACTGATTCCCCCCTCCCAATTTAAATAAATAGTCTCTGGAGAAACTGCTGCAACCGAATCCCGAGCACACTGCTTCCTAGGCAATCAATAGCACAGATAAAAATCCTTTATGTTGTACTTCTTTGAGCAGGCCTATTGATAGAGCAAGAAAAATTAAGCTGCTACACAAGCTGAAGATAATTACCTTAACAAGGGAGAATTTCAAGTGATACGCAAGTCTCTTTGTTCTCTTGAGGACAAATATAAGGGATTCTAATGCAGGGGAGGGGAATACATCTGATAGTGGTTGGCAGAAGTGAGTAGAAACTTGTTTGATATTTTAGTCAGTCTTTCATGCATCCAGAAGGAGTTTCCTATTCTGTAACAAAATTAGGGTTTTGAAGTTGTCTCCTCTTGACGATGGTGTATACACTGCTTAATGAATAATTGGCAGCCTGAAACCCCAGGTCAAATCTGGCTTCTTAAGGAACATCATCTACCGTGTCTCTCTCCCTTGCCATCAGTTAGGCCCAACAAGTGGTTCCCATTTGTTTCTATCTTAAAGTGCCTCTTCACTGATGGGCCAGTCCTGTTTTTCTTCAACATCATTGCAGGAGGTAGATCACTTTTCAGTCTACATTGATTATACATTCAGAAAGAGCTACCTCTGTCATAGGAGGATACATTTTGTGCCTCCCAGGCAGCTACTTTGGGATAGTGACCACTTACTCCAGGAGACGCTATCCTTTTTAAGCCAGTAGGCACCTCTGGAATTCTGACACTGGATGATGGGCACAACCACAAAATGGCTGCCACAAGAGGCAGAGCCACAAAATCTCAGGAAGTGAGGTCATGCATAAATCTAATAGTAACTCTTGAACATTTCAGGCAGAACTTCTGCTTAACAGAATGTCTTTTGAAATGAACATATTGCTTTAAAATACTTCCTTGCATACACTTATCTTGCATACATCTTATCTTCAAGTCACACAGTGAGGATCCTTGTACTGTGGTGGCAGCTTCTGCTGAAGTACCTTCTTTAAAATCTGCACAGCCAATCAGATCTACAATGGCCAATCACAAGCCCTGCTGGCAAAGGCCCCCCACCTGTCTCCTTCCAGGAAAGGTGTTCACACACACCATGGTGGCCATAGGCATCGTGTTGGGGTACTCTGTCTTATTCTTTCTCAAAATTCCAGAAGCATATACGGGATCAGAAAGTTTGGAGACCTCTAAATTCACCCTTATCTAATTGAGCTATATATAGGACATAGGAGGTCTGGTGCAAATGGGTTGTTTTGCAAGACTAAGAGGTCAGGGTCTATACTGTATCATTGACTTAGTCCTGCCTACATGGAAGTCATTGCAGACACAAGTGGTTCAAACACAGCAGATTTTTCCATCAGCTACATTTGCCTTTTGCTTTTATGAGTCATTCTAACGGAAACTACATATTTTCCTTTACTTTGCAAAGATATTGGCACACATGCAGCAATTAAATAAAATGACAAATTCTCTTATTTATATAACAAGTTGCAAAAGGAGAGAAAGTGCTAGGACATTCCGCCCAGATAAACCTGAAAATAACACAACCAGCAGGTGCAGCAAACAACAGCCTTGCCTGTCTTCCAGAGAGTGGGTCCCTTTTTGGAATGTCTGTACAGCAAGCTACCTTGCTTCATTCTGCTATGGGTCTGGCTCTCCTTTCTTACAGCATCTTTATCTTAATGTGAACTCTCACCCTACTTTTTTCTGTTCTCAGTGTCCACAACATCCAAAGATCTTCAAATATCTTTTTTTTAAAGGGAAGTTGTTATTTGTCACCATAATTAAAAGTCTTTAATTTCTGCCATAGAGTCCTCTGAAATTCTGATTTTGTTTTCACAAAAAAACTAAGGCTGTAATTTCAAGATTTTACATCAAGACTTGTCTTCACAGGCCAGGAGTTTACTTCTGGTACATCTTCTTGCAAAGATCATTCACAGATCACTGCACTTCTCTATGGAGCTGGGATTTGTACCGTCGGAGAAAACAAACCTGCTATTGCTTACTTGATTACATATTGCGGAATGGAAGAGAATGGAGCTCTTGGTCTTGTCAGGGGTTGCTGCCTCTCTGTTCATCAACTTCTGATCCTCCACTGGAAGTTGTAAGCCAATCAGAAGTTGCAATAAGTCCAGGATGTTTATCTCAAACTGATCCATCTTGTAAACATGCCTTTGGGGATGTAATTCACAACAATTCTGATTTATATCCTGACAAGGCCCAGGATTAGATTAGTCCTGAACAGCAGGAAACACCACTGGGTTATTTTCCTCCCTCATCTTTAGGAATGGCCCAGAACTTATATGCGTGGTGATTGCTCTGCCAAAAACATTTATGCTCCAAGGCAGGACTAACCTTGGACTAGATTATACTCACAGCAAGTATAATATTGGCATAGCCTCATCTACATTAATGGAGACATGCCAGCATCCACAAGTGGGGCCTCTCAGTCACTCTATTTAATTCTAGACATTTTTTAGAACAATCAAAATAAGCTATACATTATGACTTTAATTCTCACCTGCTTGGCTAACAATTAATGCAAGAAGAGATTTACATCAGCAGAGCACTTCTACCATGCAAGAAATTTTTTACTGTTTTCCCTTGAAAACCCAGAGTTTCTCAAAAGCTTATCAGGAGACCTGTAATTGCTGGCTCTCTCACAGCCCCTCTTTGACTAACAGACCAAGTGTCAGCAGCACTGACGGTGCCATCCAAAGCAGAGTTACGTCCTTTAGGTAATGGACTTAGAAGGTTTAACTTGGGTTAGAATGGCACTGTAAGTCTGCAGTCCGAACAATGGGTGGATCTTACCCCTATTCTGCCACTTCACTAAGCAAAGTTTTAAGCCTTTCTCCAGCCTAGGGGGTCTTCCACCAACTTAAGTGGCTCTTCTGTTGGAAACATTGTGGTGTAGTGTTCAGAGTGTCAGACTAGAATCTGGGAGAGTGAGGTTCAAATCCCCAATCTGCCACAGAGGCTCACTGGGAGACCATAGGCCAATCACACATTCCGGGCCTAACCTACCTCACAGGGTTGTTGTGAAGATAATATGAAGGAGAGGAGAATGATGTAAGCCCCTTTGGGTCCTCATTAGGGAGAAAGGTGGAGTATAAATGAAGTAAATTTTTTTAAAAAACTTGGGAGAAGGCCTCTTGGAGGTAGAATCCACCTCCAATGTTTCCTGGAAGCAAACCCCATTGATTAAAAAGTTTCTTAATTCTGAGTAGACATGTTTAGATTATTCCGTAAATCTCCTTCATTCAGGATGGTGATATTACAAAGGCAGCTTCCAAACCAGATTCCCTCTTACAGTGATAGTGTCAGAATTTTTCACAGAGTTAGAAGTTTTTCTTTTAAATTTCAGCAAGCAAGAAACTAACAGGTTCATGCTGAGCCAGCTAATATTAATGAAATATCTAGGCCTATATTGTTTGAACTCACCCAAATTCTACATTTAAACACAGGCCTATTCTTGAAGAAAACATAAATGAACAAGTCAATGGGAAAGCTTCCTTGAAAGGGGAAAATTCCTGTCTGTCCACCATTACTCCCTGCAATGTAGAGACAAAGGGGTGTTTTGAGGGGGTTGTACTTTTAGCTAATGTTGAGCAAAAACCAAGCCCAGTAAATTTCACTGGCACCCCTCATGACCAGAAAGTGCACCACTACATGCTTCCTTGATAATCCTTTCCCTTGCATGGGGGTTCCACAGAAGAAGCAGGATTGTCTCTTGGCAGACAAATTAGAGTGGAAAGAGTTACTGGACACTTTGACATCTGAAGGCATTGAACTTAAGTTATAACTCATTTCTCTTATAAAGAAGAAATCCCCCACATACATTTGTTTCTCCCAGAATTCTTTCAGGAGATTTTTCTCCCCAGTATCAGAGCTCTTGATTAGAAATTAGTTATTGAATTGTTAAATAGGAAATACCAATGAAATGTTGAAGTTCCAGTTGTCCAGAGAATCTGTTCAGCTTGTTCTTCATGCACCCCATGTCGTATCAAGCTCTTACTATACCACTGTAACAATGCAAATAAGCTCAAATCTCAGAGAGGTAGCAAAAGAAAGAAAGAAAAAAGTCTTCTGACACTTTAAAGCCTATCAGATTTATTATAAATTGATTACGGCACAGAACTACTTCAACAGGCTCGAAACTTACCCCAGCCCAAATTCATTTAGATGCAAGCCAGATTCAGTCCCCTATCTGCAATATGGGCAAAATATTACTGATCCATTTCTTTTTTACACAGCTGTTAGGAGGACAGCTGTAACCCTATGTAAAACACTTGGAACATTAGAAGTGCTGACTGTTGTATAAAGGCAGTCTTAGCAAGGCTGCTGTGTTGTTTAGCTGCACTTATGCAACAGCTGTGTATGTCCTTCAGCAATTCAGCTGTCTAACTTCACTCCCACTTGGGTCAAAATCAAGTATTTGGCAGGGAGGGTCAGAAATTTCAATTAGCATGAAAAATCTACAAAAAGTATGCAAGTCAATCCACATCAAGAGTGAATGTACACAAGGATGTACTTACATTTCCCTGCCTAGGTGCCCACCTAAACATGCTGTCATGTGGGACCACTGCATGTGTCTCTTCTGTCATGTAGGCAAATGAAGTCAGTGGTCCGAAGCACAGTTAGGGTAAAGGGCACATTCTCACATACATGTACCCCACTAGATTCCCTTGCACTATCACAGGTGGTCCTCATACTTGCTGACTATATCAGTAACTCCAGAGAGTTATGAATCCTCACCCAGGGCCCAGCATCGAACCATTAACCAAGACAGCCCCATAATTAATTAGGCCATTTAGCCACAAAAGAATCCTGCTATATTGGCACTGACTATGGGCCAAGCTACACATGACGAATGACACTTGAACGGCAAGTGTATTTCTCCCTGTTCACTTGCCCTCCACTCAATACACTTGCCGTTCAAGTGTCATTCGTCATGTGTAGCTTGGCCCTTAGAAAGAACTAAACTCAGATTAGCATTTCCCACTAAATGATTCTCGGTGCAGATTGATCAAATTAGACTCTGTAATTTCCCAACACAAATCCCAGAGCAGTGAATTAACTGCCTCCAGCCATGCCCTTCCCCTTCTCTCCCCCAATTTGGAAATCTTTCCAGAACCCTTGACCTCATTCTTCCCTACTTTTTTTTACCATACTGGTAACACACCTATCTGATCCCACCAAGGCCCAGTTCTCTCTTTTCAAGCTTGGAAAGGAGATTTTGTTTTTAACTCAAGTACCTGGCTCTATAAATGAAACCAAAATCAGTCCTCAAATTGTTTGTGCCTACACAGCACTATCCCTCTTTTCTCAGTTACAGAACTGCAAGCCTGAGGCTTGTCACTTTTATCCAGTGCTCTTCCTCCTGGAATTACTTTGGATTATTTGCTGCATGGATGCTTGGACCTCTGCTTTGGGAATCGAACAGTTGTTGGATCCAATTTGACAGGAAGCTGTAGCCTCCGCTATACCTTCTTTCAGTACAACTTCGGCTCCTCTTGCCTCCCCCTTCTTGAATGGTGTATTGCTTGGAATATTTTGACCCTTTTTGTGGGCATTCTAGTGTTGAGTATTTCAGTGGATGCTGGATATGATGATTGCTTGAGTTTGCTAATTCTCCAGATCAACTACTTGCATTAATCCCTCAATAAACTTTGTTTCTCATTTTACTCTCTCTAGATTCTCAATATTCCTTCCATGCTTGCAAAAGAATTTTGCTACTAGATCACTTTTCATTGTTTGTACAGGTCACTTCCCAGATTTGGGGGCGGGGGAAGTAATCTGGATATAAAATCTAAACCGACAGCTCCTAAGAGCAGCCTAGAAGGAAAGCAGGATGGTTTGGATTTGGACCAAATGGGAATGTGAGTCACATTCACAGTGGCACATCCTAGGGTACACATGTCCCCCCCCGCCATGTTCTCAGGAGGGTCAGGTGCAGACTAACATTTCTGTACTGCAAGGATTTTCACTCATGCAATGTAATTAAGGCACTTTCCCCCTCCTGTGGTAGCCCAGAATTGATCCTAGGGTAGAAAGAATCTCTGAGAATAGAACTGGTGAGGCATGCTGGGAAAGGAAAGCAGGAAAATCACATTCCCTGGTTGAATATGCTGGGGCCTGTGGAAGTGGTTAGTCCAGATGCAAGTCAATGGGGGGAAGAGCTACCAGCACAGCATCTGTTGCTAAGTTACCTGTGGCTTGAAGGCTTAGTGGTAAGCAGGGGTCATTTCGTAGAAAAAGAGCTGGAGGAACTCATTAGCATAACTCATTAGCATATGCCATACCCCCTGACATCACCTGTCCTGGCTGTTTTGGACCCAATCCTGGCCATTCAGGGCCGAAATTGGGCCCAAAATGGCAAAAAGGGGTGGAAAATGGCTGAAAAGGGCCCCCAAATGGTCAGGATTGGGCCGCTGCTGAGCGGGAGAGTGATCCACCACCCATCAGAGGCCCGATCTGGGCCATTTCAGCCCCAATCCAGGCTGAAACGGGCCAAAAATGGCTGAGAGTCAGGTGGGCGGGGCCACCTGTCATGTGACCTCTTTGGGGAACTACCGGAACTGTGTTCCTGCATGTTCCCCCTCAAAATGAGCCCTGGTGGTAAGTCAAGAGAGGCCATAGCAAGGCCTCAGATACCTAGCAGCCCCAGGGGACATATATACAGTAGGTCACATAATATTGGCACTGGGGTGGCTGAGAAAGATTTGCCCCCAAACCCAGCTGAAGGTGACACAACCAGACACAGAGAGGGATCTGGAGGACTGAGTATCCCCCCCCCCCCTCCACAGACACACAAACACATATTACCAAATCTAAGGTTTCAATTATAAGGGAAATGTAGCAAAATAGCTAAGGAGGCAAAGCTCTGATTCTTTATCCTGCACCAGCAGGAGACGGATTGTTAGTTTGCCCTAAACTAAGACAGTACCAAGAAGCATAGGAAGGGGCAATTAATCACCAAGGTGAACTTAGTAATATGGACTGTTACCATGAGAATTACAACATCCACCTGCCAGTCAAAGAAGATTATATCACTCTAGAGTCTACACCTTTATTAGCTTAGTTAATATTCTTGCTTAAGAGCCATACTTTATTTAAACATAGTATATACTATTATCTCTGATGCTTTTGTTTACATTTCATAGTTTCCACTTCGCCTTTTTTTTTTAGCTCTGATGCTTTTGTTTCTTACTTTCCTTTTTGCCTTTTTTTAAAAGGTTGACCTGCTTCTTTAAGAAGATTCCACTTCAAGACCCTGGTTGATTCTCCCACCACACACGAACACACAAATTAGAAATTGCTTGTGTTCTTTTTTTCAACTACAAGAAATGTATTGATTGATCCAACCTTGAGTTAATTAACTCATTATGGTGACTTTTTTCCAGCGAACATCCCTGCAACAGGTCATCCTTGCCAGAAGCCTCCTCCCGCCACCCGCCCTTCAATTTCTTCAAAGCATCGCTTGCTTTGATCCAGATTGTCACAGTATCCCAGCAACATAAAAATAGACCTGTTGCGGCTCATTCTGAGATTGCTGGTGGCTGTGTTTTGTGCTAAGAGAGCTACCTGAAAATAGACTTCTCTGGTATGTGAGGATTTCCAGAAAGGATTTGCATTGTCTTACAGCTGAATTCACGACACCGTACAAGGCCATGATTCCACTGGGGTTTGTTAAAGACAACAAGATTGGAATAGATTCTGCTTGTAGTGCAAGCAGACTGCTGGGGAAACAAACAAACAAAAAGTAACAGCAACATGAAAGCCTTTAGTTCTTTGGAGTGAAATCTAGAAGAATAAAGAAGCATGCACCCTGACCTGGATGGCCTAGGCTAGCCTGACCTCATCAGATCTTGGAAGCTAAGCAGGGTGGGCCATGGTTAATTATTGGATGGGAGACAACCAAGGAAGACTGGTGTTGCTATGCCAAGGAAGGCAATGGAAAATCATCTCTGAATGTCTCTTGCCTTGAAAACTCCTTGAGGGGTCACAGTAAGTGGGCTGCAACTTTATGACATCCACACACACAATGATGCACTCATCCAGTACATGGGCTCCCCCTGATATTGACTAGGAACTTCCTTTGGCAATGGTGGGGTGCAGTGTCCAGCCCCACTCTCTGTCCAGAACTCACCAACCATTAGGACACCCTCACCTCTTATGGTGAGGAGTGCCCAGTTAAAAGCAGGGTATTCAGAGAACCAGCTATACCTGTCATTACAATGTTAAAATGCTATAGCACTAATTTATAGGCATTCAAAAAAAAGAACATGCTGGAATTAGTTGGGAAAATAAAAAAGGCAGCACTGTTGGAAGTGCTATGGACATTTCAGACAGTACTCAGCAATGAATGGGAAGCACATGGAAAACCTGAGAACAGGTAAAACAATTTTTTTTTAAAAAAGTGGCTCAACTTCACATTGGAAATGGGACACAAATGACTTTGTCTGAAAAGGTTAAAAAAATCTATTAGCAATCAGCAGCCAAAATGGCTGTGTCTAAAATGGCACAAATAATCCACCAGCAATCAGCAGTCAAAGCAGATTACAAAGGTTGTCTGAAAAGGGCCATGGTGGCAACCCAAATAAGTAACCCAGGTCGAGCAGTTTAAGCACCATGGGTTGAGATCCCTTGTGCTACACAAGAGATTTATTACAGCCAGCGCACACATTAATTTACTCTGCTAACATACTCACATAACTTTACAAGAATGTTCTACTTGCATGAGCAATGGAGTACTGCAATTTGTGGTTTACTTTTTCAGAACCGGAGATATAATCTCAGGCAAATCCATGTGCATGAGGCTGTGCTGTTCATGCAAGGATTCCACTTGTGTGAAATGTTATTTACAAGGGTGAACAAGCAGCAGTAATGTTTGCCCCATGAGTGGGCATGACAATTCTTTCCCTTGAGAATGCTTGGGAAGCGTTCTCATATTTTAATTATATGTTTATTCATTTAAAAAATAAAAAGGAAGTATATATGAAACATTTAAAATTAGATGGAAAAAAACCAAATACAGGATAATCCTCAATATCATATTCATTCTGTTAATTATTAGGTTAAAGTGAATGCTTCATGATCTCTGGTCTAGTTCTGGGCCAGCACGAAATAACTCATCACAATTGCTCCAAAAGCCTTGCAGATTTTTACTGATGGTTGGCTTCAGGTGTTCAGGACCAAGATGGCTAAAGGAAGAAAGACCTGAATGGGTGACCTAAAGTCTCCCACAAAGGCTATATTTATAGGTATGTACAGAGTTGCTATGTTGTGGAAATTAAGAGCGATGAACCAAGATCAAGGAGATTCAGGTCCGAATCCCCACTCTGCCATGGAAGCTCTCTGAGTGACTTTGGGCCAGTCACATACATTCAGCCTGACCTACCTCACAGGGTAGTTAGGAGTGTAAAAATAAGAAAGGGCTGCCCAAGGCTCTGTGAAGAAAACAGGCAATAAAAAAATATCAAACAGATCTCCCCTACCTTTTTACTTAAGACCCATGCCTGGGTAGAAATGATTATTTGAACACATCCTGTTTCAGTCCTTCCTCAAAAGGCAACTCTCTCATGAAGTCTTCTCTTGGATAACTAATAGGTCAGATTAAAAGTAACTTTCCCCTAATATGAACATAATCTGGGTCCCTATTCTTGTTCTTTGATTGCAGACCTGAATCTTTTCTCTCACATATTATTTTGTCCCTACTGTCCTCCACCCTGCTGACAACCTTTATACAGTAAGCACCTCAAGGAGGGGCTCTTTTTTTTCTGTTATTCTGCTAAGTACCATATAGAACAGGGGTGGCCACACTTGCTTAATGTAAGAGCCACATAGAATAAACCTGAGATGTTTGAGAGCCACAAGATATGATGCACTGAAGTGACTTCAGAGGAAGAGGCGGGTTTGGGGGAGTGCCCTGAAAGTGACATCACAGGAAGGGGTGGTGTTTTGGCACAGCATGCTGGAAGTGACATCATCAGAAGGGGTGGAGCTTGGGAAGGACTACCACCTGACCTTTGACCTGAAAGTGACATCACAAAAAGTGGTGTCATCCTTGCAAGGCACCACCTCCAAAGTATTCTGGCTCCATCTCCAAAGACCCCAGGTATTTTTTGAGTTAAACTTGGCAACCCCAATGTTTTATTGAAAATAGGAAATACATGGAAAGAAAGAAGGAAAAAAGGGAGGGAGGAAAAGACATGGAAAGACAGAAAGGAAGAAAAAGACAAAGAAATCCATGGAAAGAAGGAAGGAAAAGACAAAAAAGAAAAGATATGGAAAGAAGGAAGGAAGGAAGTAAGGAAGGCATGGAAAGATATGGAAAGAATAAAGAGGAAGAAAGTAAGGAAGGGAAAGAAGGAAAGAAATATATGAAAGGAAGGAAAACATGGAAATATTTGGAAAGATATGGAAAGAAGTAAAGAGGAAGGAAGGCAGGAAGACATGGAAAGGAAGGAAGAAAGATATGGAAAGAAGAAAAGAGGAAGGAAGGCTTGGAAAGACGGAAAGAAGTAAAAAGGAAGGAAGGAAGGCACGGAAAGAAGGCAAGGCTCTACCTCGGCGCTTCCTCGCCGCTTCTTCGCTCCTCCCTTTCCCCTTCCCCCCAAGTGCCCTTCCTGGGAGCTCGCTGCGAGTGCAGGGCTGGCAAAGCTCGGTGCCTGCAGAGGAGCGCCCAGCATGGCGAGGGAGGGTGGGCTGTCCTCGGTCCTGGCCCGTCCTTTCCTTGCTCCAGCATTGGGAAAGATTATATATTATAGAATGAGGGTCCCAAATAAACCTGTCAACTATTCTCCCAAAGGTTTTGCAATGAACTGTGACCTGTTCATATACTGAAGCATTCACTGGGGAGTGAACCATACACCGAGCAAAGCCACTGCAAAACTTGTGTTGTCTTTTGGCATATCCACACAATTGTGCAAACGGTGTCTTGGTTTAGTGAGAGAAGCAGAGGGGAGACAAAAGTCCTGGAACTTGGAGTCTGCAGTGGAAGTGAATGTGGCACAAAATGGACGACCGCAGAGATAGAAGCAGAAAGCTATGCGGACTTGAATTGATGTGTGATATAAAATAGGAGCTAAGACTGTCGTGAATGATAGGAGCTATAATTCTATCAAGGAGTTCCGGAAACTGCAATAGCCATAAGCATGTAGGCCATCATTCACCATTATTTATTCCCTCCATAAATTTCAGAATAGGTCATCAAATGCAAGGATGCCTCCCTAATCTAGCGAGAGAAAGGTGAACTCCCTCTTCATTGCCAAAGCACTCTGTGACTGACAAGAAATGTTTGGAACAGGGAAATGAGACATTCTCTCCAGACAAGGAAATCCAGGTCAACAGAGATAGCTGGTGTTTTTTTTTTTAAGCATTCCTCACACTGGCTCTTATGATCTGATTTGCTTGGGCAAGAAACCACATTTGACTTTTCTCCAGGGAGCATAAGAGAATCTTACAGTACCATTGATTTGTAACTGTCCAATAATTAAATATAAGCTTTGCACTTATTCTATGAGGAGTATTTTCTTAGCCATCATTTTCTTTCAGGCTTCCAGTAAAGCCTTGGTCTAATATAGTACAGTGTTGGTAGTGGAGATGTTATTGTATTTTAAAATACATGTAACTCTTTTTGTCTCTTTCTCTGAGCTCTCACCAAATATATCAATGCCACATGTCATTGCTGACAAGCCCACACAGCGTTTGTGAATGTCTAAAACTTCAGTGGTACAGCAGTGCATGAGGACAATGACTGAACTGTGATTGTCAATATTCACTGGTATATATCTTAAAAACAAGGGAACATCTGTATATTTCACAGAAGTCTGTCAAAGTGTACATTCGCCAGATTCAGGATACTTTCTGAAATGTTTGTTTCTGGGTATACATATAACTAGATATAGGATGCATTCAGGTACTATAGTGAACTGTAGTTAAAAACTGTGCTTTGATCAAATACAGGTTAGTTATTATGTCTGACATCAACAGCTTGGAGCTCGTTGGCATTAAGTCAGGATTTCAAAATTGGTTTACCTGTCATAGTTTTGTAAAAAAAAAATGGTTTATTGTGTCATCTGAATTTATAAATCATGATTTGTTGAGTACTGTTACTCCTCATGGCCACAGCAGTACAGACAGGCTATCTGGGGTTCGGGGAAACAAGAAACAGACAAACTGGGTTTATGTACAAACTAGTATTTAATATTTACTAATGGAATATTAACCTGATATGTTGAATGATATATATCTAAAGGAAAATCAGGTCTGAATGACTGACCAACTGGAACTGGTAGAGAACAGAATTTATCAGGATATTCATAAAGCAAGATTCATGAAATTTGATCCATGTCCTAATTATTAGGGGAAATACGACAATATGAATGATGAATGTGCATACACACCTTTGCACATGCAAACATACCAACACAACAGCAAGCCACTATTTTCTGTTCTATAGAAGCAAAAGATTTGTGTGTGTGTGTGTGTGTGTGTGTGTGTGTGTGTGTGCGTGTCAAAAATCTGTCTAGCCTGTAGGCTGAGTATTGGGTAAAGCATCATTGCTATGAAACAGACCACTGAGCTATGCAATAAAAGAAGAAACAGAGAAGGAAGGAGAGAGAGAGAACAATTTGAGCTCTAATGCATTGTTTCGGTACCCTTGGAGCATCTTGGAGAGATGCTCAGTGGTCCCCAAGCAAGCTTTCACTCAGATGCCTTTCTGATTAAGGCAATACATATTGAAACACTCTAATATTAATGTGCAATTTACTAAGCAGGGAGAAAAATAGGAAAGCAATCTTGAAAAATACTTTAACTAAACAGCAATGGAGCATGTTGGCTACTTTAATTCTTCTTTATTAAGTATGTGCTTTATTGGTACTCCCAATAACCTATTTTTCAAGATCCAGCTCCACCGCTGTGTGATTAGTGGCAGTAAACCTTGTTTACAGCTCAGCCTTTGAGAATAAAATTAGGTTTTTCCTTTGTCCCCCCAGGGAGTAGTTCATAAGCGGTGACAAGTTTAAATTGTAGCAATCCCCCACACCAAGGAGCCTGCCAAGCCCAAATTTGTTCTCTTTTCTCATGAACTTATAACTTCTCACCCTTGGCAAAGGGCAAACTAATTCAGAACCATGGAAGATATAATTTTATTTTAAAAATGGTCAAGGGCCACTGAGGCTGATTCTTATTAACCATCTCCACAGCACTTTAATTTGCAGAATGCTAAGCAATGCTTGTTTCATTTCATCCCAGCACTCCACCTGCAAAGTAGGTTATTATTTTTATTCTTTTATAGTTGTAAAACTGGAATTGAAAGAGCAATTTGCTCTGGCCACCCTGTGAGTTCATGGCCATGTCTGCATTTGAACTCAGAACTCACAGGCCAGCATTCTAAGATGACACTATGTCTTAGAGAACACAATGGCCTAATGGTTAAATGATATTCTGTTGATTGAATATTCTGGGGTAAATCTAGAAAATGGCCAAAGAAACATATAAGTATATACAGGTCTTTTTTCTGGGAAAAGAGGTGGTGGAACTCAGTGGGTTGCACTTGGAGAAAATGGTCACATGACTGGTGGCCCCACCCCCTGATCTCCAGACAGAGAGGAGTTTAGATTGCCCTCCACGCTGCTGAGCAGCATGGAGGGCAATCTAAACTCCCTTCTGGCTGGGCGGGGCCACCAGCCATGTGACCATTTTCATGAGGTTCCAGAACTCTGTTCCACCGTGTTCCTGCTGGAAAAAAGCCCTGATTATATATATATGTATATATGGAGAAGGGGAAGTAGCCACATAGTGTGGTAGAGTCTACCTCTGTCCTCCCACTTCACTGAACAAAGCCTGAAGCCTTCATCTACCCTAAGGACCCTTCCTCCAACTTAAGTGGCTACTGAAAAGCCCCTGAAAGAAGAGCTTCTGAAGTTAGAGGAAGGCTATTTAGGCTGGAGGAAGACTCCTTGGAGGGTGGTGGATCCACCCCAGCAAGATCAGAAACAAAGACAACACAAGAAAAAAAGAAGAGATGTGTCCTAATTATAGGAACACACAGGTGAAGTTAAGATCCAGACAGTTTCGCTGTGTCTGACTGCCACAACATGTGAGTGTGAGAAGGGTTCAGAAGACATGCAAGCCGTAGCCATCAGCAATAATGCAGCATGGCAAGAAAGCCAGTACTAATTACTTTCTGAAGTGACAAATCCACTCCCAGTTTTCATTCAGTCACAATGAAATGGTTCCAGTGTTGATAATGGATTCCAATTATAGTAATATTGAGCACTTTTATCATTCTTTTTGAGGTGGGGGGGTTCAAATCATTTCACGTAGATCAGTAATCCTTACAGCAACCCTTTGAAGTCTCTCAGTTAGTATAATATTCAGTCCAGTTTGCTTAGTAAATTCCTTAGCGAGAGCAGGTCAAAGTCACAGGAGAGGAAAGGAAAGATGTTTTATTGAGAAATCTACTCTGTGTTTTATTGTAGTCCAGAGTACCAAAACCTGGAATAGGTCCTGGACAGGTTTACTAATGGCTCTATATAGGTTAGAGCTAAATAAGCTGCTAGGAAGGACTCTGGTAGGCCTTGTTCTCCTTTCTTTGTTTCATATGGCTTATTCTGAATGAACTTATGCTCTTTTTATCTAAGAAGACCCCCTGTATATTCCTGAGTGATTGCACCTTACAGCCAATATGATTCCCATTCTGCAGACAGAGGCTTCCCTAAGGTCACCTAGAGACTTCATGGATGATATGAGATTTCAAACAGGGATTTTACAGCTCACATTCTTACTTATTAGCCTTCTCAAGAGCTCAGCACATTTATGCTTTGCACTCTCCTTTCTCTAATTTTATGTATTTATGGTCACTAGTCATATGACTAGTTGAAAACTGCAGACAGGAAAAGCTTTCTTTTCATTTTTGTCTGCAAAGAAGAGACACATCGTCACGTCACTATTCTGCATTTAGATTCTTGAATCTGTGTATTGTCTGAACTGTCCAGAGACCTAGCATACATTCACCTCTTGGGCAGAAATGATATGAACATCAGATATTTTGGATATCAAGGCCAGTATTGTTTGATCTGATTGGCAGCAGCTCTGCAGGGTCTTAGGTTGAGATTTTTCAGTCTCTACTCTCTGATCCTTTTAACCGCACATGTCAAGGACTGAACCCAGGAACTTCATGCCAACAAAACAGTTTACCATTTAGCCACAGCCTGGATCCTACCACTACTCTGAGAAAAAGTTTATTTATTTAAATATTTATATCCACCCTTTCCTGTTGGGTGAAGTTTGAAGCCTTCCTCCAAATTAAATGGCTCTTCCATGTAAGTTAGAGGAAGTTTCTTTGGGCTGGAGGAAGCCTGGACACATATAGAAGGTTGTAGCAAATATAGAACTCCCAACCTCAAATCATGAATGCAAGGGCAAGAAGTTTAATTCCTTCCCCAACTCATCTCTCCCTAGATGTTATTTTTTCTGGTCTCTGAACTTGTCTTGTGGGCATCAAAAGAAAAGAAGCAGGTGCTAGAAATGGTTAAGCACTTCCTCCCAACTGTTGCTCCCCTGTAAATACTTTATTCTGCTCCCACATTCATATCACACAGCAGACTTTGGGTTGAAAATCCCATACTTGCCATGTAATTATTTATTCCAGTTTAGCAGAGGAGATTTATTTATACTTTTATGCTCCGTTTTTCTCCTCAATGGGGCCCAAAGCAGCTTACATCATTCTCCTCTTTTCCATTTTATCATCCCAACAACCCAGTGAGGTAGGTTAGACTGAGAGGGTGTGACCAGCCTAAGTTCAGAGTGGGGGTTCAAACCTGGGTGTCCCAGTTTCTAGTCTAACATTCCAACCACTACCCCAAACTGGCTCTGATTATTCAGTTTTTAGCAAACTCACATTTCCCTGAAATATTTTTAATAATCAGATAAAGCTTCCCCAAAAGGATGTTTCCAATGTGTCTCCCAAATGTTATTTCAACATGCTTTCAGTTGTGACCTTTGAAACAATGCACACATGGGTTTCATCAAATGTAACAAGCAGCTTGCTAATTGCCATTTGGTCCATCTCACTCTCTCTTAATAGGACAGCACAGACTTTACTCAGTCCCATATACAAGAGATTTTCACAGAAATAACTGTTGTAATTCAGTGGCCAGTACAAGGCTGACACAAACTACATACATATGGTGTTTACAGTGCAATTCTAAGCAGAGTTACACCGTTCTAAGCCCATTGATTTCAATGGGTTTAGAAAGATGTAACTCAGCTTAGGACTGCACAGTTAGTCACTATTTCAAGGTTTATTCCTAGTAATGACAACAGCATATGGCCTTCTTCTCTTCTTCCCCCTTCCTTTTATATACAAATGCTAAATTTTGCATGGACAGAAAGAAGAAAAATATCAACATATGAAACATATTGTCCAAAAAAGCAAAAGCTTTCCTGCACAGAATAGTGATTGATGCCAACTGTGCATTCAATACCATGTCTGCTTTTTTGTTCTGTTTAAACTTCAGTTTTAGGGTCAGTTCCTTCATACAAGTTCCTTTTAGTTTCTTTGTACGGTCATAGACATAGGCATATAACCCTGCTGTGAAACATTAGAATTACAGGGTGGCACACAGAGATAGTAACAGAGATTCTTTGAGTGCAGTAGTGGAAGGAAAAAATAGCAAGGACATGAATGTAGGAAGGGCAGCCAGCTGCCTCAGTGTGTTACTTCACATTAACAGTTCTCCATGCAAATATGTATTCACATATACAATTGCTTGCTGAAAATAAGGACTGGGTCTTCATCTGGTCAAAACCTTGGAGCTTATGGGGTCTTAGAGAATGCCTGGAGAACCAATCTTATGTAGAGAGCAACTAGTAGTAGTTGTGGTAGGAAGAAGCCATAAACAGATCTCATATGGCAGATGATTATTTTTAGGTAAATGCTAAAATCAGCACTTGGGATAGCTCCCAAGGATGACCGGTATTGATACAGGGAAGACCTGACTCTTGAATCTATTCCTGCAAGTGAGATAATTTAAAAGGGGATGCTCTGAATTTGAGCTGTTGGCTTCCAGCCATACCATCTGTATTTCTCAATGGTGGCCCAGAGGAGAACAAACAGCTTAGCTGGCAACTCTGGTTTCTGATCTGAAAAATCTCAATTGCAAAACCCAGATTCAGAGCCTGTTAAGTTCTTCCTTCCAAGAGCTACATTACTCCCAACTTGATCTTCAATCAAACTTCTCCCCACATTTTAGAGCTCCAAATTCCCTGGTTTCCTTTCCAAAGTGTAAGCAACACATGAGGAATCTTCCGTTGTTCAGTTTTTTATTTTTTTTTCAGGTCCCTTTCCAGGGAGTGCTCTGCATTACCAAACTTGTTAAAACACTGCAAAAAAAATCAAAACTTGATATGATTGCACATACAGTTGTGTTGATATTATTGTGCATGACACTGTAACAAAAGAAATTTAAAAAAAAGAATCTTGATGCAACCACATGCCCAATTGCTTCAAGAATTTTTTTGTGTAATGTTAATATAGAGGGAGGTACAAATTAACTGAAGAAAAGGAAAGGTGTAGAAAACACTGCAAGCTCCAATTCTAAAATTAATTCTAGAAATTCTTCCTGTTAAGCCAGAATTAAGGAAGAATGAAATGCAACACAGGGTGAAGTTTTGGAACAATAAAGTAATGGAATGGACTCAATCTGCTCCTTTCTACCCTAGAAGTCAATAGTGAGCTCTTCCTCAGAATCTAGTTTTGGCCGATTAAGATTTAATGGGACTTTCCAATACACAGTACCCAGCTTGGGGCCATCATTAAAGGGATTGTGATCCTTCTAATTAACTGTATTCTCTCTAAGAGGGACTTAGGAGTTGGCAGGCTGGGACATAACAGTGACAAGTATCGCATCAAGATTAGCATTTAGAGCTCATGTTAACTCATCCCTTGTTTTTGAAAGTAGTTGTAAACTGTTATGTGTAGCAATTCTTTTATGAATCCATGAACTCATGAATTATGAACACACATTAGGAATTTTCATCAGTTATTTGAATATCTTTTTGTTTCCATGGTGTCGCACAGTATTTTAGGATGCGTTTTTTAATAATGACGAGCCTGTAATTCTTGTGGTTCTGTTTGATTTTCAAACCATAATCTGTATTGGACAGCAAAACAAAATACAAATATAATGAATGAATGGATAGATGGCTGGCTGAATGCTTTTCATGCAAATGCACACCCTCCAATGCTACTATTACTCTAGTATTTTATTACCACTGACATTTACAGTTGCTAAATATTGCTGCTGGGAAGATATCACATAAACTCTCATGACAAGAGATAATAACAACAATGATCTATCAGGAGTGTTATGATTAAGGCCAAAAAACTGATTATGTATGTGAGGACTTTGGGATGAGGATATTTGGTGTCTGCATTTGTTGGCCTGTTCTCTTATGTCAAACCAATTAAGCAGGCCCTGAAGCAACTGAATTCTCCAACTGAACTCCATTCCAGCCTTGCATTGCCAGGGAAGGCAGCCCACCGGCTCCCTGACACAATGCACCAATTAATAATGTTCAGCTCAACATGTGTTATTTTCCAACTCTTCAGATAGAGAGTGGTCACGGGTCTTCCATAAAGGGGATCCATAAGCGGTTATAATTGCACGTTAGTACACTTGCCACTTAGCTATAATTTCACTAGTCTGTCTCACAATTTATTCTCTTGGCCAGTGACCAGAACTGGAAGATGCAAAGCTAGGAAAAGATCCAAGGCTTTTCTGTGATATTAGTGTATGCATGTGAGCTGATATAGGACACAAAAGCACTGTATACAAGTGGCGGTGTGGCTGGATACATTTGTGCTGGGAAACCAGCATGTTATGCATGCACACTTGCAGTCCCACTTCTTTGTGGAAGTGGCTGGTGCCAGCACATTCCACAGCATATGTACACAATTTCCCAAAGAAGCATGGCTTTTTTTGCTAGAGTTCAAGGGCATTTTACCTTGAAAGTGTCTGGATAATGAACAAACACTATTGACTATTTTAAATGGAACACTGGTGCAGCCTTCCTCACAGGATCATACTGAGTTTCAGGGACTTTTTTGTCACATTGTTTTTTGAACTTCCATGGGACCCGGAATGTTGGACTTTCTGATTACAGTAAATCAAATACTGCAACTCTAATCCATTCATAGAATAGACTTAAGTTTAGAAATATAACTGCGTATATTTCTGGTCTTTAGGACACCAAGTTATTATATCTATTTCTCAAGGAACTGTTCTGCGCTTTTTCTGCTCCATGTAGTATTCCAAATAAGCTGTACTATATTAATTACCCACAACCCATTGCTTCAGGGCAAATGCTGAAGCAGCATTTTCCCAGAGCAACCTGTTCATGACTGTTTACAGTTCCTTGCCCAGAGGAACTGTAAGGATGACTGGCTTTACCTTCTGTTGCCCTCCACTCTCCAGCTGGCTCTCCCCCCCTCCCACTGCTGGGAACCTCTCTGGGCATGGCCTGAAAATGTCTCAGTAGCTTTTTCCACAAGCGATGGGCCTTTTAATGTCTGAGATTTGCTTGGGAACATTTGTTCCATTATTGTCTTTGATGATATAATCATGCACACTGATTTAGGGTATAATTGTAGGTAAGCATGGTGTTGGGCCATCTGTTACTGACTCTATAAAAAGATTTTGTCTTGTGTAATAGTCTGCAATACTGAGAAACAAATGGAAGGAAACAAAAGGTACATTTTCTGGAGCAAAACATATCCTGCACATCCAAGCATGCCTGCTGATTCCAAATGCATACAAGTCTGCCTCTGCATTCTGCTTCACATGAACAGCATTTTTTGTGTATGTGCCCACATTTGTGCTTGAAAAAAAATTGGCCCAATTCATATGACTAAGCAGTTGTATTAAATCTGATCATACAGTGGCAACTTCACAAGGCAAGCCATTCATATAGATGTCTTTACTATGTGGAATCTCCACTTTTAGCCACAGCATCCAATATCACAGGGAGGTTTTTCGGGGGAGGGGGTACCATTCTGCACAGGAAATAATTTCAAGCGAACAGCTTACATGGCTTAAAGGCAACCTGAGGGGAAGGGATATTTTCAGTCAGGGAAATGGTGCAGGGGCACCTCAGCCTACATCCCTACCAACACCCCTCCCCAACTTCTTCAGGCAACTCAATTACTAATCCAATTTTAAACAGAGGAATGTAAAAGGCAAAAATGGGGGCAAAATACAGCTGACAATTTATCAGGAAACAGACTGTCTCAGGTCAATACGGACAGCTGTAATACCTGTTTCTGGTCCTGGCTAAGCAATTTCCTTTGGTTCATCTCTTTGGTTCATCTATGTGGAGACTACTGTATATGCCAGTGTTTGTATCTGCCTTCTGCAAAGTTCCTTTCCAGACACACTTCAAAATGCTGTTTTTGACATACAAAACTCT